>NW_024429182.1:78625108-79225108 GCF_017639785.1 Mesocricetus auratus | reverse complement strand
CTGCAATTATTGTTCCACAGGACCAGTTCCTTTGCGTGCAGATCATAGATGGGGCAGATGTTAGGGTGGGCCAAACCAAAACCCAGGATGTGGGTCTGGGTGGTAGCTGGGCTGGTCAGTCTTGGCCACTCGGACCAACCCCTCAGGCGAGGTGCAGAGCCAGCTCTCTTAGACCCATGCCATCAGAGCCAGTTCTCCTAAGCCTGTGGTGAAGGATGGGGTCGTCTCTTTTGGGGACACTCCTAAAAACTCAATGAGGCTTCCACAAAGTGACATAAATTTGGTTATGGAGAAGTCACTATAAAAGTTAAGCTACTCTAGGAAGTCTGTTGTTTGTCATGATAAGAGATAGTCAGCACATAGAACCATCAGAATTAATACTCCAAGGATTAGGTAAGGTCTCTGAAATGGGCCAAATGATGCTCCCTCATTTCATACACTGAAGTGCCAATCTCAGTTTCTCAGCCAATGGGGAATTGAGGGGTCAGGGTAATATGATTAGGACTAGAAAAGCCCACCTTTTTGTTTGTTTGTTTTTGTCTTATGTTTTTTTGTTTTTCGAGACAGGGTTTCTCTGTATTGTTTTGGAGGCTGTCGGTCCAGCCTGGCCTCGAACTCACAGAGATCCGCCTGCCTTTGCCTCCCGAGTGCTGGGATTAAAGGCGTGTGCCACCACCGCCCGGCGAAAAGCCCACCTATTTGTTTTGTTTTGTTTTTCCATTTTGTTCAGGCTGATGCTTGGTTTCTCCAGACGCAACAATAAATATTTTTATTTTGCTACCTTGTACCTCCAGTACTTATAGTATGAAGCATTGCTTCTCACATTAGGTACAGCCAACAAAAGAAAGAATGGACAGTAAAGTGTATGGGTGGTGGTTCTCTCAGGAGTCATAAGCACCTCTGGCACTCAGACTGGTGGTCTCTGCATAGAGTTGCCTGCTGAAAGATCTGGGCTTCCTTCAAGAATTACTCCCCAAGCCAGGTGTTGTGGTGCATGCATATAATTCCAGCACTGGGACAGCTGAGCTAGAATGAGTGTGCAACCTGGGTTGCATAGAGAACTTGAGGTCAGCCTGGGTCACAGAAACTCCATCTTAAAAAAATGTTTCCAGGTCTGGGATAGAAAATGTTACAAATGTGTCTAGAATGTATGGGAGTTCCAGAAGGCAAGAAGGATCATGATCTATTTGCCTTATTGGAAAAATAGGCAGGCATGAAGGAACTCCCATAAGCCACAGAGAGAATCTGAGCATCAGACACACAGAACAACTTAGAAAAAGAACCATGGTAGAAGTAGCATTGAACACTACCACATCTGAAATACCTAGTTACATTCTATATATTCACAGTGGCACCAAAACCCCCACAATTCTTCCACTGCTTTCATTGGAGGTTGGCAGGGTATCGACTCAATGTCCAGACTGTTGGCAAAAGAACAGAAAGAAAGGTGCATCTGTTTCGATTGCCTCATGTGAACTACATTCAGAGTAAACCTAAGAGTTGACAGAGGGAAATTCTTCTCTAAGGAAGAGTCTCAGCTAATAGATGCGGAGGAAAGGAAAGAAATAAAATATCACCGCATTGCAGTCCCTAATGCAATAACACATGCTGGAAATGACTTTTAAAGTCTGCTGATACTATTAAAGTCAGTGCTTCCCACAGTGGAATTACCCCAAATGCTTTATAAAACAGAATAGGATACCTGGATTTTACCCTAAATATTCTAATCGAATTAGCTTAGGTAATTTAAAGCTCTTCATGTAACTCAAGTGCAACCAAAATTGAGAGCCATTTCATGAGATGAAAAGGTGATAGAAACTTCCTAAGGGAGGAGGTGGTAGTTTGGAGAGCTGGCTCCTGTGATCATATCTGGCTCACAGATAACTTGTATAATCATACCAGGCCCTCCAATTGTATATATATGATGCATATGAGTGTTTTGTCTGCATGTACGTTTGTGTAGCACATGTGTGCCTGATATCTAAAGAAGTCAGAAGACATCAGAATCCCTGGAACTGGAGTACAGATGCTTATGAACCACCATGCCAGTTCTGAGAACCAAACCCATGTCCTCTGCAATAACAGTAAATGCTCTTAATGGTTGAGCCATCTCTTTACCCCACTACTAATAATTTTAATGAGGAAAGGGAAGACAACGAGACGGCAGGTACCAGCCTGTCCTCTACCTGCAAAGCATCACCCACCAGATTCTTTCAGCACCACTGTCATCATCAGACCATGTTTAGACTTTTGTCCTATTTCTCTGTTTTATTTTTCTTTACTAGTTCTCTTTATAAAAACTGACACATAAAGGACTTTTGAGTTAATTGGAGTCATCCTATATTGGATCTACACCACAGGCTAACACATGAACAGCCTAGTATCAGGAATGGATTACCTCTTTTGGAGTTATTGGCCAGTGAGGTCCCACAGACCCCCAAACACTACAGGCTACCAATGTTATTGTTTACCCTCCAGAATTTGACACCAAGAACCCTATTGCTCAAATCACCACACACTTGAATCATAGAATATGCGAAAATCAGGCTAATACTTACCTGGAAGCTTCTTTCCTACTGGCTAGTTTTAGTAGTGCTGGACAGTGGTATTTGTGATCCCTAGGGTGGTGGTGGTGGTTAGTAACAATAATCTTACCCAGCTGTAAATCGATACAGACAAGGCAGGCCCACTAGTTCAACAGTAACACAAATATTATGGGAATAACTAACCACATTTTAAAAACTGAAATTAAGTTCTACTCCACAAGTGAAATCCGTACCTAGCATTGTTATCAGGCTATGAAAAGATCATGGGTCCTAAGGGAGAACCCACTACTATTATTTTTGCTAAATGGAGGTAGTATTAAACTGACTTTTAATGATTTATCATTACACCCATATGATAAGTGCATTTCTCAACTCTCATCAGAGAAGTTTCCTTTAGAAGTAGATGGTGATTGACACAGAGACTAGTCAAGAAGTAGAAAATAAAAGACTGTAGAGCCAGGTGGTGCAAGCCTTTAATCCCAGCACCTGGGAGGCAGAGGCAGGTGGATCTCTGTGAGTTCGAGGCCAGCCTGATCTACAGAGTGAGTTCCAGGACAGCCTCCAAAGCTACAGAGAAACCCTGTCTCAGAAAAAAAAGACTGCAGAATACTCACCCCTAAATGGAGTTCTACATTACATCCCCTCCATTCAAGTGTCAGGGACCACTTTGGAAGCAAGGTCAGAAAGGATTGTAAGAGCCAGAGGTGGTAGACAACTACAAGGAAATAATGGTCTCTAGACATAACAGGGCAGTGGCACACGTGAACTCAAAAACAGTTATTATGGCATGTACAAGAACTCTTCAACCTCAAACCAGATAAAATCTCAGCATGAAGTGTCACCCACAACTGGGGAGCCATTGACAACTAACTGGTAGTTTCTAGGAGAGAAAGAGTCAGTTTTCTTTAAGAGTGTAGCTGGTAATAAGTCAATCACTCTTCAATGGAAGGCCATACATCCAAGAGTATATGGAGAGCTCAAGTTAGACTTGATAGGTTGATTTAAAAAGAAAGACAAGGCACAAAGATGGGTGAGTAGGATCTGAGAGGAATAAATATGATCAAAATATATTGATGAAATTCCCCAAAAACAAAAGAGAAGAGAAGAGAAAAAAAAAAGACTTAAGTGATGAAGGCAAAGATGCTAGAAAGGAGTTGTGTTGTTCCGTGACATGAATGTTTGGTCTACATAGGAACCTGGAACCAACTCACTTCAGCTCCCTCCTCTGTATTCCTTCCAGGGTCGGGTGTGCCAAGCTTTTCCTTGCCAAGGGCACATGCAAAACTCCCCAGCAAACCCAGGAAACATTTATTTTGTCACTTGCATCCTTTGTACTATTTCTTCAATCAGCAACAGAAAAAAAGAGAGTGTGAAAATCTGCAGCTTAGTTCCTATCAGTAGCCCTAACAGACCTACTTGTACAAACTGCTTCAGGAAAGTTATATCCAACTGATAAGAGGGGTTCACTTTGGGGAACTAAAGTGGGAAGATGAGCCTTAGACTCCACACCAGGCTTCCGGAGCCTCAGCAGGACTGACATCCTAGGCCATGTCACCTGTTGTAAGGTATGATCCATGCATGCACTGTAGGGGGGTAAGCAGCATCCTTGGTCTCTTGATGACACAACATCCTGCATTTTGCTGTGACCAGAAAACTGTCTCCATACCTTGTCAAATGTGCCTGGGGGAAGCGAAATCCTTTCCTTGTTGAATCCCAATTTTGTATCTTGCTGATTTTTAAAAACTATATGCAGTGTTATTATTCATTTTTTAAATTAAAGATGCAATAGAGAGAATAGTTCAAGATAAAGGTGATAAATTCAGAGCTAATGTAATCCTTGGCTTGACCCTTATCACATTAAAAATTCCTGTCTGTCTGTCTGTCTGTCATCCCCCTACCCCCGTGTGTGTGTGTGTGTGTGTGTGTGTGTGTGTGTGTGTGTGTGTACAGAGGGTCAGAGGACAACCAGACGTTCACTGAACAACACTCCACCCTGTTTCAGACTGTCTTGTTCACCAGTTTATTCTAGTCTAGTCAGCCTCTGAGCATTCTCCTGTCTCTGTCTCCCACCTCTTCATGGGAGCCCTGAATTACAGACACACAATGCACTGTCCAGCTTTACAAGAGCTTCAGTTCCTCAGGCAAGCATGGCAAGTGCTTTAGCCACTGAGCTATTTCCACAGCCCACCCTCATTGTACTTTAAGGAAAATTTAAAAGAGTTATCAACATTTAAAAGTGGTTAAGTTTTCCATCCCTGGATTCTTTAAAGAATCAGATGATCTTGTGGTCCTGGGTTCATCTTCCCAGATGTCTTGATCCCTGGGTGCTGAGGAGTAGCTGTTTCCCTTGAGAGGGAAATGAAGTTTTCACTTGCCTTATTCAGTCAAATGCTTTGCTGGAGCCAGGCCTTGTGACAGATGTCTGTGGTCCCAGTACTTGGGAGCCTAAGGCAGGAGGATTATTAGTTCAAGGCCAGCCTGGGCTAACTATTAAGAAAAAAAATGAGTATGTATAGGGAGAAAGGAAAGAAGGAAGAAAAGAAAGGTGGGATACCACAGTTAGTTGTTTTTCAACTCAAGGCCAGCTAGGTTTGAGACACCTGTGTCAATCACCACAGTTTGGGCATTCAGTATTTTCCATACAGTGTTCTCCCCTTACCTGCCATTGGGTCTGCTCCTGGAGATAGTACGAAAATCAGTGGTGCACAACAACTGGAATCATTGTAGGATCCCTGGAGGTCAAAGGTCGGGGCTTCAATGAAGACCTTTCCCATGTTTTCACAAATGAAGTCCTGAATGGCTGGGACCATCTTGTCAGGCCGCAAACACCGTAGGATCACCATCCTTTCCAGTGCTTGAAGGAACTTCCATGGTGAAGGGAGTATTTCCTCGTGGGGCCAGGCTGAGTCATAGATACGTTTCCATTCGTCAATGTTCTGTACCAGGTCTTCCATTAGACCTTTGAGTCTCGGTAAGGAAGAGGCTCTAACAACCTCACCCCATGACTTCTCTGATAACCATTCAGGAGCTGGGTTGGGGAAGGGATTATCCAGGGCCACACCTCCAGTTAGAAGGAAGTACCAAACCTCCTCGTTGACAACCTTTTTTTCCTTCAAGAGGCCAATGGTCAGGAGGAGGGAAAAAAGGAGCTTGTCCTTCTCAAACAGAGAGCGGCACACATTGTTGTAGATGCTCAGGGTGAAATGTTCGATGATGTACTCGATGCGTAGATCCAGCTCCTCGCTCTTGGAGCTGTTGGCTAGGGAATGCATGTAGAGGTTGATGAACCATGTCAGAGAGTACTGGTACATAGGCTCGATGTGGGCCAGGTCAGAGATACAGAAGAAGATGGTGGCAGAGTGAACAGCCACAGGCTTGTAGCCCATCCGGGTGTCATCAATTTCTGTTTCTGTCATGGAGGCTATTTTCTGCTTCTCAGAGATTTCCTCAGACAGCACTTTGGAAGAGGACAAAACCTTGATGGCAGTCTCATCTTCTAGGATGTTGCCCTCGGACAGGGAGAGGACCTCTAGAATCTTATCTTCAATTTCCTTTAGCTGCTTCTTATTCTCGGCACTTTCTAAAATCAACTTGTTCTTTTTCTCTTCTAGTTCTGGCTTCTCCTTGGCAGCCACAATACCAAGGAGCTGATCTTGGAGACCCAAGGGTGTGATCATGAAGTTGAGGAGACAGACTTTTACGGCGATTTCAGGGAGATAATGTGGATTCCTGAGTCGTGTGGTTATATAGAACTTAAAATCCCTCGAGTATTCAATGATATTTTCACCTAATCTCATATACTCAACACCTTGCTGTTTGAATGTTACCTTGAGCAAGATGGGTTCAATGAAGGCATCCAGCTCTTCTCCAATGTTTTCCAGTAAGACAGGGGTGCCGAACTGCAGGGCATTTTCCAGAGTCCTCACGTAGTTGGTATCAGAGAACTTGATGACAGACAGCTTGTTTGTTTTTTCCATGTTCTTCACCCACTTATTAGCCTGTCCCTGAGGGTCAATCATTAAAGGCCATCGTCTGGAGTTGGACACAATGATGCCATTGTCAACAGAGAAGGAGTCAACAGGAAGCCCAGCTATCTGCCAGGCACGGATTTTTATGGGGTCCCCTAAGGTGCGGCTCAAGCTGAAGTCAGTGGAGCCTGGAATAACCTTATCCTTACAGCAATTCAACCATTCCTTCTGGCATTGGGCCCGATAATCCACTGTGAAGGCACCCAGGTAAGCCACAGTCCCAGAGGATAACAACACATCCCCCGTCAGGTTATCATATCGGATCCCCAGCTGCCTCGCAGCTTCTATCCATCTGTCCTTCTCTCCACCAAGACCACTGATGAGCTTCTCTGCCCTGACCAGCTTCTGGGAGCAGACCTCAATATTTCCCTCCAGCATATTTTTCTTGACATTCATCTCTTCAAAGTCATCATTCAGAGCCTGGAGTCTGTCCTCCACCAGCTTCAGTTCTGCCCGTTTCTGGTTCAGCTTCTGCATCTGTATTTCCAGTTTCCCTTCAGCTTCCTTCAGTCGCTCTCTTTTGGGAGCCACCACCTTGGCCACTCGTTCATACACTTCCATGGCCCTCACCCACTTGCACAGGCCCTCACAGGCAGATGATACATTTTTAATGACAGCTGGCTGGAAATCAGGGTGATCAATGAACCTTTCCCGGATTCGCTTCATGATCACTGGAGGGATGTTGTCCTTGTCGTACGTCTTAAGACTTTCCAAGAACTTTAGATCTCCAAGGATCTTTCTTGACACTCCCCAGTAATCTTCTATCATCTTACCTGTTCATTGTAGGAAACAGAGATGTATTACATTTTGGTTGAGATGCAAAATTCTACAGTAGTTGCTACTTAAATTCAGGGGGTGGGGACAGAATGGGGATTGTAAGCTCCTTGTCAGGGAGACTCAGAAAATATTATCTTTCTCATCTGTACTTTGTTCTCTGGATTTGGGTATTTAAGGATTTTTCCTTCAATTACTCCATAATCTCAAGTTCTTTCCCTTGAGCCCTTTGCCCATGCTATAAGTGACAACTAGCTGAGACCAGACCAAACTTGTTCATAACCTGTCAACTCATCGTCCATCCATCTGTCCATCCATCCATCTGTCCATTCATCCATCCATCCATCCTTTGACAGAATCTTAATACATAAGCCCATGCTGGCCTTGAATTTGTTTGTGATCTTCCTGCCTCAGCCTACTGATTCCTTCATCACTACTGGAGAGTACCAGAGAAACCATGCCCATGGGCCGACATTTATTTCCAAGTTGGTGAGGCAGATTAGATAAAACATAGTTCTCCTGCAGTGGACGGTGTGAGTAAGCAAGGCAGTAGCCTTGGAGAAGGAGCTTGCTGGCTTTACAATAGGACAGGAAGCCAGGTCCTATTCTTCTAAACACCCTTCCAGCCAACAGCTAATCAAGTGTTTTTCAATCCTACCCTGAGATCGTGCTCCACTGACTGACACGTTGGGAAAAAAGCTGAGAGCTTCTTTGGTTTATAACACATACGAAGCTGGGGCTCTTGACAAGAGCCACATTTGAGACATAATGTGGAGTCTAATTTAACCGTCCCTAAGTACAAACATAGCAACCAATCCAGTATTTCCTATGGAGGACTTGGTTTGCATTCTGGAAGATTATCTGCTCCATTTAAACTCAGGGTACTCAAAGCCAACTCAACTGCTCTTTTGTTCTGTTACATTATATTCACCAAGTTCTAAGGGCTTGGTGAATAATATACACAGTTTAATGATGGGTTCTGAGATGACAATTGGAGATCCGTGGTAAGAACTGGCATTTATAACCAGGATGTGTTCTATCTCATTGGGTTTCAACCCAGCCTATACCTTAGAAGCACCTGGAGAAAAAAGCACTTTGAAAATACTTGGGTCCAGGTTGCACCCCAGACTAATGAGACAAATGTCTTTAGAAGTGGGACGTGATTTCAGCATTCCTTAAGTTCTCCTTGTGACTCTGTACCTCAAAGAAGCTCTAAAGGCTTCTCCAGAGTCAACTTCTGATGCTGGGGAGACTGCCCAGTGGATAGAGCACTTGCTAAATAAACAGAAAATCTGGGCAAGGAAGCAGATGCCAGTAGTCCTAAATGCTGAGAGTTTGGAGACAGGAAGATTCTGGAAGCTCAGTCTAGCCTAGTCAGCAAGGTCCAGGTTCAGTGAGAGACCTGGTCTCAAACAAATAAGATGGAGAAAAATAGTAGGAGGAAATATCTTAAGCTGACTCTGGCTTTCACAAGTGCATACAAAGGTGAGTGCATTTGAACGCTGTGAGCACACACGCGCGCACACACACAAAGTTTACTCCTGTTTTACTGTTTCTCATAATTTGTATCTTCTCCAAGCAACTGTTGCTCTGAAGGCAGCCAGACAAGAAGGGATGCTAAGCAAAGGGAAGCTGGGACCAGAAGTTGTCAAAGGAGAGGCTAGGGATTTCTAGCATTTCAGAAGGAATGCAGGCTAGCAGGGTTCCTCCAGGACAGGACAGCTCAGAGCAGGCAGTTTTGAAAGTTCATGTACAGTTTTAAGGCACTTAAAATTGTAACATAAAATCCTATATTGGAAACTCCTTGCTCTCTTTTGAGAAAGTCTCATTATGTAGCCTAGGCTGGCCTCAAACTCCCAGTCCTCCTCAGTGCAGTGCTGGGATAGTAGACGTAATCCTGGCCCTCACGTCTGCCTCTCAATTTCTTTCTTCCATCCTTTTGCTATTCTTTTCACTCAGTTTCTCTATCTCTGAGTCCTTTTGTTCCTGTCTCTAACTTTCCATTTCTAACTACTGTTTCTTCCCTACCTTAACCACCGTGTGTGTGTGTGTGTGTGTGTGTGTGTGTTCTCTCTGTCTCCCTTTTCCCCCCTTTCTGTGTCACTGCGGCCACACATATGGCTCTATTTCTTCATCTCCATTTCTCTCTCACCCTCAGCATTTTTGCCTCAATTTTTCTGTTTCCTTTTTCCCCCAGGACACCTCCTAAATTTCTGCATCTCCTCCATCCCTTTCCTTCTTCCTCTCCCTTTTCCTTCCCTGCTCTGTTTTCCTGCCTCTGTCCTCATCCCTTCTCATCTAGTTCCCCTGTGGTCATAAATTTGACAAATATATATATATATATGTATATATATATATATCATATATGTGCACGAGTGACCATGTCTTAAATGTCTGGGTGGGTATCTCTTCTCTCTCCCCTCCTTCCATTCTGTGTGTGTTCTGTTATCATCCTCTGAGTTTCCTACTGTCTCTTGTATGTGATCATGCACCACCTGACCTCCATTTTTGCAGTGACCTGCAATCTGAGGCCTCGATGATGTTCATTCCCACACACAGATACCTGCATTTTCTCAACTGACTAGTCAAAGAAAGACTGGTCAAGAAACATTCACAAGGTGGCTCACTCAGCAAAATGCTTGCTGCATAAGTAGGGGAATCACAGTACCCATGTAAAAAGCCAGGTGTGGCAGTGCACGCCTGTAGTCCCGCATTCAGCTGAGGAAACACATATAGACAGGAGGATTCCTGGAGCTTTCTGATCTGCCAGTCTATCTGAAGTGGCAAGCTCTAGGTTCAGTGAGATCCTGTCTCAAAAAATAAGGTGGAGAATGGATCAAAGACAGACAATGTCAACCTCTGGCTTACACATACACCCCCCCCCCTCATAATGCATACACACATGTACACACATGAAGCATCACTAAGCTCTTTGAACATATATTCACATGCTGATAATTCCAAATTCCTCTAAAACCCAGGGAGCCCAGAACAGGATGGCTTGGAGTGGGAGTGGTTACCGGAGCCACTAGGGTCTGGCTTCCTATCTGGCTTTAGGCCTTTCATGACACAAATGCTCTCCATCACCAGTTTGACAGGGCCTGGTGGGTTCTGCATGGACTTCACCAGGGTGATGTCAGCCGGGTTCAGGGTGTCAAGGGCAGCGAGTGCAGCCTCCAGTGCTGGCATAGCCTCAGCCAGGTCCCCCTCACATTCATTCTGTAGAGAACAGGGATAAAATGGGTGATCAGTGCCTGGTACACAGGGCAGACAGGTCCTCTTTGACAAGATGCCCTTAAGGGTCAGGGCTTCCCCCTGGGAATACTGTTCTGGAAGACCTGATATTCATCAGCAGCAGGAGTTGGAGTCTGGCTTTTTGTGGCTGCAAGGTAGATGTCCTGAACATTTAAGAACCTACTTTGCTTGTGACTTTAAAAAAATGAGGCATTGCTCAATCTGGGCAATAAGTAGTCATTTCAAATCTTTAAAAAATATATTTTTATGTGACACCAGATGTTTAACTCTTCTAGACACTGTGAAACATATAAAATTTGTTTTAGACTATACTTTTTATACTATATAGCATTAGAATTAATTCTTTCTATTGGACTCTATTTAGTACCTAGGATCCAATTCCTTAAAAAGGAATTTTTTGTTTGAGGTTTTTTTTTTTTTTTTGCACGCTCACATTTGTGGATATACACACTTACCACCGGATGCATATGGAGGTCAATGGACAACCTCTGGAGTCAGTTATAAATTTTACCTTGTTTGAGCAAGGTCTCCTGTAGTTCATTTGCCCCTGAACTTCTAGGGATCCTCCTGTCTCTGATTTCCCTTACACCACTGGAGTGCCGGGAGTGCTCCTGCACCTGGCTTTACTGTAGCCTCAGGAGATTTTATTCTTCTTGTTGTTTTGTTTTTTAAAAAAAAAAGACAAAAGGACTCCTTCCTGAGTATTCAAATTGAACATATCTAGAATGTCTATGGGTTTTGTTATTTAGTTTGATTTTTATTTTTTCCAGTGTTGGGGACTGAGTTCAGATAATCAGTCTGCTGCCGAACTACACCCTGACACTTTGGTTATTTTGTCGATGGCTACTACCGTGTTAGCACACCCAATCTGCATCCATCACTTTCATTTTAAACCTACAATTTGTCTCTGCAAAAAATTAATCAGTGGTTTTGAACAAATTCCCCAGAGATAGGAGGTGTCTTCCCATCCACTGATCAGGATGGGCTGAGAAACGGGGATCAGGCTTAGGGTAAACTATGGGAAGAAATGAGGTAGGAGGGGTAGGAAGTTTGGCATGGTCAGGTATGAGGGTCTGGAATGTGCTGCACATCCTCAGATGGTGGGGTCAGTGATAGAGTAAAGCGTGGAGACAGGGTAGACTGTTAGGCAAGCTAAGGATGGAAAATGGAGATGGTAATTAGAGCTGCATCAGAGTTGGAGATAGGGTTGGGTCAGGAAATGGAACAGTGCATGCTTTAGCCATTGTTTGCTAGATTTTATCTATTCATTAACCCTATCTGACTTTTACTGTTTGTTAATTTTGTTTTACATTTTATTTGTGTGTGTGTGTGTGTGTGTGTGTGTGTGTGTGTGTGTGTGTGTGTGTGTGTACACCACAGAACCACAGAGCTCATAGGAATGTTGGAGGATAACTTACAGGAATCAGTTATCTCCATGTGGATTCCCCAGGATTGAACTTAGATTGTCAGGCTTGACAGCAAGTATCTTTACCTGCTGAGTCATCTCATCAGTCTCCATTTGTTAATTTAAACATAAAATCAATGTAACAGCATGCATCTATTAAATAAAATGAAGCCACTTCTTGCTCAACATGAATGGAATGTATAAAGACCATGCTAAGTGAAAGAAGCAGACACAAAGCCATCTGTTGTTACATGGCTCCATTTCTATGAAGTGTTCAGAATGGGCAAATCCACATAGGCAGGTTAGTAGTAACCTGAAGTTGAGGGGAGGAGAAATGACTGCTAAGGGAATAGAGTTCTTTCTGGGGTGATGAAAATGTTCTAAAATTACATAGTGTTAATGTTTGCACAACTCTGTGAATGTACAAAATTGTACTGAATTGCACAACTTTAAAGGGAGAGCATTAATGGCAAATTCATTATATCTGAAGTCTTTAAAAAAGAAAGAAACTTGCTGAAACAGAACTTCATAACAAGGAGGGCTCTTTTGGGTTAGTTAGGAACTCAAATTCCATCAAGGAAAGAAAAAATTACCAAGACATGAAAATGAGTTAGTCAAGGTTTGTGAGTCACAGAGCTGGGCTCCAAGCTCCTCGTTTAGTGAATTATCTATTAGTTACTGAATCCGAGGGTATTCATACAATTATGACTGAAGTAGAACCTCACAAGAGAATCTCAATTGTTTGTGGCATGGTCTTTCTGTATCCCCTATTATCCTCAAATGTGCTGTGTAGCCCAGGCTGGCCTTGAACTCATAAACTTCCTGCCTCTGCTGCCTGAGTGCTTGTATTAAAATTTGTTGAACTCTTTGTTTATTGTGGGTAAGCAAACAAAATAAAAGTTGTTTCACTTCCTCATAGCTAATGGCCTCTCAACACTTCACACCTTCACAGAGCCTGGCACCTCCGCTTCTGTACCGAAGGCTTTGTCCCAGTTTTGGTGCAAGATGGTTTGTCAGGTGTCTCTGAAGGACCTCTAATTGTGACGTAACTGCAATGGGGATTCGCAGTACTGGTTATACATCAGTCATCTAGCATCACCAAGAGCATCTCCACCTGGAGATTCTGAGTCACTCAGTCTAGGTGGGGTCTGGCCATCCTCATTCTTAACTGTCAGTGGCTTTGTCGAAAATACCACTTGACACTGAAATCAAAGAGCAGGAAGGAATAGACTTCAATGCCCAACAGAGAAGTGGTCACCTGATGTTTAACATACTTAGTCACTGACTAAGATGTCTCTCTGAAGGGCTTGGGATGACAGCTTGGTTGCTAAAGTGCTTGCTGTGAAAACATAAGGAGCTAAGCCCTGTCCCAGCACCCACATGAAAAGCTGGGCATAGTAGGGTAAAATTCATTGCCAGCAGGCATGGCTGAATCAGGGACCTTCAGGTCCAATGAGAGATCTTGTCTCAAAAAATAAAGGTGGAGACTGAGCAAAGACATCTGATGTCAACCTTTGACCTCCACACACTCACACACAGATCACAGATGTGCATGAACCCATAATAACAAGTGCATACACCACACACACACACAGAGTAACAATACACATGTACAAATGTGCACACAGAAACAAAGCATATACACAACACATATACACAAATGTACACATACCCACAATAACAAGTACATATATCACACATATCCCCACATACAATGTCTAAATGATATCTTGGGATAGCATTCATGGTAGGATAATATGATAAAACAAAGTACTGTGAAAATCACAATCTTGCTGTATTGTATTGTGTCATGTAATGTGTGGACATCGACTAGGAGGAAATTTCAAATTAGAGCTGAAACTTGAAAAGGTTTCTAATTTTTTTCTTTCTTTCTTTTTTTTTTGAGATAGGGGTTCTCTGTTTAAGAGCCCTGGCTGTCCTGGAATTCACTCTGTAGACCAGGCTGGCCTTGAACTCACAGAGATCCACCTATCTCTGCCTCCTGAGTGCTGAGATTAAAGGCATACACCACCACCACCACCCAGCCTAAATTAAATACGTAAAAATGCATATGTGTTGTTATGACACGTGTTTGTATGATTAAAACCTTGCCATTAAAAATGGCCTTGAGTGTCAGCAATGCCGAGGATATCAGAGCTGTCAGATGTGGAGCCCATGTATTTCAATGAAATGAAAATCGTGTTGCCATGATTTTGGAAGGTGAGCCTCACTGAAGGGGAAGAAGTATTTAGTAGTCTAAGGAAAACTGATCAATTTCTGTCCTTGTTTCTTTGTTTAATGGCTGTATACAGCAGTGCAGACTATCCTGCCTCTGCCTCCCAAATTCTGGGAGGACAGGCATGCAGCATGACAGACAAGAACCTGTCAGCTCAAGAAACTACTTTACTCATGAATCAAGGGTTGGGAGCCAATCTCCACCTCTTCCAGTTTCCAAATCTCCTCTGCATGAATTCTTCCTCTGTGGGGCCTTGGGTATGTGTTAGGTCCAGTGCTCCACACTCTCCCATACTATGTTATCGTTAGAGGTCTAGAACAGTGGAGAAACTTAGCAGTCCTCACACAGAGAAGGACCACAGCCCTGGAAACCTCAGGAAGAGACTGTCTGCAGAAAAGCCTTAAGGAAACTGTGGCGCAAGCTTGGGTTTCTTTCTTCTCCTCCCTGGGTGGTTTCCTCACCTGACTCACCTCCAGGACCTGCAGGACTGGAGCTCAGATGACACAGCATGAGACCTTGCCCTTCCCACTGAAACTCAAGGTGGCAGTTTATTGCCCAGGGTGTGGTGAGATGTCACTTTCAGCTTCATAAGGCCCAAGTCATTGCTCATCTCCCTCCCGACCAAGCAGGTTTGCTGTTTCCCCTGACATTCCAGATCAGAATTCTGACTGGGATGTTCCCTGTCAGATGGTTCTTCCACTGGGTGAGAAGCTGGACTACCACACTGGACAGAGGACAAAGAACAGCTGTTTCAGAGAACAATTGATGTGGACCTCTGACACATTACTTACTAATTTGTTTATTTATTTACTCATTTATTTGTATGAGTATTTTTAGCTGTATGTATGGGTGTGCTTTACACACATGCCTTGTGGAGTCCAGAACAGAGTGTTGGACCCCTGGAACTGAAGTTACAAATATTTGTATGCCACCATGTAGGTCCTGGGAACCTCATTCACCTAGAGCTTTAGCTACGGAGAACTTTCTCCAGTGCACAACTTTATTTGTGTTTGCTTCCTTTGTACTTCCAAGCTGCTGATGTAGAGACTGAGGCAGGGCAGAGCTGGCACTGAGCTCTGGCTGCCGGGTTATGGTACAGAATCACAGAAGATACAAAGTCATACACATTCAAGGACCAGGCCATTGAGATGAGAGTAGTAACTGAACTGGATGGGGCTTGGTGATCCAGAACACAGAAGGACAGCATGTTCCTATGCTTGCGCATGGGTACAACCCAAGAAAGCAGAGCCAGTGTTGCTAGGGTCCCAATTTTATTTTCTAAGGAAAAGCAAAAACGTCAGAATTTTTACTTGAAATTACCTGCATTTTAAATGTTAACCATTTCTGACTTAAAACATCACTGAGTGTGATTGTAACTAGCATACTTGTAATCCCAGCACTCAGGAGGCTGAGGCAAGATGATCATGAGCTCAAGTTTAGACTGGGATACATATCAAGGTCCTATTGCAAAATATAATATTCTGTGCATCCCATGATACACATGGTCCATAGCTGCCAGTTTGTTAACTTCTGAAATCACAGTCAAATGCCAGGGTTTGAAGGTCAAAGATCTTAGGTCTGAATGCTGATCAAGTCATTTGGTGGCCTTGTAACCTTGGAAAAATCTCGTGTCATGATCTCCTCATATGTCAACTGGGAATGATTCTGTGTGTGTTGTAGTGTATTGTGGAGCTGTTAGAAGGGTCAAGATAATGAGTATCAGAGAATAAAATCTCCACGAGGGAAAGGATTTTGTTTATCCCATTCATTCCTATTTTCCACTACTAAAAATGTGCCAGTGCATAAGGTGTTTAATAAATTTTTGTTAAAATATTTGTTTAATAAATACTTGTGTCTAGTATAATCAGTTTACCACTGAATGACAAATGGCTCACTACAATCTGCTTCCTGGCATCTGGAAGTGGCTATCTTTTATGGTTTCCATTGTGTCCTCTGTCTAAGCCACCAAGACCGCAAGTGAACCAACTTTCACAATCAGGACTTGGTGTTCATCATGAATTCTGAGAACAGGGAGGGATCAGACTCTGAAAAACATTTACCAGAGGAGAAACGCCAATTGGAACGCCTGTACTTTTCAAGAAAATGACCCATGACCTGTTTAGGAAAGATGCCAGACAGACTGCTTCTTGCTCAAACTCATGCTTGAAGATGGCTGGAGGAATTTCCTAATTCCTTAAGGCACAGGGACAAATGCTATAGCCTAAGTGTCCCAAGCCTTGGTATACAGTCCTGTTAGTGATCTACATTGCTCTGTGAGACCATTTCACCACTGACTCCAATGCTAGCAACTCTCATAAGGTGGCTGTGAACCCCAAATGGAATCATTTACCAAGGGTGCTCTGAGACCTATGTAATGTTACATCAATGATGAGGAGGCTATCTTTTGCTGTCTGAATGTGTGCCGATCCCTTCTCAGAACTTGTTCTCCAGTATCAGAAACACCTCCAAAATGGGGCCCTCTAGGTTCAATATTCTGCCATCTAAAAGATTTCCGTTCTATGTCTACACTCACATTAGGCACAATTGAACAAAGATGTGACAGAGGTGAAGAAGACAGCATGGGGATAGCTAAAGACAAAGAGAACAGCCAGTGCAATGGCCCTGGGGAAGGGACAGTCAGAGGCCCATTGTAGCCAGGGCAGAGTGAACGAGGGGAAAGTTAACCGATGAGATTAGATCAGGCTGAGCCTCGCCTTTGACTCAGAGTGGGAGGGAGTATATTTGGCCCTAAAGCCTCTTTCATTCATTCCTAATTGGGGATTTGGAAAACTCACCACCTTTTCTGAGCCTCCTCTGTCTCATCTGCAAGGTGGACACAACCACACACCTTGGACAGCGTTCACTCCCTCCATGCCTCTTGCTGGTCATACCTTGATGGCTTGAGAGATGGCGGCAGCAGCATTAGCTTCCTTTTCATCTGCCTGCACCAGAAGTTTCTTGGCATCTGCTTCTCTGGTCTCTGCTTCAATTTTCACCATCATCTTAGCAGTCTCCTCAGAGGTTTGGATGAGCTGAGGTTGGAGGGCAGTCAGTTCTACTTGCATGACAGCCACCTAGCAATGAAGGAGGGACAGAAAAGATGTAGGGTCAGCAGTGGCAGTGCTAAAAATGGAATATTTGTTGGCTGGTATTTATGTCCCTAATCTTTCAATACTTAGTTACTAAGTCCATACTGAATGTTGCAGTTATCAAGAACATATAATGGCAATCATAAAATGTTAAAGATATGGTTTCTTCAACTATTGAGTTTCTATTCTACTGTTGTGTACAGGAAGAGAGAGAGCAAGTCATAAAACTATTTAAAGCCATCGTGTGTGTGTGTGTGTGTGTGTGTGTGTGCACGCGTGCACTTGCACATGCAAAGGCCAGAAGTTGATGTTAGGTGTCTTTTTTGACAGGGACATTGAGGAGAGGTCTCATAATTGAACCTGGAGCTGCCTATCTGCCTAGTCTAACTTGTCATCTTGTTGCAGGGATCCACTTGTTGCAGAGACCTACTGGGATTATAGGTGGGCCATTATGTCCACATGGCATTTATATGAGTTCTGGGAATCTGAACTTGGTCTTCATGTTTCTATGGCAAGTGTTTTATCCTGGATCCTTTCCCATAGTTCCTGGGTCCTAAGGCTACTTTTGATATAACGTTCACACACACACACACACACACACACACACACACACACACACACACACACACACTCAATCTGTATACCAGGCTGGCCTTCAACTTATACATAGTCATATTCTTGAGCTCTCAAGCTCCAGTCTCTAAGAGTCCTGGGATTTCAGGCAGGTTTCAGCAGACCAAACTAGAAGGAACTTGCAAGGCTACTTTTTTTTTGTGCTGCAGACTGAATGCTTGTATCCTTCGAATGTAATTGTTGAAGCTTAATTCGGAGATAATGATATTTGGCAATGGGCCCTTTAAAGGTCCTTAGAGTTAGATGAGGTCCTGAGAGTGGGAACCTCGTGATGGGATAAATATCCTTAGTAAGAGGAAGACAAGAGAGATCTGTCCTTTCTACCATGTGAAGACACATCAAGATTACTGTCTGGACTGGGTGCTTGCTCTACAGCTTGACAACCTGAGTTAGAGTCCCCAGAATCCACGTAAATGTGGAAAGAAATGGATGGCAAAAGCCTCATATTGGGTGAAATCCCTTGCCACCAATTCTGACAACATGAGTTCAAAGCCGGAATCAACACGGAGCAAGGGAAGCCGTGATTCCTCTATATACATGCTGTAGCACACACAACCTTCTTCCTGCTCCTGCAAAAATGTAACATTGAAACATTTATGTTTTAAGAAGAAAACCCTATTCTATTCCAGTAATTTGTCATCTGATCTCCACATGCATCCTGTAGTGTGTGAATGCCAACACACACACACACATACACACACACACACACACACACACCAAAACAAAACAATAAAACCCTAACAATTAAATCAAAATATTACTGTCTAACTGGGAGGAGAACCCCCACCAAATACTGGATCTGCCATCACTTTGAACTTGACTTCCAGGCCCCTAGAACTGTAAGAAATGATTTTTTTTGGTTGTTGCTGCTGTTTCCAAGCCTCCAGACAGCCATTCTTATCCAGTCAATGCTCTTGAGAATATTCCTACCAAGTTTGAGCACCTTCTGTAATGGGGTCTCAGCACTTTTTCAGGGAACTGTAATCTTTCAGAAAGTGAAATTCATTAGATTTTTCCAATGAAGAGTCAGAGTCTCTCTGCACACACTTTCAATCCCAGGAGCCTGTGAGGAAACCAGGGCGTGGCAGGCTTGTCTGGTTGGGAATCGGCCCCACGATCAAGATTGTTTGAGTTCTGGTTCTGGTGTGACTGCTCACCAGGCTGAATGACCACAGGCATGTCACCTGGCCTCTCTGTGTCATGGTTTCTTGCAACAAGAGACGATGACAGTGCTTTCTGACCTGTGACATACAAGGCTCAGAGCATGCTAACTGGCGCTCTTTCCCCTTCAGGTCTGGACTATGTTAGGCCCCTTTTCTGCTTCTCCAACAACATGGTTTTCTCATCCTTAGCTAGCTTTCAACATTAGACCCAGCACCCCAGTACCAGAACAGTGGAGTCTACTTCTGACATTTTCACCTGTCCCCATGTCACAGTGTCACACTGACAGGTCAGACCACTATAATTTGAGTTCAGGCCTACCCTTACAAAGCCCCACCTTCTCTGCCCAAGGCTCAATGAAGCTGCAGTTGAGGTCCTAACTTTAAGGCAGTGCCAGTATTCAGTATGAGTGATACTTAACCCCCACCCCTTTTTTTGAGAAAAGGTCAAAAAAGTAAGTTCTAGACCAGCCAGGATCTAGAACTTACTTTTTTTTTTTTTAACTAAACTGCCCTTCTGCTTCCTGAACGCTAGGATTAAATCTATGTGCCACTATGCTCTCCTTTCTGTGGCACTTTAAGAAACCAAATTAATAAAAAAATCCAAAATGAACAACAGAATGGAATCTTAACTAAAAACAGGATCACCTGAAGCTGAGACTAAAATGAATTAATCGAGATGAGCTGTGCTAGCTCAGGTTGTGTCCTGTCTTTATCTGATGCCCTCTCACATTCTGTATCTCGACAAACCCAGCATATCCTGGCCCCTTTCCCCTGTTCTATGAAAGTGCTCACTTGAGAAGATGCAAATTCCAGTTTCTGCAAGCCTGCCAAGTAGCGGTTCCTCATCGTGTCCACCTCTTGTCTCTTGGTATTCAAGAGAGTTTTGAAGGTTAGGATCAATTCAAGGTAGGAGGTGGGGGTCACATAGTTGTGTCTGAGAAGTGTGTTGTAATAATCAACAGACAGCTTCTTCACGCTTTCCTGAAAGTATTTGCACATGGAGACAACCCTGCCAAGGAAATCAAAGAAGTTAACTGGGTCCCAACTTCCTACAGAGGTCATCTAGCACTGCTTAGTAATGGGCATCAGAGGGTCCATACACTGATTGGCCTGCTAGAACCCAACATGTGAACAGAGCCAAGGAGAGAGGAGGAGGGAGAGGAACAGTCTACTGGCATGACTCTGACCCTTTTATGAACCACCAGGTCTTCTGCAGAACTTCTGACGAAGCTTCCCGGGTGCAGAGGACTTTTCAATTACATTTTATTTTCCATGTGTTTTTGTGTGCATGTGCATGCTTGCACTTACCACGGCTTACATGTGGAGGTCAGAGGACAACTTGCAGGAGTCAATTCTCTCCTTCCACCATGTGGGCTTGGGGGATTGAACTCAGGCTGTCAGGGGCCTTTACCTTCTGAGCTATCTCACAGGCCCTCACTTCTTTTCTTTTTCAGCAAAGGCACTGTGTTAACTTGCTAACAAAAATGTTGTTTGATTTAAAAATGTAAGATATTTTCTATCCATAAATTGAGAAATCTTTAAAAAACATAAGCAGCCAAGCCGAATTTCAGTTGGAATACCTGGGGTATTGGAATGAAACTGAAGCTTACTCTGTCCGAATACTGTCATCAAGTTCCACGTCCTCCAGGAATTTGTTGGCTACCATCTCTAGGGCATCAGTTGGCCAGGACTGGAACCAGTCAATTGTGCAGCAGTTGATAAGTGAAGGGAACATTCTCAGGCGGGTTCTGAAGGCATCCCCGATTGGACTCATGGCTAATAAAAAATAGGTTTGGTTAGTTCCCTTCTACCAAGGCTTGGAGAAGCAAAGGGAAGAAGTTTCCAAGGGGCCGATAATGCCCCTTGTTAGTATTGTGGTGATGTAGTTGTAAATAGCCATGATGAGAGCCTGGGAAACAGTGGAATCATGGAATATTTTTATGGAATCTCAATATATTATGGTAGTCTGTTTTACTAATCTCTGGTATGCACTATTGTACCTTTGGGTCCCTTAGTGGGGATAGAGCCCTATGTCCCATTTGTTCTATCTATGCATTAATATGAGGTACCCATATTTAGATACCCACAGAAGTTGCTCATGGCTTGTTTCTGATATCATCTCCATCCATCCTCAGACTCCTGGTTCTGTACCTCAAATTCCAAATACTGCTTATTTAGTGTTTGGGGGAAGCATGATGCATAGGTGGAAATTTTGAGAGGTCAGTGTGGCTGGAGGGCCATGAGAGAAATCTGGCTTGAAAGGAGGATAGAGAATTACAGTGGGCTAGTTTGGTGGGTGACCTTATAAGACATAGGTGAGAAAGTTTTGTCCTTTGATCCCCATCCTAATGGGAAATGATTATTTTAACTTCTGTGTTCGTGTGTGCACACATGCACACACACACACACACACACACACACAATTATCCTATCTGCAACACAGAAAAAAAATCACTCTGGATTAATGGATCAGACAAGTCTAAAATGAACAAGAACAGAGACAGGAAAGAACAGTACAAAGGTGAGATCTGATAGAGACAACAGTGACTATACATGAAGGGTATAGGAACAGAGAAAGGTGAACAGGAGAGAATAAATAGTTAAGCACATCCCATGGGTTTATGGATAGTTTGTCTGGGTTGTTCATGGACAGCACTGGTGTTCTGTGCCAGGTAATATGCTAAGCTGTGATCTTTCTTGAAGTAATTCCATGAACGGAAGAGACTGGAACAGGCTTAACAGTTGTTGAGAAAAATTGCCAAAAGGAGCCTAGATTGTGACCATTGGTTGGTGCCTTGGTTAGATCAATTTTTGGGTCAGGAGGCTGGATTAGATATATTGGGAAGACCCTAAAGACACCAGAGGACCAAGGGCATGCAGACCTTCCAGCTTCTCACCAAGGACAATGTGAAGGTTCTTCCTCACTCTCTCAATAAAGAAGTTGTACATGGACAGGGGAGTGACTTCTATCTTTTCTCCTTCTGCCCTGGCTGCTGTCTGCATCTTTTCCACAAGTTCAGCCTTCTCATCGGCTGGGAAGATATTGGGCACATCGCCTGTGTTCAGAAGCATGTTGATGTCTTCAACAAATGACTCATCCTTGATCTGGTTATCCGCGAAGAGGAACACAGTACTCTTCATGGCCACTCCAGACTGCAGCATTATCTTTTTCAGGTCCTCTCGCCAATCATTGCCTGTGTAATTCTTTGTGATTTCAATCTGGTATAGCTCATATGAGTTCATGAATGTGGACAGTTTGGTGGCACTCTGACGCCCGCTGCCCCCAATGCCCACCAGTAGCAAGTGGCCTTTGTTCTGTTTCAGAACTCTACAGATCCTAGAGATGTGTTCAATGGCAAACTTGAACATAACCAAAGACATAGGGGCCTTGCTGATGCTGTTGAACTCATCTAGATAATACTCCATAACCGCTGTGAGTAGTTTCAGGTCAGTGATCTCATCGTAGATTTTTTGGTCACTTTCTGGCTTCAAAAAATCCCCGAAGAAGAGGCTACGGATGTTATCGTCGACTATCTTCCCAGTGAGTGACAAGTGGATGAGCACCTGTGAAAAAGGTAAGCGTCAGCTGGGCCCTTAGCCCGTGGCCCAGGCTGGCTGTGGGTAGTGGGAGGGAGCAAAAAGGAGACCTGCTTATTTTTCCTGAGCACATCATCTAAACCATGACTTATCAATAGAAACATTTTAAACACAATATATGGATGCGATGGTTGGATGAAAGAACAGTAGAGGTGTGGGTGGGGCTAGCTGAGTGGTTAAGAGCATGTGTGGCTCTATAGAGGACCCAAGTTCAGGTCCCAGCACCAACATTACAGCTCACAACCACCTTCAGTTGTAGAGGAGCCAATGCTCTCTTCTGACCCCTGAGGGTACCACACTCATATGTATATACCTGCACACAGGTACATATGCACATATTTTTAAAAATTTATTTGTATGTGTATGTCACGTGTGTGTATGGGGGTACTTTTAGAGGCCAGAGAAGGGAGTAGGGTCCCTTGGAGTTGCAGTTACAAGTGGTTGTAAATTGCCTGATGTGGGTGCTGGGAACCAAACTGGAAGAGCAGCGAGCACTTTTAATAACCGAGACAACTCCCCAGTCCTGACTACCATTTTTGCTTCTTGGTTTTTAGTCATGGTCTTGCCGGGTAGCCCAGGAAAGTCTGGAGCCAGCTATGTAAATTAGGTTGTCCACGGACTCACGGAGATCCTCTTGGAATTAGAGGAGTATGCCACTAAGCTCAGCCTCACATACTCATCTGTGCTCCATATACACATCTACTATCACCCAAGGTGCTACATAGTGGTGGTTGGTTTGTAAGGTCCCACAGAAGGCAGGGGAAGGATGGCATCACTTTCCCATGTTTGGTCCTGTATCAAACAGCATTGTGGGTGATATCCCTGCTCTTTACTCTGCCTAGAGTAGAGCACTTTAAATGTTTCCTCCCCCTGACATAAGGGTCTGTCAGTTCCTCTGCTCTTGGCCTCCAGACACAGCATAAGACACTCCTATTTTCCCTGGGGAAACAATTGCTGCTTGGTAAAGCAAGTTAAGATGCAAATATAGGAAGAAAATGTTCACAACTCCGTGATACTGAATCTTTTGGCTGAGTTTTACCAGGATCTTGGTCAAATTATAAAAATTTGTGTTTTCCTCCCCAAATCCAAGTGAATTGCCTTAGAATGTACTTCAGGTTAAATCAATTTTATTTTTAAAGATTTACTTTTGTTTTCAATAATGTGCATTCCTGTGTGTTTATGGGTGGGCATGTGCGTGTGTGTGCAAGTACTTGTCGGGGGCATTGGATCCCCTGGAGCCTTTGTTAGAGGTAGTGTGAGGTGCTCCATGTGGGTGCTGGGAACCAAACGTGATCCTTTGAAAGAGCAAGGCCTCGTCTTAATGACTGAGCCATTTCTCTAGTCCCTTAAACTAATTTAAAATAAATAGCATCATATATGAGCCATTGTGAGTGTACTATCATAGAAGTGAAGCAAAATCGGACCAAGTAAAATATCAAATCAAATGACTAACTTATGTATGTGCCATTTTTCATGATTCAGGGAGAAGAGTGGTCTTTACTGGGAATGGAATCTAGAGTCTGAGAATAATGTGGGCCTGTTTCTGAGACTAGGTGATTGTAGAATAAGATTCGACACAGGCAGTGATGGCACATGCCTTTAATCACAGCACTTGGGAGGCAGAGACGGGTGAATCTCTGTGAGTTCTAGGCTAGCCTGATCTACAGAGTGAGTTCCAGGACAGCTAGGACTGTTACACAGAGAAACCCTGTCTCGGAAAAACAAAACAAAACAAACAAACAAAAAAGATTTACCTTCTCCATGCTCTGCTTGAAGCAATTGGAGGTGGTTTCCTTTACCAGGTTGAAGAAAGTCTGTCTATCCTCATTGTCAATCAGACGGTCATAGAAGACTCGATAAACCTCATGGATCCAAAGCCGAATAAATTTTTCGAAATCCTAAAGAGTTAGTCATTTGAATGAATTAAAGATGACACTTGGGGTGATGGTTCTCAAAGGGTCTCTAAATCTTGGGGGTTTTGTGAAGCAAAAATAAGATAACAGATATAAAGTACTATGCCATGCACACATCGGAGAGTAGAGTTTGTGACTAGTAAAAGCCCATCTTACTAGGCATGCTATTAGGACACATCCAGGAATATTGCCAAAAGATTTGCAAGACAGGAACAGTAGCAGCTGACCTGCAGGTGGGTGTGGGGACACAGCAGTACCCCCTGG
Organism: Mesocricetus auratus; assembly: GCF_017639785.1. Lineage (NCBI taxonomy): Eukaryota > Metazoa > Chordata > Mammalia > Rodentia > Cricetidae > Mesocricetus > Mesocricetus auratus. The sequence continues at coordinate 79,200,205 of NW_024429182.1, read as the reverse complement.
ATCACCCGTGAGAAATCCCGAAGGTTAAAGACGTAATGCGATTTGGAGGGAGTTGGCAAGAAGTTCTCCACTGCAGCTCTATAAATTGTCTGAGTAGCTTGGACCATCATCTTCCCATACCTTGGGAGGAAGAGAGAGGTAGACCAGTCACATGGTCAAGCAGAAATGAGACCCCCCCAGGTCAATAACCAGGAAGCCACAGGAACTTCTTACCGTAAGAATATGACATCAAAGCCTTTCCCAAAGTGCCAGTCAGCGATAGCACTGAAAATCCTGGTCAAGATGTCATCTTCGAAGGCATTGATGGAAACAATGTTAAGATGGCGAGTGAACCGTCCTGGAAACACATGGACATTTGAGTTTGCATGAACACTTCTCAGACCTAGTGACTCTGGGAAAGAGCAGAGTCGGTTTCCCTCTACTCTCATGTCTTGTATCCCTGCCGTCCAATCTGTCAGCTTCTAGCCACCTGCAGTTATTTATACTTAATATGAACTATAGCATCAAGAATAGGCTTCCTCAGTTTCACTGGTTACATGAAATGTGCTCGGTAGCCACGAGTGACTGGGGGACACAGTTTGTTCGGTGCAGATACAGAGTACCTCCACGATTTGCAGAAGTGATGCTAACAGTGCCTCCTCTGGAACACAGGCTGTTTTTATTTTTAAGATTTTACTTTCATCCACTTACCTTAAAATTTATTTTGCTTTCTGTGTAAGTCTGTGTACCCTGTGCATTACCTTGCACCCTGGAGACCAAGGGCACAGGATCCCTAGAAACCAGAGTTACCGAGTTGTGAGCAATCACGTGGCTGCTGGGAATCACAGCCAGATTGCCTGTAAGAGCAGCCAGTGTTCTTCACTGCTTCGGTGCCTCTCCTCTTAATTATGTGTCTCCACGTGTGTCTGTGTATGTGTCTGCGCATGTAGGAATGCTGGTGTCTGAGGACTCCAGAAGAGGCCATTGGTTCCCCTGGAGCTACAGTCACAGGCAGTTGTGAACTGTCCTGGGAATTGAACCTAGGTCCTCCGCAAGAACGATGTCTGCTCTTAACTGCTGAGCCATTTCTTCAGCCTTACAATGTTATTTTTAAAAACTAAAGGAAATATCTGATTACTGTAGAAAAGCCAAATAACTCAAAGATTGTTATGTAGAAAGAGTCTCCCTCACTGTGCTCTTTGTTCCCAAGTTAGCCACCATTTCCTGATCCACCAATCCCAGGCCTACGGAGTCCCATTGCTTCCTCCTGCTTTCTCTCGCACATGTGCAGAACTTGCAGGTCCTGTAGCTGTCTGGGGTTTGTTACTAATCATTAGCATTTTGGGAACTGGGGCTCTATAAGTTGTCTGCATTTATATATGGATTTGGGAAGAACCAAAACATATATATATATATATATATATATATACATATATAATGTAGTTTCTGTGTTTTACCTATAAACATGTAATTATATGCATGAGGACATGTATATAAACAGGCATATATAGGGGCTTAAGAGATGACTCAGTGGTTAAGAGCACTGGCTGCTCTTCCAGTGGACCCAGGTTCAAATCTCAGCACTAACATGGCTCACAACTCTCTGTAACTCCAGGCCTAGAGCATCCAACACCCTCTTCTGAACTCCCTGGGCACTGTATGCACATGTACATAAGCATATATGCAGGCAAAACACCCATGAATATAAGAATAAATAAATAGATTTAAAATACACATATGTACATTTTTCTTGTTAAAAAGTAATTGAGACTGATTTTTATGTGTCTCTGTGTGCTTGGCATGCATGTGTGTGTGTGCCTGTAATATATGTATTCATACATAGGTGTGTGTGTACATGTGTGTATGTGTGTGCATGTGTCTGTGTCTGCTATGAATTGTTCTTGCATGAGTATGTATATATGTGTATGTGTGTCTGTGTGTGTTTGGTATTAATGTATTCACATGTGGGTATGTATATGTGTGTAGACCAGAGGTTAATGTTGACTGTTTTCTTTTTTAAATCTCTTTCTACCATTGTGTGTGTGTGTGTGTGTGTGTGTGTATGTGTGTGTGTGTGTGATATGTCCTTGTACATAGAGGTATATATACATGTGCATGGAGATTGATATTTTCTGTGTTGCTTATTAGGTATGTGAATTTGATGACATCACCTAGAATTTTGATGAAAAAATACTTAACATAAATTTATGCCTTCTCTGTGTTCACCAAACATGGGCTATTTGTTGCCATGTTCTCAATCACTGCGCTGTCAATAACTATAATATACTGCCTTGAACTTAAGTTTCCCCATCTGAATACTAGTTTTTAAAAATAATATTGTAAGGCTGAAGAAATGGATTAGAGGTCCTGGATTCAATTCCCAGGACCCTTGAAGGCAGTTCACAACTGCCTGTGACTGCAGCTCCAGAGGATCCAATGGCCTCTTCTGAAGTACTCAGAAACCAGTCTTAATTGGCTTTATTGGTTCCCTACTGAATAAAATTTCACTAAATATCAGCGTTAGGGACTAGAAGGATGGCTCAGTGGTTAAGAGGACTTGATGCTTTTGGGGAGGACTCAGGTTTGGACCCCAGCACCTAGACAGATGCTTACAATTGTCCATAACTTCAGTTCCCAGAGATCTGCTGCTCTCTTCCAGCCTCTACAGGCACCAGGCATACATGCAGTACACATATATGCAAATCACTACACATAAAATAAAAGAAATCTTTCTAAAAACATCAGCATCAAATGTAATCATTTCCTGACAGTGACAGATTACAATAGAAACAAGATTGTGTTGCCAACCATGAAAGTGACCCAGTATCCTCCCTCACAGATAATATGAGTGACTCAGCTTCTTTGCCAAGTGACAACACTGGGTTCGCTTTTTTTTTTCAGACTTCTGAATAAAAATTAAGACACTGACTCATCAGATCATCCTAACTTCCTGAGAGGACCCAGATCAGAGCAGGACACTGTTTCCTTACTCCCCTCAAATCACTCCACGAACCCACTTAGCTTCCTCCACCTGTCACTCCCTGAGCTCCCATGGATACTCTTACTGGGACCAGCCCTGTGCCTCATCTCATGTGATTACACACATGTTACTGGCAGAAGTCAAGGATTAGCTTTTATGACAGACACTTTTCAGAGGTTCTATTTATGACTGAACTTGAAAACTGTCCATTGCTATGTGTTCTGGACACACATTTCTGTTTGAACAAACTATAGAAAATAGTAATATAAAAAACTTCCTATGCATTCAAGGTTTTCTAGACTTTGCTGTGCTCAAATTCAAGGCAAGACAGGCGATGGTGGCGCAAGCCTTTAACCCCAGCACTCGGGAGGCAGAGGCAGGCAGACCTCTGTGAGTTCAAGGCCAGGCTGGACCGATAGCCTCCAAAACAATACAGAGAAACCCTGTCTCATAAAACCAAAAAAAATCAAGGCAAATGCAGCCCTGTAGCTCCCTCTTCTTATGGAACACCCCTTTTGGGTGAATAGACAAAGACTTCCTAACAGACTCTTGTCATCTTCCCATCCTACTACACACAACTTCCAACTTGAAGTCTGGAGCTAACCTAAACCTTCCCAGCTATGCACAAAGGCACACTCCACATTCTTTCCTGTCAGAAGGACTTTGAAATAATTACTCCATGATGGCCAGCTCTGCAGGAGAGTGGAGAGAGAAGTAAATCCTATTTCTAGACATACCAGTGATATCATTTCTCCCTCCTCCAGGGGGGCCCATGGCAGTCACAAGCAGAACATCTACAATGTCCAGCCTGTTTGTGTCTTTCTTGTCAAACCAGTAGCCATGATCAATCCATTGTCTCAAAAGTTCAATGGGGGGCTGGGCTCCATACACCTCTTTAGCTGGCATGTTGAGATCATCTGTAGAAGGAAGCCACACACACTGTGAGTACATGGGATCCTCTGGGCCTAGAGGGGTAACCAATGACTATTCCCTTTTATGAGAATATCTGTTTCCAGTGACACCACCCCTATTCCAGACCCAGTCAGAAGATATCATGACCAAATGGGAAAGGGTTTCCTTGGGTTTAGACTTGGCTATCTTATTGAAGTTCTTGCCCATATGGCTACAGGATACTTGGGCTGACATCAACAAATAAGGATTTAACTTTCCCCTATTTTCCTTAGCAAAAATACACTGTCTACTACACTATAGACATTTTGTTAATTGTTAAGTATGTTAGAGTGAGGGGCCTGCTGAAAGTTTTCTTTTGTTGTGTTTTCTGTCTTGGGAAGGAGTCTCATTGTACTGCCCAGGCTTATCTCAAATTCTATAGACATACTGTCAGCTAACATGTAATTTTCAGTGTGATGGGGATTGAACCCAGAACCTTTCTACATGCTAAGCAGATTCTGTACTAACTGAGCAAAAACATTTTCCCTTGATTGGGCTTTAAGTCAACATGCGATAGCTGAGCTCTGGTCGGAGTGAGGCTTTGAACTAGGCCCTTTCGAGAGGCTCAAAATGGATTGCAGGTTCTCTTAAGTGCAAGAACATTTTCCTCCTGGAACACATTGCTCAGTCTTGGTATACAGAAGACACTGAACCCAGTCAAGGCTCTCTTCATTTTTCTTTAACAATTATTGGTAGAATGATCAGTCTGTGTGACTCAACATTTTAGGAACTTTAGACAAATTAACTCATTTAATGCAAATATGACATTAAAGGACATAGCATTACCTATGTGTTTGAGGTAAAGAACTGACCCTCAGATCAGGGATGCTAAGTCAAACTATACCTAGGGTTGAAAATTGATATAGGAATCTAGTTTGGTGTAGCTGCAAGGCTTAAATTGGCTTTGGATATATCATAAAAATAGGGTGGGAGACTTGGATGGAGGGGAAAAAAGGAAGGACAGAAAAATAAGGAAAAATAAAACAGATAAGATTCCTGACTTTCAGGAGATGATGTGTGTCCATAAGGATATAAATATAACCATGAAATGTGTATTATTAATACGTGAGTTTAAAGTAGAGGACACAAGATGACCCAAGACAGCAGGGGCATTATGAGTACCTTCTGAGTCAGCAGCCAAGCTAATATAATCATGATGATTAATCTCATTTGGGGCTGAGGCCCAAATGGGGAAAAAAAAGGAAGTGCTTTTTACGAAGGTGAACGTTGAAAGTCTGTTCTTACTTCACAAACATTTTTCTTAGCAACTATTGGGTTACTTCACTTAGTGACAGCCTACTTATCTGCTGTCACTTAGTGATAACTCACTTATCTGATGCAGATGAACACAAATGTTACTTCTGGAGGTGTCAGAGTTTAGCTGCTACCACCACAGTCTCCTAGAAATACTGTTCACTACAAAGAAGGAAAAGGAAAAGCAGAGAGGAAAGGAGGGACAGGAAGGAAAGGAGGGAGGTAGGGAAAGGGGGAGGGAGGGAGGGGGAGGGAGGGAAGGAGGGAGGGAAGGAGGGAGGGAGTGAAGTCAAAAGGAGGTGAGAAGAAGTGGTGATAGAAGGAACTAAATCATTCACTGGAGAGAGTGGGGAAGCTCTGGCTTGCTGCAGCTTAGGTACAAGAACTCAGTCTACCCAGACCCAAGCAAATCTCTTACCTACAAACACTACTGCTTTTTTCCCTACAGGAGGCCCGAAAAGGCCTTTCCGCCGACGATCCAGCTTGGACATGATGATATCCTGGGTCTGGTTGGCTGAAGTTCTGGCAGAGAAATTGATGAAGTTGGGCAAGTAAATATTTTTAGGAAGGCGGAGAAGATAGTTGTTGGTGATGGCTGATTTGCCAGTGCCTGTGGGACCCACGAACAGTATTGGAATCTCATGGTCCAGGTAGGTTTTTAAGAAGAAGGACTGCCGGGCAGTCTCCATTGTGGGGATGATGAGGTCTGATACCTGTTTCACAAAGATACAAGAAAATCTTGGTCCTGGAGTCTTGGGTTTCAAGGGATCTGGATTTGAATTTTAGCTCTATGGTTTACTATCTTTATGACCTTGAACAACTATTTAACCTTTCAAGGGTCCTTTGTTTCAACTCTGAAATGGGGATAATCATGGGATTCAGTACACAGTTGACAGAGATTAAATGGGACCAAACACACAAAGGTGAGTGCTATTGACCCTGAGGAAGCAGAGGTACAGGAGTCTTCTTCAATTTGCCCAAGAGACATAGGAAGTAAGTGGAAAGGCAGGGATTTGAATTCTAGCTTGTATGATTCTAAAGTCTATATTCTTAATACTAAACTGGCATAAAAACCAAGAATAACAAGGGTAAGTGCCTGGCTTCTTTCTTGAGACTTCCTTTCAACCAAGTAGAGTGCCTTGTCTCAAGCAAGATCTACCTTCCAGGTGCCACCTATTCTAGCTCAGAAGGTGTTATGGTTTAGGCCTGGAATATCTCCAAAAGACTAATGTGCTGAAGGCTTGGTTTCCCATGTAGAAATGTTCAGAAGGGGTTTTGTTGTGAAGTAACTGGATCCTGAGGACTCTGACCCCAGCAGTAGATTAATCACTTGATAGGTTCATAACTCCCTGGTTTATTGGAAGTTGGTAGACCTATTGAAGGGGGGGGTCTTTGGAGCACATTTTCAGGACTGTATCCTGTCCCTGTCTCTTTCTCTGTTGCCTAGATGTCATGATGTGAGTAGGTTTTCTCTGCTGAACCCTTCTGCAGTAATATACCTTAACACCAGCCATGTGATGATGGGGCCAAGAGAGCACAACACAAAGCCATCAGCCAGAGTAGGCACTTTGTCCTCTAAGCTGACTCTCCAGACATTCTATCACAGTGACACAAAGTTAATGCAACGTGAGCCTGGGAGTTCTCTTGTTCCTGACCCACTTTGCCCAACATTGATTCTGGGTCCTAAACCTGTGCTCACTGAATCTCTCATGTTTTCACTATGGAAGTTGAACATGTTATTCTTGGATCTGTGGATCCTAAGTGGGTTTGGAGACCTCAATCATGGCTTCTGGAATCCTTATTGCTTTGGGTAGACTATCTTACCTAAGTTTGAATTCTCTGAGCCTGAACCCTGTTAGAACCCTGTTATCAATCATTTTGTCATAACTGATCCCTTGGTAGGGCAGCATAAGGGATGGGGAGATGTGTATTGTATGGAGAGGTCTCATATCTTGTCTAGTTTTTAAAGGAATTGTGAACCTGAGCTGGTGTGTTGTATGGTACTAGGGGAATATCATTCACACTGCAGTTTGTAAATGTTGCTTCCCCAAACCAAACTTGACCTTGACTTGTATGCCCCCAAATCTACGCAGCTTGGAAGCCTTTGCAAACAAAAGCTTGGCTTTCCTTGAAAAACAATTTGACTAGGTGAAAAGAAGCAGATGGATGTGGTCATAAAGCAGAGAAGAAAAGCATCAAGTCTAGTAAGAGGATGGCAGTCAAGGATGTCATGCTTGTATCACCTGAAGTCTTCCCAGGAACCCCTTAAGACAGATGATAAAACAGGCTGCAAGCAGGCCAGGATTCCCCATGAAGCCTCTTGTGTAATTAGTGACGCTGAATGCAGAACCAGGCTCAAGATACCCATTTTCCAGTTGAGATCAGGAACTTGAAGCCAGCTGGTTTAAACCCAGTGTTATTTTCAGTTACTCAAATGACTGACAAAGGGAAAATACCCATTGGAACAGAAAATAATTTCTACACTGGGCTCCTGTCCACAAGAATTTAGTACAATTTCAAATCCCTAGAATTCAGACAACAGAGCTGTATAAAGACAATTAAAGCTGGGGTTCTCAGCGCTGGGATTTCTTTCAGTACCAATCCCAAGGGTGTGTTTCCTGAAAGCAGCACAGCATCACCTTGTCTAGAGCATCTTTTATGAGAGTGGTTGTGGTCCTGCCTGGTATCTGATTTATCAGTAGCTTCACATTTCCATTTGCCGTCTGTGACCCCACTCTGAAGAGCTACATAGTCACCTCAGAAGGATAAATAACATCTACTGGGTTACACTAATAGAGGCACAAGAGTGTCCATTTTGCATATTCTCTGTAGGACTAAAATCTATGTGAATTAACTACTACCCAGGAAATCCGTTGATTAGAACCCACTTTTTCTGAGAATTCTGCTAGAGAAAATCTTTCTCTGAGGACATAAAGTGGATTTTTAAGGCTTAGGTGACCAAGAGATAATTATGATGTTATGGATAATGACAAAATTAGAATAGTGGCAAACTCCTACTATTTGCCACATGGGTGTGTATACCACTTCCAATCTTGGTGATCATCCTTTATTTTTTTCTTCCATCTTATGGTTGGGTAAACTGAGACAAGGAACTGGAAGCCTACATAAGGAATTTAGATCTCTCAGATACTATGCTTTGAGGGTTTGATCTTTGTAAAACACTTCCTGGAAATGCTCCTAGAGAGCTGGTAGTTCTTTTATCTGGAAGGGTACTTGGGAAAATCCAGAAACCATAGCATTTCTTTTACCTTTGCATTTGCAGGGATAGTTTCCTCCTCTTTGGTGATATATTCTGTCCATGCACTCCAGTGTCCACCACCTTGTTTGAGGAAGTAAAAATCATAGATGCTTCCTGCTCCCAAACAAACAGAACATGTCATTAGCACAATAAGGGTTAACTTTCATATTTGAAGAATTTGACTGTTTCAGCTATAGGCATCTAAAATGCCTATCAGTCCTGGAATAATTGTGGTGACAACCTGTCACTGGTAACTACAAATTGAAGCAAAAAGTTTAAAAGACCAGTGTCTTTATTATCCATATAAAATGATGAGTGAAGATTATGTAAAATTTTCTTGTTTTTATTCCTTGAGATGGGAATCTGCTCTGTAGTAATGTTCAATTGTATTGAACTTGGACTCATTGTGTAGCCAAAGCTAGCTTACAACTTGCTTTTAAAAGAATATGCACCTGTTTAATTACTTGTGGGGTGGGGCAAGCCACAGCATGTGTGTAGAGGTTGGAGGACAAATTATGGAAGTCAGTTGTCTCTTTCTACCATGTAGGTCTCAGGGGTCAAACTCAGGTTGTCAGCCTTGGCAACCATCTGGCCAACCCCCTAGCTTTAAGCTTGTGATATGCTCACCTCAGCATCCCCATTGCAGGCACTACACACTCAGCTAAATTATGCCACCTCCCCACCATATGTGTATGTCTTTGTTAGTGAATATGTGCATGTGTGTAAGCAGACTTGTTAGTGTGAATATGTGCATGTGTGTGAGCAGGTATTATGCACATATGTACTCATGACTGCAGGGCCAGAATTAGTGTCATATGTCTTCCTTGGTAGTTGCCCACCTTTATTTGTTTATTTATTTATTTATTTCTGAGATAGAATCGCTCACTGTACTTGAAGCTCATTGACTCTGATAGACTGGCCAATGAATTTCAGGGATCTACCTGTCTTTGTGTCCCTCAGCAGTGGGGTTACAGGCACGTACTATTGTGCTGGTCTTCTTGTAGTGTCTCATAGACCTCATATGTTCTGTTAGTACTTTTAATAATTTATCTTTGCCATTGAATGTTACAATTCATCTACCTTGTTTTCCAGCCTGACTTATCTTACCCTAAAACATTTTTTTCTCATTGAACTTTGAACTTCCATTGTATCAGTTTTTTTTCTTTTCCTTATTTCTATCTCTTTGTTGAATTTTAATTTTATATCCTATATTGGCTTCCTTTATCATTCAGTACTTTATTTGTATCCTCCCTAATTTCTTTGAACATATTTATAATCATTTTTTCTGAATTCTTTGATTGGGGTCTCATCCAATTCACTCTAATAGAAGATCGTTATTATAGGTTTAGTAAATTTTGGAGGAGAAACATTGTCATTTTTCATGTTCTCTCCAACCCCCCCCCCATGTGTATGAGAGTGTGTGTGTGTGTATTGGAACTGAATATCTGGGTTAGGTCATTTGTTAGATTTTTTATCACCCTTATTCATTCAGTAGAAGTATGCAATGCTTAAGAGGGACTAAGTTATAGCAGAGTTGAAGTAGCATTTTTCTTCATACTTGTGTTAAGAGTACAGGTCTCAATTGTCAGCACTCCCTGAGATTAGAATATTATCTGCTGGCTGGTTCCAGTTTGGACTTTTAAGGATCCTAGATGCCTGTCACACCCCTTTTCAGTCTGTCACAGAGTAGGTCACAGATACTGGTCACAGCATTGGTTGGTCCTTCAGGGGTCCATGCCTGGACAGTCCTTTCCAATGTCCAGTGCGCATTCAAACTTGAGTCTGTATCTGCTCACTCTGATCAGGCTTCTCCCTTGTGGAACAGTGTACAGTTTGATTCAGCTTCTTACCACAGTGTAGCAGCATTTTGCTGGTTAGGTTTAGTAAAGCCCTGTGGCTTTTGTCCTGGGCTCCCTAAGAGTGGTTCTTGGAGGGCTGGGAGCTAGGGAACCACCAGCTCAGCAGGAGTCTTCACCAAGTTCACCAAGTGCTGAGCAGAGTTTTCCTAACATTTCTTCTCCCTCTGTTGCTATTGCAAGATTTAATTGTTCTTTCTCCTCTTTGACTTTTTTTCACTTTGAAAATGTCTTGTTACTGAGAACTTATGGGTCTGGTAACTCCTGCTCACTAGCAGGGTGGGGCTCCTCAGACCATGCTAACCACTCTACGACAGACTTCATTTTTTTCCTTGTTCTGTTTTGATCAAGTTTCCTAATTTGCTTTGCTGTCGAAGTAAATGTTTCCAGCCATTGTCCATCTCTTCTGATAGCTGTGATCCAACTTTCCTATATACTCCCTGAGGAGTCAAGATTGTGCTGGAATTTGACTACTGTCTTCCAGACTCCCAAGGCATTCTTTGAGTCTTCTAAAAATTTTTATAGAGACTAATTTATTTTGTATACAGTGTTCTGCCTGCATGTGTCCCTGCAGATAGAATATGGCATTAGATCTCATTACAGGTGGTTGTGAGCCACTATGTGTGTGCTGAGAACTCAGGACCTCCAGAAGGATAAACAGCTCCTGCTCTTAACCTCTGAGCCATATGTCTAGTCCTGAGTCCTCTAAAATTTTTATAGCTTATCTCTTTCATTTAGGTCTGGTGCATTTTGAATTAAGTTTTGATATGGAATAAAGTGAAGGTTAAATTCATTCTTTTACACATGTATATTCAATTGTGCTAACAACATTTGCTAAAAAGTAATTTTTCCTATTTATTTATCTAAGCACCATTGTCAAACACTATGTCACCATAAATATGAGGGTGTATATTAGGTCTCAGGTCCATCCATTTAAGCTGCATACATATCCTTTTTACCAGTATCCTATTCTATCCATCAGAAATTCTTGGCTCATCCTGTCCATCTCCTCCCATCCCCCTCTCCCCACAAATGTCATATCTTCCTGTTATAATATAACCAAGGAAACTCTTCCCTGGGACCATTACATCTTACCCACTTTCTTGGATATAATTCAAGGATCAATATACAGTGGTGGCTGCAAGGGTTGGGCTAAGGGAATCAGTTGCAATTCCTAGACAATCTGAGTGCTGGATTTTTTTCCCCCTGAAACGTACCCAAATTTCCTGAGCTACAAATTCATGTCCTTCCTGCCTTAGCTAAACTGCATTCTACTCCCACGAGTTCAGCTCACATCCATGCTAGCATGATTCCAGAATTTGAAAACTGGTAGTTCTATTGATACCCACCCCCAGGCCCTCCGGCATTATGGTAGGAATTCCCTGGTACTCTTTGCCTTTTTCGCACCTGGTCACTGGTGCCACCAGAGTCTACTTTTCTCCTGAATATTGATTACTGTTAGTAAGAACTCTCTGAATTTTTGACAACACTCTCACATTCCTCCTTATAATAATACCATTTCATTATTAGGTTACTGAGGTGGTGGGTTGAATAATGCATTGTACTGCAATCTTTTCTCTTCTCTTCTCTCCTCTCCTCCTCTCCCCCTCCCCTCTCCTCCCTTTCCCTCTCCTCTCTCTTAATCCTCTTCTTCTCTTCCTCCTTTCCTCTCCCCCTCTCCCCTCCCTTCTCTCCTCTCCTCTTCTGGCCCCCTTCCTTCCTACCTCATCTCTCCCTCCACTTTGTCCACTGCTTTGAAGTGTTTACAGAATTAAGTCATAACTCTTTTTGGGTTTAAAGAGGTTTTTTTTTGCTTTTAAAGACTGTTTTTGTTATTGATTTCATTACATATTAAGGAAAGAAGCTTGTCATTCCATGTCCCCTCCAGATTTACTTAAAGGTCACTCTGGTATGACATATTTATTTATTTATTTATTTATTTATTTATTTATTTATTTATTTATAGATATGGGGTTTCTCTGTGTAGCCCTGGCTGTCCTGGAACTTGCTCTGTAGGCCATGCTGGCCTGAACATGGAGATCCTCCTGCCTCTGCCTCTTGATTGCTGGGATTAAAGGCATGTATCACCATCCTCTGACCACAATAGGGCATTTTAAAAAAACATCTGCCATTATGTTCACAGAACTAAAAAAAAATGTTCTTTAAGGAATATCATTTCCTGCCTAGACACAGGGGTGTGGTGGTGGAGAGGTGCTTTGGTCCTGCCTCAACAAGATGATAGGACAGATTTTAGTAGACTTCCTAGGGGAGGCCTTCTCTGAGGAGCAGATGGGAGGAGGGAGGAATGGGGTATGGGAGGAGAGGAGGGAGGGGGAACTGAGATTGGGATGTAAAAAATAAATAAAATAATAAAAATACCATTGGAATTTGTTACAAGGAAATAATTTACAGCAAAATGTAGCATGAATAATAAAAACCCAGAGACAGATATTGGGGTTCAAGCCGAAGATTAGAAAAGCAAAGTAGCCAGTCACTAGCTCTTACCTCTACCTCAGACTGAAATGGGTGATCCTGGCCTCAGATTGCATCTCTTCTGAGCTGCTATTTAGTCTCACTGAGACTGAATGCCATATGAGACCCTGAGCTCTCCTCTCTTATAAAGCTCTCTAGTGCTGGGATTAAAGGCATACACCACACCATCCAGCCTCTATGATTTACTAGTATGGCTACTGGGATTAAAGGTGTGTACCACTACTGCCTGGCCTCTATGGCTGTGGCTAGCTTTGCATGCTGATCTTCAGGCAAACTTTAGCAGATCATAAACAATATATCACCACAGCAAAAGTCTGTATATATGGGCATGCAACACCATCTACTATAGCAAAGAAATAACTGAAGAGGCCTATGTCAGGAAGCCAGATGGATAGGACATTTTCCAGTCATTATAGTGGTATTCCTAAAACAAAAAAAGTTGTTTTTAAAGAAACAAACACAGATGAGAGCCAGGTTTAGTGGTTCATTTATCATCTTGGGCAGGAGATATGTAGAAGTGGGAGGATAAAAATTTCTTGGCTAGTCTGGACTGCATAGTCAGAGCCTATCTCAAAAACAAAACAAAACAAGGGTTTAGACTGTGGCTCAGGGGTAGAACACTGGCCTAGCATACCCAATGCCCTGGGTTTGATCCTCCACACTGCCAAAAAATAAAAATAGATTTTAAAAATGGACACATAACACTGTGTACAAGGATGATAAAAGCAGTCAGATCCATAGGAAAAAGTTTATTTTGAAAACTAAAATACCTGTATCAGGTGGTGTGAACAAGATGCTTTTTTTCATCAGTTTTCTTTGAGAAATTTTGTTTTATAAGAAAAGGAGAAGAGACACTAAAAGTGTGTGTTAGTGATAGACTTTGCTCTTTCCCTTGTGATGTCAGGCTAGTCTGTGGCTTGATTCAGAAACATTTAGGCCAACGAGCAGAGATTTAACTAAAAATGGGCCTACCAGCTCTGTAATTAGGCCAGCACTACCATTTTGCACATCTGTGAAGCGGATCTGAGTTTATGCTAAGTCTAGAAAATCACTATGGAGACTAACTGAGCCCTATCTGTCAAGCATTGGAAGGAATCCTGGGCACACAGGAAGGCATCTGCCAACGCTGTTCCAGACCTCTTTGCTTTTCATTAGAATCACTTTTGTTTTCTTTGTATTATGGCTGTTATTCAAACTCCAGTCCAGGAGTGAGGGGAGGAAGGAGAACAGAGCAGAAATTGAAGAGAATAAATGCTGTTACCTCTGAATGCCTTGCCCACCTATGTTTTCTTCCCCACTTGAAGAATAAAGCAAACTTTTCAACTAATAAGTGACTTTTCAAAGGTCGTACAATGATAGTTGAACAGAGGAAAATGCAACATTATCTGGACAGAAAAATCCCTGGCTGACAAGGATTTCACAAATGATGCGAACTCAACCTTGACAAAGACCCCCAGATGTCTGCTTGCTTTCTTTAAAGAACACTCCTCCACGTAGTTGCTTTAGCACTTGTAACAGCCATTCACCCTCATGTTTCTTGGTGATGGAAAACCAAGAAAACAGCACTCCATGACGTCAGAGTTTGCAGGTGGAAACTTAGCCCTGGATGCTTGTGAAAGGGCTACAAAGGCTTTTGAAGTGTCTTCAAGTGATTATAAGAAAGTGATACTAAATCCAGAGACTATATGTTACATAATTGCACATACATACATGAAATACTAAATCCTCCAGAGAGTAGGTGAGTGGCTGCCTGTGAGTGAGGAGAACAGAGATTAGTTGAAAACATTCATGAAGGATCTTACAGGGGTGATACAAACAGTCTAAAACAGGATTGTGGTGAAGGCTGCACTGGGTAAGTTTACTAAGTCACTGATTTGTATAATTAAATGGGTGAATCTCAGTGGGTGAATCTCAGCATGTAAATTATGACTGAACAGAGTTTCTACATAAAAAATGTACCCAGCCCTGAGAGGTATCCCCCTTTCGGGTTAAGTGAGGTCTTGTTAGGAGTGTCTTAATTTGCTACTATTTAGGATGACACAGGAGAATAAAAGAATGGTGTCACTAAAAGGGAACATTGAAAGAATCCTGGTAGAATCTCTTCTAAGTAGAAAGCAGATGAGCTGGATGAAAAAATGCGCCAGTTTGAATAAATATTTCCCAAAGGCCTGCGTGTTGAACCCTGTTGGAAGTGGGTGGAGTCTCTAGGAGCCAGGGTCCGGTAGAAGGAAGCTAGGCATTTGGAGACATGTTCCCGCAGACACTAGCTCCTCTTCCTCCCGCTGGTTTCCTGGTCACCATGAGGCGAGCCACTTTCTGTGCTGTGTGCTGCTGCCATGATGTGCTGCCTCATCTCAGGCCCCAAACCAAAATGACCATGGGCTGAGATATCCAAAGCAGCGAGCCTCCTTCTAAGTTGACCATGTTAGGTGCTTGTGCTATGGGTAATGGGAAGCAGACTAGCACAGAGATGAATCAAGTGATCTCAGAATAAAAGCAAAGAAGTCTGGTACCTTCCCAGTCTCAAAAAAGGCACTGAAAAGTAGGCAGCTGTTCACCTGCATGCTAGCTACTTTTCTGGGAGGATGGGGAAATCGTCCCCTTCTTTTCCCTTCACTTAGCCATTTTCCCATAGCTGAGAGGTCAAGAGGGCCATGGGGCACAATGAGAAAGGGCATGGAGAAAGTCATAACAAATGGCATTTTAGATTCAGAGAGGTGGCCTTCCAAGTAAGGAGCCACAGAACCATTATGTACTGACCAAATAAACAGAAAAGGTTGCTTCTAACAGATAGCATTAGCTGATCATATGTAGTCACTGGATCTTGGCCAATCAACTTCCTTAATCTAGAGCATACAGTTCTTCAGATTCATTTAAAAGGTATCTTATGAACAGCATCTATTCTGATCATAATTAAAAACAATAATCAATTTGAAAACTACTAGGAAGAGAGTAGATCTTTATCATGGGGACAAATGTAAAGTTAGACTTTCTAAACACTAGTTCATATTGATTACTTGAGGTGGGTCATTTTAGTTTTTCCAACAGATTTTTATTGCTTATTTCTTTTATGTATATGAGTTTGTGGTGTGAATGCATTTGTGTGTTCATGTGTATGTGTATCCACGTATATGTATATATACAGGTACATGTGTGCCCGTGGCCTAAAGTTGCTGTTGGAAATCATACTTGATCCCTTCTTACTGGGTTTGGGGAAATCTCTTTCCATCAAGTCAAGATCTTTCCAATATGACTAGTCTTGCTAGCCAGCTTGCTCTGGAGATCTGCTGCTTTCACTGTCTGAGGATGGAATTATAGATGACCTGCCATAGCCACTGGGAATTTTATGTCGATTCTGGGAATTCAAGCGTCACCCCTTGTGATTGTGTGGCAAATACTTGAAGAGCTGAGCCATATCCCCAGTCCACTAAAGCCCTGTCTGAATCAAAGCTCCTAGGTGGCTACAACTATGGCATATATGCAGGAGTCAGTTGACAATGTTTGCTGGTTTCTTGTGTGTTATATCAGTTGACAGAGGAGACGAGGTCACCAGAGTGCTTGTGGACATTATTGAGGAAGCTACCTGGAAAAAGGTTGGAAACAATTTATGTCACTGGCCCTCTTGGTGCAAAGAGGAAGGAAGCATGCCATTGCAGGTTGGCCAAGAGTGGGATCAAAGGCAACCCATGAACCATGTCTGTAGACGCCGAGCATAAACAAACTGGCCTGGAGGACTGAGGAAATCAGAAAACAATATATGGAAATGCAGTGTAAAGATCAGTGTGGAGGCCAACCTGACGAGTGAATCTCTAAAATGCGTTCAGTGTGTGACTGGCTTGCTTCAGGGAATGACTTGGCATCTTCAACAAGGTGCAAAAGACATCAGTTAAAAACAAACGAAACAGGAACAGAAAATCACCAGGAGAAAGTAAGCGGAGTGGAAATGGAAAGGTGAGATCACAAGCAAGATATCCAGTCTAACAGCAACAATGACAATGGTGACAAGGATGCATAGCAATTGATGACACTTGATTAACACTATTATATGGTATCTATATAAAACAAGTATGATATATATTATACTATATAACATCATTATACTATAAAAGTCTTTTAAATATTTTATATGTATTTACTCATTTAATTCTTCAGGAACACCACAGACATGCTCTATTATTGCTGTACATATTTCAGACTGTGGAAACTGAAAAGGGCTAAGGAATTTGCTTCAAGTCAGCCAGCTACTAAGTGTGGGAGCCAGAATTCCAGCCTTGACTGTTTCATTCTGAACTCCATGCTTTTAGCTGTTATGTTAAAAAAATGACAGGAAGAAAAATGTGCAAAGGTTTGATTAATATTATTCATGGTGGACAGGAGACTAATTGAAGTTGTGGGTGACTGATATTAAAATACAAACCACCTTAAAGGGACAAAAAACAAAAACAGGGAAATATGATATAACAGATACAGAAGCCAGAGGACACAGTTCTCCCTTGTTGACTAAATAGAAGCATCAGATTCCAGGCAGAATAAGTAAAAGGAGACCTATGTCTAGACATAGTCTGTCAAAACAAAAACAAAACACAACCTACAATAGAACAGTAAATAAAGAACACATGAAAAACAAGCTACCACTATATAAAATTCAGCCTCACTTCTAACTAAAAAGAGAAGATATTTTAATTACATTCTGTTTTCACATTTCAAATGTGAAGAGAATGACAAAACGCATAAGGAGAAATGTATAATGTTTAGAAATAAGCAAATCCGTATTATAGTTGGGACCATTTGATAACATCTATCAGTCATTAAAATGAGTCAGGGATAGTTAAAATGAACACTACCATCCTAAACCAACTAAATGTAAATAATACATATAAATCACTTTATCTGAAAACAGCAGACAATTAATTCTTCTCAAACTTATAAGGAATGTTCACCAAGATAGGCCACATTCTTGGCTATAAAACATTTTTAACACATTTAAAAAATAGATATCCTAGAGTATATACTTCAAGAACACAACAGAATTAGAATTGAAACCGACAAGAAAAAGATACCTAGAAAATCTTGGGGTCCTTCAAGATTAAATGAAAGCGACACACGAATCAAAAAAGTCCCAGAGTTTGGATCCCTGGCACACCAGGTTTGGCATGGTGGCTTGCCTGTAATCTCAGCACTCAGAAGGTGGAATTGGGATCCCCACAGCAAGCTGGTTAGATGAACTAGCTATACTGGCAAGCTCTGTGTTCAAGTAAGAGACTCTACCTCAGTGGATAAGGTGGAGAGCAGTTGAAGAAGACAACCAACATCACCTGTGTGTCGCCATATACATACACATACACAGACATGCAAACATGTATACATACATACATACACACATACATATATACATTCATGCATACATACACACGAGGGAAAAGTATCAAGAGAAATTAAAAAAAATATGACCTAAGTACAAATTAAAATATGTCTCAATGCCTATGGGATAGGGTGAAACCAATTCATAGAGGACTCTTTTAGCAATAATTATATGTATCAGGAAGAGAGAAATATCTAAAAATCAACAACGTAAGTACATTTTAGGAAACTAGAAAAATAAGGGTAAATTTAGTTCAAAATAAATAGTAAAATTATAACAGAAAACAATAAAATTGGCAACAGAAAATTACTTGAGAAAAATCTACAAAGCAGGAAGCAGTTAATCTTTGAGGAGGTTAATAAAACTGATACAGTCTCAGGCCAATGTTACCAAGAACAAAGAAAAAAGACAGATTGTTAATATCAGGAAGGCAAGAGGGGTCATTGTTACTAATTCCCATGGAGATTAAAAGGATAAAGAAGGATGCATAAACAAGGATACCCTATAAATTTTATACTTTAAATAAGATAGGCTCAATTCCTTGAGAGATACTCTGTCCAATTTAACATAAAGAAAAGTTGATAATTTGTGTATGTCCTTATTCATTAAAGAAACTGAATTCACAGTTAATGCCTCCAAAACAAACCAACCAACCAAAAAACAACAAAAGCATCAGGCTAGGATGGGTTCATTGGTGATACCTAAGATTTCTAAAATGATGCCAAGTGTCCATCATCTCTTCTAGGAAACACACTTTTTCCTGTGAGGTCAATACCCAAATGCCAAAACCAAAGATCTTACAAAGGGTAACTATTGCTCATCTACATACACAGGCCTCAACAAAACATTAGCAAATTGACCAAGTGAGGCTGACTATAGGCATGTAAAGCTGACTCAACATTTGGAAATGGACTGTAATCCACATTATTAACATGCAAAAAAGAAAAATAATGTCATATGATTTTTGTGAGTATTTGATAAACTCCAACACAAACTAGAGTCATCTGAAAGGAAGAAACCCTAATTGAGAAAATTCCCCCATAATATTGGGTCGTAAACAAGCCTGTAAGGCATTTTCTTAATTAGTGACTGATGTGGGAGTGCCAAGATTGTTGTGGGAGGGGCTACCCCTGGGCTTGTAGTCTGGGTTCTATTAGAAAGCTAGGTTGGGCAAGCCATAAGGAGCAAGGCAGTAAGTAGCCTCTGCATTAGTTCCTACCTCTAGGTTCCTGCCCTGTTTAAATTCCTGCCCCAAATGCTTTGGATAATGAAATGTTATATGAAAGTGAGAGTGAAAACAAAACCCTTTACTCTTCAAATGGCTTTTCATGATGATGCTTCATCACACAGTAGAAAAATAACGGAAAGAAATTGGTACTAGGAGAGTTGAATATTGCTGTGACAGACCTAACTATGTTGTTTTGGGGCAGACTAAGGAAGGACTTTGGAACTTTGGTCCAGAAAAATACATTGAGTAGTGAGAGCTCAGTGGACTGTTCTGTAAGAGCTTAGACAATAATAATAGTGTTGATGGAAATATAGATGATGGAGGCCTGCCTTGTGAAGTTCAGGAGTAAGTTTAAAAACTTTCCCAGACCATTGCTGTTTAGGATAAAGAATCTGTGGTATCTGGTCAGCTGAGGCTGAAGAATCAGTCATGACTAACAAGACACCAGCACCATGAAGTAAAACCTTTGCTGTGTTGATACAACTGATTCTGGTCTGCTGGCGCTGAGAAATTAGCAGTTATTAAGAAGAGACCAGCACCACTGAGGTGAAATCTTCTGCGAGGGGTTTGCTCAGGGTCAATGCATAGAAACCATGTTCTAGAGATTGCCTAGACTCTACCATGTGCTGGCAGCCAAATTTGGTAATGTGTAAGATTCTTCCAAGAGGTATTCACTTTTACATGAAAGGGTCATTGGAGGTTTGGCATCATGAAGGCAGCCTAGAAGAGGCTATTGGTGGACATGCAGCCCAGTTGTAGTAAAAGACCCAGCATTTTGGAGATGGCAGTACCATGGGAAGACCTCCAAGAATAGAAGCAGTCATGGAATAGAGAAGGTCCAAGCTGTGTGTGCTACAGACAGCAGAGGCAGAAAAGTGCCTTCGGAGGAGTTCAAAAGATTGTATGCTCACAATCACAGACATTGGGCATTGTGTTATTTACACTGTTGGAATTTGGCTTTGCTTTGTCTAGATTGTTATTGTGCCCTGGTGCTTCCCTCATGCAATAAAGCATTTGATATTTTTTATTTTGCTGGAGCTCACAGTTGAGAGACTTTGAATTTTTAAAGATATTTTTTTAGTTTTACTGAAATTTTCTATTTTAAATGTGACTTTGGATTTTTAAAGAGACTGAAGTTTTAAAGTATTTGAATTTGTAAGGCTGTGGGATTTTTATGTAAAATGTCTTATAATGTTGACATTAATGTGTGATCTTGGGGATAAACAAGAAAGGAGCCGGGCGTTGGTGGCACACGCCTTTAATCCCAGCACTAGGGAGGCAGAGGCAGGCGGATCACTGTGAGTTCGAGACCAGCCTGGTCTACCAAGTGAGTTCCAGGACAGCCTCCAAAGCCACAGGGAAACCCTGTCTCGAAAAACCAAAAAAAAAAAAAAAAAAAAAACAAGAAAGGAAATGTGGGGACACCAGACCTTGAGCAGAAACCCACTTCCCCTTCTGCCTGGGAGCAGGCAGCTGTGTAATGTTTACTGAAAACAATTCAGTGCTATAAAGCTCTTGATAGGGCTCAGATAAGGGCTTGCTCACTGAGATACCATGACTTTCACACACCCTATGGCTAGATGCCTCTTCCTGTCCCCCCTGCTGTGTCTCCCCGATTCTGGGGCCGGAGATTAAACCACCAGCCAGGAGGGTGAGAAGTCTGGAAAGAATTGTATGTAGATGGATGGCAGAAGTCCTTAAAAAGGGAAGCGATTTTTCTTGGAGAGACTTCTCCTGAGAGACTTCTCTCTCCTAAGCTTCTTGGGAAGCATAAAGTTTTTCTTAAAGTAACCGACTGGTCTCTGTGTCATCTATCCCGACTACCTCGCTACATTCTCGGATGCAGGCCGCACAGCAGGTGCGACAAGGAAAGGTTATCGTCTAACAGAGATGTATTTGTGTGTCAAGTTGACAAGGCATCGATTGTTCTGATTAGTTTTATGTCAACTTGACCCAAGCTAGAATCTGAGCAAGCCATAAGAGGCCATTAAGCAGCAGTCCTTCACGGCCTCTGCATCATCTCCTCCCTCTAGGTCCTTCCCTGCTTAAGTTCCTGCCTTGTCTTCCCTCAGTGAACTGTTGTGGTTTGAAATAAAATAGAGAGTGGCACTATTAGGAGTTGTGACCTTGTTGGAAGAAGTTTGTCACTGTGGGGGTGGGCCTTGTGGTCTCTTTCTCAAGCTTCCCTCAGTGTGTCAGCCAGTAACTTCTTGTTGTCTGCAAGATATAGCACCCTTAGCTACAGCACCACATCTGCCTGCATGCTGCCATGCTCCCTTCCATGATCATAATGGATGGAACCTCTGAAACTGTTAAGTGAGCCACCCTCAATTAAATGTTTTCTTTATGAGAGTTGCCATGGTCATGGTGTCTCTTCACAGCAATAGTAAACCCTAAGACAGACTATGATTCAGGATATTTAAACCAAATAAATCCTTTCCTCCCAAAGTTGCTTTTGGTCACAGTGGATCATCACAGCTGTAGAAAAGTAACAGACATCTACTCATGATAAAAACATCTTAGTGAATTAGGAATAGATGGAATGTGCTCCAGCCAAGCTAAAATGCCATCATACTTAAGGTAAGCACTATCTTCAAAATAGCTACAAATATTCTCTGACGTGAATATTTACTAAAAGAGAATATCTGTAGTTATTTTGAAGATAATGACAAAATTGTAAATACCTCAGTATGTTACATCATAATACAAAGTTTGAAGAAGCATTAATGATAAGGGCCCTAAACAAGAAACATATAGAATGGGGCTAGAAAACAGCAAAATAAAAATGGAGGTAGTTCTTATTTTTACTGAGTGGTGAAGTGATGGATAGTTTTTACAAAAATAAAACAATGACATCCCCAAACACCACCCAAAATAAACTGTCATTGTGGTTTATATTTGAAAAGTAATTAAATATCCATAAGACTGCATTTTAGGACCACTCATGTCTTATGTGGGTTAGTTCTGAAGAAGTGACCTCCTTACTCCCTTAGCTTTTGATAATTAGCTTTTGATAATTACTTACATGGTCCACACATTTTGTTGAGTTTGGAACACATAATTTAAACTCATATAACAGGTCATACATACCTCTTTCTGGAAATATGTTGTTTTTGGTGAGTTTCACACTTTTGGGCCTTGGGTGATGATCATCCATGCCCATGATCAGGTTGCGGAAAAACACATCAAATTTCTTTCTGCTCTCAGCATTGATGGTACCTGCCACAGTCCACACCAACGAGAAGAGAAACAGCCCTTGTAGCCAGAGGAAGATCTGCTGACTTGATAGACCTTCATATAACTCACTTTCCTCCTCCTCTTTGCTCCTGATTTCATCTGAAAGTGAAAGAAATGGAGGCTTAGGTTAATAAGGACGCTCAGCATGTAAGAGATGAACTGGCTGAAGGCCTTGGGAGGTGACTGATGCTGGCTAAACATCCATCCACGTCAGAGCTTTTATCCCAGATGCATTCACACAGTGACTATATGCTCATTTGGGTGTGTATGTCTCTGTACAGGTTCATGTGTGTTCACATGTCTGAGGGTACAGGTGGAGGTTAGAGGTTGATGCCGGATGTCTGCCTCAATTGCTCTCCACTTCCATTTTTTTTAAAGATTTATTTATTTATTATGTATGCAGTATTCTGGCCATTACAGATGGTTGTGACCCACCATGTGGTTGCTGGGAATTGAACTCAGGACCTCTGGAAGAACAGCCAGTGCTCTTAACCGCTGAGCCACTTCTCCAGCCCCCTCCACTTCCATTTTTGAGACAGGGACTCTCACTGAACCCAGAGCTTGATAATTTGGTGGGACTAGCTGCCCAGTGGATTCCAGGGATGCTCTTGTCTCTACCTTTTGAGTACTGGAATTATAGGCATTAGCTACCATTCTTAGTTTTTTACTTGGGTTCTGGGAATCTGAACTCAGGTCCTCCATCTTGCATGGCAAGCACTTTATAGACAGAGCTATCTTTCCGGCCACTATATATTCTTTTATTGTGGTTAAACGTGACATAAAGTTTGCCATATTAACCATTAAAGTGCACATTTTAGCGATTTTCAGTACATTCATATGGGCAGCCATCATTACTATTCACATCTAGTGCTCCCTTATCCAGAATTGGAGTTTCATACCACTACCAATAACTCATTCTCCACTTCTTACATCCTACTTTCTGTCTCCATTTGTGACTACCCTAAGCACATTATAGAAGTCAGTTATTTTGTGACTAGCATAATATGTTCAGGCTTCACCAATTTTGTACTTGTCATTGATTTTTTATTTATTGTTATTAAATTATAATTTTATTTTATGTGCATGGATATGTTATGGAATAGATTGTTTAACTAAGTAAAGATGTGTTGCAGAATTGTTTAACTATGTAAAATGTATTACATTTGTTTATGTACATTTGTTTAACTATGTAAAGATGTGTTGCATATGTTTCACCTTGCCTGCCTAAGGCACCTAATTGGTCTAATAAGCTGAATGGTCATAGATAGGCAGTAGAGGGACAAGAAGGGCTGGTGGGAAGAGAGAGTAAGTAGTAGGAGGAATCTAGGTTCTAGGAGAGAGAATAAGGGAGAAAGAAAGGGATACCCCAGGACCAGCCAGCCAGGCAGCCACCAGTCAGCCAGATATGGAAGAAGCAGGAAAACAGGACATACAGAATGAAAGAAAGGAAAAATCCCAGAGGCAAAGGTGGATAAAGAGAAATAAATAAATCCTAAGAGCTAGTGGGACAAGCCTAAACTAAGCATTCATAACTAATAATAAGTTTCCATGTCATGATTTGGGGGCTGGAAGTCCAAGAAACCATGTTACATGGATGTTTTCCCTACATGTATGTATGTGCACAATATATATGCCTGGTGCCCTCAGCAGTCAAAGAGATGTTGGATTCCCTGTAACAAAAGTTATGGATTGTTGTGAGCTGCTGTGTGGGTGCTAGAAACTCAACTCAGGTACTCTGCCAGAGCAACAAGTGCTCATAACTGCTGGCCCTTCTTTTCACCCTTGTGGTAGTTTGATGTTATTGCCCCCATAAGCTCCTAGGGAGTGGCAGTATTAGGAGTGGCCTTGTTGGAGGAAGTGTGTCACTGTGGGGGTGGGCTTTGAAGTATCCTTTGCTCAAGCTAGGCCCAGTATCAGACCACTTCCTGTTGCCTGTAGGACTCTCAGCTCCTTCTCCAGCACCATGTCTGTCTTCATGCCACCGTGTCTCATCATGATGATAAACAACTAAACCTCTGAAAATGTAAGCCACTCCAATTAATTGTTTTTCTTTATAAGAGTCGCCATGGTCATGGTGTCTCTCCACAGCAATAGAAACCCTAAGAAAACCCCCAATATTTCCTTTTAAAATGCTAAATTATATTTCATTGTGATTACACTACTTTGTTTGTCCATTTATCTGTTGATGGACAACCTGAATGGGTTTGGACATATAAATATCTGATCAAATCCCTGCTTTCAATTATATTGAGTATATACATAGAAGACAGGATATTGATCACATATGGTAAGTTTATGGTACTTTTTCAAAGAAACCACCAACACATTTTGACAGACAAGCTGCATCACTTTATATTCCCAGAGACAGTCTGTAAGTCCACAGAGCTTTGGATTTCTTCATCCTCTCAGACACTTGTTACTTATTTATTTATTTTTATTTGCAGCCATCCTGACAGGCATGAAGAGATGTCTCCACCATTGTGGCTTTAATTTACACATTCCAAGTGGTTAGAGATAACAAGCCTTTTTGTGTAATTCCTGACCATGTGTAGCTTCTTGGAGAACTATCCTTCCAAGTCCTTTACCTGTGTTTGTATTGTTTCTTGGTATATTCTCTATATTAATTCTTTGCATGTACATGTGTACATGTGTGTGTTCCTGTGGCTGTGAGGGCACTTCCGTGTTCTGATGTTTGTGCCCATGCATGATGGAGGCCAACCATGGTTGTCCCTCCTCAGAGGCTACCCCATTGCTTTTTGAGGCAAGGTCTCTAACTGATGCTGGCCTGGCCGGTCAGTGGGCCCTGCATATTCAGTGTCTCCACCTCTCCAGTGCTGGGGTTACAAGCTTGTGCCACTACACCCCGATTCTTCACATCATTTCTGAAAACTGAACTCAGCTCTTCTTGTTTGTGTGGCAAGTAGTTTACTGACCGAGGCATCTCCCCAGTCCTTGATGCTAATTCTTTTATGATTTTTAATTTTTGAGTCTGAGTCTTATCATATAGCCCTGCTTGGTCTGGAATTCCACATGTAGACCAGGCTGGCCTTGGACTCTTGGAAATCAGCCTGCCTCTGCCTGGGATTAGAGGCCAGCCACCATGCCTGGCAATTGATATTAATTCTTTATTAGGCATATAATTTGTGAACAACTTCTATTCTCTGTGGGTTGACCTTTTACTGTTGGTAAAACATTTTGATATAGACAAATTTAAAATTTTAATGATGTACGGTGTGTCTATTCTTTTGATGTGTGGCCCATGTCTTTGGTACTACATTCAATAATTCATTGCCAATTTAAAAGTCAAGAGCTTGGGCCTTATCATTTTTTCTTAAAAATTCATAATACATTTGGCTTTCTGCTTAGATTTATTCTTCATCCATCCATTTTGAGTTGATGATTTGTTTATATTAGGTAATGATTCACTTAATTTTTTTTAGATGGAACCTCTCTACATAGAGCTGGATGTCCTGGAACTCACTATGTAAACATGGCTGGCCTCAAACTCACAAAGATCTACCTATCTCTCTGCCTCCTGGCATGTGATACCACTCCTAGCTTCATATTTTTAAAGATTTATTTTGAAATTATTTGTGTGTGTGTGTGTGTGTGTGTGTGTGTGTGTGTGTAGGTGTGTAGATGTGTGCACATGAGTGCAGATGCCCATGGAGGTAAGAAAATGATTTTGCATTATATGGAACTGGAGTTACAAGCAGATGTGAGCCACTTGACATGGGTGCTGGGCCCTGAACTTGTGGGCCTTCCATAAGAACAGCAAATGGCAACCACTCTTTACTCCCATGCCATTTCTTTAACCCTACCAACTTCATTCTCTTGTGAAAATCTAGTTTATCTGGTACTATTTATTGAAAATATTGTCCTTTTCCATGGATGGTCTTAACACATATAAGTCAAAATGATTTATGGAAGGATTTTATTCTGGACTCTGTATTTCTCTGCTGGCCCTATGTTAGTTTTTATGATAGTACAATACTGTTTGGAGAACAATAGCTTGATAATGAGCTTTAAAGTCAGGAAGAAAAAGTTCTCTGGCTTTGCTCTTCTTCAAGATTGTTTTGGAGGTGTTATATGTCTACAATCCCAGCACTCAAGAGATCAGGCAGGATGATCATGAATTCAAAGCCAGCTCTGATACATACATACATATATGTATGTATAGCCTATTACTTATTATATATGTATATATATACACACATATACACTCGTATAAACACATACACATGCACTCGTGCAAACACACACACACACACACCTCTTCCATGTCCTTCACTCAAAATTCAGAATCTCAATTTAATTATGAGAAAGTAACTGGCCAGTATCAAGAGACAAGGTTGTCAAGAATAAGAAAAGACAGAAAATGTCACAGAGGGGGGCAAACTGTGGGGATATATCAATTAGTTGCAGTGTGACAGCAATATACCCAGAAGTGCAGCATCAATCTCTTTCTTATTTTGACAATGATACCTTGGTTATGTTAAGGTGTAAGAAAGCTGGTGAAGTTAGAATAAGAGTCTAGATAATCTCTGTGTTCTTCTTGCAAATCTCCTGTACATAAAAACTATTTCAAATAAAGAAGCATTTGTGGTTCCTCATCTTAAGGCCTTGACCACTGCAGCTACCAGGTTCTTGCATTTTAATTGGTAGAACAGAAAGTTAGAGTTCTGGAGTGAGCTACATGCACGTTCAAGCCCTGTCTCTAGTTTTTGGTAGTTGAGTATTTGAGGGAGGTTTCATGGTGGCAAATTAGGGAAGACAAATGATGAGATCACTTGGATCTGCAGACAATGAGTCTATTTCTCATGCCAGTGCTTCTTCACGTAAGAGAAACTGTATAAGGACAGCAGACAGAACTTGAGAAAATACATAGCATTTGCAAAGGAAATGTAAATATACAGCACTGAATACAATTGATATGTTTCTAAAGACAGTCCCAAACTTACATTTAAAAAAGTCTATGTGTGATGTGCATATATATGTGCATGTTAATGTGTGTGAGTGCAGGTGTGTATGTGCCACAGGGTACCCGTGGAGGTCCGGGGAAACCTCAGCCCTCATCTTCTACTTTGACACAGAGTCTCTTATTGCTCACCCCTGAGTACGCAAGAGCACTGGGATTAACAGATGTGTTACATGTCTGGCTTTATGTGGGTTCTGGGGATTTGAACTCAGGTCTCCATATATATATATATATATATATGCAGCAAGCACTTTACCCACTGAGCCATCTCTCGAGTACCCAGAGTTTAATTTATAAAATCAAGCAATATTTAGAAAGTACTCACTCCACTGTCAACTATGTTATATTTTTAGTTTGTACTTACAATGCTTTTTGAAAAAATAAGCTGAGAAAATACGTTTAGGTATCAGAAGTTGTAAAGAAAATCCATCTGGGTTTGAGTTATCTGCTATCATGAAAAAGTGGCATCCTTTTGTCATCAGCAGCAGATGTCAGTGACATTTGATTTATGTGCCAGAAGTTATGGAAATGTGTGATCACACCTCAGAGGCACATAAATCACAGAACCACTGTCCCCTGAAGAAGTTTCCTGGTTTTGAAATTGATATGGTTAGTTCTCTTCTAATGCATTTGTATTTCAAATTTACATGTTTGTAAACTTTATTTGTGTGCATGTGTGTGTTATTTTGTGTGTTGGTGCAGGTGTGTGTGTATATGTGTGTAGACATGCATGTGTGTGTATGTGCATGTGTGTGCTTGTGCATGAAGGACAGAGTTAACCTTGGGTGTTGTTCCTCAGGTGCATTCACTTTGTGCTTTTGAGGTGTAGTCTCCCATTGGCCCTCAAGTTGCTGGTTTTGCTAGTCAGGCTGGCCAGTGAGACTCAAGGATCCACCTGTCTAAACCTTCCTAGTGCTGGAATTACAAGTGTGCATCACCATGCCTGCCCTTTTTATGTAGTTTCTGGGGATCAAACTAAGATCTTCACAATATTTGGTAAGCATTTTTGAGTAAGCATTGATTGACCTCTCTCCCTAGACCCCATATTTTTCTTAACAAATGAAAACCTCTCTATTTTTCCAACTTTTTTTTTACAGAGAAACATTTAAATGTGTCAACAAAGTCCCTGTGTAGAGGAGAAGCTCCTCTTTGTGGATGAGGACCTTAGGTGGGAGAAGGAAGGAAGGGATCAACTTTGTGAGCTAGCAACAAATCAATATGAGACAAAATACAAGGTTCTTTCCCTAAACTCTACCATCTACAATTCAAAGTGTTCTTGTTCTTCATAAACATCTGGTCCCACTGTAACTCAAGAGGAGGAAAAGATGGATGAGAGTGAAAGCATGAACCAAGACACACCCAGCCCCATTTGGGACACTTACCAAGCAGAGAGGAGTATAGCCGCATCATAGAGAAGGCAAGGTGGATAGGAGATGTTTGTACCACAAATTTGCAATGCAGGCGATTAAAGTCCAGGCAGGGCTGGACAAGCCACATGAACATGTCCTCAACCTGAGAAGAGAAAGCTACATGAGACTTTGGACACGAAGAGCTTGGCCCACCTGGGAGGCTGGAGATGCTGGTGCAATTGTTGGCTGCTTTTGAGTGCTGTTTCAAAATTTACATACTTCAAATTTGGTGTCTTGATCTATTCCTGGGTTAGTCACATGATGCTCTCTCAAGATGTAAGGCTGCAGCAGTGAGTGATGGCTCCTAGATTACCACATGACCACCAGAGCAAGCAACTCATCCTGTACAGTGTATTGTGATGCTAACCTATGATATTTGGTACTTTAGATAAACTAAATGTATTTTTTAAGCTATGGTATTTTAAATGTGCAGTCAGTTTGCTGAGACATAACCCCACCTTAAATGGAAGAGCATCTGTATTCATTTAGTGAACAAATATTGAGCATCTACTGATTGCACTGTGGTAAATAGTGCTGGCAATGAATAATAGTGAATATAGACCCAGTCTCTGCTAAGAGGAGAGACAGACAATATATTACAGGTCATGGAAAGTCTCAGCAGGAAACAAAAGTGTTATGTGGTGAATAACAGGAAGGGCTTAAGATGGTTCAGGGAAGGCTTCTTGGAGGAGGAAACTTGTAGCTTTTTCCTCCCTGTGGCAGTGGGATTTGAACCCCAGGAGATCTGACATGCTGGGTAAGCACTCAGTCATTGAGCTACATGCCCAGCAAGGAGATTACATACTGCGACCTGGATGACAAAGGTCTGGATTGGGCAAGATGTCTGTATGAGGAATACAAGACACAGGCGCTTTGAGGTAGTGAACATTGGGTTTCCTAGGAATGGAAACAAGACAGGATAGTCCCAGAATGAGACAGGGCTGGAGCGGGAGTTGACAGGCTGCTGAGGCAGGCAAGACTAGACAACAGTAGACCACAGGCTCTGATAAGGACTCTGAGGACATGGTGGAGTCTCCAAAGGACTTGATGGGTATGAGGTCTTGGCAGCTTCGTGTGTGTGTGTGTGTGTGTGTGTGTGTGTGTGTGTGTGTGTGTGTTGGTCCCTGGGTATGTGTGTGAACATGTACTTCTATAAATGCATGTGGTCATATATATTATAGGTGGATATGCATGGTGATGGACATAGGACTGTCCTACATAACCCTCCTGAGTATTTCCACAGTGGGACGGAATCCAGTTCTTTTTCGTTTCCTTCATGCGAGATTTTCCTAGGCAAAAAAGGACAAGAGGCACCAGAAATACAGGCTCTCCCTTCTGGTTTCCCTAGTCTGAGAATGTGGTCAGCTACCTACATAGCCTGAACTTTCCTACTTCTGTTTATTTATATGTTATTTGTGTGAGTACATGTGTACAGATACATATTCACATATGTGTTTAGGCATGTGGAGGCCAGAGGTCAGTTTGAGTCTTCCTCAGTCATATTCCACTTTCATTTTGGAGACAGGGTCTCTCTCTGAACCGGAAATTCACCAGTCTGACTAGATTGACTGACTGGAAAGTTCCAAAGACTCTTTCTCTGGCACTGGGATTATAGTTGTATGCTAGCGTGTACTGTTCAT
The DNA here is from genome assembly GCF_017639785.1 of Mesocricetus auratus. NCBI lineage: Eukaryota > Metazoa > Chordata > Mammalia > Rodentia > Cricetidae > Mesocricetus > Mesocricetus auratus. The sequence continues at coordinate 79,169,579 of NW_024429182.1, read as the reverse complement.
TTATTTATGTTTTAAGATGGGTGCTAAAGCTTCACAGCAAGGGCTTTACCAGCCGAGCCATCTTCCTAGTTCTCCTGCCTCTCTTATGATGGGAGGAAGCGAAAGATGACTGTCACTTGTCATACCCATAAGGAGAACATTTCTAGCTGTCTCCCTCCTAGTGGGAGGTTTGGAGGGCGGGACGCAGGGCTGTGGAGTGGCAGCACAGAGCCACATGGCTCTTCTAAGGTGTTGTCTCTAGAACTGTAGCCATAGATGTTTCTGCTAGTGGAATGGTAGATGGAAAAAAAAACCTGACACTGTGGTCACCATCAGGAACATTGCTTGGCTCTGGTATTCTCCTCTGGGAAGAAGGTGGAACAGGAATTAAAAATAGACTGTACCATTCCATCCCCACCACATGAAGAAGAAAGGAAAAGATCGCAGGCAGCCTGGGCACAATGGAAAGGGACTGTCAGGAAAGGGAGGGGTGATGGAAGTGAAGGTATGCCCACAAGGTCTGTGAGATGAGCAGGGAATGATTGTGGAATGACTGTGAAAAGAGGAAGTGTCCCAGACTCTTACCAGTTCCTTGTGCTCCTTGGTGAGACAGGAGGGCATAGTGTCCATGTACGAGTCCTTCAAGGGCTTCCAGCCCAGCTGGTGGGCCTCCATGTAGATCATCCCACACCTGCAGCACGGACAATTGGGTCTGGTATGTGCCTGCTCATTACTATCACTGCTGACATCTGTCAACATCAGCACACTCACACGGTAGTCTAAGCTTTATTGGGCTTTGACAGTAACCTTCATTCAGCCATATGCTCTCTCTCATCTTATTTCCCTATGGGAAGAATAGAGTGTCATCAGTTTCTTTCCCTCTTAGTAATGCAGTGTTCTATATGCTCATGAAGTGTACATTCGTGCATATATGTACACACACATGCACATGCAGCCTAAATCTGAATGCCCCCATGACATCCTATTTTGAATGTTGTTCCCAGGCTGGTGATGTTATATGAAGGAAACAGGTCACTAGGGAAGAGCCTTTGAAGGTTATAGCCCCATTTCTGGTTCCTGCCTTAGTCTACCTCCCTGATGTGAACAGCCCCAGTCACGTATTGCTGCCGCTGTGAGATGAACAGCTCCACTGCTCCCTTCCAGTCATGAAGAACTAAAAGCCTAGCAAACTGTGAGCCAAAATGATCTCTCCTGCCTCTTCTTCCCCCTCTCTCTTTTGTTTAAAAATATACATTTTTTCTATTTATGTGTACATGTCTATGTCTGTGTGGCAGTATGCCATATGTGTGCAGGGGCCCAAAGAGGCCTGGAGTGTGCTCTGTCCCCTAGATACAGGCAGTTGTGAGCCTCCTGGCATGAGCACTGGGAACTGAACCCAGGTCATCTGGAAGAGTTGGAACAAGGGCTCTGAACCACGGAGCCAGTGTCCCAGTCCAGCCCTTCCTTCCTAAGCCATTTTCTCCCCATTCTTCCTCCTCCTCCTGTTTTATTTAATTTTCCTCTCATGTCCAGTTTCATTTTTTAATTTTATTTTTCAGTTTAAATTTAGATAAGAAGCAAGGTTGCTTCACAAGTCAGTTCCAGGTCTCTTTCCCTTTCCCTCCACTCCTGCCATGCCCTCCCCCCAACCCCCCCATTATCCCCTCATTTCCCCAGGGAGGGTGAGGCCCTCCATGGGGGTGTCCATAGTCTGTCATTTCATATAGGGCAGGGCCTAGACCCTTCCCCAAGAGTTCAGGGTGAGAGTGCACCTCACATTGTTCTATGGGAGTCCAAAGTCCGTGTGTATACTCGGGATGGGTACTGATCTGCTGCCCAAGGCTCAATAGATTCCCTAGGCCTCCTCACTGACACCCAGATTCAGGGGGTCTTGATCAGTCCCATGCTGGATTCCCAGGCTGATGCCTGGGATTCAAGAGTTAACCTTTGTCAGGTCAGCTGTTTCTGGGGGTTAAACCAGCCCAGTCTTAATCCCTTTGGTCAACAGTCCTCCCTCTCTGTTACTGGCTTTCTCGAGTTCAGCTCAGTACTTAACCGAAGGAGTCTGCCTCTTCTTTGATCAGCCACTGAATGAAGTTTCTGTTTCCCAGTCATGTCCAGTTTCTTATGTTGTTTCTGTCAGGTTCTTTGTGTGTTGATACAATAACACACACACACACTCACTCACTCATACACTCACTTATGTGTGAGCATGCAGACACACACAATGTACAGGGTGCATTAGTTCTTAAACCATTTAATGGTGGTACTATATTATCGTCAATTCGCGGTTTCTTTTAAAATGTGTTTACATACTGTTGTATGTGTGTATATGATGTATATGAGGGCACACTTGCCACTGGGAACATGTGGAGATCAGAGGCCAACTCTATGGAGTCAGTTCTCTCCTTCACCTTTATGTGGGTTTGGGAATCCAACTCAGATCACCAGGCATGGGTAGCAAACCCTTCACCTGCCAAGACATCTTATTGGTCTGCAGTTTACTTTTGTATTTAGTGTTTCTAAGATTTAATCTTCAATCCAGTTATTACGATTTGTTTGCATAGTTGCATGTCAACGCAGCTCATTTATTTTGTGACATACATATCAACATTGTAATTTCACATATGCCGTATTAATTCATTCCTCCCGATGGACATCTGGGCTACCTCACTGGGCTGTTTGCTGTTGGCAGCTGTGCTGCTATGAGCGTTTGTTGACCAGTCTCCTGTTGTTCATTCATGAAAGCCTCTTGGGGGCATATACTCAGGGGATATGTGCTGTCTAGTGAACAAGGCCAGACTATTCCACCTTGCTGTGCCCTCTCTGCATCTTCGCATGGGAGCCCACACAGGTGCATACATACACATGTATGCACAGTCCTGCTCGAAGGACTATGAGATTCAAAATGAGACACAAGGTGCAGACTAGCAGTTATGCTTCAGTTTCCCTGTGTATAAAGCAGGGGTGATGACAGTCGTCAGAGGGTGACGGTAATGAACATGAAAGCAGTGCCTGGCTTTTCAACCCTTCACAGGAGCTTTACGAATGGCAGCTGTTGCTCTTTCAGTCCCCACCCCATCTCCTTGACCTGTAGTAAGGGTACTGTGCTCAGCCAGCATTCTCAAAGCCTGGGTTTGATGTCTTGTGCAGGAATGGGGGGTAGGAGAGGGAGGAGAATGGAAGGACAGGGAAGGGAATTGATGGGAAGAATTTGCTGGGTTCTAGGCAAATCAAAGTTCAACTTCAGGACATCAAACTCTTTTCAGAATTCTGGTTTGATATTAGACTTCCATGATGTGTGTGTGCTTAGGACCGATTATGTAACAGTCTAAGCAAACAACACATCGAATGGGTGATCACACCTGTGGACTTTTAGCACTCTCCGTCCCCACTTAAGGTGAGTGGACCCCCACTTCCACCCGGGTGCCAGACCACCAGCTCACCTGCTCACAGTGGCGGGGGAGGCCTGCTCCAAGTCTGCTGGCTCAAATATCAGACTCATCTTGGGGCTCATCTGTATGATCTCGCCACTCATTAAACACAGCTGAAAATGCACGGGTGTGGGGGCAGTGCACAGGGTTAGATGTCCCACTTATCAAACATGACTGAAAGCGCAAAGGGGGGGTCCACAGGGACAGATGCACCACTCATTAAACACAGATGGAGGGTGGGGGCAGAGGGCAGGCTTAAATTCCATCTGCAAATGAAGGGTCCCAGTGGAGACAAAATTGACCCAATGGATCCTACACATAGGTGTTAAGAACCCACTATGTGCCAGGTATCATTCTAAATGCACAGGATAAGGCAGACAATAATTCATGTCCTCTTGGGGTTGATAAGCAAAGTACAGAGTGATGAAAGCTGTCTGGTGAGACATTGAGCAGATGGGCTGGGGAGTGCTGTCCTCGTTGAAAGACTTGTAATTCTAGGCAAGGAGGACAGTGAGGCATTATTAGTGCCTGTGAAGTGTCTTGGTCTCTTTGTGTTTAATACAGAATTGTTATTATTATTTTAAATTTTACCTGGAGACAGCTCTCATTATGTTGCCCATGCTGGCTTTGAACTCACTCTTTAGCTCAGGCAGACCTGCCTCAGCCTCCTGAGTAGTTGGGATCACAGTTCAGTGCCATTAGGCCCAAGTGAACACAGAATTTACCTGCATACCTTCAGCCTGTTTTTTTTTCTTCAGCCTGTTTTGTTTGCTCCAGTCTCTGATAAACCACTGTTTTTGAACCTGCCACATGGTCTAGCCCGTGGCTGGGATGACAAGAATTACTCCATTAATCCCTCTTAGGATGGAATGGGAGACTACCAGAGGACCTAGTGGTTGTCAGACACATCCCTGTAGCATGTGGTGAAGACTGACAGGTGAGCCTCAGAACATCCACTCAAGGCATAACTTGCCACTTGGCAACACGGACTCAAGTGAGACATTTAAATCATGAGACAAAGCCTGAGGAGTCCTGGTGACTCATGGAAGAAGAACAAATGGCATCCATTCCTGTGGTTCATCCAATTTTGTGATTAAAAAATTCTGAGTTCCTCAGTCCATGCCACTGTATATGTCACTAGATAGATCACAGCTATGGTGGCTGTGACCAGTTTATGACATCACCGGTTTATGTCATCTCTAAATAACTAATAAAATGGACTCACATCTGTGCCTGCAGCTGGACTTATCTTGTTTAGAATCTCTGTGACTGTGGCTATTTTCATACTATTTCTTTCTTTGTGGTGTTGGGAATGGAACCCAAGCTCTGTGAGGTAAGGCTCTGTCACTGAGCTACACTCCCAAGCCTTTCTATTTATATTTTAAATCTCAATAAACTTACTGACTGCAAGAAGAAATGGAAGCATTATTAATGAACTGATGATAACTATTTGGGGGGCATTTATGCTAGGATGACAAATCCATGACTTTATACAGTTTAATTATCCATGAATAAGTGATGAGCATGGTAGTTACCTTTTTATTGTCATCCAGGACAGTGTTCATATTTTCAATCCAAACAGCATCCACTGGCCCATCAAATATAATCCATTTGCGGTCATCAGTTATGGAAGATGCTTGTTCTCTGAAAGCGTTGGCTAGGACACCATCCGTCCACTCATGGCTCACTGCATCAAAACAGCCATACAGCTGTCCCATTGTGATGGCCTTGGGGTTGATGATCTTGAACTCCACAGCAAACTCCTCCATCTGGTTGGCTGGATGAGAAAGTCCAACCCATTACAAAGGCTTTGGTGAGACCAGACATTAGACAGAAGAGCACCAGCTTGGTGAATATATAGTCTAAGGAGAGTCTATAAAATGATGCTCAGTCTTTATAAAGATTGGGATATCTAAATAGATCAGGCCTCATATTGTGGGTTATTAGAACCATTAATTTGTAATCATACTTTCTTCTGAGTCTTATTTCAAACTTGGCAAATGTCAGATTCGTGACTAAAGGCATCTGACTTGACTGAGAAGAACTCAAACATTAAAGGAAAAAAAAACCAATATTCCACCAGCTTTCCTTATGTGCCTGGTGTCAGCCACCCTTGGCCCTGGCCTGGGATGATAAAACCTTGACAGGTGAAATGATTCTGGGGAACCATCCCTGTGTTTCTCCATCCAAAGCACTAGTTAAACCCTGCAAGTCTCTCAGCTGCTCTTAACTGACATTTATCCCTGAGAAACGAGCACTACTGTTATCAGAAGCCAAGTGGCTGGCAGATGGCATAGCACATGTATTTAGTGAGAGAAAATGACATTTTATATGATCTTTTAAACTTAAACTTATTTTGCTTATTAAATTTTTGCTGTGGCAAAAAGGTTTTTACATGAGACATTCCTTTATCACCACTGCAGAGCATGCAGTTCAGTGGCACTAGGTATAGAACTTTCTCATTGTACATAATCTTTCAAGGAAAAGTTGGAGCCCATAGGTTAATAAAGAACCAAAGACAAATGATTTCAGGCTCCTCTCTCTTTAGTTCCTTTTCTTTAAAACAATCATTTATTTATTTGTTTGTTTATTGTGTGTGTGTGTGTGTGTGTGCATGCAGGTGTGTATAACGCCACATGAGTGCAAGTACCCCTGGAAGCCAGAAGAGGGCATTATATCCCACAGAGCTGAAGTTATAAGAGGGTTGAGAGCAGCCAAACATAGGTGTTAGGAACCCAGCTTAGGTCCTCTGGGAAAGCCACAAACACTCTTAACCTCTGAGACTTCTCTCTAGCTCCTTTTTAGATTCATTCAAATGCCAAAACTAGCACTGTACTTAAATTTGAAATGCCCAAGTTATTTATTAAGATTATTAATAACTATTAAATAAGTTATTAGGCCAATCCTCAAAGCAAAATCCCATTAAAGTTTATTAGAGAACAGTTTTACCTAGGTGGGGTGGTACACACCTATAATCTCAGCACTTGGGAGACTGAGGCAGGAAGATCATGAGTTTTAAGACAAGCCTGGGCTATAATAGTGAGATACAGTCTCAAAAAAATGACATAAAATTAAAATTCCAGAATAAATAATAAGGAAAAGAAAATGTTTATTTATTTTTTTATTTTTGATACAAGGTCTATTTTGTATATATGACTGTCCTGGAACTCACTATGTAGACCTGGCTGGCTTCCAACTCAGAGATCTGCCTGCCTCTGCCTCCTGAGTGCTGGGATTAAAAGCTTGAACCACCATGCCTGGCAAAAAAATATTTTTAAATGGAACTTAGGTCCTCTGGAAGAGTGACAATCACTATTAACCACTGAGCTATTTCTCCAGTCCCAAAGAAAATCATTTTAGTTCATTTCTTATATAAACTGTGTGCAACATAGGCATGCTTTTCAAAACCACATGTTTGCATATTCTATAGAAGCAAGCAAATGGAAGAAAAGAAACCCACAGTTTATTTGGTGATAAAACATAACTTCTGTTTATTACATTGGCACCCACAATAGTGCTTCTTAACCTGTGTTCTGCTTTTTAACTCATATATCAACACCCAAGCTGGCAAAGATCACTGCCTGACATTGTGTTCATAGAGCCAGACAACTGTCCAGGAAGTCCTAACTTCCCTGCAAGCCACGGGGGCAAGCTTTACCTTCATGTAGATCACCCAGAGCTGCAGCCAGAACTTTATAAGCTGATGTCTTGCCACCCATAGGATCTCCAACAATCATGTAGCCATGTCTTACCAGCATCATCTCATAGACCTAGGAAGAGAAATCATACAGGGTATTAATCCTGGCACACTGCCCTGCACTACAACTGAGAGACCAATGAGGGCAGATAGCAGATCTTCAAGGTCACATTAACTCTTATGAGCTGCAGCCCTTTAAGTGGTCTATTGTTTAAATATGTCTACTAGATAGGAGGTAATATTTGTTCTTCAACTGTTTATATGCTAATTATCACATGATTTCTCAGATGAGTTCCCTGAATGCATCCAGCTCCTGGTGGAAAGAGAGAACCAACTTTTGAAAATTATCCTCTGGGACCCTAAGAGAGACATACACCGACCCGCCTAGGAAAGGGAAAAAAACAGGATCCCCTGAATAAATTGGGAGTGGGGGAGTGGGGGGAGTGGGAGAGGAGAGGATCAGAGGGAAGGGGAGTGGGGGGAAATGTATAGCTCAATTATAAAATTCAATAAAAGGAAAGAGATGTGAAAAAAGAAAATTGTCCTCTGACTTCAATACTGGCATGCCTACATACACACAAAAATAAGTAAAATAAAAATATTTGTATATATTTTTGGACATATTATAATTATTTAATGCAGAATTTGTATTGACCAAATTGGGTGATTACATTCCTATTTCCCTAGACATAGATTATTTTTATGAGCTCATTAGAATTAAGAAGTAGATGGTGGTCACTAGAGGTAGGAAAGGTAGTGGAGAATGGGGGGATGGAGAGAGTTTAGATTACTGACACCCAAAAAATTGGGGTTGAAGAATTAGCTGTAGTGTTTCATAGTGGAACAGAGTAATTATGGTTCACAATACTTTATTTCTGATGAATATATTTACATTAATAATTTATTAGATATGGCATTTACCCTTAAAGAGGAAAAGGTAATGGGGATCTTTTAGCAACTGCATTTTCCATTGGAAGAAAGGTCTACATACTGTTCTGACCTGACTGGGGCTCTCAGTTGATGAAAAAGTGTTTTCTGAGCTAGGCTCCAACATATCAATTACATTCCATGTGAATTTAGCCCCTCTCCTTACGTATTATAGTGGTTTGAATGAGAATGTCCTCCATAGACTATGGCATGTGGACACTTGGTCCCCAGTTTGATGAAGCTGATGGCGTGGGGAAGTATGTCGCTGGAGGTGGTTTTGACAGTTTAAAGACTGGTGCCACTTCTAGTTCAGTCTCTTTGCTTAGTGCTCATGGCTGACAAGTAAGATTTCTGTCTGCTTCTCTGTCTGGTGCCAGGCCTGCTGCCACATCTCCCCACCAAGATGGACTCTCGTCCCTCTAGGATTGTTAAGCCCACATAAACCCCTTCTTCTACCAGTTACTTTATCACAGCAACAGAAAAGTAATTAATTCAAGTATCAACAGCAGTTTCCATAGAAGCCCATTTTCTTTTACATTCCCTGATCCTTCCTTTCTGCCTGTGACAAGTAGCTCATCTATCTGAACTACAAACACTCAAGTCATTTTTTATTTATGTGAAAAAAATTTCCTCTTTAGATGGTGAGACCATCAGAGAAAAGAGACAAGGGAAGCCTTTTATCTTAAGGATCAATTTCTTATTATTTTTCACCTTGGAGGTGAGCAACAAGGAGAATCAAAGAAGTCAATAATAGTGAGGGTGGTAAAAGAGAAAAATGTACACCAGCAAATATTTATTGAGCATCTACAGCATGACAGGCATGGCTCTAAGTGCTGTAGACAGAGAAGGAATGAAACAATAATTTCCCAACTGTCAAGAAAGCTTTATGTGTAAGTAGATTTGAGAGACATTTAAATGAATAGAGGTAAAACCAGAGCAGAAGGCATTAATGACTCAACAACTTTTTACCTTCCCAAAAATGACTATTAAGTTATCAAGATACAAAAAGACAAGAAATTATAGATACTTTGTTTTTGAAGATAAAACTGTATTTTTGAAAATCATCATTAAACTACACAAAAATTTGCCCGTATGTCTGCAAATTATTTTGGAATACTTTAAAGTAAGATGGAGGGATGAGTGGATATACAGTTGAATGGATGGATTAACAGGTGAATGATAGTTTGGGTGGCTGGATAAGTGGGTATATGATTGGATGAATAGACAGATGGAGAGTTAGATGGATGGATGGATGGATGGATGGATGGATGGATGGATGGATGAGTGAATATATGTATGGTTGAATAATGGATGCTGGGTGGATGTATGGATGAGTGGATACATGCTTGGGTAGATGAATGGATGATAATGAATGAGAATAAAATAAGTATTATAAAATATTCATTGTAAAATCTAGATGAGTGGAGGTATTTTATTAATTTCTTTTCATTTTTTGAAGTTTAAACTATTGGAAATGAAGGCCCAGGCCTAGTGAAAAGGATAGTCCAACTGTAAAGTACAAAAATGAATTCAGATTCAATATGAGATTAAATGAAATCATTAAAAAATGAGCTCAAGGGCTGGAGAGATGGCTCAGCCGTTAAAGGCTAGGCTCACAACCAAAAAAATGAGCTCAAGTGGTGATATGCTGGGGAGAAAAATTATTGTCACAAGAAGTCAGTCTGGTCTCAGAGTCTGAAGAGTTGGGTCCTACTTTCACCTTTGCTTCAACTAATGTCACTTGAGAAATGACAAAACTGATGAAGCTGATGATGACTGAGGAGATGACACAGAGTTCCACACAGTGTCCAGTGCTTTGTATGTGTACTCTCTCAAAAGTCACTGTATAGGGAAGCTTCTTCTCCTTCCATTTCACAGGTGAGAAAACTGAGACCCAGAGAGGTGAAATAATTTACCTCAGATTCCAAGGAGGTGAACTTTGAACCTGAGTCCATATTAATCCCAAATCCAGTTCCTCTCTGGATCTCAGTGCTCTTTTGGGGTCTAGATTAGATGGTATTTGTGGTCTCTGTGACTCTAATCTGTGAGTCTGTAAAGAAAGAGCATCTGGGGCATGTTCCATTGAATTTATTATTATAAGTTGTAAGTCAGCTTTACTTAGAGATTGGTCCCAGAAGGGAACATCAGGAATAGTATGAAGCTTCATGGAGGCTCCGTAAGGTCAGGGCCAAGGAGAGTCTATGATTTCTGTGGCCTACTGATAGTACACTCCTAGCTGATGTGATGTGACATGACATGAGGGGCGGGCCTTATTTCATCTCCATTTGGTCATGGTCTAGGTTTTATCTCTGTCATTGGAAGAGAGCCATCCAAATGTTGAGACTTTGGTGTGTGTATGGTATATGTATTTGTACAACTGTGTGGACAAGTAAGTGGAGGCCAGAGGTTGACATTGTATGTATTCTAGTGTCGTCCATTATTTTGGGACATCTTTTGGAACCAGAAGTTTCCTTATTGAGACAGACAGCTGCTAGTGGCTCCGAGGTCTACTCATCTCTACGGGCTCCCTACCACTGCTGATGTTACAGATGTTTGCTGCCAGGTCTGGCTTTTATGGAGTTCTGGGGAACAGAACTCTGCTCCCTAGGCTTGTGCAGCATAATTTCACCCACAGATTCACTGCCTCAGCCCCAACTTCGAACATTTATGGAGCCACTTGGAGAGTGGAACTCTTTCTCCTCCTGAGACAAAATAAATTCTGAGACTGTTGGGGTGGAGGATGATAACTAAAAATGAAGATTAAATACAGGGAGGGAGGCTGGGCTCACAGGCCAAGAGCAACATTCCCAGTGCAGATACCCAGAAACCTGGATCCCACTGCGCCTGAGGCTAGCACATTCCTGTGCTTTTCAAGTTAGGTGAGGAAATCCAGCTATGAAGGCTAAGGCAGTCTGAGTTGGAATTGTGTGTCCAGAGTAATGAAAACCTCAGTGTTTTCACAGGCTTTTCCCAAGAAGATGGCCATGGGCAAGTGCTGACATCTATTTTATTTTGCTTTGTTGTTATTGTTTTGAGACAGAGACAGTCTCACTATTATAACCCAGGCTGGCCTCCTGGGGATTACACATGCACACCATCATATGCCTAGGTAAAACAGTGGATTGCAAATTTTATCTTGTAGGAACAAAAAGTTAAAAGTACGATAGATTGTCTAATGGGTCTTTTAGCTCCCTTGCTACTCAGGCCTTTATGGTTGCTGTTAGTATACCTCACATCTGCCCTAAGACTTTCTCATTTGTGACTCTAGTGGGCACAAGGAACCAACCTGGATGATCTTCCCAATAAACCAAGGCACTGGCTGCAGCTTCATCTTTCTGATGTTGTGTTCCAGCACTTCCAGGAAAACTTCATAGTCTGGCTTTGGAAGAACAACTCCAGGAAACAGATCTGAGATAATTCCCTGTCAAATGAGAATTCAAAAGAAAGGGGAAGGGGGAAATCCGATAGGTTAGCTCACCCTTTCCTAAAAGGAGATCTACAAAAAGAAGAAATGTTGGAGAATTTGCAAAGCTTGTTTTTTCCTGGCCTGAAAATACCAAGTCTTTGTACCATGATTTCCCTCCTGAATAGTTTTAGAAGTCAGAAAAGATTTACTAGGCCCATAGTACTGTTTTCTAGTTGAGACACAGACTAACATGATGATTCCTGCCTTTATGGTGCTCACAGCCTCATAAGGAAGTGAGGCCTTAATTTAGTTATAAAAGAAACTAATTCCATTAGATAAAAGCCATGGCCTACACCTAAAGCAAATTGCAAAAAAATTTTTATTAAACTTTAGAACTAAATAGGGATTTTTGTTTTTTTACTATTATTGACATGGAGGAGTTGGGCAAAAGATATGATGGGGTAGGCAGAAGTCTCAGTCACTGAAGTGCTTGCTGTGCAAGCATTAGGGCCTGGTTTGGATCCGAACACTCATGTACAAAGCTAGGTGGGGGGACCTGTGCCAATAATACCAGCTCTGGGAAGGCAGAAGCTGGTGGGGTCTTGAAGGTCACTGGCCAGACAAACTAGCTGATTTAGTGAGCTCCAGGTTCAATGAGAAACTCTCTCTCCAAAAATAAGGCGTAAGGCCCCTCATGGTAGTTCATACCTTGAATCTCAGAACGTGAGGCAGAGACAGGCAGCTCTCTGTGAGACTGAGGCTAGGATGGTCTACAGAGTGAGTTCCAGGCCAGCCAGAGTTACACAGTGAAAACTTGTCTTAAAAAAGAAAAGATGGAGAACAATAGAAAATGGCACCAGAGATGAACCTCCAGTCTCCACATGTACTGACACACTCTCTCTCCTTTCTCCCCCCCCCCAAGTGGGGGTGGCTGGAAAGAGAAAGGGTGCAATAGGAGGCATATGCGGGGAGATGCAGATGAAAATATTTCAATCTCCAAAGTTGAGTCTGAGTCCTTGGCCAAGCCCCCAAGACAGTGTACCTGAAACAGGGGGACATCTTGAGCCAAGAACTTGGCCAGGTTGACATCCAGCAAGGCCCGGAGCAGCAAAACACTTTCATTCTCCTCAGGGTACTTAAGTTTCAGATTGCCTGCAGCTGTGAGCACAGACTTGACAGCCCGCATGCCATAGTCATAGTGATGCTGCGATGAGAGCTGCTCAGAGCACAGGCGGTAGGTGGCAACAATCTTCTGGGCAAGACTGTTCAAGGGCAAAGACATGTTTTCAGTTCTCATTGCAGCCCCTTCAGAAACTAGGCTTGCCCGTGGGCTTAGTCAGCAAGTCTTCTTACCAGAGCCAGCACAGCGAACTCAGGAAACACAACTATCTTTCAAAGAGGATGAAAGCAAGTAAGCACATATATCTAACATACACTCCAAGTGGTCACATTATATGCTTCATGTGTGTAGGAACGTATGTGTACATGTGTAGGCACACACAAGTTTGAAATAATGCATTAAACTATTAACAGTGTCATCCCCTGAAGAGTAAAAGTAAGGTTTACTGGCGGGACAATTACCTTTCCCAATTCTGTGACATTACAATATTGTGTGATATCTGGTTTGATTTTTAATTTAAGAAAGCTAATTCAAAAGTGTAATATACACATCATATTATGCACATACATGCATGCATGTCTACTTCTTAGTCTTTCTGGACACAAGGCTGAGACCCACATTTCTCAGACTGCATATGGTTAGAGGTCATACTAATGTGTTCCAGCCAATGTCAGGTGAACAAGAGATATAGGTCATGATATGTGTCAGGTCCAGGCTGGCCCAATAAAATCTCCTCCATGAAATAATCCATGCCACATGTTGTATCCATGTATAGGTATCCCAGGTTCCTGACTTACCCAATGAAGAACAATCAGTCCCCTGACCAGAAATATCCATTTGGGATTTTGAGTGTAAAGCAAGCATTTGTCATGCTGTACCATTGGGATTAGAGCATCAGGGTTGCCCTAATATAATTATGCACATTGCTCTTGTGATGATTCCTTTTAGAAAATGGATTCAGTCTTAAAAACAGAGACTTCATGCTGTTCATACTTTAGCACAAGCCTTAGCATTAGGCAGATGGTGAACTGAGTAGTCAAACCAATGTGATCCAGGTCTACAGTTAGGGAAAAAATAACCCTGTAGTTCAGAGAAAGCCTCTTGCCAAGGAAGAGTGATATAAGTTTTGTGAAAAATTCTCCTAGGTTACAAATAAGAAACACCTATACACTCCCCTGAAGAAATATTTATGGCAGCAACAAAATCTATCGATTACAGGGATGACAACAACAAAACAAACAACAACAAAAAACACAAAACAAAAAATATAAAATTTGGGCTGAGTCAATATAAGACATTTTGCAATAATGATTCCCAACTCTTGGTGTGTGTGCTGTTATGAGTATATGTAATCACACATAAAGGCATCAATCACTGTATGTTTTGGAAAACTGGGAGATGCTTGAATCAGAAGTAACACCATTAATTGGAGTAAATAAATGTCATATTTCTAACAATTTAACTAAATTGTTAAATTCACTAAGTAATACTGTATTTTCTCTGCAGCTTTGGAATAATTGTTTTAAGCCATTTAGTAATATGGGGTTAGATGGGTAACTGTGAGGGGTGAGAAGGATATGAGTGGGCACAGTTTTTACAGGGTCTGGATGTGTAGAGCAGAGAAGAACCCCTTCCATGGGTATCTGGGTCTTATCTCAGTTAGGAATGGAGTCAGGACCAAAGTCAGGGCAACATGTTCTCAAATCAGATAAAATAAGGTTTCTTGAGTTTTTATTTTTTCCCCCAAATGATCTACTTTGAGTCTACTACACAAAAAAGTTGCTCTTTAAGGGCATCTAGAAACCACTGGAAAAGAAATGTAACATACCTCCTGGAGTCCAGAAAGCCCATAGAATAGAGGGAGATTTCTCCAATGAGAGCGTAATCTGGTACCATCATGGCCACTGTCCGGAACAAGGCCTGGAAAAGAAATAACAAATTAGAGCCTGAGCACACAAAATGAATACTTAGAGGAGGCACAGCTACAGAGACAAAGAGAAGCCATGAGATCATCCAGTCAACCCACCGACAACCAAGAGAAGGAGGGCCAGAGGATAAGTTAATGCAGACTGACTTTGCTTAAGTTACATGCTATTACATTGGGTCTCTCAGAGATCCATGGAAGGTTCTAAAAGCTGGTTTCACCATACTTTACTCTGTGTCAAATGAGGACATCTTATAGCATCATTCAACTTCCCAGGATACGGTAGGATAGCAGATGCCGTTTAGGAATGCAAGACCAGTATACAACATGAGAATTCTGAAATCAGGCAAGAGCTGATCTGATTCCTAGTTCTCTAGCATGCCTGTCTGAATGGGTAAGTTACATAATCTGAAACTTCAGTACTTTTTCATCAAAATGAACTAGTAGCTTTAGTCCTTTGTAGAAATATCCTGAGAACAAACAACATTAGTGAAATGTTCACAAACAAATGTGGCCCATTGTGATGGTTTGAAAGAAAATGGCCTCCAAAGGGAGTGGCACTATTAGGAGGTGTGGCCTTGTTGGAGTAGATGTGGTCCTGTTCAAGGAAGTATGTTACTGTGGAGGCAGGCTTTAAGGTCTCATATATGCTTAAGCCATGCCTAGTATCTCAGTTTACTTCCTGTTGCCTGCTGATCAAGATGTAAGAACTATTAGTTCCAGCACTATGTCTGCCTGCATGCTGCCTTGCTCCTGCCATGTCAATAATTGATGAAACCTCAATTATCTGAACCATAAGTGAGCCACCACAATTAAATGTTTCCCTCTATAAGAGTTGCCATGGTCATGGTGTCTCTTCACAAAGATAGAAACCCTAACTAAGAAACCCATAGTTAGTAATCAATGAACAACAGAATTAGAATTTAGAGAAGGGACTTGCCTCACTTTTACAGTTAGCTGGAGAGCCAGGACTAACACAGGCTTCCTCATGCCATTGCTTCCTATTCCTGTAATGTCTGTCTAATGAGAGTTTCTTGTACAGCTTTAACATGACTATTGACTAGGATGAGTTCAAAGAGTGGTTACAACAACTGGGTTATAAAAAAGAGAAATGAGAGTCCAAATTCTAGTTTGACACTCACTAGCCTATGTCAGTTAACCTACACAGATCTTGGTAGAGGGGATCTCAATTTAAAAATAGTCTCTATCAGATTGGCCTATTAATATGGGTATGGAGGCATTTTCTTGATTTCTGATTGATATGACACTGTGAGAATGTCATTCTTAGCCTGACCTATAAAAGAAAGGTAGCTGAGTAAGTCAGGAAGGCCGGTAAGTAGGATTGCTCCTATGGTTTCTGCTTCAGTTTCTGCCTCTAGGTTCTTGCTTAAATTTTTGCCCCAACTTCCCTCAAATAAAGTCCTTTCCTATCTTTCTTAGTTAGAGTTTCAATCACTGTGAAGAGACACCATGACTATGACAACTCTTACAAAGGAAAAACATTTAATTATGATGGTTAACTTACAGGTCAGAGGTTCAGTCCATTATCATCATGGCAGGCAGCAAGCTGGCATGCAGGCAGACATGGTGCTAGAGGAGTTGACAGTTCTTACATTTTGACTTACAGGTGGCAGGAAGTGGTCTGTCTCACTGGGCGTGGCCTGAGTATATATGAAACCTTAAAGCATGCCTCCACAGTAACACACTTCTTCCACCAAGGCCATACCTACTCCAATAAGGCCAGACCTCCTAATAGTGCCACTCCCTTTGGAGGCCATTTTCTTTCAAACCACCACACTCCCTCAAGTTGCTTTGATCAATGTTTTATCACAGCAAAAGAAAGCAAATAAGGACATCAACCTACAGGGGAGGAGCACTTGAAAGATCTTACCCATTTTCTACCCTGAGAGAAAAGTGATCTATCTGAACAAGATTGCCTGGATACTGATCACAGTGCATTTCTAGTGGGTAGAGCAACAGGTACTAAAGTTAGTGATAAGGGTGTGGTCATCTCTCTCATCATTTTTCCCTAAGGGGGTGGAGAAATCCATAAAGAAGCAGGTCTAGAAGTCTCTCTGGTCACACATTTTAAGCAACCGAGTGACAGACGTTTCCATAGAAGACCTAACCATCTTACATCCTTTGGATTTATGCTTCCATGAAAGCAGCATCTCAGGGTCATCTAGAGTCATCTATGATTGAAGAGAGCCTATTTGTCTCTCTGTCTTCCCCTTCTGAGGCACTTTCCTTCTTCCACAAGCAGTAGGCCCTGTGGATGTTACAGTGGCTGTAGCTCAGGCCAAATCAATAGCTGCTGGGTACACATACTCTTGGTTTTTCTCTAGTGGGACAGAACAGTATGCTTTATAAAGGAAATGCCTTGGGCTTTACCAGGTTAGTAATAAAGGGGGCTGATCAATATGGTCCATTCTAGGTTTGACAAAGAGTTCTCTACATTGAAATTTGGTGTTCTCTCATAAGTAGATGATCTTTTTAGTAATTGTCTTTTTGCCATAAGCCAGGATGTAAAATTTAGATGATTTCATGTAATGGTACTAAGTTTTCTATCCTCCCCTGGAAGAAAACAATGAAATGTAACAACTCTTTCTTGGCCAATATTAGGTTGGACATAAGAGATGGCTATTGCCTTAGCATTCTCCACTTTCTACCATGCCTAGCTGACTTCTCTTTATATCAGCTGTCTGACCACTATAGATAACTGAAGCACTCGACTCTTATTCTAGCTTCACTGCTATTCATTGCCATTCATTTTTATATATTTATCCTTCCTCACTGTAAGGCCTTGACAGGGAGGTTCTTGGACCAAATACTATATTATCATTGGAAATATTAGCTATTTCTACTATTGGGCTATTTATGAGATCTTCAGGAGCATACTTCTAGAAGCTTCTACACTATAAATATATCTATGCTACACAGATCAATGCTAACATTTACCTTGAGGTTATCTGGCAGCTCAGCCCTGCCAGCATATCCAGGGTTCATGGTGATGAAGACAGCACAGGTTGGGTTCAGTGAGAGCTCAGTGCCTTCAAAGATGAACATCTTCAGTTTCCGGATAATGGCTTGTTGGATGCTAAGAATCTGCTGGGCTACCACTGACAGTACTTCAACCTGTGGAGAGAATACCCAGCTGAGATGTGCTCAGCCAGCATCCCCACCCCCACTCAGCAAGGAAGGACCTCAGCTACCTGAGATCTAGGCCTTTATGCTCAAAATGGGGAGCATGATTTGGGCTTTGGCAAAGAAAGGGAAAACAATATGTGCTTGTGCATGTTCATGTGTACATGTGGTGTGGTGTATGTGGGCAAGATGTTTCCACAGCACTTTATCTTAGCATGGTGCTTGGCACCTAAGAAGCATTCACTGTCCTCCAGTTCAAATCTCATGCTTTTATTTTTGATTTCTACTATATTTAAATAGAATCAATCACATGGTTTTTGGTTATGTATCTTTTTAAATTTTTATCACTACTGTGGACTTCTATCACATTTTGTCTGTCTAACTTTTATTCCTTTTATTTGGGTTGCAAGCATTTAAGATGAGGATCATCTCTTTCTCATCTTTGCCCCATGAACTTATGCAGCTACTGACATATACTAGCTGCCCTAAATTAATGTCTGAAGGAATCAGTGAATCGATGAATATGATGGGGAGATTGGATGTGTTTAAAGTACACATGCTTTCTTCTTGCAACTGTTTATGTTTAGTATATAAGTACCTGCTCCATGCAAGGGCCACAGAGAAGACACAGACTCTAAGAGTTGAGAGCTCAGAAAAAAAGCCCCTCCATGTCCAACCCCGTTGTTATGTCCCCTAGAAGGAGTATTACCTCAATTCTATTGAATTCATCAAAGCAGGCCCATGCTCCAGCTTGGGCCAGTCCCTTGAAGAATTTCCCCATGGCTTTGTAATCCAAACCGTCAGAGCAGTTGAAGACCACACACTGGAAAGAGGGAGGATTCAGGATAAATTTCCTCATAGCTGAGTAATCAGAACCATAAGCCAGGAGCAAGGCCTCCTCACTCATTCTATGAAATTCACTGGGGTCCCACTTTGCCCGTTAGGCTAAATCGTCTTGAACTTCTTGCTCCTGGGATCCAGAGAGAGGTAGGAAGAGAGGGTAGAGATCGGTGGCACTCCCATACCTGCTTGGCCAAAGCTTTAGCCAGATCTTTGGTGGTTTCTGTCTTGCCTGTCCCTGCTGGACCCTCTGGAGCGCCTCCAAGGTTCAGCTTCAAAGCTCCCATTAGGGTCCTAAAAGGAAAAACAAAACAATACAGAAACTCAGTGTGCAAATCCTGAGATACAATCCTGGGTTTTGTTTATTTCCAATTCTGCAAATGGATGTTCCCTTCAATTATATGATCAATAAATCGTCATTGTAAAAAGTCAGTTTTATTCAGCATTGTAATTTCAGAATCTAGCATAGCGCTTGGTGCATGGCGGAGGCCACCTATTCACAGCTGCCTGAAAGAATGACTGACTGGATAATGGGATGGTTGGGTGGATCTAAATGGACCAGATAGAAATGAAACATACTCCAATCCTGCATTCCAAAGCTCACCAACACTGATGGAATGGAGACAACAAATGCATGTGTCCCATTAGAGTATGACCTGAGCTTAGGAGTCACATTTTAATTCAGTTCATACCCTCAGTGAAAGAACACAGTGCCTGGCAAGTGCAAGGCAGATGTTACAAATGAATGATGTGCAAACTGATCCCAAAGACCTTGTAACTTCAGAGACACAGTAACTTGTTATTTTCTGAACTTGTTTCCACAGCTCTAATTAGATTTAGGGTTGGCTGATGTTATGCATGGTGCACAGACACATTCAGGACATGACTGCTCTTTATGACCATAGCTAACAATAGTGTATGCTACTCAGGACTTTTGATGAATAGATTATAACTGCTCCCAGCACAGGGGAGCATGGATGGTTATGTCAGATGACCAACATTTGTTCTACTGTCATAATCACTCTGCCGTGTGTGTCATTTATAATATCATGCTGAAGATCTGAAGACTGTGTAATAGATTGTATTTCTAAAAGGAAATTGCTAGATAATGAGCAGAATAAATGAATGATGAATTAAAATCAGAAAACAAGAAATTGCTAATAAATGGGCAAATGAATTGAATGGACAGTTCAGAAAAGAGGTACAAACTCAAATAAAACAAGGGGTGGGGTCAGTGCCTTTAGTCATTAAGGAAGCACAAACTCACTCAAGTCAGAATGGCTCTCATCAAGAAACCAAACAATAACAAATGCTGGTAAGGACAAGTGTGGGAGGGTGGGGGATTTAACATTTGTACGCTATTGGTAGGAAATGCTAAATCTGTGCAGCACTCTGGAAATAAGAATAGATAATCCTCAAAAAACTGGAAAAAGTATCATCGAGCTATAGCACTGCTGGCTATACACCTGGAGAAATTGAAGCCAGTGCACATCAGAGATATTTGCACATCAATGTTTACTGTAATGCTATTTATAGAACAAAGTTAGAAATCAGCAGAGGTGTTCATCAATAGATGAGTAGATAAAGAAATGCAGTATATACAACAAAATAAAATTTTATTCAGCCCTAGATAAGAAAGTTTCTCAGTTGTAGGAAAATGAACAGAGCTGGATATTATCATGTTAAGCAAAACAAGCCAGATTCAGAAAAATAAAACCATGTTTTCTCTCATATGTGGAATTTTAGGAGGAAAAAAGACATTAGAAAGGTGACTACTTAGGAAGAGGAGAGGGGTCAGTGGAGAGACAAGACAGAGTGCTCATAAATACAGCATATTCTTGCATGAAAGTGTACCAAAAATCCATTGTGCTCTATAATTAATATGTGCCTATAAAAAGAAAACACATGATGGGAAAATTTAAAGACTCTTAAGAATAGTACTTTAAAGTATTTGTACAGTCTAGATTTGTATATAAGGAAAATACAACAACACAGAAAATCTGAGTATAACAATATTGGAAATTAATAAAATGTAGGGACCTAATGTCAGGATTTGTAAGGAAAGTGGTCAGGCATTGTGCTAAGGGAAGAGAAATGCTTTCTCTCCATTGGACTGGATACAGAGTCTTGAGATGCCCTGCCTAGGGTCTTGTTGGTTTTATTTTTTGCAGTGCTGGGAATGGAACCCAGGCCTTGCCTGCTTACTGGTCAAATGTTCTCTCTCAGAGCCACATCCCCAGCCCTGCCTGTCTGTGTCTTGACCTTCATGGTCTACCCAATGACCGTGGGCTCTCCAAAACCACTGATTTTTGCAATTGGTGAGCTCTCTAATTAAGCAACATGTGACTATCTCACTCGTATACCAGTGTTCTGCTAATTGGCTCCTATATACTTGTCCATACTGGGATTTCCACTGGGTTCCCATTCCCAGCCAATTCCATTTGTGGTTGGTGCTAACAACTAAGGGCAAACTTCTGAAATGTGAGAGTGAAGGCAACAAACCCAAGACACCATGACCTGCCCAGTGCCTTTCCCTCCCAAATTCTCTCCCATCCTCTCAGCCCAGGGCTCCAGAGCTCACCTGTAGCAGCGGTCTGTGAGGGGAGTGATCACCAGCCTGGGGGAGTTGCCCAGGTACTCGTAGCCATACAAGGCTTCTGTGGTTATCATCTGCACATGAACGTCCTTGGCCTCCCAGTAGTACCGCAGCTGTGAAATCCACTGGAAATCATTTAGACTGTTGATCTGCTCCTTTGCCAGCTTGGCCACCACATCACGGGCTAATCGGACACCATGCAGAGACATACATAGATGGTGTCATCAGAATTACTCATCCTCACAGACTCCTTACACAGACGAGGGTGCTATCCAGGTCCTCAGGCTCAACGCTATTTCAGGTTCTAACATCTTCCTAGCCTACTTCCCGCCTGCAGGGCAGCAGTAGCATTTGCAAGCTGGACTTTGCTTTTTTTCCAAGGGGCAAGAAAGGCTGTGCTGCCTTCTGTCAGGAAGTAGAGTACAGGTACTGAATGTGCCCTCTGAGATCAGGTGGCCTGGTGTATTGTTTAATACCGGCCATCAGTTTGACTGAGTCTAGAGTCACTAAAGAGATGAGCTTCTGGGCATGCCTAAAAGGATTGTTTAGGCTGGGTTAACTGAAGTGGGAGGACCCATTCAGACATGAGTGGCATCATTCCCTGAGTGCACTTATCCTGGACTGCACAAAAAGGGAGACTGCTCGCTGAACACCGGTGTTTACTGCTCTTTGCTTCTTGGCTGTGGATGTAGTATAACTATCTGCCCCACATTCCTGCTGCTGTACTTTCCCCGCCGTGCTGATCTGAACTCTCAAACTGTGAGCCAGAATAAACACTTCCTTCTTCAGTTGCTTTGGCTAGATATTGTGTTCTAACAGTGAGGGAAATAATACATATATTTGGGTTCAAATTCTGGTTCCACTATGAATTAGCTTTGTGATTTTGGGAAAGTTACTCAACTTCACTGTCTCTTGGTTGAACAATCTGTATCACTCAATGTAAATACACTGTGTGTACAGACACACAGTGAAAGCGAGAGAGGGCTAGCACCAGAGAGAACTGCCTAACATATAAAATATTGTAGAACTATTACATCTTGAGACTACTCTGAAACTCATGAGGGTGAGGGTGAGACTGACCCAGAGGCTTAGCAATATAGTCACCCTGAATGCTCACACATCTTCAATATGACCTTTTGTACCCCATTCCAGGCTTCTAGGATACTCCATGATATTAGCATCATCTGGACCCAGGCCTGCATGGGAAAGCACCCCATGAATTCATGGTTAGAGGTGTCCTTCCTTCTGGCTTCAGGAACCAGCTGGGTAATACATTTGTTGGCCTTCTTCATCCTCTCATAGGATTTCGAAGCTAAGTTACTTGCAGTGATAATCCATGAAGTTAGAGTGGATGTAGGTTTGTGGAACTCATTAATGGGTTTCTAGGTGCTCATGGGATGAGAGCTGTTGAAATCTCTGGATTCTTCTAGGTCTGCATGAGGGACCAACTTGGAGTTGTCTTCACTATGCAGTGTATATACAAATGCATGTATGTGTATGCATGCATGTGTGTGTTTGTGAACCTAGCCACTCAAGAAGACATTAGGCCACAATCTTGCATGCATTCATCAACCCCACCTTGTGGGTATGTGGCCATATGAGGAATAGATCTTCCCCCCTCCTCTGTCCCTGATTTTATGGGCATCTCTCTGCCTGAAATTAGACTGAAATGAACACCAGTCCTAAGGGAATAGATGCTGTGACATACTAGTTAGCTGGTATGTAAGCAAGAAAGACCTTGTTCCCAGGCAACCAGCCTAGTACAGCCCCCGTTTCCTTGGTGATGACGGAGTAAGGGTGTGGAGGTGGTTTGTTTTACATAAAGATCCCAATTTTTCCTCCTCATCTTCCTCCTCTGTTTTCTTTTGTTTAAAGAAGAGCAGAAAGGCATTGTCTCACACCACCTCTCCCTGCACCACTGCCAATTTCCAGCCCATTGGGTTTGGAAGCAGTCAGAAGAGCCTTTGCCACTTCCAAATGTGGTGTCTCCCAGCAAGTTATTCTCCTCTCTAACAACCAATTCTTATCCTGGGAAATGATTGTGGAAATGAGAAAATGTAAACAATTAGCACAGAGCTCAGCACCGGGTAAATATTCAACATCGCCAGCCGTTCCTACGAGGCAATCATTCACCAAGTTGGTGCCTCCAGAAATGAGAGCCCCACTTTGAGAGTGGCTGTGATGGAAGGGGCTTTGGCACCGTGTTCTTCTCAGAGATCTTGCTACTCTCAGCTGGACTGAGATGCCCCAAGGGATCCTACTCAGGAGACTCAAGAGACCTGAGTAACACCAAGAGTCTGTATCCTTACCATGGACATCGATGACAGTGAGGGCCCCGAGAGTGAGCCTTGCCCCGCTGCTCAGCTTCCCCCGCACCAGCTCCACAATCTCTGCGATCTGGTCATTGCTCTTTTTCAGAAAGTCCTGACCAGGGCACAAGAAGAAACGTCCAGTCTAAGTGGATTCTCCTCCAGAAATCTTGAGGGTTGACATCACATTACATCCAAATGTCCATGCCAAACCTGGATGCCATCTCTCAAACCATCCTCTCCCTCACCCCATACATCAACCTCACTATAAACCTATAGTTAGGATTCCATAGGCAAATATCAGGAGTCTGGTGAGGTAATCATGGGAAATTATCAATGGTTATGGGTGGAGTTGTTATTCATTCATTGCTCATATATTTATTGATCACCTACTACATGTTCAGCATTGCATTAAACCATACAACTGTGAATGGAACAAACATGCCTCTTCCCTATTGGATTCACAGCTTAATATCTAAGCACTGGTTGGTTCATTCGAATCTATTTAATCCTCCCAACACACCATGATTAGATATTACAATTCCTTGCATTTTACAGAGAAGATGACTGACACTTGGGTTGGTAAATCACTCATGGTCACACAATCAACAAGTAAATGCATTGGGATTAAATGTCATATCTACCAGGTCTTGCATTTTAAAGCATTGCTATCAACGGGAAAGGTATGTTTGGGTCTGAGGATATGCAGGCATGGAAGTGTACCAGGTCTCCCAGAGAAAGCAGAGGGAAGAGCTGGGGGTGGACTTGGTTTGGATTGGGGGGTGGAAAGAAGCAGGCAGTAGCAGAAAGAGGCAAGCATAGCCTCCTGACCGAGGGAAAAGAACTGTTGGAATGTCTCTTGGGTAACCCCTGCAAACAAGAGGTGGTCACACTTAGCATCCTGCAGCTCAAAATTGCTATGTAGGAGAAACTGCAAGGCTAGCTGTAATCTCCAAAGAGAGCCCCAAATCCATACCGTCTCCACAGCAAGTCTGGCTTCTGCAATCCCTATTCTAATGACCCAGATGGCTACTCTATCCTCTACCCTACTTCATGTTGGCTCTCCTCTGCAAACTTTAAGGTGTGCTCACTTACCGTCAGGGTGCCTTCAACTAGGGCTTCAGACACCTCCTTGGTCCAAAAGATGGAAGAGACACAGATAACTACCTGGCCAGGCCACTGCAAGACCCAGGCATTACGAGGAACCTGGGAAGGAGCAGTGAGGTTTACTGTAGAATCAATCAGTTCTTCATGCGTGCTTTAAAGTGACTATAATGACACCCCCCACCCACACGCACACCTCATTTTGATAGTAAAACTAAAATCCTCTCCCACTGTCCTAGAACTCACTATGTAGACAAGGATGGCCTCAGATTCACAGAGCTCTGCCTGCCTCTGCTGCCAGAATACTGGGGTTAAAGGAATGTGCCAACATGCCAGTCTTGGGATTACTGATTTATGTCTTTGTCTCTTCAAGTTCGTGCAAAAGAAAAACAAAACAAAATAGTCTCAACTCTGCATGGTTTCATTGCTTCAAGACTAAGTTTTTTAAAATATAATCAAGATCATGTTCAGACAGTGTTCACACCTCTCTTTCTAGTGGCTTTGTTATATTGTGGTGCTGTGGCATGCTTTCTTAACCAAGTCCTCCTCCCCTAGCTTTTGTCTCCTAAACTTAAGATCAGAGTGCAGCCCCAGCACTACATAAACCAGGCATGGTGGTACAAACCCATAATCCCAGCACATGGGAATTAGAGGCAGGAGGATCAGAGTTTGAGGCCATCTTGGGCTCCATGAGACCTTGTAGATCAAGTCTGTTTGAGGCTGTAAACAGTTTTATCACAACACAACTATGTGTATCATATATATGTATATATAAATTATATATCTATATATATACATATGTGTGTGTGTGTCTACGATGCCTTTGTACTGTAAGAGTAGAGTTAGAGACCACAGCCAGAGTGTGATCCACAAAGGTGGGGTGTTCACTTGTCCTTTTACAGAAAAAGTGATAGTTTAATAGTTAACTTCAAACTGGTAGCTTTTGCTCTGTGATTTAGAATTTATCATGGAAAACGGCATTTATTTAGATTTCAAAATCTACCATGTGGGACAGCAAAGTTGTTCTTGAGAACCTTTGTGTAAAGGCATTAGTTGCATGTGTTTGTTTGATAAATGGAGTCTTACCATGGGGGCAGGGCCTGGAACTAAGACACACACTCAAAGAGGGGACAAAACTCAAGACACTGCCTGGATGGAGGATGGCTGCTGGAGATCTGTCACAACAGATCTTATTTCTCTTAGGTTTTGCAACATACTTGTTTCCATTAGGGCTTTGGGGGGTTAGAATGCCACTCCCAGGTGACCCAAGTGAATGCCTATCCAGAAGAGGAACTAAATGGAGTCATCAGCTCCATGTGACAGGAAGCAAAGCCCTTAATGCCATTCCCATTCTCAGAGGACTCTAGGTAAGCCTTCTCTTTCGTCACCTGCTTCTCCCAGATAACTCCCCCAGGAAATGCTCACTGCCCTAGGATTCACAGGTAAAAGGAGCCAGAGACTCAGAGGTGGGTTTCAGTAGTACACTGAGGGTCCAGGTGAACTAACTGACCCATCCAAACCTCTCCCCAAAGTTTCCTTTGCGGCCCCAATGCCCTGGCACATGCACCCTAATCCCTGTTACCTCGGTGTAAGCTTCAATCCCGTTCCCAATAACTTGCCGCATGCTGGCCAGCATCACGTGCTCCACCTGCTGCAGCCACTTTTCCACCATGCCCTGTATGGAAATGCAAGCAATGGGAGGCAGCAACTGTCAATCAAAGCTGGACGGAGAGCATGGGAGGAGCCCAGATCACTCTCTGGAGTAGGACTGGGATATTGCTGGATATTCTTTGACTGGTTGCTTTATGCTTATTAACAGTTGTCTAGTAAGTGTGTCTCCTCTAGGAGATATTTAATACACATTCCCTTCATGTCACTTTTCTCAAGCCAATAGCTTCTTGGAAGGCAAATGAAATCCTTATTTTAACAAGTGTGTCCTTTTTATATTTTATTTTTATAATTTATTTATTTTATTGTATGCACGTGTGTCTGTGAGTGGCTATGCACATGTGAGTGCCAGTGCCTGAGGGCACCTTGGAACTGGAGTTACAGGCAGTTGTAAGTCAACTGATGAGTGCTAGGCGCTGAAACTGGGTTCTCTGCAAGGACAGTATGTCCTCTTCGGGTGCTGCTCTTTTCCACAGGCCCAGAAATCACTTAAATTTTATTCATTATTGAAGGACACCTGCTGCAATCTCATAACCCAGGAAGCTAAAATAAGAGGATCTCAAGTTTAAGGCCAGCCAAGGCTAAATAAGTGAGGCCTTGCATCCCCTTCTCCAAAGAGTGTGCATATGAAAAGCCAGGTTAGGTGGTGTGAGGTTTCTCACTGATTCTATGTTTTGTCTGATTGGGATCTGAAAGTATCACCAGATCACCTGAATGTGATTCCTGTTACTGCATCAACTTTATTCAAGATCGTTCCACAGCTTTTTTCATCCCATAGCCTCCAGTATAATCCACATCTTAGAGATGGGTAAACTGAAGCCCAGAAAGATGGAGTAACTTTTCATAATGATTTAGTTACTAAGTTATGGAACCCAAGTGTTCCATACCCTAAACTAGAGCCCAAAAGCTTAGCCCAGGGAATCCCCTTCCAGTTTGCTATGCTGTGGAGCAAAAAGCACCCCCTCAAACACACAGGGAGATTACTTTGGCTTTTGCTGGGTAGATTGTCTGTATGAATGGAACAGTTTCTTTTTCAGAGCTGATCATGCCCATGATTTCCAGATTGTCTGTGAACTCCAGCTTGGCGATTCCTTCAAAGCACTTCTTCAAATGTGGCTGCACACGAAGTGGGTCCTTTGTCTCTGACAAGATTTCCAGAAGTTCATCATTCGACAGGAAGAAGAACCTGTCTCAAAGGCAAGAGAATACTGTCACAGAGAGCTCTTTGGAGTACTTGCATTTCCAACAAGGGGATGCTCCTGGTAGGTGGATCCTATCTAGTGATTACTAGCTGCATCCCAAGGTCTTTCCTAGACCTGGCTCCTCTCCTCCATCACCCATCTGGTGTACAAAGAGTGAAGAGGGTTTTGACTTAGAGAGCAAGAGAAGGAATAGGAGCAGGCATGTATGAGCTCAGCACTTCGGGAACTGGAATGATATCTTGGTTCTCAGCGCTGCTTGTACTTCAGGATTGCCTGGTGAGTGCCTAAGGGTTTTAATGCCAGGGTCCAAACACCCAGAGAGTCCCATGTATCTGACTTCTGATAAGGTTTGGGGAAAATTTTAATGTCTTAAATCTCAATGACCCTAACATTCTGTCAGTGTCAAGAACCTCTAGAAAAGAGAGAGATTGATTTTCCTTGTCCCCAGATATGCCAGAAAATGTTAAAGGTAGAGATGAAAACATATATGAAGTACATTATATACTTATATGAAAATACCCATATGTAGTCCAGTACAGCAAACAAAAGAAATGTGTTTGTAAAGAACCTATGTGCAGGTAGAGACACCTTCAGTGTTTAAGTGGAGGTAGAAGCCACTTCCCTACTTGTTCAGGCTCTAAAGGCACAAAATCAAACCTTCAGAAAATGTTCAAGTATCAATCTTTTTATGAACCTGACATTGAAAATTCAATGAAGAAGGGGTCTATGGCATTATAGTCTTACTTAATTCGATGGATTGCAAGTTGCCCATAGTGTTTAGTGAAGACCATAAGTCAGCCCAAGCTAAGGGGAAGAATTGATTTTGGCATCTCTTGATCCTAGGTCATTTCTCTGTCTTGCTTTGGCTAGCAAAATCTAGTGAATAGGTGTGTTCAAGTTCCAAGCCATAGACACTAGGAGACCTTATCATTGACACTCTTGATGCTCCCGTGACCATGTGAACAAGTCTAGGCTAATCTTCCTGTTGTCACAGCAATGGGAATCCAACCACCAGACAAAAGATTAGGACCTACAGCCAGGTGACTGTAGTCACATTGAGTGAGCTCCAAACAGAAGCACCGTTCAGTTAAACCCAGCCTACTGTCTCATGCCATACAATTGCAAGCTAAATAAATGGCTATTGTTTTATGCCTCTAAGTTTTGGAGTTTTGTTACATAGCAAAACAAACTGATATACTACCTGCAGTTTTGAGAAAGGCTGACTGAATAATCAGTCCCTAATGAGATGCCAATTTCTGCCATTTCTAAGTAATATTCAAGTGGGTGATCTCTATAAATTTATGTTACCTCTATTATGTGTAAGGCCCAAAGACAGAGTAATAATGTAAAACCATTTAGTATTCTGTACTTTTAATGTAAGATTAATTTATGTGACTATCACCAACAGTTCAAAGTATTCAGCAAGTAGTTGATTTTATTTCATGACAGTGCATAAACTCTTGAGATGCTTGTGTGTTTAACTTAGGTAGAAACTTAGCTCAAAGAAACATAGATATTTGAGTATCACATCAAGACGCCTTGGATTCTATCAGATTTGTCTTTCCTGGGGGGACATCATTGCTTTCTCACTTACAAAGTCAAGATAATAATAATGATCCGAATGTTATAGGATTATTCTAATGATTACCTAGCTATAAAGCACTTAGTATGGTGTCCTGGCACAAGGTGTAAGTGCTGCATTAGTGTTGTCTATCGCTATTCTTACTAGGAATAGCAACAAAAGACTAGAACTAAAGGCCTTGAGCTCAACAGATGGCTCAGTGGTTAAGAGTGTGCTCTGTTCTTGCAGAGGACCTAGCTGCTCACAACTGCATGTAGCTACAGCTCTAGGGCACCTGCACTCATGTGTATGTACCCACACATGACGCACATAAATAAAATAAGCATTTAAAAATGTTTATTCCAAAGCCCAAACCTCAGGAGGTTTCCAGAATTTAATCTCTTCTCAGTGGTGCACTTCCAAGTTAGAGTTCCTTCCACTATTTGTGCTTGTTTGTGTTGCCTAAAGCAGGAGCCACTGGCCACAAGTAGCTCTTTACATTAAAAAATTAGTATTAAACAAATTAAACTTCACTTTCTGAGACACTGTAAAATGTACAGTGGTGGTCTGGAGAGATGGCTAGCAATTAAGATCATTGGCTCCTCTCCCAAATTCAATCCAATTTCCAGCACCCACACGGAAGCTCACAACTGTACTAGGGGATCTGATACCCTCTTCTGGACTCCTTGGGCACCAGGCATGCAACAGCTAGATGGGCATACATGCAGGCCAAACACACATGCACATAAAATAAAAAATAAATTAAAAATAGCATCCAATGGCCACACGCAGCTAATGGCTACTTTATAAGACAGGACAAATAAAGAATATATGGGTCAATGAGAAAAGATTCATCGGAGAACAGTGTGCTGAATAGATACCAAAGGAATTTCCCCCACAGAAAGACCTCAAATCATCACCATACTAGCTATAAAACCCTATACAATTTTTTCTTGGTAGAGAGTAGAGAACTATACTTCATATAAGGCCACATTATAGTTTTTTGTTGTCTTCAAACAGAGTCTCATGAAGCACTAGTTGGCCTCCAATTTTGTAGCTGAGAATGACCTTGAACTTTTGATAGTCCTGTCTCCACCTACTAAATGCTGAGATTTCAGGCACTAGAAAGTATGCCCTAATTGAGTTGAGCAGCATGGAGTGACCAGCCACAGTGAACTTGACACGAACAGATGTTCAGAGGTGAGACCCCTCAGAAGTAGCCCACATTGACTCTTAGACAAAGCATTAACTTTTGTGGGAAAAAATACCATACCAGGAACTATAAATGTTAATGACCAAAAATTATCTGATATTTCTCAAACACTTCCATTTTACATGTAGTTCACTGATTTGCACAGAAAACCCATGAACTAAGAGCCATTAATATTATTATATCTCAATTTCATACTGGAGAACCTGAATCTCAGATTTCCTAAAGGTGTTCAAGTGAATAAATAGAGAAGCTGGGGTCCCAAGAGATGTCTCTTTAGCCCTAAATACCAGGTATTAATCATGACCTCTATGCCCTTTAATGAACAGAAATAATATGGACTGGCCTAAGTGAAGATATAACCTGCACACAGTCCATTGAGCTTCAGTCTAGATGATGGCCATGGAGGCATGTTAATTCCTAGATGTCCCCTCTTGGAGAATAGGGAATCAGGAATGGAATAGAATCCAAATGTAACATGAAAATTTTAATTCCACATATGTATGGTCTCAGAGGGTAGGTCCAAATGAAAGAACAATCCTGGATACCTGGGGAAAAACAGCCTCTTCTTCTCCAGGTAGTTATTCAGCCCCCGTTGGATGTCTTCCAACAGAAGGTTGGCTTCCTGAAGCTTCTCAGTCATTCTTGGCTGGTCAGCTGCCACCAGAACCCTGGTATCTTTCACCTGTGTTATACACACACACACACACACACACACACACACACACAGAGAGAGAGAGAGAGAGAGAGAGAGAGAGAGAGAGAGAGAGAGAGAGAGAGAGAGAGAGAGAGAGAGAGAGAGAATCATTATGGGTACTCAAAGTTTCCAGATTGGTCATGGTAATGAATTCATGGCCAACCCACCAGCTAGTGATGCTGCCCAACCAAATATTTCTAGTTCCCCAGGGTGACTGCTCACCTTCAATCATGGTTAGTTGGACAGAGCTTGGGCATCACAAACTAATCAAATCAAATTCATCTGAGTGTTTTTGGGGGTCTAAAACATAGACCATGGCATTCTGTTCTGTCTGTAAC
This sequence comes from Mesocricetus auratus, assembly GCF_017639785.1. Lineage (NCBI taxonomy): Eukaryota > Metazoa > Chordata > Mammalia > Rodentia > Cricetidae > Mesocricetus > Mesocricetus auratus. Next base: position 79,138,423 of record NW_024429182.1, on the reverse strand, counting down.
GAACCCTTGACCAAGGAGATTTGGGGCTGTATAAAGATCATCTCCTACTGGCTACTCTGTGGCAGAGTAGGCCAGTCTGCAGGGAGAAACCCAAGCAGGCAAAGTTGAAAGAGGAGTATAGACAAGGGGTATAATATACATAGAGTGTTTGTGAGTTCCAGAGGGTTTCCTTGGCTCTCTATTGACCCTTTGGGAGGCCTGGATACTCTACTGTCCTTGTGTTCTATGAGTCACCCAATAATGTTTCTTGGCCTACACTTAGTGGGTTTCTATAACATGCAACCAAAGAAGGATAACTAATGTAAAATCAGTTCTACTGGTGGGGTCATATAACTGTCTCTCCCATCCCTCACCCCTAGAATCCAGACTACAAGTAATCCGAGCAGATATTCTCCATTGATATAAATTCTCTGATCATGTGTCACAATTTGAGGTTTTTTTTCAAAAAAGGGAAAAATAGGTCCTCTCAGGATATACACCTTATACACGTGTAACTTATCCTTCAAGGCTTGGTTCTAATGTCTCCTGCTTTGGAGGTCTCTTTGACACTCCCAGGTGACTGTATTGCTCCCCACTGTCTGCAATATCACAGCAAGTTTATGCAAGCCTGTGTATCTCATAACAGAGTTGTAAGAAAGTGAAAAATCATGTTCTTCTCAAGTATTTTCTGACTTCTAAGATTATGTCTGAGTCATCGCATTTGCCAAAAAAATCATTAAATAACCGAGTGTCAATGTGCACCACTGTTAGAAATCTAAAGGGATTTGTGAAAATGTTATCACAAAATCTTCTATCTCATTAGATATGATAGGCAAATAATGTAAACTGCTAAGAGTGATCTCTAGGGAGGTAAGATTTCAAAAATTTTCTCCTTTCCATATCTCATATTTCCATATTTGAAGTTTTAATAAATCATAACAATGATATAAAATGTCAAATTTAAATTTTATTTGATAATATTCCTGCTGATGAGATGCAAGAGATAAAACTCACCGCCTGAGCCATGAGTGCTTTCCAGTAACTATCCACAGTGCCAAATTTCTTGCCCTCTTCTGGCATCTGGGCTATGATGTCCTCTGAGCTGAAGATTGGTTCCAGGTACAGCCAAGTGACTTGGCATTTTAACCAGGCATCCAAATTTTCCTGTACTCGAACTAGCTTTTCTTCCCATTTCTGTTAATTTAGAATTCCAAATATGAATCAGTAATCTGCCACTCTGCAGCACACATCCAGTGCACGGGCACACAGATGGACAAATTCATTGATTCATTAACTCACTCATTCACTTGTTTAGCAAATATTTATTGAAATGTATCTCACATGGTTACTGTTTCAGAGAACATGGATATAATGAAACAAAAGGTCATTAACCTTGTGGGGCTTACATTTTAGTTAGCTAAAAATAGTAAAGCTTATTCTTTGATGAGTGATGGTCAGGGAGGCATATGTATGTATGAAAGCAATTTAATTCAATCACCTTATGAGATATTAACAAATGTATGTGGGTTAGAGAAATAGATAAATTGATATAAATTCTTTCCTCTATACCAGAACTCAGGTTAAAAAAAAAAACAACAGCAGCAAAACTGGGTGTAGTGACATATGCTTGTAATCCCAGTGCTGGAAAGGCGGAAACAGGCAGGTATCTGGGATTAACTGACCAGTCAACTCAGCCTACTTGACAAGCTCCAGACTGGTGAGAACTCTTGTCTTAAAAACAAAAACAGTATGACTGCTGCCAAGACTGTCCTCTGGTTTCCATGTCTCACATCTCTCCTCTCTCCCTCCCCCCTCTCTCCCTCTCTCTCTCTCTGTCTCTCTCTCTCTCTCACACACACACACACAAATAAATAAAATGAAGATATTAACAAACTTAATGTTTACAGATGCAGACTCTGAACCCAATAATTCAAATAGCTTCGCGAGGTCACACAGCTAACAGTAAAGGCAGAGTCAAAATACAAACCCAGAGGTCTGGAACCAGGAGGCCTATGCCACTTTTTCTTTTTCCCTTGAACTCTACCCCTTGAACTCTACACACCACCTGCTAACCTATCCCACTTCTATAGACAATGATCAAGGGAGGCTAAACTCCTAGGGTCATGTGGTTCATTTCTAGATTATTATAGACTATAAAACACTTGGCAAATATATTTTTGTTTGGCATATTCAAGCCTCATTTACTCTTTCAGCAGACTGCTCCAATGGCTCCACAGGTCATTTTATATTATTATAGTTTTGTGTTCATTACTCCTTTCATTTTTGTCCATTCAGGGAAAGGGACACTTGTTTTGTTTTGTTTTGTTTTAACTTGAAAATTCCACCCCTCATCTGAGAAACTGAGATCTCATGGGCCATAACAAAATACACAATGGCTATTTTCTTACCCGACACTCTGCTTCTATAGGCTTGATGAATATAGAGCCACACATTGTCTGGGTCTTTATCACATGATCATCGAGTAGCAGTTGAATGTCATCAACCGCACACAAGATGCTTGTATCCTGCCAATAAAGATGTCCACTCAGTCAAAGTCAAAATCATGAGACCCACTTACTTCATATATCCCATTATCCATGCTGATTTCAGAAGGTTCTAGATGGCCTCACAGTACAGAGTCCCATCCCAGGGAGATAAGCATCTATGTCTCACAAGATTTTCTCACTATAAAATATTTATTTTGAGACAGGGTCTCAATATAGATGTTCCCACTTCAGCCTCTGAAGTAAAAACTACACCTGGCTCACACTGGTTACTAAAAGCACTACTGCCAGGTAGAAGCAGTGGGCGATGCCTGTTATCCCAGAACTCTGAAGACTGAAGCTGAAGGCACATCATGATTTTGAGGCCAGGCTGGGCTACTTTATAAAACCCTGTCTCAATAAACAAAATGAAAGAAAACCAAAGAAACAACATTTACTGTTTGACTTATTTGCAGGAATCAACCTAACCCAGATATGCACCTACAGTTGGGGGAAAATACAGTCATCTTCCCCAACTGTCTGCCTCGTTGACCATTTGATTTCCTGGTTCCTCCAGGGAGCATCAGCTTCCAATCACTGGGTAATACTTAGATTCATGTACTGCAGCCAATCATAGGGGTTCTTATAGCTATTTTAAAATGAAATTCAAAGACTATTTTTTCATTTCATGAGTTTTTTTAAATAGCTGCTAACGGATAGGTTCCACTTATTAAGTTAATTAAATTTAATAACCATGTAAACAAAGCTTTGCTCGTTTGTTTTATGTATAGTGGTTACATGATAAAAGTACATAGACATGTAACCCCAACTTGGAAACTTCTATCTTATACATTCATTGAGTTCTATTTTGCTATCATATAAGGGTATTGTGTCTTCAGCGTCAGTTCCTATGGACGGCACCATTTCCCCTGAGTCATTGTGGCAGATAGACTGCTAAGAGTCTGCCACCTGCAGTAAATCTAGTGTTGCTTGATTTGATTTCACTTCCTTCAAGCTTGTAGACATAGATGTGTATGCAAATATGGATGATGTAATTGTAGATATGGACTAAATCTGGCTTAGGATATATTCTATCTTTTCTCAGTGTGTCTGGAAAGCATGTCTAGCTATTCATAGACTGGTATCTTCACTGTCATTTTGTTATTGCTTCTTGTTGATGCTACTTCAGTCATAAACTTTGAAGATGGATTAGGAATAATGAACTTGCTTGTAGGTCCATGGCTGGCCTCTTCATCACAGCCCAGCAACCTCTAGAGCAGTGTCTCATCCAATCAGAACATGCAGCTCCAAGCTTAAGGAGCCAATGAGGCCTGGCCTTGTTGGGAGAGACCCAGTAATGAATTCATTTGCCTCCAGTTCTCCTGCCTCCAATTGGCGCATGGATGGTTCTTATCCAAGGATGAAAACAAGGCATTGTGACCATCAAAATCAAAGGGAGAAAGAAATCACAGGAGGAGGATGTTGCTCTGAGAAAAGGGAAGTGCTCAGATCTCCAGGGTTTTGGTTCTATGTTGAATAATTGGAAAATGGAGTACAGGAGGTGTGGCTATGTGGTAGAGCACTTTCCCAGCAAGAATAGGCTCCAAGAAGAAAAGAAAACTAGGAGGGCAAGTGTAGATGCTCAAGCACCCAGAGGGTGGACGAGCAGGAAAAGAAATCAATTGTGATTTTCTTCTTTAAACATCCTAAATGATTCTACTGTGCAGTTAGCATTTGAGATGCTGCTCTAGGTGCCAATGGGGAGCAGTATGTGAATATGTGTCCTCCACAATGTACTGGGCAGCAGCCGCCATATCTACCCTATGCTTCACCACAAGAGCAAACTAGACCCTGGGGTTATCGAAGCAGATGCACATCCACGTCCATTGCACAAACTCATAAGCTATCTGTAAGCACCCATGAAAATAAGGAAATTTATATTTTTACAATTCAAACTTATGTAAGTGTCTGAGAACTTACTAGTCCTGCAGAACCTCAGGCCCTAGTCTAGTCTGCATGAATCAGTTTAACGAGATCCTGGAGGAATTCCTGTACACATTAGCATTTAGGAAGTAGGATGCATTGTTGTCAACCTCATATATGCTTCTGAAGGACTTGAGTTGGTGTGTGTGTGTGTGTGTGTGTGTGTGTGTGTGTGTAGTTATATAAGTCTGTGTACTTCTTGAGACATGCTAATTCAGGAGACTTGCTCCATTCATTTGAACTAGGTCAAAAAAACCTTTTGATATCACAATGCTCAGCTCCAGTGGAATGTGAGAGAAAGGATGATGGGGGACATTGCACATGCAGAGGTTTATTCTTCTGTGAGGTCTGTTGCAATACTTGATGAATTATGTCTGTATCGACTACACAACACACAGGGCTGTTTTCAGGGAGTTCCCATTAGACTGACTCACAGTGTCCCTGTATTTCACAAAACTGAAAGTCATGTTGACCCAGTCTGACTTCATCTTCTCCAAGTTTTTCTCCAGAGAATATTCCTTGCTGGCAGCTGCACTAATGGGCTCCAGCCTGAGGAGAGAACATGCAAGAACCAGCATCAACAGGAGGTGGCAGAGGAAACACCCAAGGAGGAATTTCAGCTCAGTCAGAAGAAATTTCCAAAAGCTTTAATTCCAACAAAATGTTTCCTCTAAGGTTTGCCAACTATTTCCAATGTGTTTCCTATTCTGAGTACTGTTGTCTTTTGGGGCTGTTATAAGTTGAGCTTTTCTCCAAAATTCACATTGAAGTTCTAATCCCCAATCGCTCAAAATGTCACTATATTTGAAGTTTTTAATGAGGTGATTATACTAAAATGAAGCCATGAAGGCTGAGCCTAATCAAGCATGACTGGTGTCCTTATAAGAAGAGTTGATGGCAGTCACATAGAAATAGAAGGCCATGTGAAGCCACAAGGAAAAGATGGTCATCTATATGCCAATGAGAGAGGCCTTCAAGGAGCCTAGCATATAGTTGTGAACTTCAAGACTCCACAATTATGAAAAATAAATTTCTGTCGTTTAAGCCACCCAGCCTGTGGTGCTTTGTAATAGTATCTCTAACAAATTAGCACAGGGTGATAGACTTAGAAAGCAGTACCCCAAAGCATGGTGCTTTGTCATTCCAAGGACATTGAAAAAATAGCGAGCAGAAGGTACCGGAAGAAGATTTGAAAGTTCAGGCTTTCCCTGAACTCCTTCTACTCTCCAGATTCCTTCCTTAAAACAAGTCATAGAAATCCAACTTCTTCCTTCTAAAGGGACCTTCCTTTACCTCCCTGCATAGGAGATGTACAGAAAGAAATTTGATTCTCCTTCCAGAAGGTTCCTGCTCCATATCCAGGATGAAGGAATTAATGCTACATATCGAGAAGGCACGGGGAATTTGAGCATTCAGCTGTGAAGGCTTTCCCTCTCCTAATCTGTTTCCATTAGTTCAGGGTCCCTTTATCTAATCACTTCTATATATAGCCATCCATTTTTTATGCACTCTAAGCATAAAACTGTTTTTTTTCTCTGGGAAGGTAGATCTTCATTTAAGAAGTCTTCCATGATATGGAACTTTGGTCAAATACATTTGTTATGCTTTTCTTTTGTTAACCTATCCAGTTATGGGGTGTGACCCTTCTGGTAGGTAAGGAAGGGAACCACCCAGCATCAGATACTTCTTTGTCATAGGAGGCTGCTGTTTTATGTGTGAGGATGTTCAGCACCATCCTTGACTTTGTCAACTCCACTGCCAGTTAGAATGGAATGTGAACCACATATGTAATTTAAAAGTTTGTTAGTTACATTAGAAGAAGAGCAAGAGATGAAATCATTGATAATAACTTACTCCATTCAAAATGTGATCATTTTAAAGATGGGTATTAAAAATTGTCCTCCTGCTGGGTGGGCTTTTGCACATCATTAATCCTAGCAAAGGCAGAGGCAGGCAGATCTTTATGAGTTTACAGTCAGTCTGGTCTACACAACAAGTTCAAGGCCAGCCACAGCTACAAAGTGAGATTGTCTCAAAACAAAATTATCAGCATTATTTTCTTGATAGGCTTTTGAAAGCCAGCCTGCATGTGAAAGTTCCAGTACATTGGATCTAGACTAGCTGCATGCCAAGGGCTCACTCATGGCATTTAGCTTGGCTCCTGCCTTGGACAGCACTAACACAGAGGATTAAAAAAAATACAGATAGCCAGGCCTGTCCCCAAAATTTGACCAGCAATTTGGGTGGGGCCCAAGAACACGCTTTTCTAACTAGATCCCCTATGGTGGAGATGCAGTAGCTCTAGTTGCCAAACCCTGAGAACCACGAGCATTCCTGTAGTTCCCATCTGAGTTGTCTAACAGAGTTTGGTTGAGGTAATGTAAAGTCCGCCTATTGTTTTAAAGGAAGTATGGAAAACAAATAGAATTCTGAATATCACTGATTTTAAAAACAGTATTTGAGGGGGTGGAAGATGGCTCAGTAGTGAAATGTTTGCCATCCAAGTGTGAAGACCTGAGTTAGACCCCAACACCCAGGTAAAAAAAATCTTGTGATGAGAGGTGGCACACTTTATAATCCCAGCACTGAGGATGCAGAGACTAGTAGATCCCTTAGGCTCGCTGACCAGACAGGCTAACCTATTTGGCTCCTAAGGAATGACACCCAAAGTTGACATCTGGCCTCCACATGCACATAGACATATGCACCCACACCCCCCACATCTGTATACCAACACTCATAAACACACCTGCAAATATTCTCACCCCTCCCAACAAACAGAAATAAACATAGCCATTCAGCTAATACTATTTCTCACCCTATAATTCCAGGGCACTTGGGAAGAGAGAAAAAAAGATCATCATCACAGTGGGTGATGGGCTTTAGCAGTTCGAGGGTCACTCCTAGTTTGCCCTTTAAGAGGAAACAGGCCCATGAAAGACTGAGTGGGTTTGTTCTAAGTTCTTAGAGTTGAGCAGAGCAGAGACTCAGGTTCACAGAAAACATGTGTTTTTAGTTTCTCCTTGAAATAAAATCCCTCTTTCTAGTCCCAACCCTTACAGCACGCACACACACGAGACAGAGAGAGAGACAGAGAGAGACAGAGAGAGAGAGAGAGAGAGAGAGAGAGAGAGAGAGAGAGAGAGAGAGAGAGAGAGAGAGAGAGAGAGAGAGAGAGAGACACTTCGGTAAATCAGCTCAAGTAGGGTCATTAATAGCCTTAATTCACCTTGACTTAGGAGATCACAGTGACCCCTGACCCAAAACCTGTATAGAATAAGGGATGACCCTTACTTTTCAACAAATTTGCCGAATCCAAACTCCAGCATGTTTGCCAGGCACGTTGTCTCCGTGGGCTTTATCTCATAGCCAACAATCTCACTGATCTGCAAAGGAAGGATGGAGTCAGGGAATGGTTGTGGAAGGTAGTGCTGTCCAGTAGAACCTCTATAAGGATGGAACATTTCATTATCTGCTCTGTCCAGTATTGTAGCCACTAGTTCCAGGAGGCTGTTGAGCACTAAAACTGGGGCTAATGTGAGTGATGAACTGAATTTGTGTGTTCAATTAGTTTTAACTAACTCATCATACTCAATCAAATGACTACATGGAACTAATGGTTGTTGAGTCTGACACTGTGGGTCTGAGGGCTCTGGAGGTTGTTACAGAGCCACACTGTGTCTGGTGTCCCCCAAGTTTGTCTCCCATCAATTAGCGAGCACCCAAAGGCCAGAACAGAGCCTCAGTTATGCTTCAGGGGTCCATGACAAGCTGTAGTATTTTCTGAGTGAGGTGGGAGGGTCTATTAGACACTCCCAGTGCTCTGAACTGAGGAATAGTAAGGATTCCCCTTTAAAAGAGCCCCCATGCTGGGCTTGTGATCCCGGATACTCAACAGTGTGAGGAAGGAGGATCATAATTTCTAGCTCTACCTAGGCTACACAGAGTGAGTTCAAGGCTAGCTGGGTCAGCTTAGTAAGACCCCATCTCAAAATTAAAAGTGAAAGGTGATTGATGGTACACATCTCTAAGGAAGCTCTGAGTGAAGGAAGAGCTGGGGAGCACCAGGGTCCTCCATGCTAAAGAAGAGATGAGGACTGAAGCAGGAATGAGTGCCTGCATGAAAAAAATCATCTATTGCTGAATGTTACCTCTATTTGGCTGCCAGAGGACTGGAAAACAGCAGAGCAGAAAGGAGTGTGGGTGCTGTGTCACACTCTGTCTTACCCTGTGTCTTTGACAACTGGTATTTGGTAGACACCAGTATTTATGGAGGAAAAGCCTGATTAAATCGGAGAACTGGAATGGCTTCCAATCTGGGTTCTGGGGACCTCTGGAGGATCAGTACAGTAATAAACTAAAAATAATAAGCATTTATTGGGGGCTTACTGTGAACAGTATTGTTTCAAGAGTTTCACAGACTTATTTCAGACCCCTAGCACCACGAAGAGCATGCTAATGTGTTATTCCCACTTTACATCTAAAGAATCTGAGTTGGAAAAATTATCTTGTCTAAGACCATCCAGTTAATAAACAGCAGAATTGGGATTTGGATCCAGTTCTGACTCCAATAAATGCTATCCACAAACTCTAATATCTCCTACAGATCCCTGTGCCCAGTTGTCTGTGCCATACACTGACCAGCTCTGGACAAAGGTAGCGTTTGGCAAAATTTTACAGTGCACAAACTGCACAAGTATTCCTGGTAGCCTTGACCTCTCATTTATTGAAAATACTGTGTGTGTGTGTGTGTGTGTGTGTGTGTGTGTGTGTCTGTGTCCCATGCACCTGGATATCATAGCACACATGTGAAGATCAGAGGACAGTTTGCAGGAATTGGCTCACTCCTTCTGACATATAGGTCTGGGGGATCAAACCCAGGCTATAAGGCTTGGTGTCAAGATCCTTTACCTGCTGACCCATCTTGTTGGCCCCATTTATTCTTTTTATATATTAAAATGCAGCAGCACATGGATTATCTCTTTGGCTAAAATACACTTTCATAAAGCATTCAGCATAGTGATTGGCTCAAACTGAGGACTTGGGGATTGGCAAGATGAATTAATTATTTCTTACAGATAAATATTGACAAGGCATTTGTTTCTCTAATTCTAAGATCCTGGAACAGTGCTTTCTATGTAGACACTAGTCCCTTATGGTCTCTACATCTCTCAAACATGACTCGTCTGAATTGAGATGTGTTCTGAATATTGTACTAAAAACTTCACACTACTGATTTCACAGTCGATGGGTAAATAAATGATAATACATACTAGTTTAGATAGGATATATCTATGAAATTTATTTTATTTATTTCCTTTTACTTTAGAAAATATGTCTGGGGACATAGCTTAATGACAGGGCACTCACCTCACGTATGCAACTTACTAGGCTCAAACCCCACTACCACAAGAGAAAGAAAAGAAAAAAAAAGTTGCAGTCTTAAAGTGTGGCTGCCAGGAGCATTAGCACTTATGCACAGCTGGTTCTGTTCTTAGGGACAGCACCCTTGGAGCTTTTCGAAAAATTTTGTCCATAGCACTGGCTATATGTTTCTTTGTCCAATCTTGTTTTAAACCCAAACAGCAATACCTTGTTGGTATCTATAAAGTGTATGACCCAAACACAGGACACTAGTTTTTGCTGTGTTAAGTTCAAATGGCCAGAAACCACAGCCCAGCTGTTTGAGAACCCCAGAAGATGTGTCCTCAGGCCTTGAGAGATAACAGGTGACTTACTTTTTAGAGCCTTTTTGCCAGAACCAGAATCTATGTAAATGGGTCTCCTGAGGAGAGACATTAGGGCAGATTGTAGTTTTGACAGGCTTGGGGCTGTCACAGATATGGGAACCTAAGCGGGGATAGCCCCTCATATATCTGGTGATCCATGCCCTTTCTTACCTGCTCAGCCTAATGGATACCCATTTTAGAGACTCATTCCTTCCTTCCTGGGGCTACATTCCACTGTTAGTTTTGATCCACTGTCCCTTCTGCCTGTTTCTATCCTCACCCCTCAGTGCCCTCTTGGCACTATTTTACTTAGGCCAAACAGATTTGGATTCCAACTCCTTCCTGGTACACTAACAAGCTATATGGCAACTTAATATTTTCAATTCTCAGTTTTTCTACCTGTGAACTAGAGATAGTAACAGTCCCTATTTCAAAGAGTTGTCGAAGATGAAATGGGAGAATTCAAATAAAGTGTGCAACACAATGTCTGGGAGTTTATACCTCCAGTAGTGAGCTGAGATCACTTCTGAGTTGTAAGTCTAGGGAATATTAGAAATGATGAGAACTAAGAATGCCTGGGGAGGGGGTTAGTGCTTACACATGAGCTGATAGAGGAAGCACCAGAGAGAAGGAATGCAGACCCCTGGAGTGCATTTAAAAAATATGTTTGAAATTGAGCTGGGGCTCAAAGTTAGAAGCTTGTACATGTTAGGCAAGCACTCTATGACTAAGTTACACCCTTGGCCCTAAGGAGTGTTCTTTAAATATTGATGAAAACACTTTGAAGTTCTAGTGCCATATCAAGGAGAAATTTGGAACTATAAGAAGTCACCTGTCCACCCAACATTCTTAGCTCCCCACACAGGTCAAAGGTCTAGGTCATCTATATCCATGGGGGTAGAAGCCCCACGAGCATCCATAAGGCCAGAAGCCCTTTGCAGATTCCCTTTAGGGTAGATGCCCACGTGATGACCTGTCGCCTGCCTTCCTGCACAGCATCCCAACCCTTGCTGGGGTCCTGAGTCTCCCACTTAGCTGTGAAACCGAAGATTGCTCCTCTCTGCAGACAGATCTTGAACCACTGGTGTATTAAGATCCCTGTCTTTCTGTGGAGATCAATATGCTATTCATCATGGCTCGGCTGGGTTTCATTTAATGTGATGTGTTGAGAGACTGGCTCCTCCCAGAGATCATGACCTCAATCTCATGCATATTTCTTAGAGAGGAATCTGCCCATGCCAAGCTGGCCGCCTTGCCACTCACTCCACATAGCAGCGCCCGGGCAGAGGGCATTTTAAGGCTGTTTGAATCTGGCAATCTCTTTAGAAACACAGCGAGCCTTCTTTTTCGTGCTTAGGGTTCACGCCACACTCATCACCCTCACACTTCTCTGCTTATAAAAATCCTAACTATTTTTAGGAAGAATAAATGACTATTGCTCTAATTTATAGGCTTAAAGAACTTAAAAAGAGTACAACTTACTTCTTTGTTTGTCTATTTGTTTGAGACAGGGCCTCATTCTGTAGCCCAGGCTAGCCTGGAATCTACCATGTAGCCTGTCTCAGCTTCTCAAATTCTGGGACTATGGGAATGTCCCAACACACCCAATGTGCCAAACTCTTTCTAAACCTAGCCTGTGTGGCCAGGAAACTCCCCACCAAAGATAGCCTGCACAGGAATCATCTGAGGTCATTTGCAAGGCCCCAGAAAGGGGGGACTTTCTTTTTGTGCTTGGAGGAGCAGATCAAAGCTTTCTCATTGTGACTGTAATCACTGTCTAGAATATTTACACACGAGTAGTGTGGGCCCAGCAAAAAGGATCAAGCTGGTCATAAGACAGGAAATTCATCCCATGATCCACCATTCCTGTCCTGAAAACCAGCATGCCTCCTAGGCCTAAAGTAGATTTTGTTTTCTTGCTTTCCCAGGGTCCCCAGTCTAAGGATTCAGGCATTATGCTGGCTTTTTCCCGTCACCTGGCAGAATGAACTCAGGCAGTACCCTGGTCAGCCCAGGGTTCCATGGTTGCATAGTTTGCACACAGGTGCAAAGGATCCCTTTAAAAAGACAGACAAGCTCTCTTTCCTGTTCCTCTCTTTCCCTCTCTCCTTCCTGCTGTTCCCCTGGGGCAGACAGGACTTTTTCTGTCTCCCTCTTCTCTTCTGTCCTCTCTCTGTGTCTCTTTACCTCTTTTCTCTTTCCTTGCCCCTCCCTTCCCTTTCTAATAAAACTCACTCAAGCTCTATCTGCCTGGCATGTTTGTCTCCCGACCTCGGTCACCCTAGCCTGGAATCCGTCAAGGTCCCCCATGCAAGGTTCCCCACAAGCTTTATCATAACACCCCTGGTGGGGCAGGCTGGACCACACCGGGGGTGACAAGAACCTGCTGCCAGTGCCGGTCCTTCATGCCTGGGTTGCACGAGATGTTGAGGACAGGTATGTGCTGCCTGAACTTTTCAATCTTCAACTTGACGTTCTCTGCTAAGCGCCTGGGCGCAGGCACATCAAGCAAGGTCTTGGTCAACTTGTAGGTCGTCCTCCACATATTCCCAATATCCTCTGCAATTTCCTCGGCATTCAGTAAAAAGAGGGGACCTGGAACAAAGAGCAATTCATACTATGATGGAGATTCTTTCATGTGTTAACTCCCTGGACTTGAGAACGGTGCCAGTAGTGATGAAATGAACTTAGCCTCTGAGGATGGGCCTTGATCTGAATTGAAGTCCTTGCTTGACCAGTAGAGCCTTGAGCAGGCATTCACACTATCACCTGCCATACACGGTAACAACAGACTCCTAGAAGGACGACTGGAATCAGTGTGAGACAGTATAAACAGAAGGGCAAATTTCACCCTAGGCATAGAATGCTTGTACACTCAGGGGGTTAGTCATTCCAATTAATGTTAAATGCCACATTAGTAGTATTAAAAGGACTTCAATGTGCTGTAAAATAACAGTTGGGGAGTGGGAGCCTTCTAGAGTTCTGAGAATATAATATATAATAGTATAATTAACATAAGTTTGAAATTATTAAAAAGAAAGAAGTACAAAGATTACAAGCTCATTGACTGAAGGGGACCTGAGTTTGGATTCCCAGCACCATGTTAAAACAAACAAACAAATAAACCAAGCTGGGTGAAATGTTGTGTGACTGTAACCTCAACATAACAGTGAGATAGGGGAGACAGGTGGATTGTGGGGACTCTCTGACCAGTCAGTCTAATCAAGATGGGGAACTCCAGGCTCAGTGAGAGGCTCCTCCCCCACACACATACATTTTAAATGAATGACACTTCCGTTTTTAAAGTACTTCAAAATATTAGTTTCTCCCCTCCCCCCTTTTTTCTTTTGGTAGGGAGTTTTTAACATTGGCTTTCACATTCAGCCCAAATCTCCCTATGTCCCCATGGTAATGCATTACTTCCTGTTGGAACGTTCTAGATTAACATGACTTCTTGTATTATGCTATAGCTAACTGACTTATAAACACCCTCCAACTCCTTAGGGCTGCCTAGACCAAATGCAACTCCACTCACTTAACGTGCCTCAGCAACTCAGTGTTTTTGTCAAATCACTAAAAATTAAATCTTAAAAGAAAAATTAGGGGCTGACAGAACAATTGGAACGGGAGCTACTTCTGACCCTCTTTTCTCAGGCAGTGATTCAGGCCAAGGGGTACAGAGATGAAGCCAGAGGATGGCTTCATCCAGGAGAGCTTCCGGTGGCCATAGCACAAGGAATTCTGTTTCTCCGTACACATTTGACTTCAATGGCAAACAGGGAAAAATTTTTTTGTTTTGTTTTTTAAGTTGAAAGTAAGGTAACACTTTAAACATCCAATCATCAAACACAACTTTCAAAGTTGCCTTCTTTAGGTTTGTACAGAGTAAGAAATAGACTCTCACAAATTGCTAGACGAGGGAATGAAAACCTCACTGTTCTAGAAGACAATAACAAAAGTCAGGTTTCCCCTACAAGAGTCATTTTTAAAACCTTACTAATTTTCACAACATGCCTTTTGGATCTTAGACATTTTCTCTTAGGAATCCATCTTAAGAAAACAGTAGCAGAGGAGAATAAGTGATTCTGACCAAAACACATTACACACACATATTAAATTGTTAAAGAATGATAAAAGATGTTTTCGAAAAGAAAACAATCATAATTGCCCAGAGAGACCCAGTAAAGATGTCCATTCCGCTGAGTTTATCTCACTGAAGCCCTAGAAATGGATGTCCAGATCTCTGGTTTTGTCCTTCTAATACTCTGAGCAGAGATGGCTTCCAGGGCCTTAATGAAAATCAACTGTTTCCCAATAAATCACCCTCTGCAAGCCCATCTCCTAAAACCCATACAGATATAATAATATATTATATTACAGCCTAATTTAATATATAAATTACATATTTACTACATATTATTTATCATGTAATCTAATATAACTTTTAATATGTAAATAACTAAATAATATATTTTATTGTATATAATGTATAAAATATGCTATGGTGTAATATAACATAATCCATACTGACTGAATAAGTAATATTCCTATGTGGATGACTGCAGTATATTCAAGTTGAAGGAGTTTTTCTCCTAACAAATTTGTTGGTTCTCTGTTCAACAAGACAAGGCCTACCAAACTGCTAGAACCAAAATCCAAAAGCCACCCAGGGTTTTTCCTTCCTTCTTCTTGCCTTTCATGTCTACTGTTTTCTGTTGATGCTATGCACACATTTGCCTCTCTAGACTTCAAAGCCTAGAGTGAAGGGTAGGTTCTAGATGCCTCAGGCAGTCTGGCCCTTAAAGCAGCACTGCAGAAGCTCTGTTTTCAATCTCTCTCCTCTTCTTGGAATCATCACCATGACAAAGACTCTGGGTGATGATGGGATTTAAAACTGGATACAGGTCTCTTACTCTTTGGTTCTTTGTCTCCCTTTGTTATTACATCAGAAAACATAAAGTGTGGCTGTCTTAATCCAGAGTATTGGAATTCAAAGAGCAAATGTGATTTCAGAACTGGCTGGGTGGACCCACATCCCCACTTCCAACCCTCCCACCCCCACAGTGCAGAAAGGGTTAGAATTTGGTATACCATTCATCCATTCCTCTGACTTGGTGCTAAACTCGTAGGCTGTTACCCACAGTTGCTCATAGGGCACTTTGTTGGTCATCAGCGTTTGCAGGAGAGGGAAAGAACTCTTCTCCTTCTCCAACAGTTCTTCTTCCTTGTTAATCAACTGTAAGAAAAAGAAGAGGCTATCTGCTGGGTAGGTGGTTCTCTAGAACCCCTGAAACCTCCAAGACAACTTCCTCAGCATTGACAAAGCCAAGTGGAGGAGGGCAGACACTCATCCAATGGGGCAGACTTAGCAGGAAGGTCCTTCTGCTGCCTTTGAGGGCCATGGTACCTGAGATCTAACTGCTGGAAACTAATAATTTGATGCTTGCTTTTTTACCTTTGTTTCCAACATACTGTAGACTTCATTTTCATGATTTCTACATGAAATTTATTTGTTCATATGATTGTTTACCAGCCTTCCTACATTAACTTGTCTCAAAAGGAAGAGTTATCAATACTTTTTTAAAGCAAAACACCTTGCTAATTGACTTTTGGAGGCAGTAGCTAAATGGCTCCAAGTCTTTTTTATCCTACTAAAGTGGGCATCCATAGGGATAATAAGTTTCAAAGGTTTGTTCCAGGAATTGAGACAGCTATATGAAACTCCTTGCATATCACTCAGCACACATTGGATACACAACATGCATAAGTAGGTACCTTGTTGTAACTTCTTTGGGTACTTCATGGCTTACAAACACCTGATAAAATGTAAACACCATGTAGAAAAGGTAGTTGAACATACTCATGAAACAGTGGGCCAGGCAAAAAAAATGCTGTGCACCTGACAGGTGTGTTCATAAACTAAACCAGAAAGACCAGACTTTGGAGTCCTAAGTCCCCATCACAAGGTTCCAAACCTCAAATTCTGTCATTGCGAGATCTAGGTTCTTGGAGAGTTCACTAAGCCTTTCCACGTTGTTCTTCATTTCTTCTGTAGTCATCACTTCGCGCTTCCTAAAAGTTTCCAGTTCTTTGCCATAGCCTTCGAGTCTCGACTCAAATTCTGAGCACCTGAAAGCAAAGACAGTCCCATCACACCTGAATCTCCATTGTCTGTCCTTGCCAGGTTATCAACCTGAGAAGGATTTGCTCTTCTGACACCTCCTTAACTCTGCATCTAAGAGCAAATGAAGGAGAAAAAAAAAGTTAAAGAACCTATCATACATCTACTGGAAATGGGCTGCTATGAGCCTATTGGTGATTGAACATGCCTAGAAATGTTTCCTGTCCAGGTAAGTGCATGCTCAAGTATGTATTTTATGCAGTATTTATTCATTCTTGCATTGGATATTTATTATTGAAGCCTGATACATCCCAGAACTAGGCACCAGAAAAGGATCTGTGAAATATGCTATTCTTTTTTATTTTTATAAAGTTTTATTTAAATTAGAAACAATCTTATTTTACATATCAATTCCAGTTTCCTCTCCCTCTCATCCTCCCATTCTCCCCACCAATCCCCCATCCCACGCCCCATTCGCTCCCCAGGGAAAGTGAGGCCTTCCATGGGGATCATCAAGGTCTGTCACATCGTTTGGGGCAGGGCCTAGTCCCTCCACTGTGTATCTAATTTCTATACCCTATTGGAGCATGCATTTTAATTAGGAGGGGATCTAGACAATAAGCATGGATAGGTGAGTGGGTGGATGGATGGTTAAATCCCCAGATTATAGATGGATGAATAAATCCACAAAGATATTTCTGATAGTAACAAATGCCCTAAGGAAAGCAAAGCAACAAGGTGAACAGACTCCTTCATGTTATTCACTCTAGCTGGAGTTATCTGTCTACTTCATCCATATGATCAACAAATCTGGTCTTCATTTGTTTCTTCCTTTGCCCAATTTAGGCAGATGATCTATTGTTTACTGGACAGAATCTACAGCTAGGAATGCTTGTACAAAATGTCTACTTTGATATTTATTAGCTATGTGGTCTTTGGGCAAGTCACTTAAATTCTCTATACTTCAGCACACACACACAATTAATTTAATAGCTAAATAACTAAATAGAAGTGAATATAACATTGTCCAGAATTGAACTTGGTTTATCATAATCACTATACAAGAAATTGCTCTCATTGATACAAATCTATACATTGCCTTCATTAACTCCATGTGTTCCTAGCAGTTGCAGACTGTCTGGTGTATAGACAACAATCAATATTCATGAATGAACAAGAGAACTTGTCACCAAGTGCAATGTTGGTGACAGCCCATAAATTTTGCTCTTATCTTCTTAGATTATTAATTCGACTATAACAATTTTAAATGTTCTTTCCTTTTCCTCTTAGCACTTTAAGAGAGTTACTTTTCAAGTGATTTGGTTTGGATTTTATCTCTAATTGTGCCATGTGTGAGGCATTCTCTGATATGATCCCTACCTCGTGGTTCATACCCCGTATAATTGACTCCCTCAAGTTTGGGCTAGATGTGATAATTCATTTCTTATAAACAAAACATTGCAAAGGATGGGCTTCCCCTCCAAGAAACTTCCCAGGAAGGGCAATTTCTATCTCTTTTGCTTGCTCTTTTGGTCTTACTCTGAAGGAAAACAGCTCCCCTGTGGAGATGTCCATGAGGTGAGTAGGAGAGCCAAGGGCCAATGAGGTGCTCAACCCTGCTAATAACCATGGGAGCAAGCACAGAATTGGATCATCAGCTAGTGGGACCCCAAGACTAGCCCATGGCCTGGATAGTATTCTGACTCCAGCTTCACAGGAGACCTGGTATCAGAGACATACAGCCAGAAATACAACCAAGTGGTTCTTAGAAGTTCTGACCCAAAGAAAGACACTGTGAGAAATTCTCATTGTTTTAAGATGCTAGTTTGTGTTATGTCACAATAGATATCTAATATATGTAATTATATTATTTTTGTTCCTTACAATTTTTGAGTCCTGAAAAGTGGCCAGTTTTTAATGAATATCTATGGGCATTTAAGAATAGATATTTTATATTTCAGGGTATTGTTTGGTGTGCTGTTATTAATGGAAGTCCTTTAAACACCTCTCACTGAACCTTCTCTGAAAAGCTGATTAAATGACCGAAATTTCAGTGATGGTACAGGGGTTGACATGTTTGCAGGTCCAAAGTCTAATCATAATTTCTTCTGGGCTATCTTTAGTTCTCTGCTCACCTCTGGGCCTGACCTGACATCCTTGTGATGCATTAGATTAGCAGATCACCAGCTCCCACCATCCAAAGTGCTGAGAACATTGTCAGCCTCTGGGCTGACACACAGATTTCTCGACTTCTGCTGTACCTCCACCACCTGGTGTCTCCACCTGTCTCTAAAAAGTGCCTTCATTTATAACTTAGTTCTGCTGCTGCAAAAACCCTCGTCAGACTGTTACCACATGGGAAGACAGAGGCTGGGGTAATCCAAGGCTATGCTCCTCAGCCATGGGCACTCATTTTTGGTTTCAGAATAAACTCTTATTCTCTGAGAGGTAGATGGTGTGTTTTCATGTTGATGTTATCAATATGGAGAGAGAGTGGGAGACACACCCTGACAGTGAGTCAAGATTGCTGTTTATTCCATTATCTCCGCATTCAAGTTACACTTCTATGTGAGTCATGCACTAGTTTATATATAAGAATTGATGTCTGCTTTAATTTTCTTTTACCTATCTAATAAATCATCTTTGATCCACTGATTCCCCCAAAGTGTTATGAGCCAAGTGGAAAACTAGACAATCCTCCAGCCCAGAGAGGTATGGCTTCATCCTCTTCCTCATCCTTACAGCTGTGCCACCTTGGTCCTTCTTATCATTCTTTCGCCTCATATGGCTCATATGGCCTGGGTGGCCACTACCATAAGGAGAGCATAGGGAAAAGTCTATCTTCTGGGAGTCCAGATAGACAGTGAAGGATGGGAGATGTCTTAGTTAAGGTTTCTATTGCTGTGAAGAGACACCATGACCATGGCAGTTTTTTTTTTTTTTTGGTTTTTGGTTTTTACGAGACAGGGTTTCTCTGTATTGTTTCAGAGGCTATCGGTCCAGCCCGGCCTCGAACTCACAAAGATCCACCTGCCTCTGCCTCCTGAGTGCTGGGATTAAAGGCGTGTGCCACCATCGCCCGGCCCATGGCAACTCTTATAAGGAAAACATTTAATTAAGATGGCTCGCTTATAGTTCAGAGGCTCAGTCCATTATCATTGTGACAGGAGCATGCAGCGTGCAGGCAGACATGGTGCTGGAGGAATAGATGAGTGCTACATCTTGCAGATGACCGGAAGTCAACTGACAGTCACACTGACAGAAGCTTGAGTAAAAGAGACCTAAAGCCCATCCCAATAGACCACACTTCCTAATAGTGCCACTCCCTTTGGGGGCCATTTTCTTTCAAACCACCACAGGATGTTCACCACCTATTGTGGACCCTGATGTGGTGATGGTGGATGAGCACTCAGGCATAGTGGATAGGCTTTGCTAGCCCGTCTTAATGACCTGTTCCTGAAGCTGCCTCTCCAAGAAATCCCCAATCTTCAGGCTCACATATAATACAATTTAATCTTTCCTCACCCAGAACTCCAGTGCTAATAACTTGCTGCAACAGGACATTGCCTTCAGGAAGATGCCATGAAACCTATTAATTAGTTCAGTGTCAGCAGCTTCTGGGTGGCTTTGTGGATCTTGGCTAAGGTAAATTTAACCCTCCAGACCTGATGTTTGTTCCAGAGCCCATATTTTTCTATCAGCTTTAGTTTATGATTGAGATGCAATTTCTCAAAGGGTCTCCATGGGGTTACATGGATTTTATGATACAGCTGGCATGTTGGTTCCCACTAATACTTTTTCTCTAACTCATTGGTTTTCAACCTTTCTAATGCTATGATCCTTTAATAAAACTTGTCATGTTGTAGTGACCCCCAGCCATACAATTATTTTTGCTGGTACTTTATAATTGTTTTTGCCACTGTTATGAATCATAATGTAAATATCTGATATTCAGGATATCTGATATGCAACCCCTGTGAAAGGGTCATTCGACCCCATAGGGGTCACAGGCATAGGTTGAGAACAACTGCTCTAACTTATTACCATTTCATTTTTCTTTGTATTATTATTATCATTTTGGTTTTTCAAGACAGGGTTTGTCTGTGTAGCCCTGGCTCTCCTGGAACTCACTCTGTAGACCAGACTGGCCTTGAACTCACAAAGAGCCGCCTGCCTTTGCTTCCCAAATCAAAACTCTGAGATACCATCATACTCCTGTCAGAATTGCTAAAATCAAAAACACCAATGACAGTTTGTGCTGGAGAGGATGTGGAGAAAGGGGAACACTCCTTCACTGCTGTTGGGAGTGCCAACTCGTACAGCCACTTTGGAAATCAGTATGGAGATTCCTCAGGAAAATGGGAATCGGTCTACAACAAGACCCAGCAATTCCACTCTTAGGTATATACCCAAAAGATGCACATTCCTACAACAAGGATGTCTGTTCCACTATGTTCATAGCAGCATTATTTATAATAGCCAGAACCTGGAAGCAACTTAGATGCCCTTCAACAGAAGAATTGATAGAGAATATGTGGAACATTTACACAATGGAGTACTACTCAGTGGAAAGAAACAATGGAATCTTGAAATTCGCAGGTAAATGGATGGCATTAGAAGAAACCAGTTACAAAAAGACAAACATGGTATGTACTCACTCACATATGGATTTTAGACATGGATCAGGGGAGTGCCAGCCTAAGATTCCACTGCCAGAGAGTCTGGGAAACAGGGAGGACCCTAACAGAGATATGCATGGAATCCTGGGGAAGGGGAATAGGACAGGATCTCCTGAGCAGATTGGGAGCATAGGGGAGGGGAGTGGGAGCTGGGAGAAAGAGAGAGTGAGAAGAGGAGGGGAGAGGAGGACATGGGGGAGCAGGAAGGTTGAGTCAGGGGAAGAATAGAGGAGAGCAGGATGAGAGATAACATAATAGAGGGAGCCATTACAGATTTGATGAGAGAGTTGACACTAGTGGGATTTCCAGAGATCTACAAGGATAACACCAACTGGCAAACTAAGCAATAGTGGAGAGACTACTTAAATGCCCTTCCCCAATAATGAAACTGATGACTACCTTCTCTGCCATCCTAGAGCCTTCATCCAGTGGCTGATGGAAGCAGAGGCAGACACCCACAGCTAACTGTGAACTGATCTCCTGGAATCCAGTTGCAGAGAGGGAGGAGTGATGAGAAAAGGTGTCAAGACCAGGCTGGTGAAACCCACAGGAACAGGTGACCTGAACAAGGGGGAGCTCTTGGACCCCAGACTTATGGCTGAGAGGCCAGCATGTGACTGATCCAGACCCCCTAAATTTGGGTGTCATTGAGGAGGCCTCAGCTATCAATGGGGCCTTGGGTAATAGATCAGTATTTAACCCTGCTGTTCGAATGGACTTTGGGAGCCCATTCCACATACCGGGATGCTCTCTCAGCCTAGACATATAGGAGAGGGCCTAGGTCCTGCCCCAGATGATATGACAGACTTTGGAGATCCCGTGGTGGAACTCACCCTCCCTGGGGATTGGAGTGGGGATTGGGTGGGGGATTGGGGGGCTGGTGGGGAATGGGGGAGGAGGGGAGGGAGAGGGAGCAGGGAAGCAATTAAAAAATAATATAAAAAAATGGCCACCAGAGAAGAGCTGTTCTTAGTCAGATGTTGCCTTAGTTTAAAAGAGAAAAGCACATAGAGATCCAACATCAGTTTGCTGCTGCTATTTATTTAACAAAGTTCTGTAAAAGCAAAAATTTCAATTGTCTATGATTTAATGCCCAGGGGAGTTCAAGGGAACTCCCTTGTGTGAGCAATTTATTTTCTGTCTCAAAACATTTGAAAAAAATGTGTGTAAACCCATTCCCTGAGCCATCTCCCCTTCTTTTTCCAAGATGCCCGGGGAACTTCCATTATACTCCATGGAATAGAGCGGCTCACAATCATGTTTGTCTGCCTTTTGTACTGACCACAAAATCTACGACACAGTTGAACAAAATGGGGGGCGTGAGAGCAAAGCTGACTGTGTAGTTGTCTTCACAACTACAGTGTGGTATGTGTTTTTACATTACCAAATCTCTAAACACCATATCCACATAAAAGTGAAAAATCTGCTAAAAGTAGTTATGAATTTTCCCAGAGGACAATACACAGACTTGGTGACCACATTAGAATATTACTAGTGTCATCTTTTGTAATTTTGCATAACTGCTGAGCATACTATAATGTCTAAGGTACGTTATAGCACATATATAAAAACACATGTAATGCATTTTATATGATAATACATTCAGAAAACTAATTTGAGTAACTTAGCTGTCCTTGGGACCGTTGGAGTCCAAGTGAGGATAGTAGAGGGATTTAAAATGAGTGATGGCCATGATTCTGGCAGGAAGTGCAATTCACTTTGAAGGATAAAGAAACTTCAATTGAGGACTCCTAACAGGAGTAGATACAGGTAGAGTTGAAGGAATTTATTGTTGGGTCTACAAAGTCTAGCATAAGATATTAAATGCTGCTTCTCCAGTTGGTAGCACTCTTTTGGGATGCAGAGGAACCTTTGGAAATTTGGGCCTGACATAGGATACCTGAGGTAGCTTTTGAAGTTACAACTCGGCCCCTGGCTCCTGCTTTGTTCTCTCTGCTTCCTTGTCCATCATGACATGGACAGCTTCCATCACACATTCCTGCCACTGTGTGAACTGAGCTGTTCTGTCACACCTTGCCCACCACAATTGACTCAAATCCTCTGAAACCACACGCTGAAAGAAATCTTTCTTCCCTTACATTGTTTCTGCCAAATGCTGTGGTCAAAATGCGAAAGTAACCGACCAACAAACAAAACTAGTGAGGCAACTAGCTACTAGCACTGGAGGGAAGCCCTTAGAACCCCTGTGGCTGAGGGGCAGTGTGAACTTAAACTATTCAGAGGGATGCTGATACTGCTGCCCAGGGCCAAACATGGCAAGGGAGGAAGAAATGGAATTCGATCATGCTCCAGCCTCCTGCAGGACTCACCAATGCCAGAGCCCAGTCTCAATCCAACAGACCATGGAACTAGGGCTGTAGGTCGAAAGTAAGTCTCTCAGACACTGTGGGAGGAGGATGGACAGCAGCTGGAAGTGCGGAAGCTAATGGAGAATGCTTGGCACTGAACCCCAGAATTGATGTCAGTTGGGGAAATGAGGTCCACTACCTTGGAGGAGAAACCCTGCACTCTTCCCACACTATAAGCAGCAGCTATGGTTTCTCCCAGGGTTGGTCCCTGTACATGCACTATCTCCATTCATACTTATACTTACAGTAATAATATTTTATTGTTTTTTAAGGAAAGTGTCTCTCTATGTAGCTCTGACTGTCCTGAGACTCACTGTGTAGAGCAGGATGGCCTCCAACTCATAGAGATTCTGTCTGCTTCTACTTGCTGAGTGCTGAGATTAAAGTCCTGTGCCCCCGTGCTCAGCTATTACAGTAATATTCTAACAGCACACCCACAATGCTTAGAGTTAGGGAGCATTTCTCAGTCTAAAGAGGTCTCTGTTAAAGAATGAGGAAGCATGTAGTGCTGGAATGCCCACCCCAGGCACTGGCTATGATGTGGGCACAATCAAAATGTCTCATTTCATCCCTTCAGCATGGTGACATAGACTCTAATGAATCCTGTTTTCCAGGTGGCAAACATGATGCTCAAAGAAATGTCAAAACAGGCTTGAGTTTCTCATCTGACTATCAAAAACTGGATTTGCTTTCTGCTTAGCCTTAACTGTCCAGGCCTGTGAGGCTGCATATGTATACATGTGAGGATATACTGGAATTCCTTGTATTTATTGCTCTATTTTTCTGAAAATCTAAACTGCATTGAACATAACTTAAAAAGAAGTCAGTCCTCCCAGCAGGATAAGTTTTAGGATCTAGAAGACAGTATCTAGTTAGGTAGAAAAATATGCCTATTCTTAGTTTTCTGTATTTCTCTGTCACTGGGTTGAATGATTATTAAGTAGATAATACACATTCATGTCTAGAACAGAACACAGCACACAGTAAAAGTTCATAATGAGTGCATGACACACAATGAAGAAACACACGTTTTACAGTGCATTAGCATGGAGAAGGGACAGCTGCAGAACAGGCAGTGGTTCAACCCCTGCCGTGCCGTTATTCTCCCTGTCCTGATGTCCTACGGTGTTGCTCTCCAGTATAAGGCTGACACCTCTGCTGTCATTACCATGGAGGCCGTTATCACAAGCCCCTGGTTTTGCGGCTCTCTCTGTTCTATCACACTCCCACTGTTCAAACTGAGGTGTGGGTCAGCTTACTACAGAGACAGCTCAGAGAGAGCAGCCCTCCATGGGAGACAAAGGAAGTTCTTTCTCCACCAGTGACTTCAACCACTGCCTGCACACTGCTGTGGCAGGCTCTGGACAGAACCAGAGATCTGCAGAATGGCTGGTCATTCAGAATCCTGGCCTCATTCCCAAAGCAACCCCAGCCTCCCCCTGTACCTTCTTATTAGGTCCATCTCTGCCTGGTCCCTCTTGCTAAGGAGCAGATTTCGGCTGTTTTCAAAGACATCTTCTATCTGGTCAGGCCAGAGGAACAGGGTGCTGTTAAGTTTGATATCCTCATCTGCAAAACATACAGAGTCTGCTGCCAGGCACTGTTCAGGATGTGGGGAATCAATTCAGCAGACAAAAGGGTCATCGGAAGTCCCACCTCTGTGGGATGGTAGTAAATAAATGAAATTGTGTGGATGAATAAAAGCCAGTGCTCACTGGGCACTTAGTAGAGACAGTGCTAGGTAGATGGTAGGCGGGTGGCAGTCAATGAGTGGATTCATATAGATGAATGAAATCCAGCCTTCACTGGGCACTTATTAGAGATAATATTAGTATGCAGACAGCATTACCATCCTTATTTTCACAAATGGGAAACACAGTGAAGCTACATGGTTAAGGTTGCATTGCTGGAGGTCAGATTTCAGTTCCAAACCCAACCAACCCTGCCTTATCGACTTCTAAGAAGAGTCACACACATGGGATGGAGCTCCCTTTCTCTATCTCTCAGCACTTTATCTCATCTCCAATAATGGCAGTAACAGTTTCAATTACATCCATACACCCTGTCCATTATAGCTCTGATTTGTAAAGATGCAGAGACAAACTGGGAGTGTAGCTTGTTTCCATGTAGTCAAGGATACAGCTTCTGAATGTATGGATGACTGCTTAGGCAATCACTTTGCATCCCCAGTCTCTGCCAACATTCCCCAATATAAAATAGTTTGTCCCATTTAGTTCATAAGTGTTTTCAGCTGGGAAATTTGTGAAGAACAGAGGAATTTTCCCCTTATAATCTAGTCCTTACTTCAAAACTCCAACTTGATCCAGGAAGCCTTTAAGGGGCCTAATGGGCCTGGAACTTTTTTTTCCCTCTAAAGTAAACAGAAACAGATTCTAGCCTATCAAAGGTGGGACTGTATTAGTATTATAGACAAATAAAACCTAGCCATATATCAAGAAATTCTGCATTTGGAAATAACTGTTCAAGAACATCAGGCATTAGATGCCAGGATAGGGTGTTAAGAACCAGAGGCCAAGCCTCTCAATATGCACTCTCTTTGCCTAACAATTAGATTCCCTCTGTGTGATTCAAATTCTTGTGTATGAATGTGAATTAGTGACTCTTTTCATGGAGCATTTGGAAAGAAGCTTTCCCAATGCTGAGTAATAAGGTGCTATGAACCTACTTTCTCCCAAGTTTTTATTCCTAAAATACAAAAAAAAACCCCAGAACATTTGGATATTTGTATAGGAACACAAGCCTGTGTATGCACACATATGGTGCAGACTTACGGGGCAAGTCTGCATAATCCATCAGGAACTCAAGCCTCTCACTCGCATCTCTAAGTTGCCTCCTAAGTTTGAACACAGTGACATCACTGGATTTCTTTAGGTATTCAATAAGGGCCACTAGTTCCGCGGTGTTGGCAGGGATCTCACTGACTTTGTCAGCGATGGTACTGTACTGATTACAAATGCTGTGGAGAAAGAGTCACAACAACCACCATCACCATCATCACTATTACCACCAAAACCACCACTATCACAAATATCACCACCACCACCATCACCATCATCACCATCACATGCACATCTGGATTTGAGTCAACATGGAGGTTGATGTGAGGAATCATACTTTATTGCTTTTCTGCCTTCTCAGGCTAAAACTACAGGTGGGATACCACATCCAGTTAGCATTTATGTGGGGTCCAGGGATCCAAACTCTAGTCCTTATACTTGTGTGGCAAGAACTTAACCATTAAACCATCTCCACAGCCTAAATATTTCCCCAGAGTTTGTATACCTGGTATTGGTTTCCCGGTTTACATCCACTTGATACTGAATCAAACGGTCTTTAAGATTTTGGGCTCGCTCACAGAGGTCATGATTTAGGAACAGGGCATCAAGACAGAACATGGCCAAAGGCACGGTGATGTGCATGGATGCAATTTCATTTCTCCTCTTTTTTATTCTATTGATACTCTGTAGAAAGAAGTACATTCAAAGTTCAATCAGTATTTGAGCTCTACCCATTGCCCTTAGCCTTCCCTTGGTCAGTAATAGTCCAGTACTGAGCTTAATGCTCATAGAAACCCACTGATTGCTCAAGGGATTAACCATAGCACATGTAACCAGGGCATGAAACGCTAAGTGGCATCACCTACCATCACAAAGTCCTCAATCTCATGACTTTCTCCCAGGAATTTGGTGATGCCTTGTTCTGCCGCGTTATCCAGCAAGTCATTGTATTTTTTGTATACATTTAAATATCTTTCATGTTAAAGAACATAAAACAAAGCACACAAACATAAGTTAATGAGTTGGATGGGTAAGGGCACAACTGAAACAGGCAATGACATTTAAAATACTGACTCAAAGAAAGAAATAGAATATAAATAGAACTGGAAATTCAGGATTTTGGCTTTCAATTGTGTGACTTCCTTGTAGCACAATCTTAGAGAAGATACTTACTTGGTTTTTTGATAAAGGGTTCCTCTGTGTAGCCTTGGCTGTCCTGGAACTTATTTTTGTGGACCAGGCTGGCCTCGAACTCACAGAAAACTGCCCATCTTTGCATTCCAAGTGCTGGGATTAAAGGGGTACACCACTCCTGCCTGGTGGGTTTTTTTTTTTTTAGCTAGTGCTGTGTTTTTATTTTAAGTGGCTATAATAAACCAAATTTTATAAGGTTATCATAAACCTTAGTTAGCTATAGTGAAATATGTAGAACAGTTATTTACTATGCTGAGTTATAGTAAATGTGAATCGAGCAGTAGCACCCAGACTTCCTTCCAACTCCCAGATTCTATTGCCAGTTTTAAGATGAAATTTTGGAATTAAGTAACCTGTGGCATATGAAATTAAGTTCATCTGTCTTCAGATCATTTAGGAGTGGTTGGACAATTTTCTTCCAACTGGAGGATGCATCTAGGATGGTTTGACTTAAAATAAGTTTGAGTTAACATTAAGGTGGTACTGAGTAAAGTATTCAGAGTGACATGGGGGAGCCCCAAGGTACACAGGTACCCCACAGACACTCTGAGAAACCAGGGCATGGTCAGTTTACAAGGAAGTGCATATATAAGACCCATGAACAGGGAAGCCCCCAAACAAAATGCACCGAGGTGGACTTCCGACCACTAGATTAATTGACGTTCTCAACTGAAGTGATTTGCCCTGCAGGAGGGCTTTGGCCACATCTGGAAACACTTTACATCTGTTACAGTGGGGCAGTTTCTCCTGGCGTATCATGGGTACAGCTAAGGATTCTGCTACACATGCCACCATACACAGGATAGTCCTAATCCCCACAACATAGAATTCTTCCGACTGAAAACGTGAAGTAAACACATTCACATCAAATTCATTTGGTGGCAAACTGTGAGTGATGATAGTTAAGGGCGCTCTCACAGTGTGAGCGCAAAACTGGAGATGCTTTTTGAGGGAAACAATTCATGTTGAAAGCTGTCCCACATGGACATGAGACTGTTGATTGAGATAATTCACATGTCTCTCTCTGTGTGGTAGTTCGCACCTGCAGTCCTGCTGCTTGGGAGGCTGGGGCAGGAAGATCATGGTTTGGGGGCCAGGTTGAGCTACATAGTGAAAACCTGATTCAAAAACAAACAAAATATACCTGCAATACATTACAAGTTTCACAGCAGAAATATGACTTTGTTGCCCAGATCTTGCCAAATATTGTTTTTCTAAATTCCAGAAATATGGCCCTGTGGCTTTCAGAAAACAGAGCAAGTGCTCTGAATTTGAGCCATGGCTTTCACATTTACTGCAAACTAGCATGGGAAAATTAGACCCTCTTGTCTGTAAAATGGGGATAGTCATATGCAGGCAAGCACCAGCCATTGATATTGTATGTGTGTTCCAGGTGTGTGGGGACAAGGACAGCTAAGGACCAACACTAAAACCCCAATTGGGTTATAAAGCCAGAACTATACCAACTTACTTGTGAGGCCCAACTTGGTTTTTCTTAAATACCTCAAAAGTCTCATTCACAAAATCAGAAACAAGGTTTTCTTCAGGGTGAACAGTTCCAAGGATCAGGTTATAGCCTTTCAACTCTGGGAATAGGATAGATTCCACCTAAGGAGCAGAAGTCAGTCTTGGATGTTGTAAGACACACACACAAACAAGAAGGCAGAGGCAGCAAACACAGGCTCTCGCAGTGGACTCATATCCAGGGACATCATATGTAGTTTTACTTTATTTTCTCTTGGCAAGTGGTAGAATCACCCTGCTATCCCCTCTCATCGACTCCTCTTCCCCTCCCTCCCTCCTCCCCCTCCCCTTTTTTTCCCCTCCCTCCCCCCTCACATATATATATGCCTTTGTGTGGGTGTGTACTGGGTGTGGGATATGCTCACAGAGGTCAGAGGTCAACACTGAATATTTTTCTTGGTCACTCTCAACTTTATTTTTTGAGACAGGGAGTTTTGTGGGTTTTTTTGTTTTTGTTTTGTTTTGTTTTGTAGGCCTGGCTGGTCTGGATCTCAGAGACCCATTGATTTTGTGCTGGAAACTCAGGCATGTGCCACTACACAGCCTGAGATGAGTTTCTTTTTTTGAGTCAGGGTCTCTCAGGGAATCTGGAGTTCATTCATCAGGTAAGCTAGCTGACCAATGAGTTTCAGGGAATCACTTGTCTCTGCAAACTCCCTCACCCAGCTCTGAATGGCAAACACTTTATAAATGAGCTACCTCCCCAAGCCAAACTCTCCAAATCTTTAATAGTGTGTGTGCATGTGTCTGTGTGCATGTGTGTGTGTATGCATGTGAGTGTTATGTGCATGTTTGCATGCATGAGTGTGCACATGTGTGAGAGTGTAAGTGTGTGAGTGTGTGTGTATGTGTGTGAGTGTGTATATGTGTCCAAAAGCATTTCCATGTGTTTGGCTCTTGCAGACTGCAGAGTCCCTTCTGGGGACTCACTACAATGTCTCAGGGCCTTCTCTACTTTGAAAATGTTTAGCGACGAGCCTCAGCTAAGCTCTTCAGACTGCTCTCCTAGGTTCCATGTCTTATAAATTACACATCTGCCTTTGATAAGAGAACAGCAGTTTAGGAAGGATAGAAACAAGTGCAAATGATCTTGGTCATCTTTGGGTGACCCAAAGGCTTTAGACTGGTGGAGGGAAACTTTTTTTCTGTGACTGTGTAGACAAAGCCTGAAGGCAAGAGACAAAACTATCATAGATCAAGGACCTGGGGAAACACAGCTGATATCCTCAGGCCTTTCAGTGGATCCCAGGTGAGCAGGATTTTGGAGCCTGTGCTGGGATGAAGGCTCTAGTCAAAGGAGAAAAGAAATTCTCGTGGGGTTGAATGTGGAGGTTCTCCTATGCCGTGTGGACACTGTGAGGTAGAAACAGGAGTGATTCTGTTCTATCCAGGGAACTGTTATTTTCTACCTATCCTACTCGCTTTCTGATTCTGCACTCCTTGGTCTCCCACTGTGTACAAGGCTTTCTACCATGTACTTCTCTGGAGTTGGCATTCCTTGCAATGCTAAGTGAGTGGATTCTGCCATAAGGGGAAAGACTGGCTCCAGGGGCATTTCCAAAGTCACGTATACACTCTCTTCAATATAAGAGAAATGCAGGAGAGATCCAGGGGGATTTGGAGGGCTTTCTGGAGGTGAGTAAATCATATTTCATTATGTATATATATATACATATACATATATACATATATGTAATTCTCAAAGAATAAAAAATAGTAAAAGTAATATGATGACATGGCCAAAACACCCATTGAAATCCTACATATTACATTTCCCCTCTCATTTTATTCAACTTTTATTTCTGCATCTCCTTCACCTCCTCCATTTCAGTCTGGGTTGCATCAGCCTTGTCCTCCTTGATTGTACTGATAAGGCCAATGACCCATAGTATTTATTTTTTTCCTTCAGTAACTCTCACTGACAGGCTTATTTTTTTATAGCTCAAATGCTATTTATTTTTTTAATTATTGCTGGAGCCTGGGGAGATGGCTCAGTGGGTAAAGTGCTTGCTACACAAGCATAATGGCTTGAGTTTGAATCCCCAGTGCTCACTTATAAGCTGAGCACAGTGATGCATGTGTAATTCCAGTACTGTGAGTGCAGACAGGCAGAGTTCATTGGCCAACCAGTCTAGCTGAACTGAAGAGCTCCAGATGCAGCCAGAGACTCTATCCCCCAAAATAATGTGGCGAGAGTTAAATAAGACAGCTGAAATTGACCTCTGTCCTACACAAACATGCACACACATGCATGTATACTAACAAGACATGTATACACCCCACATGAACAAATACATGTCACACACACACACACCACATTTCACTTTGAAATGTTTTCAACTTATTGTAATCTATGATGAGGTAAGATGTTGGAGACTATCTGATGCTAGTCATACATGCATGCCATAGACACTTAACCACAGGGACTATAATTAAATTTTACAACTCAGTACAGAGAGAAAAACCTGAGGTTCTGGGGGAGGAAGGTAGTGCTTCAGGCATCCCTAGATGAGAACTCAGCACCTGTGGTTTCTTCCCACAGTCTAGTAACACTATTTGTATGTAGACAGTACTAGCTTTCCAACCTGGTACAAACTGTGACCAGTGAGTGTGTCATCTTGGCATTATAATCCACTCACTCTAGTAGTAGTTCCTGCTGGGCTGTTTGCAGTGTCGGCAGCCCAGGAGCTGACTCTCCAGCAGCTCCAGCTGCTTGTCAGCACTGCCAATCAACAGCAGAGAAACAGACTCAAGGAGTATGTACTTCATGTGTCCCTAGCCCCACACTTATCTCTTCAAATTGCAGTCTTCTCTTTCATTTCCTTCCTAAGAATGTTGCTTGTGGGGGAGGTGGTCACTTCCTTCCCCTTCTACACACTCATTTTCCTATTAAACCAAGCTTGGCTGACATCGAAACTCCAGGCACAGGGATACAGGGATTACTGATGAAACTGGAAACTTCTACAACCCTAAGCTCTACTTTTTTGCAAAAATCTTTGGCAGATCCATGCCAGCTTGTGTGCAATGAATTATTAACCTACACTGGATGCGTTGGGAATTATCTGTCCCTTCAGAAGCAATACACAAAGGCGGGGAACTAGAGGTGACATAGGAAAGACCTAGATAATCTCCCTGAGGACAAGAGGGTGTATTGAGGATGCATCCCAAAGTGAAACTGCCTAACTGAATATCACATGGACTGAAATTGTGCAACCAGTCACTTGATTATTTATTCAGTTCAGAGCAAAAATATAAATGAATGATTAGGAAAATAATGTACCTTGGGGATCCCATCAGAATTCTTAATGATTTCCAAGAAAGAATCCTTTATTAATTCCCAGCAGTCATCAAAAGTTGGGTTGAAGGCAATAATAGGTTCATTCACTTCCAGTTTAATCATGATTAGCTGAGGTATAAAGAACTCCATCTCTTGGTAAGGTTCCTTAAAATCATTTCCATCCTTTAGGAGACAGAAGATGTATCAAACTCCACACAACTCAGCTTTCAGACACCACAGAGGTACTGTTTATCCACTCATAGAGCTACCCGAGCACCAAGGAAGGATGTTAACTGCTTACAGTTGAGTCTATCCTGTTGGGAGCATGTGCTTTCTCTAGTTCCCAAGACCTTTCCACAGAACAGCTCACTTTAATCAATCCCACCTGTACTCCAACTTCTAAGTCCTTCCTGCCCTTCAAAACTAGCTCTACAGACAAGTTATGTCCTCTTGGAAGTCTCCTTGTTTCCTTCACTTCTGAATTTCTATACTTCTACTTCTGTCATGTTATTTTGTCTTTCACTCAGAAGAATTTGTATCCCCCCCTCCCAACCTCATCTGTTCTCAACTCAAGGGCAAGGATCTATTTCTTAATCACCTCTTTTTTTTTTCAAAAATACTTAGGACAGCCATTAATGCCTAGTAGGTGCTTAATAAAAAATATTGACTGAATCCAAAAGAATGAATATCTGTATACTTTAAATGACAATGTCCTTGAGTACATGGTGCATTTCAGTCAAAACATCAACTTTCCTACAACAGTATAATTGATGAGGAGATATCCTTAACCCTCTGTGAAACTGAGCAACACAAGATCCCTTTTACAATTACAGCTCTCAGTGTGGTTCTCAAAGGGCAGCTGTAAAAACTTGTCCAAGTGGTTAGCTTGAAAGTTTTTAAGACCACCTAAGTGAAGACTGGAAGTGTATCAAACACTCACAAATTTCTAATTCCTTCAAACAAACATGTTATTTCTCTCTGTGTGCAATTTTAGAGTGAGATTTCATCCCACACATGGGATAAAGTAAAAGGGTTTCTTTCCTTTCTGCCTTACAAAGTACATGCACCCATGACTGATATAGAGTGGTCCTCTCGGGGTATCATTGCAGTCCAAATTTGGAAGCATTGGCTTTTATACTTTTGGAGCAGCTAACAGAAGCCTGTCTGCCTATACCTCTACTTCCTGAGTGCTGAAATAAAAGACATGAGCCACTACTTTTACTTTATTTGGGAAAACACTTGGAATTTGACCATTTTATAATCAGGGAATTAAAAAATATTCAATATACTTTATTGCTATTTTTTTATTTATTTGCATTGGTGTTTTGTCTGTACAAGGATGTCAGATACCCTGGGACTGGAATTACAGACAGCTGTCAGCTGCCATGTGGGTGTTGGGAATTGAACCTAGGTCCTCTGGAAGAACAGTCAGTGCTCTTAACCACTGAGCCATCTCTCCAGCCCCATCATTATACTTTTGAAGGTGAAATATGTACACAGCCTGGAATTTCAGACATTCTCTTTTGATCTCTGGGCTGTCTAAATCTAGGGGAGCATTTAATTCTTTGAAAACCAGGGATTCATGTTTTATGTTTTTTATTTCTACTTTACTGAAACCTTTCATGAGACTGTTAACTAGCCTTTCATTCTTGGAAGTTCCCTCTCAAAGACCTTACAACAAATTCCTACTAGCACCAAATGCATATAACAGTTTCTAAATGTTAGGCCAAAGGTGGAAAGCAAATAGTCTCAACTCCATCTCTGTATCAGAGATGATGAAAAAAGATGTGCATATTCCATCTTGTGTAGTAATTCTTTAATCTTCTTAAGAAAATTCTCTGAAATTTGCTTCCAGAGATTTTTTTCATAAATTCAGTAGTGGGTTATGATGTGACAAAAGTTTGCTGCGCAATAAAAAAAGACAAAGTAATCATCACCAGTGTGTGTTCAATTCAGAATGTCACCATCTGGTCTGGTTCCCTACTAAAGACATACATGGGCTCTAACTAGGCTGTCTTCCCTCAAGAGGGCTGGGTACAGACTCCCCTACATACCTTGTGTATCATGAAGAAGGAAACGAGGTCCTTGAGGGACTTAAATACCAACTCCCTGAGCTGGAGTGACATGAAGGAGGCAACAGAGGCAAAATATTCCTCAATGTTTCGAGAGGAGTCATAGTCACTCTTGGGAGCAAAGTGGACCCAGTGTTCCTTCTGTGAGACAAAAAGCTGGGCACAGGTGGGGATCCACCTATAGGGAAGGGAGAACACCAGATAAGTGGCACTCTGAGCTCCCTGAGTCTAGAGGACTACTAAAGCACAGTTCCTCCCATGACGGTTTCCAGAGAGGATTAACAGAGGGGGGAAGAGGGCTGCACAGTCCCACAGCTGGAGACTCAGTTAACAGCAAGAAGGAAGAAGCCCTCTAGCACATTCCCCCTTTCTGCTTCCTGGCCACCATGTTGTGAGCCACTGGGCTGGAACAGACCCACCCCATCATGATGGACTGAAACCTCTGAAAGCATGAGCTGAAACCTTTTCTTCCCAAGTAGATTTTCTCTGGAATTTGTTACAGCAAAAGACAGTCTGATTAGCCGGGCGTTGGTGGCGCACGCCTTTAATCCCAGCACTCGGGAGGCAGAGGCAGGTGGATCTCTGTGAGTTCGAGGCCAGCCTGGTCTACAGAGTGAGTTCCAAGACAGCCTCCAAAGCCACAGAGAAACCCTGTCTCGAAAAACCAAAAAAAAAAAAAAAAAAAGACAGTCTGATTAATAAATTTGCCACCCGGTAATTTCTTGGTTCTGCATACAGTCCCGTATGCATTTGCTAGAGGAAAAGAAATTGCCTATTGTCTGGAAACCCCCTAACTTTGGACCTTGAGGCCACTCATTTAGGGTTATTTCAATACAAGTCATTTAAGTACATTTGTGTCATAGCACTCACAGACAGAAAGGATCACAAAGAAGGAACAAATGAGAGTGATGTCATATGAAGGATGATTCTGGAAAGGCAGAGGGGTGTGGGAGGGAGGGGTGGAGAGAGCAATTGGATACAAGGTTGCTAGAGGATAGGCACATGACAGGGACAGGACGAGAAGGTGTCACAGGAAGTCAACAAACTCCATGTCACTCCCAGGGGAACTCGACTCTCATTTTGGGAAGTTCTCAGTCTTTCCAGTTCTGGGCTGCAGCCCAGTTCTGCAGCAGATACTGACTTGTTAAGAAGAATGTGACGAGCATCCAGGCAGTGCTTCTGGATCACGTCCCGGTACTCATTAGGCAGCAGAGGCAGTTTTCCAGCCAGTAAGTCAGCGGTTCGAACAAACCTGAGGTCTTGAAATCTGCCAAAAGGGAGGGAGAAATGTCAGAGTGGAAGACTAATCCATCTTGTGGGACAAGTTCAAAGGACACATGTTCTCGTTATTTGAACTCTTAAGTTAGAATAGCACCTTCTAGAAGTAGTGATGCTGGGCAATTTCAGGGAGTGGGGAGGACAGTGGGGGTGTGTAGAGAAGAGCAGAAAGGAATGAAGAACCCCTACACCCCTCCAAAATAAAACATTGGCGTTGGTTAACTAAGAGCACCGCTGTCCAGTATTGCTTCATGGAACATTGGCAGAGGGCACCATTCATATTCTA
The DNA here is from genome assembly GCF_017639785.1 of Mesocricetus auratus. Classification (NCBI taxonomy): domain Eukaryota; kingdom Metazoa; phylum Chordata; class Mammalia; order Rodentia; family Cricetidae; genus Mesocricetus; species Mesocricetus auratus. Next base: position 79,102,651 of record NW_024429182.1, on the reverse strand, counting down.
TCCCATGTGATAGCATGCCCTGGAGTTAAGTGACATGTGAAAAGCAGAACATGCATGTTCATGGACCACTTCTGACCCTTCTCTGTTACCATCCAGCAGGCAGTTAAACCCAAAGCTGCATGACCAATTTGATAAAGCACTGTGGAATTCTTTTCTCTCCTCTTTTTCCTGCCTCTGTGTGTGTGTGTGTGTGTGTGTGTGTGTGTGTGTGTGTGTGTGTGTGTGTGTGTGTAAGTCAGAAGTCTACCTTGGGGTGTCTTTCCTTGGGTGACATTTTAAAGACAGTCTTTCATTGACCTAGAACTCACCAAGTAGGCTAGACTGCCTAGCCAGCAAGCACCAGGAAACTTTCTCCCTGCCACCTTCACCGCCCACCCCATTCCTAGGATTGCAAGCATGTGCATGTGCCTTCATGCTGTCTTTTTCCATAAGTGCTGGAGGATGAACTCAGGTCCTCATGCTATGCATGCACTTTGCTAACTAAGCCATGTCCCCAGCCTTGCTGCCTGGAATTCCTGTGATGAGTTAGGTTAGACATTATTCTTGAACCACATCACTCACTCTGTGAGCAGGTTTACCATGCACCCCTTTTCTTTCTGTGCTTATACAATGTAGATACCCTGAATATTTTTTGAATGAATGGTAACTTATCATCCTTCCTACATTTCTCCTTTTACCCCTTCCACTACTCTGAATCCAGGAAGCCCCTGCCATTTCCCAACCATGCAAGGTCCACTATTTCTCTTTCCAGCATCCCCTCTTCCATAGGCTGGTCTTTTAAGTCATCATCATTACTTCTCAAACAAGATCTTTGCCCAGTTTCCTAAGTTCATCCCAGTCCTTGACTCTTGATGTCATAATCTGTTTTCATGGTCCACCAGACATGCTTCCTTCTAAAATGCCACCACTTATGGTCCTTTGATGTGGGGGTGGTGAATTTAGTGGGATTGTGTGTATGAACTTTACAAAGCACTTCTAGGGGAGGGTGGACCTGCGAGCCTTATTCACCACACAAACATCCAACACTGGTATAGCTCATGTCTTCACCTTACCCATCTTTAATTGAATCCTAACAAACTTCTCTCTTGGTGGAACCAGATTCTATACTTTTTCCCTCAGACCTATCTCATTAAAGCACCCAAATCCACAAACTTTACCAATCACAAAGACATTTTAGGTTGTTTCTCTTCTCTCAGAATTTTTCAAGTTGCATAGTTTGGGTCACGCAGGAAAACCATGATGTAGTTTCCTTACCAAATCTTTCTTCTTGCTGACTTTGTGCCCCTGACTTTTCTAATGAGCTGAAGGGAGTCACTAGCCTGACCTTTCAGTGGCCTTTCCTTTTTGATTCATACCCTTTCTTGAGTATCCCATTTAAAAAAAATCACACACTATCCTCTCCCCCAAAATAACTAATAGAATGTTTAAACAAAATATGGTATAGCCAAACTATGGAATATTATTCAGTTACAAAAAGAAATGTTGTAACTGATATTTGCTTCTGTGAATAGATGTTGAGAACACTGTATGTAATTCAAACACAAAGGACCACATAGTATATGATTCAGTGTAAATTATGCAACCAGAATCTGCAGATCTACTGAGGCAAAGGAGTGGTGCCAGGGGCTGAAGCTGTAGATCAAATGTGAATGACAAGCGTATCCTTGAATTAGAGTGGTGCAAGTGACACAAACTTGTAAAGAACCTAAAAATGACTGTACATGCATTTTAAAGGAGTAAGTGGGGTGGTTTAAATGAGAAGTATCACTATAGGCTCATGTATTTGAACACTTGGTCTCCATTTGGTACCACTGTTGGGAATGATGTGCTACACATAAGAGATGGAGAATTGCTATAGAAAGTTCATCAATGGGTAGTTTTATTTATTTATTTATTTATTTATTTATTTATTTATTTTGGGTTTTACGAGACAGGGTTTCTCTGTATTGTTTTGGAGGCTGTTGGTCCAGCCTGGCCTCGAACTCACAAAGATCAGCCTGCCTCTGCCTCCCGAGTGCTGGGATTAAAGGCATGCGCCACCACCGCCCGGCATCAATGGATAGTTTTATGTCAAGTTGACACAAGCTAAAATTATTTGAGAGTAGGGGGCCTCAATTAAGAAAATGACTCCATCATATCTAGTTGTGGAGCATTCTTAATTAGTGGTTGATGGGTGGAGGACCCAGTCCAATGTGGGTTGTGCCATCCCTGGGCTGGTGGTCTTGGGTTCTATAAGAAAGCAGGTTGAGTAAGTCATGAGGAGCAAGGCAGTAAGCAGTACCCATCCATGGCCTCTGCATCAGCTTCTGCCTCCAAGTTACTGCTCTGTTTGAGTTCCTGTTCTGACTTCCTTCAGTGATGGACAGTAATAGTAATAAGTAATAAGTATTACTATTGTAATAATAATAATAATAGTAATAATAATAATAAGCCAAATAAACCTTTTCCTTCCCAACTTGCTTTTTGGTCATGGTGTTTCACTGTAGCCGTAGAAACCCTGACTAAGACAGTCACTATGGACAGACTTTGAGAGTTTCTAGCTTTCCTCCACTTACTCATCCCTCTGTTCCCTTGTATGTAGATGAAATGTGATCAGGCAGCTGCCTGAATCTGCTGCCAGGCTTTCTTTGACAGCTGCCATGTCTTCACTGCCACAATGAACTTATCTTTCTGGAACCACAAGTCAAAATAAATCCTTTCTTCCTTGAGTTGTTTTTAGTCATGGCATCTACCAAAGCAACAGAAAGTAACTAATACAGTGGGTTTTACAGTTTGTCTTTCATCTCTCATTTTCTGCCTGTTGCATTCAACCAACAGTTTGTGGGAAATATTCCAAAAGAAAAGCTGCTTTTGTACTAAGCAGGTAAGGATTTAATTCTTGAAGTAATTTCATAAGCAATCCCTATGACAACTACTCGCATAGCACTTACATTGTACTAGACAGTATGGTTGGTCTAGAAATGGTTTTAGTATACGGATATATGTGAGACTGTATGAAATGCTAGAGTATTTAATATAAGGGGCTTGAGAGTTCACAGACCATAGTATCTAGGCTCCTAGAAACAATCTCTATATATAACAAGAGTCAACTGCATATCTGAAGTTTTGAAATTTGAAAGGAAAAAGGGTCTTCTTCCATTTCATCTAGATTCCTATAAATCTAGGAATGACTATAATTATTGTTAAATACAACTGAGAGACCATGGATTGCCAAATTAATTCCATCAAAAAACCCCAAGTCTTCATACATCTCAAAAGTAGGGACAGAGAAGTAAGCATAGAATTGTAATGTTGGTTGCTACAATGCAGATAATTGTGAATTAATTCCTTCTGGGTTCTTAAGTTTTATCAGGTCCTACGTACTTTGTGCTGAGTTACTAATTCCTCTTAACATCCCTCTGAAGTAGGAACTCCTATTATTTCAAACTTTGACACCGAGAAAGCAAGGTCCAGAGATGGGAGGCAGCACACCCATCTACTTACAAAGCAGAGCAGGAACTTAATGGTTCAATGTGTATACTCTTACCCATCATGCTCCAGGGTTTACAGACAGGGTAAATGTATTTGGGGAATGTAAAGGAGGTAGGTAGGTTCACATTCACAACCCACACACTTTTTGTCTAGGATCTTTGATGGATCCACTCCGCTGCAGAACAAGAGCTACTGTCACTGAGCCATGCTGAAGAGGTTCATTTATGTGCTGAACAGTAAAGAAAGGAACCCAAGGCCAGGGGCTATGTCTTACTCTGCAAACCAAAGTTCCTTGAGGTTGTACATCATGGGGTTCACTGTGTGCAAATGCTCCTCATTCCACTTCTTGGCGCTCTGGTAGACATTGTGCCAGGGCACAGGGGCCCGGATCACTCTGTGAGGAAACAAGCGAGGGATACTCTCGATGAACAGCCTTTTCTTCTCCATTGGGTCCATGAGGATGTAATCAACTAGAATGGAGAGAGAAAGGTCACCTGATTAGGCAGGGTCTTTAAACATCCTAGCTCCTGTATACTTAGAATGGAAATGAGTTTCTGTCCATTTACACCTGGAAATACGTCCTCATTGGCCAGGTCAGAGATAATCCACTGGGTGTGACTTAATTGGGGAAGTGCTTTGTTGGTATAAGTTGTTTTCTTTCCAAAGATACTTCACTAGAAGGAAAGAGTGTGACTTAGCAGTACAGAGTGCTTGGATTCTGAGGGTAAGTCCTACTTTTCCTGGGACAGTGCATCAGCATTTGCTTGTACTACAAATAATAAAAACCCAGAGACAGATATTAGGGAGAAATGCTGAAAGATCAGAAAAGCAACACAGCCATCTATTAGGGAATTCTCACCTCTACCAAGGCTCAGACCAAAAGGGTCGATCCTGTCCTCAGCATGACTGCAGACTGAACACACAGCACTCCTGTCCCAACCTGCCTTATATTCCTCTCTAGTGCTGGGATTAGAAGCACGCACCACCACTGCCCAGTTTCTATGGCTAACTAGAGTGGCTGTTGGGATTAACGGTGTGTGCCATCACTGCCTGGCCACTGACTAGTGTGGCTAACTTTGCACTCAGGCAAGCTCTATTTGTTGGATCACAAACAAAGCATCACATTTGTTGGTTCTTCATTTGTGATTAATTGACCTCTCTCACCAAGTAATTATACAAACATAAATCAATACAGTGAGCAACACCGGACAATTACAGAGATTTAGACAGCAAATGTGCTTTCTTAGGAAGGAAAGATTGATAAAGTCTTTGTAGGGTCACAACTATGGTACACCAAGAAGAATGAAGAATATGAGCTTATTAGAAGAACACTGGGGACACATGAATGTTGTGTATGGGGGTAAAGTGTCAGAAAGTCTGCTCAAGGAGCTGTGAGCTATGCTCTGGTGCAAATGGTGACACTGGAAGTATATGGCTGGAAAGCAAGATGGAACTAAAAGCAAAAGACCTTACATGGTTATTTTTTGAAGTGGGTTCTGGGGCTGGAGAGATGGCTCAGCTGTTAAAGGCTAGGCTCACAACCAAAAGTATAAGAGATGAGGAGTTCTGTGTGACAACAAAGATATTACACTGACCTCATTAAAAAGCTAGGAAAACAGAAGTAGCTAGACATTTTGGCAAAGGTGTGATAACAGGCAGAAAAAATAACAGGATCACCCTTCTCCTTTCTCTCTCATATCACCTACCATTAAATGCTTCCCAGTGTGATCTACTATATGTACAAGACACTGGGTTTAGGACAGAAGGGGACAAAGGAGCAGTGGTACACCCACCACTGTCCAAAAGCTCATAGTCTAAAAAACAAAAAGGAGTCCAAAGCCACAGATACGGGAGAACAACAGCAGAGAAACAAAGGCACAACGTGATTGTAAGCCAGGAGAAGCTGAAAGCTGAGGTGCTAGGACTGCAGAGGATGAAGGGACAACTGAGGGAAACAGAGAAAAACCTCGTAGGAGAAGGGGCAGGATTTGAGCTACATTTTGAAGTGTGGATGTCCACAGTGGAGTGTATGTCTGTCACCTCAGAGTCACCTGAAGCTTGTCATTCATGCTGAACCTTGGGCTTTACCCAAGATGCACATCTGCTAAACCAGAATCTGCTTTTTAACAAGATCTGCACCAGCGTGCCTGTGCAAAGATGGTTAGTTGAAAGGGGAGCAGTAGTAATGATAGAGAGGATGGGAAAACATTTGAATTAAAAGCTACATGGTATTTGGGGGAGGGGGAGTTCAGTGAAGTCAGGGTGGTGACTGATAAATGGCCCTGTGACCATCTTGATTGTCAGTTTGATTGGATTGAACGATGCCTGAGAGATTAGTATGGCACTCTCCTGGGTATGTCTCTGGGGGCGTTCCTAGAAGTGACTGGCATGCAAGCCAGTAACTGAGGATGCAGATGGAGGCCGTCCAATGGGATGGAAGCCTGGATAGAACGAAGACCAAAGGAAGAAGCCTGCTAGCACACACATGCTCTCTCCTCTCTCTCTCTCTCTCTCTCTCTCTCTCTCTCTCTCTCTCTCTCTCTCTCTCTCTCTCTCTCTCTCTGTCTCTCTCTGTCTCTCTCTGTCTCTCTCTCTCCTCTCTCTCTGTCTCTCTGTCTCTCTGTCTCTCTCTCTCTCACTCTCTCTCTCTCTCTCTCACTCTCTCTCTCTCTGTCTCTCTGTCTCTCTCTGTCTCTCTCTCTCTCTCTCTCTCTCCCCTCTCTCTCTCTCTGTCTCTCTCTGTCTCTCTCTGTCTCTCTCTCTCCTCTCTCTCTGTCTCTCTGTCTCTCTGTCTCTCTGTCTCTCTGTCTCTCTGTCTCTCTCTCTCTCTCTCTCTCTCTCTCTCTCTCTCTCTCTCTCTCTCTCTCTCACTCTCTCTCTCTGCCTCCTGGGCTGGAGGAGGTGAACAGCACACAGATGGGAACACATGTCCCTGCTGTGATATTCTGCTCCATCACAACCCAAAAGCAATGGAGGCAGCTGCTCGAGTTCCCAGACCTGGGAAACCACGACACAAAATGAACCATTCTTCTCCTGAGCTGATTTTCCTGGCTGTCTCATCACAGCAACAACGAAGCGACTGACACACAGAGGAAAGGGAGTGCCCTGCATAGGAGCTCCATGCCCACTTCAGCCCGGCCTTACCGATGCCCACTTCAGCCCGGCCTTACCGATGCTTTTCATGAGGCTACAGTAATAGTCGCTTTCCTTCTCAGACCTAAGAGCGACCTGCAGGGGTTCCAGGGCTGGGGTTGCCAGCAGCACCTTTGGAATCAGCTTGTAAATTCGCACCATCACCTCCTCGTCCTCGGGGGCAATCATGTCTTTTCGGATGCCGTTGGTCAAGTAGTAATAATATCTCTTCCATAAACAAAGAAAGAAAAAGGTCACGACCGAGTGGCTGTGCCCACGTGTTCCACCCACCAGCCAAGCAGCCGCCAAGCAGCAGAGGACCCCAGTTCACACCAGTGGTCCATGCTTTTGTCCCTTGCCACCATGCTTTCGAGGTCAATCACTTCACACACATTGCATGTGACAGTCACTGGTAGGTTCTGCACACTGAAGGAGAAGACAACTGCTCAGTTCTGAGTTTTAGTTTTCCTAAGGGGAGTTAGAGATCTTACTCACTAGGCATTTCCCCCATTTTCAGAACGCACAGGCTGCATTCCGATTATGATTGATAGGGTTGCCAGAAAATGCTATAGACCACGATTGTTTACTCACACACAAAAGTCATCTTCATTGTTTATCTGAAATTCAGATTTGAGTGTCCTTTCTTGTTTTGCAAATTTTGGCCACTCCCTCCTATCCCCCCACCTTCACACTCCCCCCTCCCATGGGCTGCCATGTGTCAAACTGTGTGCTAGGGACTCACCAGTGTCTAAGCTCTGCACCTCCACACGCCCCTCCCCCTCAAACAGAGCAAACAAGCCTACACACATAGGAATCCTCAGTCAGTGGTCTGTGGGGAGTCTGGGCTTCAGTGTCCTTTTAACATCCTGGGTGACTGTGTCACTCACAGCTTTAAATCACTCAGATGCCAAGGTAATCTATCCAAGCTGGGGGCCATAATAAGACAGTACCTCCAGGTCTAACTCAGATGGTTTTTTCTCTTTACTTTCTATTTCCATCTCCTCTTGCAACATCACATCCATCTGTTGTTCTGGACTCATTGGTCTGCTTCCTGGGTGGGCCAACCAGGAGTCCATGTCATACTTCATGGGCAAGGAGGACGAGTATTTGCAGGCCAATGGCATCCTGGAAGGTGGGTACAGTTCCACTCATAGGGGCCCCACAGAGGCACTGTATTTTGTCAGATCTACTTTTCCTAATCTGAGGATTGCAAGGGAATTCCTTCTCCATTGTGATATCTAGTAACATAGAATTCATGTACCTTAGATTACCCAGATAATCACCCACATATGTAACACTTCACATGCTGTGAACACTGGCTTTCCTCAGTTCATTAACTTAGTTTCATACAGAGCCTTGAAAGATTGCTGGGGGAAAATGAACTACTGGGTGTCTGACAATGTGTTGAAGCCAAGAAGGAGAATATGACTTTTTTTTTTTAATTTTTGGAGACAGGGTTTCTCCATGTAACTGGCTGTCCTAAAACTCACTATGTAGACCAGGCTGGCCTTGAACTCACAGAGATGTGCCTGCCTCTGCCTCCTGAGTGCTGGGATTAAAGGAGTGTGCCACCAACTCCCAGCTTTTCAGAATGACTTGGTTGGGTTCAATCTTCTCTATTCCATGACACCCATAGTGACACCTTACCCAGTGGCATCCTCCTTGACTTTGAAGGAGAACTTCATTTTCTTCTTGGTGGGCTCTGATGAGGATTTAGATACTGTGAGAGAGAAGAAAGAAAAACGTCAGGGATGGGAAGTCTTGGGCCATTCTGTCTGTTAGGATGTGGCCCGTGGGGATAATCTGGGAGAAAGTTAAGGGGAATGGACATGGCAGGGTGTTGGGTATGTTTTGTCTTGTTATTTTGTGTTTTGATTCTTTTTTGTTTGTTTTTTTGAGACAGGATTGTTTTGGAGGCTGTCCTGGAACTCGCTCTGTAGACCAGGCTGACCTCAAACTCACAGAGATCTGCCTGCCTCTGCCTCCTGAGTGCTGGGATTAAAGGCATGCATCACCAATGCCGATACTTTTGTTTGTTTGTTTTGTTTTGTTTTGTTTTCCAGACAGGGTTTCTCTGTGTAGCCTTAGAGCCTGTCCTGGCACTCTGTAGAGCAAACTGGCCTTGAACTCACAGAGATCCTCTAGCCTCTGCTGAGATTAAAGGCATGCACCAACACCACCCAGCTTGTTTTGATTCTTTTGAGAGATAGAAAATATGAAGAGTTTGATGGGTAGGGAGGTAAGCAGGATCTGGGAGGATGAAGGAGGAGAATGTTCAAAATATATTGTAAGAAAAAAAATTAATAGAAAGGAAAAAAATACAGCATTTCTAAACCAAGATAAACCCTCTTCACATACTGAATTTGCTGCTTTTTTGGCCTTAAACTTTCCAATTACCAGAATGTGATTAAAATATTTCTATTGTTTATAAACTACCCACACTATGTACTTTGTTACAGAAATTCAATCAGGCTTAAGCAAGTATCATGATATTAGCAATTAGGACATCAAACCTAAGTTTCTAGGTGAGATCTGGTACACTGGTTATTGTTGTGTCCTTGAGACAGTAATATGCAAAGATAACATCCTAGAGACATGCATGTGTATTTAACCAACAAGCAACACTGACGAGGGCTACTTCAAGGAATCCTTCAAATGGTATTCTTAGGACTAGCACCATAAAAACAGAGTAAGAAATTCTGAAAATGGAAAGATGCTGCAACCTCTGCTGGTTACTTTTAACTGTCAAGGTGCCTAGAATCACCTTGAGGATAGTCTTAATGGGGAGTTATCTAGATTAGGCTAGCCTGTGGATTTGTCTGTGGGGGTTGTCTTGATTGTTAACAGGATTGGAAAGACCAGCCCTGAAAATGGATAGCACCATTTCAAAGGCTGGTCCAGACCTGTAAAAGAGTAGAGAAAGCTAGCTGAGTATGTAGCAGGCAAGGATCCATGTTTTATTCTCTTTGTTCTTACAGTGAATGTGATGCTCTTGGGTACTACCTTGACTTCATCCATCATAATGGACTGTAATCTGGAATTATAAACCTTTTTTCTCCTGAATTCTTTTGTTTCCTTTGTTTAGGATGTTTTATCACAGTAACAAAAATAAAACTAGAATATAAACACAGACCAACAAACCAACCAACCAACCAACAACAAACCCAGCACTTCTTTAGACATGATGTATTCAATATTGAGCAGACTTGAAGAAAAAATTGGTGAGTTGGAAAATAACAGCTGAGGAATTAACTTATATCATAGAGGGGAAAGTAGAAAATAAGAAGGGGTTTGAGATAGAGAACAGAGTGGTCCCAAAGTGTGTCTAAGAAAAAGTCACAAAAGGGTTCTATAGGCAATTATGTATATATTGGTGGCATGAAAAATAGTTAATGTCTGTAAGACACTGTGGTAAACAGCCTCTAAAATGGACCCCCTCACATGATCCCCACTCCCTGATAGGAGTTTGATGTGAAGCTGGGCCTGGTGATTCATCTAAGGTTAATTTTTAAAAATCTTCTGTGGTTTCTGAGGTACTGGCTCTGTCTTGCACTCTCTTTTACTTACTCCAGTGGAATTTGGAAGCTATGGTTTAAGGTACCCTATGGAGAAGCCATGTGTCAAGGCACTGATATTCATGGCCAGCAGTCAAAAGAACTCAAGATTGTGCACAAGCCTGCAGGAGGATCTTTTCCTGTGTATTTAAATGACCATGGTCTTGACTGCACCTTGATTGTATGATTGTGAGAGATCTTGAGCTTGAACTACCCAACTAAACCAAATAGAGATCTCACCTGTAGAAACAGAGAGAAGATGAATAGGATTTGATTTAAGTGATGGCATTTTGGGGTAATCTGTGATGTAGACCTCAGTAGTTTAAGTGCATTAAACAGTACTGGTGTTTTCAAATGATGCATAAACTTTAGCCATTACAGTAATTTCCACTTCGTAGGTGGATAGAGTGAGGCTCTATGAAACCATTAGGTTCAAAGAAGGGCAGAGTCAAGATGAAAACCCAGGAGTAGAAGCTTCACTTCAAAGCCCCATTCTGCACAAAATATGGCATATTGTCACAAGTACCTGATGATAGCCCCTGACTGGTCTTGTCCCTAGGGATATTGATGGTGACGGGTTGATAGACCTTCAGCAGGTCTTTCAGCTTCATGTCCCGAGCCTTCAAGGAATAGTTGTTACCAATGGAGTCACTGGGTCCGCGGTGGCAATCCTGTTCTTTAAAGGGCACAGCCAGGGTCCAGGATGTACGTTGCATCAAGGGGGGATAAAAGCTGTGAGACATGACAGTCTGCAAGAAGAATAATGTAAAACAGACACAGTCAGAGACATCTCTGTGAGCCTGGGCTCTGCTCCCACTAAGATGGAGTTTTACATGCTTGTAAGGTGTCTATCTTCCACACACCTAGGGAAATACTTTGGGCGTGGACACTTCTCTGCCTAGTGGAAGATTTATGAAGCCAAGGAAAAGAGCTGGCATTCAACACCCAAGAGTTAGGGGACAATAAGCTTTTATTCTTTATGGTCTTGGTGGTGAGATTCATGTAACTTCTCTCATTTTACAAGTGAGGATGCTGAAGTGAAGTTCTATAACACGGTGGGAAAATGGCAAGGTCAGATGCAAACACACCTTCTTCTAACACAAACCTCTGTTCTCATACAACTAACTGTAGTATTTTCTGATGACAAAAGCTGTTTGCATTCACTAGAACTCAGATGAGTACTTGCATAAGAGACGTATGTTCTGCAGGTCTTCTCTGCAGCCATAGGTACTAACCTCATAGAGTTCAGATGGTTCCTCATTTGCAGACACAGGCAAGGGGGGCAGCTCGGGCCTCCGCTGGGAATGGCTCATGTGATGGATGGAGTCATTTTTGTCAAGCTGTGGGAAATGGAAACAAAGCCTCTCTTCAGGAATTGGGAGAGATTTCTGGGCCTCTGGAGAGGGTGACAACTGTAGAGGTTGTCTAGAGTCTTATGCACACAGTGCTGCTCTGGCCTCTCCATCCATTATACACGAATGTTTCCATTTTGAAATCATCAGTCTGTCTGGTCTGCAGCACCTCCTCTTTGGCTTTTCCTTAACAGACAATATGTTTATTTTCCAGCCCTTCAGGAAAAGTCAAGATTTGAGTGTGCTTCTACCCAACTCTGGGTAGCATTAAAAGTGAACTTCCTTTAATTTTTATTCATTATTATTATTATTATTAGCAGTATTAGTATTATTGACTGTGTGTGTGTGTATGTGTGTGTGTGTGTGTGTGTGTATACACCAGGGGTCATGCTGTGTGTTGGAGATCAGTGGACAATTTTGTAAAATTGATTCTCTCCTTCCATTTTTATGTGAATTCTAGGGATTGAACCCATACCACCACGCTTGCAGGACAAGCTCCTTTACCTGCTGAGCAATCTTGATGGCCCCCAAAGTGGATAGTTTTTAAAGTTGATTCCTGCATTTCACATATACAAAAACTTTGCTTAAAAACAAACACAAAGTCAGGCTTGGCATCTCATGTATGTTTAACAAGAATATAAGCAACTCTCTGTGATTAAAAACATGGGTGTGGGCCGGGCGGTGGTGGCACACGCCTTTAATCCCAGCACTCGGGAGGCAGAGGCAGGCGGATCTCTGTGAGTTCGAGGCTGGGCTGGACCGATAGCCTCCAAAACAATACAGAGAAACCCTGTCTCGTAAAAACCAAAAAAAAAAAAAAAAAAAAAACCAAAAAAAAAAAAACCATGTGTGTGAAAGTCACCTTTTTTTTTTTTTTTTTTGGTTTTTCGAGACAGGGTTTCTCTGTATTGTTTTGGAGGCTGTCCTGGAACTCGATCTGTAGACCAGGCTGGCCTCGAACTCACAGAGATCCACCTGCCTCTGCCTCCCGAGTGCTGGGATTAAAGGCGTACACCGCCAACGCCCGGCACGAAAGTCACCCTTTCATCAGGGAGTATACATTTAGGTGTGAGCATCAGATGGGGGATGAACTTTTATTTTCCACAGTTACTCTCAGTTCCCATGTGCCTCTCCTGAACAGAGCTGAAGACTCAGTCCCGGCCAGGTGTTGGTGGTGCACACCTTTAATCTCAGCACTTGGGAGGCAGAGGCAGGTGGATCTCTGTGAGTTCTAGGCTAAGCCTGGTCTACAGAGTGAGTGCCAGGATAGACGGTCTCAAAAAAAACCAAAAATAAAAAAAAGAAGACTCAGTCCCTTAGTGAAAGACAAACATTTTATCTGAGGCTCTGATAGAGACATGCTGTATTGATGGAAGGTTCTGTTGTTTTTTTCAAAATCATTTGAAGGATTTTCAAAAGGCCAATGTTGGTTCTGACTTTAGCTCTAGAATGCAACTTTGAACTTTGTGATAGAGATTTTATTTCTGTGGGTCTGCAAATTATGGCATGCAAGACTGCTGGTACAGGCTGGGGTGGAAGAGTAGCATAGGATTCCCTATTAGCCACGAATCACCAAGTCTAACTAACCACTCACTGATAACCCCTAATCTTCATTAACTCCCCTGGAGATCCTGTATCATTAAATATGCAACACTGTCTACCCAAACTCCAAAAGATTGTATGTCAGGCATGCATAAACTTAAAGAACATTTTTGGGGGAAGTGGTAGCTTCATTCTAATTGATCAAACCAAGAACCAGAAGAGTATCTAACACATCTCCACAAGAAGCCGACTTATCTTCTAGGGTAGTAGCTTTTAAATGTGTATCACCTTTCACTCCAGAAATGTCAGGAATGGCAAGAACCCCTTACATGGCAAATTACTCCAGGAAGGTCATGGGGCCAAAGATTAAATGAGAACAGGTCAAACCATGATTGTAGATGTACTTTAAACTTGAGATCTTTGAAAACATTGAATGGGTTCCCTGATCTCACAGTCTAATTCAGTGTTTCTCAAGGACTGCTACCAATGGTGGCCAATGGATATTTATTCAGAGTAGAGCCGCTTGGTCCCCACCTCAAGCCTGATGCTCTTGAGAACTAATAACCTTGTTATTTTCATCCTACATAACTTGGTATACTGACTTATTCTTTATTGTTGAATTATTGATTTTTTTAGATAAGGATGCATAACTTAGCCTGGTCACAAATTAAAAATCTTCCTATCTCAGCCTCCAAAGTCATGAAGCATCGTACCCAGCTTTAATATGCTGGTATAAATCAATGGTGGTCTATTTGTTCTCAACCTCAACCAAGGACCTGAGAGCTAACCAGTTATCTCCAAGAATTCCCTATTTTATGACTGAAATTCATACCAGATCTGCATCAACGAAGGGAACAAAACAGGAATAACCCCAAATAAACTGTAAATGAATCTGGTCATCCAAAGCAGGCACAATACCAATCAAAGAAGAATCTGGTAAGGGTGTTTTCAAAGATATGAATGCATTTATTATTTCCTTCAAGATCCCAGCTATATGACATGTATTGATGAATAGGTTGGTGCTGTCTGCATTGTGTCTTTGCAAGCAAGAGGAATTTGTGATCAGTGGCAATTTCTTTTTTGGCTTAGATTTTAAAATGTTTTAAATAAAAATCTTCATTCAAAAAGCAACAAATACCACCAAGCAGAACATCTTGAGTAATTTACAAGAACAGGAAGGAGCATTTAAACCCAAAAGCCCCGACCTTGTGGAGTCAGGGAGGACATTAGCATTACCAGGAATGGGTCTCAGTAATTGTGTTTCTGCTCACTGTGGACTAAACCTGATTTCATTGCCAACAGTACCTGGGAAGTTAATCCTTCCACCAGAGGTAGAACACAGTCCTGGTAGAAAAACCTGGCCTATCCTAATTTCAATCCATGTGGCACAGTATGGCTGATCTTAGCCTCCTGCTCTGGGCATGAGGCCAATCAGATGACTCCATCTTCCTAGCCAATGGTGATTGGCTAGAGGATGGCATGTGAGTCAAGTGTTTGACCAGAGTATTTCTTAAGACTTTTGCTGGAGCTACAAAGCCACACCCTCTTTCATTAGCGTCATTAATTGAAAGGCGGCTTATGCCTAGAGCTCCCAACAGCCTTCTCAGCCTCACATGGGAAACATGTGTCTTAAAATAAAACAAAATAGAAGCCAGCAAAGTCACAAGAAAGAGAAAGGTCGCCATTAGTGGAAACACTGTGTCTAACTTGTCTTCTCAGTTGCCTGAACCTAGAAATCCTCGGAGGTGTGAGGCACACTGAATTGTATACACTTTCATCTTCCCATCCTGAGACAGGGTCAGTCTAATAGATGTGAAGACAGCTGACTCAGAAAGTGCAGGACAGAGAAAAGAGACACATATCCCACAGGCAGACAAAGAAGCCATTTTAGGGTTTATGAAAAAAAGAAAACATGAGGCAGTTTGCAGAACGTGAGAACCTTTACAGAAACACATTCATCTTTAAGCTAGTTTATGGGCTCAGACTAAGACATCCAGAGAAGCCTGTGGGACAGGAACACAGGGACATGATGAACAAGACAGCACACGTAGGCAGGAATCAATTCCGCAACGCAACAGAGTTTTCTTGCCTGTTTCTGGCTAGGAATTCTCTGAAGGAGAACTCTTGATGGGAGGACATGAGGAGTGCTGTAACAGCATCCTAGCTATGCAAAACGGTATGCTAACAACACGAATGTCTAAGCATCTTCTTTGGTAAATTTTGGGGAGTCTTCATTCCAGAGCATGTGCTTAGATATGTAACAGATCTAATTTTACAAAGTCCCTACTTTAACTGTTCCTGTGGGTACTTCCGAGTCTTGGCATCTTGGCTTTTTTCATCCAAGATTCTTGCTTGTGGATTGGCAGAAGTATTACACTGGGGCAGTTTGTTTTTAAGGTGGAGTCTACTATGCATCTCAGGCTGGTCTCAGCTGCTTGGCTTCCCAAGTGCAGAGACTACTGGCATAAAGCAGCACACCCAGTTAGACAGTTGATTTCAGACTGCACATGATGGCTTGTGTGGATCTGCTATACCAGAACCTTTCCACCCTGAGTTAAAAACAGAGCTCTTGGCTCTCCACCCTGACACTCCAAATCTGGATCAGAGTCTTTGAGGGTGATTGGCCAAGACTGGTTTCTGATAAGGTTGTTCTTGTTCTGAGACTAATAGACCAGACTGCCTTGTGATGTACAATCCTTTTGCCTTAGTCTCCCAAGTGGTAAGATTACAAGGTACCTCCATGCCTTTCTGAGGCTGGTTTTTTAATTAAAATTATATTTTTAAAATTATTAACTTATGTGGTGTGCATGCCTATGTATGGGCAGAAGCCAGAGCAGGTGCCAAATGTCCTGCTTTGTCACTTTTCATCTTATTCCCTTGAGACAGGGTTTATCACTGAACCTGGAACTAAACTGATGGCCAGTAAGCCCCAGTGATTCCTGTCTTTGACGCTCACACCCACCCAGTGCTGGGTTACAGCTACATGTGTCCACACCTATTTAAACATGGGTTCTGGGGCATGAATTTAAGTTCTCATGCTTGTCCAGTGCTCTTATCCACTGAGCCATCATCTCCCCAGCTCCAAGACTGTGTCAAAATATGCCCCAGAATCCTCTTATATGCAGTCAAAGAAGGGTCCTGCCTGCTGGAGTTTGTTGTCTGATGGTTGGAAGGGAAGAGAAAGGAACAATGGTCTCTACCCCTAAAATTTCAGAGTAAAATTGAAAAAAGTGATTAACATACTTTCTAGGTCAAAGGAATCTAACACGGCAATCTCTCTGGGCAAAATGTCCCTCCTACCTCACACTCTCAATTTCCCACATGTTGAAGACACAAGTACAGAAAAACACACCTTAAACTTCACACCTACCTTCTGAGATGAGCAATCAAGGGAGCTCATGGTGCCTGTTCTAATTGTACCTAGTAAAGAAGGAATAAGGAGTTCTCAGTTTCTCCGAGGATCAGTTTCTCCCATCCAGCTGCTTTGAAATCTGTGATCCCTTAGAGCAGAACAGGGATGACACCAGCAGTGGAATGTTCAAACACTCTGGAAGCTCTGACACAGAGCTGTTTCTCTGAGGTCATAGACTTTGGTATCCCAGGGAGTTCCCCGGCAGAAAGGAAGAGAAAGAAAGACAGAATGAAGAGGTAGCAGGGTATTCTGCCAGAAGTCCTCCTTCAGTCTCCACTCCTTGCAGCGTTTGTTCTTTGTTTCTTTTCAGTAGGCTTCTTGGGACTTCCTAGAACAGCCTGATGTCTCCGTAGAGGACAAAATTGAAGCACCATCACATATTAATACATAGAAGAGGGATCTTGCTATACCAAATAACACCCCTGGGAGCCTAGACTCTTTCCCCTCTTCCTGGAGCAGTTTTAACAGTAGTAGAGTTTGTAACCAGGCCTTGTGGAAGGTAACCAGGCTTTAGCGTCTGTTGCTAAGAGGAGGGGCCTCTTCTGTGCTTAAACACAAGACTGGGCTTGACCTGAAGCATTAGTGACAGAAAGGAAATTGAGAAGGTATTTAGCAATGTCCCAGGAATGTAGCAATAAGAGATCATGATCTTGGAGAGGTCTAAAGGCACACAGGCTAGTGGTTGAGTCCTTCAAGTCTAGAGTTGGGCTGATCTAACTTTGCATTAAGTAATGTGAAGCTTGTGTCAACTTTCATTTTCAAATCCTATACCATTTTCTCTTAATATTGTGAGTACCCACCTCATAAGGGTTGTTTGACCCGAGTTTAATGAGAAAATACAACTAAAACAGTTTGTACACTGTAAATTTATCCTAATTTGCTTATAACTTTCACCACACACACACACACACACACACACACACACACACACACACACACTTTGAGACAGGATCTAAAGTTAACCTTGAACTTCTGGTCATCTGTTTCCACCTCCTTAGTGCTAGTATTTACAGGTGTGAATTCCCAAGCTTAGTTTACGCAGGACTGAAGATCATCAGCTCCAGTGCATGCTAGGTAAACACTCTTCCAAATGGTCTGTGCCCCCAGCCTTTCCCTACTTTCCCACAGTAGTCTTGCATCTAGAGAACTTTCTCTGTCCAGGGCAGGTTATGAATGTTGTGGCTAGCACCAGTATTATAGTTACAGGCACATAAGCACATATACTTGCATATAAATACCAAAGATTCAACACTGCCCCAACACTCAAAGTGCTCATCACATGGCTGCTTTCAAAATTCCCTTAGAACCAAGTTAGACTTATCAAGCTCTTTCAGGATGCTTCAGTGCCTGTGTTTCTTCATCCAGTTTCCCCCTTAACTTCATGATTCTCCCATTTGGAATCCGAAACAGATACACAGTTGTCCAGCCTTAGCTTGTCTTAATCAGAGTGGCTACAGTGTGAAACATGTTTACTGTTTTTTTTCCACAGAACAACTGCCCAGGGAACAAACATTTTCCAGCCCTTTAAAAAGCACCAAGCACATTGGTTTCTTTTTTCACACTTTATGCTCAAGATTTGACTCTCTACACTTCAGAATAACCTGATCGTCCTTGTCCCTTATGTTTCTTATCTTAAAATATGTAGAGGGTCTGGGTTGTGGCTCAAATGTAGTAAAGCACTTGACTATCACATTCAAGGTCTGGATTTGATGCCCAGCACACACACACACACACACACACACACACACACACACACACACACAGTGTATAGTTAGTCCTTTGTATCGGTGAATTGTACACCTGAGAGACTCTCATCCATGCATGTGAGGAGTAGAAAGAGATGAGCGTGCTACTAATGAGTCCATGGCCTTTTGTGTAGCAAGATAGTCTCCATCTGACATTTAATGTGCTTTTAAAAACTAGTTATGGTCAAAGGCATTAAAACAAGAGGACTTCATGTTTACTGACATGAGATGTGCTGGTATTCATGCCCAACAAATAAAGGTTATCTTCTCAACAATTCAAGAGAAAGTCTCATTTTTCCAATTTTTATATTTGGGAATATAGACACTAAACTAACCAAGTAACTAAGCAACCTGACTAGAGTTGCTCCAATAGGTAAACAGCAAAATCAGGACTTGAGTGGTTATAGGAACTGCTCATGGCTTTAGGTAAAAACCTATGTGTACACTGAGGAATGATGAGAGCCAAGCTAGGCTAAAGGTGAGAACCTGTCTCCAAAGAGAAAAAAGAGAGATGGGGAGAGGAAGAGAGAGAGAGAAAAGAAAATGGAAGAAGGGGAAGGAAGAGGGAGAGAGAAAACTAATCCCTTAAGGCACTTGTCTGTTTATTCTTAAGAAATGATGTCAGCCTTAAGACCCTCATTGCCCTCAGCTACAACTCCCCAGAGCTGACATATATAAAATTCAGAATGACCAGGTAGCTCAGAATTTCAGGGAAGCATTTTTTCAGGCTACATACCTTTTTAAATAAATGTATCCCAAATACATATGAGACATGCTTATATCAAAAAGTTATAGTTTGTTTGCCTCAAAAAGAAATTTTCCTTAGAGTTCTATAGTTTCAGTTGCTAAATCTGATAGTCTAGGGCAAGAGGCTAGCTGTATTTAGGTCACATTATGACTCTGGCTAGTAATAGTTAGGGTCAATGCATTGCTGAAAAATTGCCTCCTATTTCTTATTCTTCAGAGCCAGTGCTCAGGGCTGAAAAAGAATTGCTTAACTAGAACAAGTGTGTTAGCTCAATGAGGTTACTATCACAAAGTGCCACAGTCTCAGCAGCTTATTAAAACAAACAACAGCAAAACAAAATAAATAGGAAAAACAAGAAACACATTTCTTATAGTTCTAAAGGGTGGAAGTCTGAAGTCAGATGTCAGCATGATGAGATCACAGGGAGGATTCTAGACTGCCAGCTTTTTATGCTGCTCTCCCCTCTCCCTCCTTTATAAGGCATTATATTCATAAGGGCTTCATCTTCTTGACTAATGGCTTCCCAAAGGCCTGAACCTCCTAATACCATCACACTTGGGGACAAAGAGATAAAATTATTTAGTCCATTGCTGTAGAAGACGGTGGGAAAGCCCAGGAGAGGCTTCACAAGGGTTTATCAATTCTTTGAATGTTCATCGAGAGTCAAGTTCTCCGTGCTACAGAGATACTAGACCCCCAGATGAGAAATACACGGTATTGTAGGAAAGTCAGTGTCACTCCGGAAAAAGCAAAACCTACTGACTTTAAAAAACAGATGCTGGAGGTGAGAGGAATTAGAGGATTCAAAGAGGTGCCCCTAGATGGCACCCTTAAGCTGAAGTCCCAGAGAAGCCCCTATTTTCCAAAGCCATGTCCACCAGGGTCTGATGTCTAAGGAAAACAAACCCATTTTTCTTTTCCCCTGGGTGGGAATGTGTCATACTGCAGAAAGTGTTTGCAGCCAGACAAGAGTGCCTGAAATAAAAAGCTTGAGGGACACGTCTCTTGTCTTACTTACCATGCTCCCCATGAGAGGTAATGTTAGGAACATCAATCACACAGTAACAGCTAGACCGGGCCCTGAGATGGAGACAGACTCCAGAGCCCCAGCCCATAGTTTTCCACTGTAAGCTCAGAGGCAGTGCTTCTGAGTACCCATGACTGCACCCCACCCCCAGCCCCTCGGAAACACTTTCAGCTGGGAGGGACTGTTACCATATTTGTATTTATTTCGTGGGTAGAACCCAGGAATGCTTCCAAACACCCCACAGTGCACACAGGGCATCTAGGAAACAGACTCATCCCATCTCAAATGCGAACTGCCATTGAGTAATTGTGCTCCTCAGGCCTGGATTTTGAACCAGGAAACGTGGGTTTCTCTACTATGGATCCTTGAGAAGAGGATTTGACTTTATTTATAAACCTTATCCCCCTCCCCCGCCTTTTTTTTTTTTTTTTTTGGTTTTTCGAGACAGGGTTTCTCTGTTTTGTTTTGGAGGCTGTCCTGAAGCTCACTCTGTAGACCAAGCTGGCCTTGAACTCAGAGAGATCCGCATGCCTCTGCCTCCCAAGTGCTGTGATTAAAGGCGGCGTGTGCCACCAACTCTCGGCTTATTTATAAACTTTATCCCTTTAGTTCTCCTTTGTTTTTGTTTTTAATCTGCAAAATGGAGATAACCCATCTCTAAGATTCTCTGATTGCCAACATTTGCATTTGCGTAGTGGCTAGATTTTCCAGGCTAGGAGGTACTTCACAGACTTGAACTCCGGGGGCAAATCTAGAACTGGATCCGTGAGACCCTAAGTTCCTTTAAAAACCCACTTTTGGCTGCCAGTCCACCTGAGACGTGGCCCCAGAACTTTCACTCCAAGCCACCGCTGTAGGGACTGTCTCCAAGCCCTCATTTCCTCATTAGTTATCCTCTACAGTCTAAAAGTTTGTAGGGGTTGTTCCTAGAGTGTGTGGGAAGAAGCCGAATACTCCCAGCAAAGCTGGCAGCCGCGAGGCTGGTGCCAGGATACCGGATCCTTCCTGCTTCGGCTGGGAAGGCGGGGCAGGAACCTGGGCCTGGGCGGCGGACCTGTGTTATCCTCGACAGGGGGCGGGGCCTCTTGAGGGGCGTGGCTTCTGCCTAGTTGAAGGAAGAGCGCCCGCCGGTGGGGAGGAGCTGCCCCAGCTCTCGTCCCTAATCAGGGCTGCGTCCGTTCTCTTCTTCCTCCTCCTTTGCCTCCCGCCCTCGGTGGCTGCAGAGCTGGGTGTCGCGGCAGCTAGCACCAGGTGAGAGAGAGAAGCTGTGGGATGTGAAGCTTAGGAACCCCCGACTGGCTGAACCCTCCAAACTCGGCCTGGGAAGTGGAGGAGTTCAGGGGCTGACAGGGGGAGTGTACTAGCTTCTTTCGCCAGTAGCTGTTGGTCTCTGGGATGGTCTTGAAGGTGTCTGATGCCTCGTGTCTCAGGCTGGACGCGGGTGGGAGCTCACGGGGAGATCTCACCCACCATTTCCAGCCATCCGCGCGCTTACACATCGGTAGCTAGATTTGGTTAAAAAGTAGGAGGCGGGGGTGAGAACCAGTGCCAATCCACGAGCGAAGCTCTGCCTCATTTTTGGGAAACCTGCCTGGCAAGACTTGGAGTCTTACCTAGGTATCCACACCACCTCGTTAGGATTGGTCAACAGGGGTACCATGTGCCACGGCAGGAGGGAGCTGCAGGTGTCAAAGGTGAGTTTGGCCCCCGGAAGATCAGTGAAGGCTGCCCAATTACTCTGAATTGCCCGTGGTGGGGTATCAGATCTACATCTGTATCACACCCTTTCCTTCTCTCTGGATCCCCGGCCTTAAATTGAAAGTCTCGTCGGAAAAAGGAACTGGGATAGGTTTTTAGGCACCCCCAAAGGTCCTGCCCTCAGCTCTGGGATTCGACCTGACCCGCAGCTGGAACGTTCGTGGTGGCGGTTTTCTCCGGGACGAGGCCTTAGGGAGGCAAGGCTTTATTTAGAGCCTTGTGAGGGGCGGGGCCTGTTCTCTGAGAATCTGGTTAGGCCCCCAAGCTCAGAGTAGGCGGGGCGCCCTAGGCTAGTTGGGGTGGCGCCTTCTATCCTTCCTTATAATGCTGCTTAGTGTCTGCAGAGGACCCTAGGAGTTGAGTGTCTGGAAACTGGTTGGTGGCTAGGTAGACGCCTGTGCTGACTGTGGTCATCCTCATTCTTCCCACGCTTGCCTTCTTCAGACTCCCCAGACCGGTTCGGGTGGCACTTACATGTTTTCCAGGCCAAAGAAGACTTGTAAGGGGGCAGCTGGTCTTGTTTTAGCCCGCTGTAGAGATGAGATTAGGTGAACTGAAGGCTGGGACCATCCTAAATTCAACATCAATGCCAGCTGCTGCATTACGGACATAAATATGGGTGTAGGAGTTGATTCTCCCCTGGCTAAGAGGAGACTCTCTTTTTAGCCGATGTGATGAAATATACCACACTCTGTAATGTAGACAGTAGTAAGTTATGTTTCCTCACTGAATCACATAATAGGCAAGTGGGATATTCAATGTAGTAAATAAATGTGAGGATCTCTGAGTTGTTTTTGGCACCGTGACAGAATGAATCTACATAGCTTTAAGTATGTGAGATCAGAGGGTTGGCTGCAAGGAGATATGCAGAGATCCTATTCTGTCCAACCCAGACAGATGTTCTGGGATACATAAAATAAGAATAGTATTTTATTTAAAAACTAAATAAGGGCTAAAAGTGTATCTAATTTGGTACAGAAAATAATTATGCCAAGGCTTTGGGGACAGGTATTGTTAGTGAGGACCTCACCACACATAAATAAAAAGGTGACATTGTGCAAGGTGCTTGGTAGCCAAATAAAGAAGAGAAAGTGCCCCAAGTCCCTGTTGAAGGAGAAAAAGAAAGACTGGTAGGCGTAGAGGAAAGTGGTGAAGAAACTTGAATAGTATATTCAATTTTCTTGTTTGTCATAGGTTCTTTTCAACATTCAGGCTTAAAGGCATACATTCAGAGATTATGTCTTTCTAGCTCTTTCTGTACTGTGTGTGTGTGTGTGTGTGTGTGTGTGTGTGTGTTGTAAAACAGTGAAGTGTTTATAATAAACAGATTTAGCTTCTTCCTTCTAGCTTGCTGATCATTATATATTACAAACAGCAATGAGATACATACCCTGTGGATATATTTTTAGGTATCTATTTAACTCATTTAGGTTCATGAAAAATAAATTGCTGAATCAATGTGTGTACAGCTTAAAAATATGATAAATTTTGTCAAGTTGTATCCATCTGCATGCCCGCCATAGTGTGTAGGGGATGGTACAGGCTCCCTGGGGACTACTAATGATTCAAGAAACTTTCTGTTTCCTTCAGTGATAGCAAGAGGCAGGCGACATGAGAGATTGGGCTACATGCTACATCTGTGAACTTACTGGCAGAAGATATAATCTAGAGTGAGACTGAGGACATTTCAAGATGGCCAAAGAAGAGCCCCCAAGTGTCTCCAGAGATTTGCAAGAGCTGCAAAGGAAGCTGTGTTTGCTGTTAGACTCCTTCCAAAGTAACTCAAAGGTTAGTCTCCAATGCCATGTATAATGGGAAATTAACACTGGGATGAACAAGACAGAATGCTGTTTCTCTCTCAAATAGAGAGAGAAAGTCAGGAATCTTTCTCATTGCACCTGAGTTGTGGCCATGTTCATTGTGGCTGCTAGAGTGTCAGCCATCATATTGACATTCAAGGCAACAGGACATCAGGGGAGTGGGAAGAATGATTGTTTTCAAGTCACCTCCAAATTAAGGAAGACTTCTGGAAGTCATGGAGAATTGCAGAACACTCCCAGTTACGTCCCATATAATGTAGAATTTGTTTATATAGTCACCCATCATGGCAACTGCCACTTTTTAGCTAGATCTAAAGAGGCTACTCTTAGTCCACACAGCAGACACTATTCTTTTCTTTGAAAAGTTTGGCTCATCTGCTCTCCTAAGAAAGGGGGTCAGCTAATACCTAGTTTAAGATCTGAGTTTTGTGTTTCATTAGAAAGCCTTCATCCAACAGAAATGTTACTTTAGCCACATGTGCACTAAAATATCTTGGTACCTAACCCTAAGTACAAAGAAGCAATAACTTAATTTTAAGACTATATCTTAATTAATATATCAAAAATAGTATCATTTCATCATATAGTCATGGAAAAGGAAATATTTTTACACTCTTTTGTACTGACTCTGAAACCTAGGCTTCTTTAAACTTACAGGACTATTGTGATGCAAATTAGCCAAGTTTTCCGTGTTCAATACCACCACTCAGTGCAGTGGGATCTGAGATACTCTATTTCATTTCTTTGCATTTCCTGTATGCCTTTCAGCATTAAACAGAATGCTAGGGTTGGGGCGATGGTTCAGTGGGTGAAGCTCTTATCTGGCTGTCATGAGGATGTAAGTTTGAATTCCCAGATCCACATAAAGATGGGTGCTGAAGCACATCTCTATTAATCCCGGTGTTTCTATGGCAAAATGGGAGGTGCAGACAGGAGGATCCTGGCAAGCTAGCCTGTCTTATTCAGTGTAAAACAACAACAACAACAAAAGCCCGAGGAGAAGCTGTTCCAGACAACAGGTAGAAGGCAAGGGCCAACTCTTGAGACTGTCCTCAGACCATCACAGGAACACCATTGCATGTATATACTCACATACATAAAAACACACACACATTCACTTACATTGCATATACATATGCACAAAAAGATTTTAAAAAACCAGTACTATCTACCGGATACCATTACTATTTTGTTGTATGTGTGTGCTAGATGGTTTGTGCCTGAAAGCCTGTATGTGCATCACTTGTGTGCAGTGCCTGCAGAGGTCAGAAGAGGGCATTGGATCCTTGGAACTGGAGCTCCAGGCAACTGTGAGCTGTCCTATGTAGGTTCTGGGAACTAACTCAAGTGCTTTTCAAGAGCAGTATGTTCAGTATCTTCTCTTGACCACGGAGCCGTCTCTCCAGCCCACAGGTTTTATTAAGTGACTTTGGAGGAAGAAGGAGAGCAAAGCACCTATGAAGTGTGTCAGTCAGATTCTCTGTCGCTTTGACAAATAACTGAGCAACAATGTAAGGAAGGTTCATGGTTTTAGACCATCCTAGGACAGAGAGCAGGATAGAACAGAGTAGCTCATGTCATGGTAGCCAGTGAGCAGGGGGATGGTGTGGGGATAGGCAGGCAGGCAGACAGACAAACACACACACACACACACAGACATAGAGATTGCTTCAGAAATACATAGGGTAAAATGTACCCAAAGGACATGTCCCCAGTGACCATCATCCTGTAGCTAGGCTCTATCTTCTGTAGTTTTCCCCAACCACCAAAACCAGCAGGAGCAGCTGGGAACCAAGGCTTCACAGCACATGAGCCTGCAGGAGCCACTTTTATCTTCAAATTGTAACAAAAGCCATCACTAACAAAGAGTAGTGGTGACCTGGGTGAGCAGTAAGACCCTTCAGTGTGTAACGTCATGTAATAGTGAGTGTAACCACAGCAGATGTAATTGTGTATTTTTACTTTTGCTTAGTAGGCAGCTGTTTTTCTATATTGAAGTGTGGGTCTTCAGAATAATTTACATGTACCATTACAACGTCAACAAGGGACATCAGATTGACATACCATAATTTATATAGCCACCCATTGTCTCTGAGAAATGTAGATAGTTGCTTTCCCCATGTAGTTATGCCCTTTTCTCATGGTTTAATGAGTTCTTTGAACTTTAGATGAGGCTAGATAGGCCTCCAGACAGAATAATTGCCCCATCCTGTCTATAGTGAGTGACCAGGTCTTAATTGTCTTCTAGAATTCAAGAGACAAGAACTTGCCTAAAATAGTTTAAGCAAGCAAACAGGTAGGACCTTCCATGACTTTAGGAGACTTTAAGACTTCCCCAGGAGTCATGTGAGGAGTAAAGCAGGACGACTGCCTCAGGACTAGAACCAGGGTCAGGCTGGTGACTGGTGCAGGAAAGTAGCCCTCAACATGCCCTCTTCCTTGGGCTGTGTAGCTTCTCACGTTACTTCCATGTGTATCCACTTCATCCCGAGGTTCTGCAGCCCATTTCCCTTGACTTTTCCATTTATGTGGGCAAACATGACTGTCCAGGCTGGTACCCTCCTCTCCTCACATCTCTTTTAGCACCAGTAGAAAATCTAAAAATTTCAGTTTCCTATTCCTAGAAACACAAGTGTGGCTGGCACATTAGCCTGTGGCCATTGAGTGTCTGTTGGACTGGGATTTTCAATTTTGTTTGAGATACAGATGGCTTATGGGGTATCCTCCTGCTGAAGAGGGAACAGTTTCCAGGAAAGAGGCAAACAGGTAGATCACAAGTGGGTGGGTGACCGGGTTGGCATTTCCTGATGTGAATTATCTGTGACAGATTACTTTCTTCTCATGAGCCCACTTGCCAGGAATCCATGTACCATATCTGGATCATGTGCCAACAGGCACCCAGAGCCTAGTCTGGGAGAGACTGTGGTAGCACAGTGCCTCTGACTTGTTTTCACTTGTGTGATGATCCTGACTGCTGTCGCTGTGCCCTGTCCACTGGGTCCTTCTCTAAGGCAGCGACAGTGACTCAGTTGTCTTATATTCCCACAGTGCAGAGTTTTTCTGACTGAATAGTCTTAGGTGGAACTGTTGTGTCACAGATCCTGACCATGTGGTCCTGACTCTAGAAGCTCTCATGCCAGAGTGCATTTATAAATAAATAGCCCTTCTGACCTTGGGTAGGTACATTAATTCAGTTTGTTCCCAGCTCCTCTTATCTGGAATGAGCAACACCAGGCCTTAGACTACTGGAAAGATTATCTGGGATGACATTTGAGAAGCATCTTGCACTAAATCTGGCTAATGATGGTGCCACTTTCTCGAAGTCTGGCATTCTAGGTTTTTCAGTTCAGCTCGTGTCTGTAAAACACAGGTAGGAAGTCCATCTCTACCTCCAGATTAGCAATGGAATATTTCAATGCATGCATTCTGTCTGTTGCCAGGACAGTGAGAAGTGCTGATGTTTGAAGCCTTTGGACTTGGGTATTGTTAAGCTCTTAGATTCCCCATGCCAAATTGTCCCCAGGTCCTATTGGTTTCTCCTTTTGTCACTTAATCTGCAAGCTACATCCCTCCCCTCCCCCATTGGTCCAGATTTGGCCATTCACACTCTTGCCTGGTTTCCTGCAAATCTCCTAGCTGCCTCTTGCATACCCATCCAAGATTCATCTTACTTAGTTTTCTCTTTTGTGTATGCTACAGCCCTGGCCCCACATTCTCATTTTGCCCCTTATCTTATTTACTTTTCCGTGAGATAAAACTTACATACTACAATAGACATATTTGAGTCATATATAAAGGTTTTTATTAAAATGTTTTTATTTTAAAACAAAATGAGTCAGGGTTCTTACTTATCATCCTAGTACTCCAGTTATGAGGCAGGAGGATACAAGTTCAAGGCAATAATAATGACACTCTGTCTCAAAAAATAAAGTCTGTAGCTTTTTTATGAGAAATAATTGCCAGGCGGTGGTGGCACATGCCTTTAATTCCAGCACTCAGGAGGCAGAGGCAGGCAGATCTCTGTGAGTTTGAGACCAACCTGGTCTACAAGAGCTAGTTCCAGGACAGCCTCCAAAACAGAGAAACCCCGTCTCAGAAAAAAAAAAAGAAATAATTAATGAGATATCCTCGATTTTTTTTTCCTCCAACACATAGGGCATTCAGGTGCCAATTTCCATGGGAAATAGTTAATCTTTCTTCAGCATTCACAAAATTTATCTGCCTCTCTTTCACCTTCAATGCCTTAACATAGGGTGTTTTCAGAGGTGATTCTGGTGTGGTTACAGATTGCTAGACAGCTAAACCACAAGAACTTGGAAGGCGGGAGGTAGCATGACTAGCAGACGTTTTGTGGTGTGCCAGGAAATGAAGTTTGTCATGCCTTAGGAGGCAGAGTTGAAGCCCAGTGTCTGTGGCTGCTCTGAATGGCCTTATCTGTTTAAACAAGGTGAGCCCATATTGGGTGCCATTACCTGAGCTATAAATGCTCCTATTTCTTTTCTTTCTTTCTTTCTTTCTTTCTTTCTTTCTTTCTTTCTTTCTTTCTTTCTTTCTTTCTTTCTTTCTTTCTTTCTCTCTTTCTCTCTTTCTTTTCTTTTCTTCTTTTATTTTTTTTTTATTTTTTTTGGTTTTTGAGACAGCGTTTCTCTGTATTGTTTTAGAGGCTGTCCTGAACTCCCTCTGTAGATCAGGCTGGCCTTGAACTCACAGAGATCCGCCTGCCTCTGCCTCCCAAGTGCTGGGATTAAAGGTGTGCACCACCACCGCCCGGCTGATGCTCCGGTTTCTAGCTTGCCCCCAGATTCCTACCCTTAGACTATAGGAGAAATATGTGATTTGGAAAGAAGCCCTTCTGATAATGGTACTTCGTTTCAGCCACTGGCCTCCCAGGCCCTGAGGAATGAGACACAGGAAAGACCAGTTTTTGATGGAGGAAGTGTACCACCCCCCAGCTTTCTTTTCTTTTTGTTTCACTGTTTTTTTTTTCCTTTTTTGGAAAAAAATATTTTTTATATAATATATTCCATCCTGGTTTCTTCCTTCTCCTCCCAGAGAATTATCACCCACCCAACTCCATGCCCTTTCTTTCTCTCTCTTTAAGACAGACAGACATGCTGGGTGGTGGTGACGCACATCTTTAATCCCAGTACTTGGGAGGCAGAGGCAGAAGGATCTCTGAGTTCTAGTCCAGCCCGGTCTACAGAGGGAGTTCCAGAACTACACAGAGACACTATTTCAAAAAACAAACAACAACAAATAACGACTCTAAAACAAACAGGCAAACAAAAAACAAAGCATAATAAACAAAAAGAAAACAACACAAGAAACACACATATACAAAATCCATAAAAACACAAAATTGGAAATCATAATATATAGGCAAAATATATAGGTAAGATAAAAAATGCCCAAACAAAGCACTAAGAGATAAAAAGACTACAAAAATACCATTGAGCTCCTTTGGTGTTAGCCATCTACTGCTGGGCTTGGAGCCTGCCTGCAAGCCATGAGACTCCCATTTTCCTTTGCAAGTGGATAGCTTCTTGGTTAGGGATGGATAGCTTCGTGGTTAGGGAGGAAGGTTTTTGAATGATGGGATCTCTCAGGGAATGGGCTTCAATGACGGTAATGAGGGGGGTGAAGCCCTGAGACCTGAAAAGTGAGGGGGATGCTCATCCTTGTGGGGTTGTCTAAGACCAGCTCTACACTAAAGCAGCCTTCTCCATGGAGTGTGGTCCCCTCTCTCTTAGCCTGGTGGATGAGGGCAACCTGTTTCTTAAGGTAGCATATGGTTGCCACCATCAGTCTATGGCCAACTATAGCTTCCAGGTTGGTACTGTAAAAGCATTGATGAGGTTTTAATCCATTGTATGTATTTGCCATTTGGAGTCAAAGATCTTAGCTTTGAATAACTAGGCTTTGTCCCTTGGAACCCGGGTGACTCCAAATAAGCCATTTAGTCCATTGCATCTCAAACTTTTACCCAAAGCACCTAGGCTCTTGTTGAAAAGCAGAATTGGATGCAACAGGTGTCAGGTGGAGCCTAATGCCCCTCATATCCATAAAGCCCTTGAGGGATGCTGAGTAGCTAGGACTTAACTCCTCTGATCCTTGGTGGCATTAGTCATGAGAACCTTGGCTGCAAAGCAGTAGGCACATTGCACATACATTGCACATGTAAGAGGGTGTCTTTCTGAGAGGGCATGTGTTAGGCAAGAGAGTGGTGACATGACCTTTCCTCATCTTACAGGACTTGACAGGGTGGGAATGTTGTACTTGCCACCCTTCCCACAGCTTCTTTATATCGCTGCCAGGTGCCTTGGGAGATGTTTCATACTGATGTCTGTGAGCCTCTGACTTGCCAGAGGCCTCTGACTCTGGCTGTACTTCCCACAGCTGGGGAAGATCAGCTTAGTCTGAGATTTGGACACAGAACTTAACCTTGGCCCTTTGTCCTTTGCCTGCAGGTGGTTGCCTTCATGAAGTCCCCGGTGGCTCGGTACCTGGACAGGCATCCTTTCCTGGCTCTTACCATGCTGATGTTTGTTAGCATGTCAGCCATCCCTGTTGGCTTCTTCCTGCTTATCGTGGTGCTCACCTCCCTGGGTGCTCTTATGGGGGCCATATTGCTGGAAGGTACCCTGCCCAAGGTTCTTGGGAAATAACTCAATCCTGTAGATAGTGTTTATTGAACATCTGCCATTCTTGTCAAAGACTCCTCTTTCTGGTCCAAGGCAGCTTGTTGCAGTAGTTAAAACATAGGCTCTTGTGTTCCATCAGCCATCCATTACCACAATTGTGATTTGGGACATGACCCACTCCTTCCAAGCCTTAAATTGCACAGGCAACAAAATGAGCAGAGCCCCCAAGTGTAATACAGTTTGTGAACAGTAGAGAATGGAGGCCAACCAGAGGCCCGGCCAGTTGATGCCAGAAGCTGAGGCCTACCCAGGTGTTGAACTTACTCCTATTATAAGTGATGTCAGAAATGTGAATTTTTGTGGGAAAACTCCTGACTTCAAAAATCCAAGTTAGCTGCCATTATTACAAATACCCTGGTCCAGGCTCTTCTCATTTTCAGTCCATTTCTAATGAAGGCACCTCCTAACCATGCTCTCCTCCTAGGACTGGTCATCTCTGTGTGCGGCCTCTCACTTCTCTGCATCCTCTGTGGCTTGGGCTTCGTATCACTTGCCATGTCCGGGATAGCCATGATGTCCTATGTGGTAGTGTCATGCCTCATGAGCTATTGGTTTTCTCCCAGGTAAATATACATGTCAATAGAACAACTTCATTTTGGGCATTTGAGGGATTCACACAGATAACTCTCTAATCCAACTTGGTGTCTAGTAGTTAAATTATAAGAGACAGACGTTCTTCATAGTTGCCCATAGACGTTAAATGTCAGTGGAGTTACATACATACATACATACATACATACATACATACATACATACATACATCATATATACATACATTTCTCCTCATCCATCACTCAGAGCTTATTTCACAGCTGTAGTTGCTTTGTGAGGCAGTTACTCATTCTTCTAAAAAGATGTGTAATGTTCAAAGGCCAAATGGTGTAGAGTTTAGGAGGTTTTGGAGGGAAGTAAACAGCTGGAGGCTTGCCCGTCAGGTTGCCATGTCTACCTCCCAGGGTGGTACAGGAGCTGGGAAGCTGCCATCTTCAAGCCTACCTTGGTCTTCTCTCTTTGTAACAGTATGAACTTCTCAGCAGGGTGAACATGGCTCATGTTTACTATGTAGAGTTTTTTCTCCCCGCAGTGTGGCTCCTAGTGGTCTTTGTAGATGCTGGAGGGAAACCCAGCAATGGGGACATGCTTGGGAGATAATCTTTCACAACATGCTACTCAAGGGGTTTTCAAAGGCCACTTTTTTGGCATTTGTTTTTTGTGCTGTGTATAGATTTTAGATTCTTAAGTTCCCAAGTACCGAGTCTCTCTTGTACTTCACTTAAGCTTTCATTAATTTGATGTGGTGAAGGTATTTGCCTAGTGCCAGATTCCCTGCTGAACACTTTCCAGGCTCATCTCGTTTAACCCAGGGAGGAGGAAAGCTTCATTCTGTGATAGGGAAAGGAAAGTCAGGTGTACAAGCTGAGACTAGCAGAGAAGAGACTTATCTAGATCTTTTGAGTCTGGTAAAACTCCAGCCAAAATATAAAGTATAAAGCAGTCGACAATCTCTGGAAAGGGACAGATAGTAAATATTCTCAGGCATTTAGACCATGGCAGGCCTCTCAGCTCTGTGGCTGTACTATGAGAGCAGGTAATAAGCAAATAAATTGGTCTGGCTGTATTCCAATAACACTTTATTCAGACTTCACAAAAACAGATGACTTGCCAAAGTTTACCCTTATGATCATGATTGATTTGCCAGTCCATGTTCTAAAAAAAAACCACTAGGACCCTGAGCTTTGGTTTTCTTACAGAATAGCCCTTGAACATCTTAACAAAAGTTGTCTTATCACTTGTCTAGAACGGTCAAGGTCCTGGACTTGATCCCCAGTATCCCCCTGCCCCTCAAAAAGTTTATCCTGTCATTATTTTTTGTTGATGTGTCTGTGATCTTAAATTGCTCAGTAGTTCTTCTCACAAGATTGCTTAACTGATAATCCTGGAATCATAGCCAGCCTCTCATAAGCTGCTTTGATCACTATCAGTTTTAAAGGACATACAGTGCCCTCTTTGGCTTATTGAGGGCAATGCTTTGGAGCTAAAGTCCCTCCCTGTCCTTGAACTCTGCTTTAATAAGGCTACATGTTTAAAAATTGTACTATAGAAAGAAGTGTGATAAGGTGCTTGGGAGACAGCTCAGGTGGAAGCTGCAAGAATGAGGATCTGAGTTTGGAATCCTAGAACCAACATAAAAATGCCAGGCGTGGTATTCACCTGTAATCTCAGCACTGGGGAGACAGAGATAGTTGGGTTACTGCAACTTGTTGGCCAGCCAGCCCAACCTGTCCATTGAGTTCCAGGCCAATGGGAGACCATGTCTCAAAGTAGGTAGACAATGTTCATGAAGATGACACATGTGAAAATGTACCCACACACATATATGCATCGTCACACATGTGTATGTACACACACACACACACATACACACACACACTTAAAGAGAAAAGAAAAGAAAAATCGGAATGGTGTTTGCCAGTGGAGTGCCTCAACTTAGTGCTCCCTGTTCCCATCCTCTTCCGAACCAGGACATCAGGCCCTCTGTTCCCATTTGGGCAGAGATTCTCAACTTTCTGTTCTCAGAACTCACTTCACCTTCTCAAAGGCTACTGGAGCATCCAAGGAGTGGGTGCAGCACCTTAATAACAGTCCCACTGCAAATTATAGCAGCAACTACAAAACTGTCTGTTCACTTAAAAGGAAAAATATTACCCATCTAGACAAAAGACATTTATTAATGAAAATGGTTGTATTTTATAAACAAAATTAATTTAGCCAGGTCACCTTGTCTTACATTTTATCAGTAGCTTTCTCTATCTTTACCACCTCCAGCTATGTGGCCAGGGCTGGCCTGGAACTCATGATATAGTCTAGGCTAGCCTCAGTCACTCCTCCTGCCTCAGACCCCTCCTCAAGTGCTGGAACTACAGGTGCACAGTGGCACTCATGGCTATTGTAAATCTCTTAACTATGTGCTCTGATGGAAGTAGCAAGGCTAGTCCTTGTACCCGCATTTGTACCACTGTTCATGTAGCCTGGAGGAAATCTTTGAAGAGGCCTGAGCCTCCCAGTGCAGTGGAGCAAAGGGAAACCTTCTTCTCCATAGGACTGTGGACATTCTCTGAGAGTATACCTGAACTTCATAATGATATTTGCTTCAAATTCAGTGAAAATTTGACTTTTTTTTACTCTTTTAATAATCTGAATAGATCTGTACCATGCATGATTATGTGACTCTTCATTCCTTGGGCATATATGTAGATCTTCCACATGTTATGTGAAAACTTCACTCTTCTTCTGTGACATAACAAGAATCAAAGGAACATAGAAGGTGTTGTGATAGATTAGTTGCCTTCAGAGAACTCCTGTATTAGGAAAATCTTTTAACACTCAAAATAAAGACAGTCCCTCGTTGACTGACCCAAGCACAAGAGAGGAGGAGCTACCAGTTCATCCCATGGCTTAATGGGTTTGACCTTAAACTATTAAAGAAGACACAGCTTTTTTATTAAGAAAAATGAAACGAATTCTAAGATGGCCTTACTTAGGAAAATACACTAGACAGTTTCTAAGCAACACATTATGATCTTCTCTATAAATAATCCTAATGTCAAAGGTGCTGGAGAGACTTCCTAGGGCCTGCAGGATGGGCTAGGGGGAAGTGAGGGGCCAGAGCAGCTTGTGTCTTTGTAGAGCCACCCAAATCATTCACCCCATATCCCACTGGCTCTCTCCAAACAGCCACAGTGTGCCTGGTGTCTTCATACCCAATCATTTAACCCACATCACACTGGCTTTCCCCAAATAGCCAGAGTGTTCTTGACTTCCTCATATCCAAATCACTCACCCAACATCACACTTGGGTCTCCCCAAATAGCCAGAGTATGCCTGGCTTCCTCATAGCCCATTACACCCAAGTTCTACAGACTGAATTTAGGATTCAGGCATCTGAAGCAAGCACTCTCAAGGCCTTTAAAATTATTATGATTGAGCTAGGCAGTGGTGATGCACACCTTTGATCCCAGTACTTGAGAAGCAGAGGCAGACCAATCTCTGTGAGTTTGAGGCCAGTGTGGTCTACAAAGCGAGTTCCAGGACAGCCAGGGCTAGCTACACAAAACAAACAAATTATTATTGTTATTAAAATTTGAGACAAGCTCTCACTAAGTTGGTCAGGCTGGCCTTGAACTCACTGGGTATCCCAGTCTGACCTTCAAACTGCAAACTTCTTCCTGCCTGGGACTTCCAAGCAGCTGGGACTGCAGAGCCTGTCAACTGCCCAGTGCTTCCTGGCATACTTGCTTACAAAAAGCAAGAAGAGCAAAGGTTTCCTCTTTTTTTTGTGGTTGTTGTTGTTTTGCTACCAGTTAGAACTGTTTTGCTGGCAAGTAATTAAAACAAAATAACCTAAGGTATGAGGTAGATACTAACTCAAATAAGATTTTCTTTTTATTGCATAACCAGAGATGGAGACAGCCAGGGCTGGTACAACCACTGTGTGGTCACCAACATACTGAGTGCCTTCTGCCTTTCTGAACTGCCATCCTTAGACCATAGGTTTGCCTCCTCATGGCTGTAACTGCTACAGCTCCATGTATAAACGAATGTCGGGGCAGGGGGAGTAAGCACAAGTGACCCTTTCTACCAAGCAAAATCTCTCCCTAGAGCTCTTTCTCATCCTCCCCAAAGACACTTGTCAGGTGTCAATCAGCTTAGACAGAGGTCCAGCTTTCTTACCTTCCGTGACAAGAGCTCACAGAACTCATAAGTCAAGAGCGATGCACATGTGGCTGGGCCATTCTCGGTGTTGCTCCTAAACTAACCATTTTGTCTTTTCACACAACAGGCCCCTGACACAGCAAAATGCCAACACTGACTGTCAGCTGGCTATGAAACCCATGGACTTCGAGAGGCTCTGCCAGGAATGATGGAGCCAAATGGAACCAGCGCTTGCTTTCTAAGCATGCCGGGAAAGCTCTTCCCCTCGCCGCTTGAATCAGAGCTCCGGAGAGAGGGCTGAATGCTTGCTCTGCTTCACTGCTCACTGCGTCTAAAGTCCTGCAGTGATCAGGGCGCCTCCCCACCTCATCACTCCCTAGTATGCAGTCTTGACGTTAGCAGAGTACTGGGCTTCTAGAACTGGGAAGCTTAACCACTAGGGCCTCTGGGTTGAGTCCCAGGCCCCACCTGGGAGTAAGATGGATTGTTTTTGAAGTTTAATTTTTTTTATTGGGGTAAGGGGTTGGAGAAGAGGGTTTTCCCCCAGTCATTTTAGATAAGAGGTGAAAAGAAAGAACCCAAAGAGAGACAGCTCTTCTACCTTCAACACTTTTCTTACCAGCAAGAGCGGCAACATTGAGGAAGTGCGGCCTTTTAAAACCTGAAGAGCAGTCTTAACCTTGCAGCCAGGAGTCCTTTAAAAAAGTCTCAGGGCCTAGTTGTTAAGTGCCTTGATATTTGCACTTGATAAGAAATGGCAAGTCATTTCTTAACAAACAAACCAAACACATACTGAAGACTACAGAGAAAAAAAAAAAAGTACCTGTGTGATTTCCTCTTCATTTACGATGGTATTCTAGTAAATATTTATTTGGTTCTTACTATGCTCTCTCTCCTACCCATTCCCATATGTCATATTTGGCAAATCAGATGTCTGCTAAGATGACAAAACACAGAGATAATTACCTTTATAAAGGAAAAAACTATGGCTAGTGGTTCTATAGGTTTTAGTCCATTAGTCCTGCTGACTTGTGCACAGTACATGACTAGAGTTCCTGACAGAGGCCTACTCACCTCATGGTGGCTAGGGAGCAGAAAGAGCCTGGAGTTCCAATAGCACCTTTAAGGGCAGCCCCCAATGACCTAACTTCTTCCCATTAGGCCCCATTCTCTAAAGGTTCCTTCTGCTCCATTAGCACCATGGCCAGGTGACTAGAGCTTTAACACACGGACCTTGGGGAACACATAAAAACCATAGCAATTTCTCTGTTGATTTCATAGCCCATCCTGTGTAATCTGGGACATTAGTTACTTTTCTTGTTGTGACCAAATACCTAACAGGTAGCCACTTTAGGGTGGGAAAATTCGTCTGACTTACAATTAATGGGGCTGCAGCCCATCATGGTGGGTATGGAATGGCAGCAAGTCACATTGCACATGTAGTCAGGAAGCATTTAGAAGACTGGAAATGGAGCCCAGCTGAGAACCTCAGGGCCTGCCCCTGGGGGGTACCAGGAGCTGAACGTCTGAGTCTACGGGGAACTTCTCACATTTAAACCACAATACACAGCCTATTTAGTTGCTAGAGACAGCACCCAACTCAAAAAGCTGTTTTCAAAAGGATTGGAGTGATTTGGAGAGGTAATCATTTCATTCAACCAGACCCAGTGGGGAGATTTGCTATTGTGTTTGAAACAGGACCTCACTGTAGTCCAGGTTGGCTGCAAAATCTTTCTTCATGCATTGTGAGGATCTGGAGCTCATGAGATTTCACCCACTGTCCTTACTGTGAGCTGCTTTCTCAGCAGGTCTGTCCCACACCAAGGTTTCTACAGCTCTTTGGTGCACCTGTGCTTGACTAGAAAGCTGCTCTATACCCATAGTACATGCAAATTCCAGGCTTGGTTCAGATTGGATAGATGTGGGTCATATGACCACTCTTGAACCAATCACAGTGACCATTTGAGCATTTGCTCAAATGGCTTGTGTGTGCATGCAAGAACTGGAAGAGGGCCTAGATCAGCCACTTTGGCCCCATAGTTGGGTGGGTGGGAGAGAAGGAAGATGCCCCCATAGGAATACCAGAAGAAAAAGAAGTTTCCTGGGAGAAATGATGCCACTGACTCCAGTGGGACATAAAGTTCTCAACTTTCCTGCATCCTATGATATCCAGCTTTACTTGACACTGAAGGGGACAAGAATTGCCCAAGACTATCAACACCATGAAGTATTAGTAGTAGCAGTTTCTGATTATTGAACAGCTCTTCATGCAAGGGTCTGACCCATGTATCCTGCTGTCAAGCTAGCTGGGTCCTGAAACTTCAGTCTGGGGACACAGAGGACCCCTGCCTTACTCCCAAGATTTACTGTCTAATAGAAATTGATGGCAGTTGCATTTGTGATTTATTTATTTATGATCAATAATCCACAGAAACTCCTGGCATAAAAGGACATAGCAATATTAAGAGGGTTGGGTGGGGTTCTTCTCTGAGGTGTGCCTTGGGAAAGAGTCTGCATCCTAGCAACATGATCACAGGTCTCATCCAACTCCCTGAGGGCTACAGATGGAGGCCCTAGTTCCTTGCTTCATGTACTTTTGTTCATGACAACCAACAAAGGTCAGTCTCTGTCTTCAAAGCCACCAAGGAAGAGACACAAGACGGGCATTACATTTTGAGTAGCACAGCCAATGCACAATGACATCTATCTCGTCATGGTTCCTGTTCTTTGGAAGTAAGTCTTTGGAATGTCCCACACTAGGGAGAAGGGGGTCACACAAGGGCATGGGAACCACAGATGAATCATGGGCTCCCCTACAGTCTGTCAGATCATAAACTGTGAGAAGTGCACAGAAAAAAAGTGGAAGAGTGAAAAATATATGAGGGCCCCTGCAGCCACAGAGACTGGGGACTGTTCTATGATCAAAAGAATGACACATTGTGACTATGGAGGAAGGTATTCCTGGAGTAGGACAAAATGGCCCAAGGAACTTAATGTGGCTGGGTCTGATAAGAAGACCCCTGGAGAAGGAACAGGAGTTTACACCAAAACACAGGCGTGGGAGTAATGCAGGAGCTTACATGGCAAAAAGTCAGGGTCAGACTTTGGATGTTTCATTTCTATATTTTCTATTTGCCTACCTCCTCCCTCCCATTTCTCTCCTCCCCATTTCATTCTCCTCTTTCCCTCCCTTCCCATGTCTTCTTTGCTTATTCCTTCCCTACTTTCTTCACTTCTCCCTCCCATCCTTCTTCCTGATAGGGTACTGTTATGATGAACTCAGAACTCTGTGTCGTCAAATCTGACTCCAAAGTCTATCTCTTTCTGCCCCAGTCTCCCAAGAGTTTGAATTATAGGTATGTAATATATACCCAGATCAGACTGCGGACTTTTTGTGGCTCACAGTCAAAGGGTTGGAGGCAGATAGGCCACTTAAGAGGTCTGCAGAGGCTGGGAACACAGAATTGTTGTGACTTTTACCTAGGTTGGAGGGGATGAAGACCTAGTGTGGACATCTAGAGGCATTTGTTGGTGGTTTGGTGTAGGTAGAGAAGGAAAGTGGAAAACAAAATATTTAGCTTCAGCCAGCGGGTGGCCAGTGATGCCATTTCCAGAGATGGGGACTGTGTGGGGAAATCCACATCCTGAATTGTTGAGTATGGCTGTGCCGTTTGACACCAAGATGATGTGTCAAGTAGCTAGCTGGCCTGGTGCAGGGTCT
This sequence comes from Mesocricetus auratus, assembly GCF_017639785.1. Classification (NCBI taxonomy): domain Eukaryota; kingdom Metazoa; phylum Chordata; class Mammalia; order Rodentia; family Cricetidae; genus Mesocricetus; species Mesocricetus auratus. The sequence continues at coordinate 79,063,955 of NW_024429182.1, read as the reverse complement.
CAGCTGGGACACAAGATATGGGGTTATTTGCAGTGCTTTGCAAAGCCCTTCTGGGGAGGCTTTTCAGCTACTAAGCAAGAGCTTTTCAGAACATATTTCTGGTTACATAAACACTCTTGCTTCAGACTCAGCCAAGTGCAAAGTGTTTTCCCACAGCACTTAGGAGTGCTAGGCCCTTCTATTCATGGGTAGACCAATTAGTTTCCCTACCTGCTTATGTTCTCAAAGCATCAGCTTCTAGATCACAGAAAGGAAGCCAAGGTACAGAGGTTAAACAACTTGCTGTATTAAGCCAGGAGGCATGACACCGAAATCAAGATTAGGTTAATTTAGCCTCATGTCACAGAAGCTACTGGCCTTTAACACAGTCCAAAGGATGGCTCATTGGAATGGTAGCTGGTGCCCACACTATGAAAACTATAGCTTTATTAGGTGATACATTCTACTTCTCTTTCCATCCTGATAATTTTGTTTCATTTACTTCTGAGCTGGGTGCTGTCTTCTGTCTGTGCTTCCAGTCAGTCCAAACTCTTGTCCATTTTAAAGGTGAGGAAGTAGAAAGATTTGGGAGCTTAAACTGTCTAAGGGCAGTGTGGGAAGTGGGACTCAAACCCAGTTTGCCTGTTTGAAAAACTCCCCCTGTAACCAGTGTGCTGTTGAGTATGGGTGCCTCTATCTGCCTTTAAGGCCTTCTGGGATTAGCCCCATTCTCAGGTATGTGAGGTTCCCAGGCAGCAAAGTACTCATGACCTTTGTTGTTATGTAGAATGACTCCTGGTGTCACTGGTGTTATAGTGCAAATGTTCAGTTTCTGATGGAGTAGTGCCTATAATAGCAGTGTTTCAAACACCAAATCCTTGTGGCTTCCATTGAAGCCACAAGGAAGGGGAATTCCTGGGACCACTGGGTGCTGGAGCTTCCAGCCACACCTGGAAATGTTTAAAAAAAAAATCAGAAGGAATGAAGTCCAGTAGAGCTTCTCTCCCACTACCCCCACTCCCACCCCCCCCCAAACAAAAAAGTTTGTTTTTGAGCCAGCAGAGGGAGCCAACATCCAGGCCAACTGAAGCCTGGGGGAAGAGACTGACCAGGGCAGAAAGCAGGTGTCAGAACCTGGCTTCCTCTAGCAGGCAGACAGGACTTGAGCTTTGACACTGCCTTCAGCTTCCAGATAAGGCTTTCCACCAAAAACACTCGGAGCAGCCAGGTAATAGGCATCTTCTCTAAAATCACTATTGTCAGTGGCAAGCCTGAGGCCCAGAGGGGACAATAGCTTACCCAGAGCCATGCTGTGAGTCTGCAATAGCCAGTCTTGAATCTAGGACTCCTGTATCCGGCAATGACTTGGTGGCATGCTTCCTATCTCCTGAATTCAGAGACGATGACTCCTGAGTGTTGAGTGCAGGCAAGAAGTAAGAAACTACAATACTGTCAGCTCTGAGCCAAACTTCTTTTCATAGCTTGTCCTTAGAGCCAACCAACCATGAATGAAGACTATTTGAAAAACAAACATGTCTGTGCTGAACATTCCCAGGCTTTTTATTGTTATTTCCTAGTCAATACAAGAAGCCTTTACATAGCAGTCATATGTATAAGGTGTTAAGGCAGTGTATGGAGGTATGTGTAGGTTTTATACTAATATGGCTTATTATTGTTGTGTGACTTTCTGGAGACATTTGAGCAAATGTCTATTCCTCCAGCTAGGACACAACTGTTACATGCTGGGGGTCTGGATTAGGTTCATTTTCTCTACCAGTTAAAGAATTAAAAGACAGGAAAAATCATCTTGAGCTCAACAGGTGGCAGCAGAGGGAATCTCAGACACAGCAGGCAGAATCAGCCAGCGAAGAAAGGATTTTGTTAAAGGTGAGGAAACATGCATGCACACATACACACACATGCATGCACATAGCACACACACAGAGACTCTTTGCAAAGCAGAGGGTGGACTCGGATACTAAAGTCTTGCTTCTCCTGGAGGGCTGGAGGTTTTAAGGGTCTTTGGTTAGCTGAAATGGAGGGGTCTTCTTTCCTTAATTTAGGGTTGGTCTGCTTAAACAAAGAAAGGGATGCTAATAGGCCTATAACTCTTTCTAAGCAAGCCTTGAACTTACCAGACTGGTCTGTTGGTATGTGTGTGTGTGTGTGTGGGGGGGGGTTAGCCCTTACTGGCCAGAGAAAAAGCCCTCGAGGCCTTTGTCTCAAGCCACCCAGGCCATTTCCTCAGGTCAAGAGGGTAGGGAAGAAGCCAGAGGTTTGCCATCTTTATTATTTATTATCTGTGACCCCTCCCATCTGTCTGACTCCTAGTTCCTGACAATGATAGACCAAGAGCAATGATTAAAACAGCCACACTTGGTGAACCCCTGAGTTTCCTGGGGCTACCTACAGGCGCAAGGTGAACAATTATTTAAAGGAGCACGGGAAACTCCCAGGCAACCTCATCACTGAAAAGCCTTTCCCAGTGTGTGTGATGATTTGCAAAAGCTGTGTCCCTGGAGCTCCCTGCCCAAACTGTCATCTCCATGAGAGTGTCCATTTTTTCCCATCAATTGTTATGAATCATACAGCCTTGGGAAGGGGCTTTGTGCGATTGGAACTCTGAGTTTCCTTTAGCTTACTCTAGGAAGGGACAACTGTGATACATTTGCCACCAAACAACATCCCTGAAAAGATGCCAATGGGAATAAACAGATGAGTACAGCTCAGTCTGGTCCTCTCAGGCTTTGAAAGGGCTGGACCAAAAGCAAAAGCTACTCTTATCATTGATCTATACAAGTTTGGTAATTAATCAGAAGGAGCACAAAAACCATGTTAATTATATATTACTTTTTAAAGGTGTGTTATGTATTTACTGTAAAGACAGAAGTTCTTTGCTCAAACCTGAGGACAATCTTATTACAGTTCAAAGAAAAGCAACAAGGTGGGCTAGCTGTAAATCTCAGCAACTTCCTAGTGGAGACCTGGGAGAAGGCAGAGGGGAGGAAGCCGGCTGCTTGAGTTAAGTCAGAATGGAGGTCAGCCATATGGTGGACCAGCAGCCATTTGGCAGGGAGAGGGGTTAAGAAAAAAGTGAGAAAGCCAAAAGTACCAGGAAAGGCAGTTAGGTTCTGGCCAGCATCTGAAATAAAAAGACAGGAAAAGCAAAAGGAGTAATTAGTCTTTCTTGATCCAGGATCTCTTTAAGCCTGACTCAGTGTGAATGCTATTGTTTACAAAAGGTCCCACGCTTCCTTCAAAAATTAAGACCCCTTAATCTGCCACTAAACTTGAAATTCAGAGGCCAGTGTTTCTGGGGGTTGATTCGGGTCACACAACTCATTAGGGATCGAAGCTCTCTGTGTTTCTGCTCCCCTCATTCCCAGAGTGTCCCTAGGTTTGTTTCCTCTTGGGCACAAGAGGGCTGCTACTGTTCCAGGAATCACAGCGTCCCCTAATCACATTCAAAAGCAGACAGAAAAAGAAGCCTGGGGTGGGGGGGGTGGGGTGGCTGGCTGTAAAGGACTTGGGGGGAAAGACAGAGACTGCCCTATCACTTTCCCCTTAAATCTCATTACATGAAACCGTATACCTCACCTACTTTTAAACCTCAGGCAGGGAGAAGGGGGCTTTATCTTTTTCCTAAGCTAGTTAAGAAACGTCCCCTGAGGGATGTCGTGCTAGAAGAAAGGCAAGGTTCTCTTAGTGAAGAGTCTGGCAGGGAGGATAAAGGAAAGAAAAGGCAAGATTTGTTTTGATTGAACCCTATGCTGTCTGCCCCAGGGCTCTTGTGTTTGCTTATGTTTGTTCACAAAGAGAGGAATGAAGGGACCGGACGGTCACCCAGCCCCCTGCTTTAGCAGCCATGACAGGCTGCAGGAAAGACCCAGCAAGATGTCTCTGACCTTGCAGGACCTGCCCTAGACACTAGGAGGTCAGATAGCCTCAGAGAGGCAAGGAACCAATCAGAAGTTAGCGGTGGTCTGGACACTGAACCAATCAGAAGTTAGCGGTGGGCTCTGGACACTGGCTTTATGGTAAAAGTAGCTAACAGTGGCATGTAGCATAGCTATAGCAACCAGTTGACCAATCAACACAGGACAGGTCGCCGAGGCCCAGAAGTGGACCAATCCTGAGACTGTTGCCTACTCCTAGACACTCCACTTGCACACCCCAATAAATCCCCCACCTCGCAATTTCTCCTGACCCTTCTCACTCTGCCCTTTTCACTCTACCCTCCGTGATGAACGGACAAGGGGCTCCTGAGTTAAAACAGTTAACTCATTAAACAATAAAAGAATCTACTTTTACATACGAATGGGTCTCTTGGTGATTTGGGGGTTCGGAATTTGGGCACAGCAGGCTTAGACATCAGGTCTGTCCCTTCTTTGGGGCCTCTAGGAGAATCTATCCCTTTACCCCTTTCCTCTTATAGTGTCTACTTCTGGTCTCCGGCTACTCTAGTATTGGATTTGAGTTTGGGCTGTCAGGCCATTCTTACCTGCTGCAGACTCCCCTTCCCCACCCTACTCATATCACAGCTGCTATAAAAGGAGACAACAGCAGTCCCATTGGTGTTGGGGCTAGCTTTAACTCTAATCCTCACTTCCAGGAAAGCTTCTCTGCCAACTAGGCCCCAGGAAATGACACTCCCAACACCGTGACCTTGCAGTCAAAAGGACCATAGCTTTTCCCCTTTGCCAGTTAGTCCCCATTCAGAGAAAATTGAGTGCACTTGGGTGCTATGAGCTACTCATTTAAGACATGGCCCAGGCCCCTCCCCCTCGCCACATTCTGAACCCATAAGAGAGGAATCCTGATTTGTCTCTTAAGTTATCCCATCACACTACCTGAATGTTTGTAGTACTAATTACTATTCCAGTACATCTCTTACCTAAAAGGACAACCCAAGACCTTATGGTATCCTCTTCCTCCATCTTCAAAGTGGACCACTCCAATTTCTGTTCCCCTCAGCTTGCCTTTTTCCTTAGCCAGGCTTCCCTCCTATAGGGTTATATTCATGTCCTATTTCAATAATCCAGATAATTTCCCCATCTCAACTGTCTGAAGTTTATCACGACAGTAAAGGCCTTGCCATGTAGGAAACACAGGTCCTAGGGATTAGCAAATGAATATCACTGGGGCCATCATTTATCCTTCCATGTGGCCCAGACATACTCAGACCCACTTTTTCAAGATTCATTTAGAGGGTAAGCATGTGCACTTTGTAAAATATACATCTAAGGCCCTCTGGTGTGGCACTTGGCTTTAGTGTGTTTAGATGCTTCAGGGTTGACCATGCAGCTTTGTATCAATGCACTGATTATTTCATTGACCTCATCCTTGCTTCCCTGCCATGAGTTTAGGGGGTTGACATGGACTGGGTGTGGAAACAGGCAGAGATTTCTCAATCTGATCAAGGCCTCACAGCTGGTGGGATATACATCCAGCCTCCATGTGCCCAAGTAAACTACACTAGCCACAGAACAGGTCAGGGAAGAAAAGTTAAGTTAGGGGTCTCTTTCCACTGAATATAATAAAAGCCCATTCCCAGCCCCTGCACCCTTTACCATCAGAACCACACAAGAGCCTTTATCCTATTCCTGACACCTGTGTCACAATTACTACCCATCAGTACCCACTACAGAAGGTCACAAACCCAGTGTGGATGAGGGAGCAGCCTCTCGGGGTTTGAGCTCAATTTCTTGCCCACACAGTTCCTCTCTGAATAGGCTGCCTCCCCCACATACCGTAGGATGTGTGCTTTCAGAGGTTGAGAATCTGACTTAAATCTATTGCTCGTGGTACTTGTTCCAGGCTACCATGGCAACAAGTGTTCATTCCGGCAGCTGCTCCAGGCAAGTTCCACTTTTTACCCTCCAAGCTCTGCTCTGGCACTTGTGGCGCACACTTCAGAAGGGAGGTGTATTGTAGAGAAGTCTAGAAAGTCCAGGTGGTCTCTATTCCCACACACATGCACCAACTTGCAGATGAGGGCGACTGCAACATCCTGAACTATAGTAACTTGGGTAATTCATGGATAACATGAGCATTTTCAGTGTTGTGTTTTCCAGCTTGCTGGTAATGAGTCATTAGAGGGTGGGTTGGTTTCCCTTAGCTGCTTCAACAACGGAACACAAACTTTGCACCATAAAACAGGTCTGTAGTTGAAAGTCTGGAGGTCAGAAGTCCAGTAGAGCTGTGCACCTTGGGAGGTTCTATTAGTGTTTCCTCACCTGTTCCTCTCTTAGTGGCTGCCTTGGCTCCTTGACTTGTGACCATGTGCCGCTCAGATTTTGGCTACCAGTGTCACACACTTTGGAGTTCAGGTCTCCTGTGTCTGCTTTATTGGGACCCCTGTGATTGGCCCACCTGTATCAACTAATCAAGACCATCTATCACATCTATTGAAGTCCATGTCTCCACGGGAAGCCACCAATGCTGAAACATACAGATTTGCTTTTAGGATGAAGATGTGGACATGAGGTGCTGGAGCCATTTAAGTAACCAACTTATTTTTGCATTTGCTGTGCAGGCTGCTATTAAATCAGTGTATGTTGTAATGCCATTTAAAGGGCACAGCACATACAATTTTTATTTCTGGTTTAAATGTGTGGCAGCATAGAGATATACAGTTCCACACAGAAAAGTTTGAACTCAAGTGTCGCGTCTGCTGCGCGGCCTGTGTCCGAGAACGTGCGGAGGGTGTCGGGGATTGACAACACAGAGACTCGTTCAACGATGTAAAGAAAACTTTAAGCAGGCTCCAAAAAGGTTCAAGAAAACTTCCCAAGAAAGGCTCCCCCCAGAGAAGCTTCTGCTCTCTCCTCTACCCTGGCTGGTTCTGCTCTGACCCCAGAAACTGATCTGGGCGTGGCAGAAGGGGCGGTTAGTCTTTGGACAAGGTCGAGGTCAGGGTGGTTTCTGTAGGCAGGCCTTTTCCAGGAACTTAATGCCCCCAGGCATTGTATTGTTTTTAGCAAACATGTCTTTAGATTGTCTTACAGCTGCCAACTCCCAGGCAGAAGGGGAAGTGGGTCTCTGCTCAAGGTCTGGTGTTCCCACAATTCACCCCTTTTTATTTTTAAATGAGGCACTCCTGGCTTAGGTCAAGTAGGGTCACCCTCCCTTTCCCGTCATTGGGGGACCTTGAACCCCTGTCTTAGGCGGGAGGGGTCTTCCCCACAGGTGGCCCGTCATCAGAGCACCCCAACTTTAAATCATCTGTAACCAACCTTCATGGCTATCGGGATTGCCATGGGCTAGGCTAAGCAATACTTGGTTACGGATCTCTTGCCTCTGGAACAAGGCACGTTTGAGCCCGGCATAAAGCCAGAATGCCTACCGCCACTGCCACCATTTCCAGGACCCCCATTGACATAGCGCCTCTCCATCACCGTACCCATCACCAGATCTGGGCCATAACATTCTACCAGCCTTCGTCTGTTACAAGGGTAACCCACACGTGATTTACATTCTGTTACAAGGGTAACCCGCATGTGATTTACATTTACAATTTGATGAAGTTTACAATTGTTCCAAGATCTGCTCAGGAAAGCATTTAGAAAGTGCACTTGCACAGATACATTAAGTACAATCATTGATGTTACACATGTAGCATTATGAAAAATATGAACAATAGGCTTGTTGCACTATCCACAGAGCACCAATTTGTTCCTGTGGTGATGCAGTTTGTTGATTTAACGTCAGCTGATTATGCGACTTGAGTCAAAGTCTCCTTTTTGTCACATTAGGACAAGTTGCATTTCTCCAGAAAAATACACTGGCCTAGGCACGATTCCAGAAACAGGAACCACCAAGTCTGATATTTCAAGTGACCATGTCCTGTTCAATTACTGAAAAGAGGCTTTAGCCCCTCATCACAGTCCATACCAATGTCCAAATGTTTTAAATGGGTCCTTTTTTCTCTATTGGCTTCACGATGAAAACTCATGGGTCCGGAAGGTTGATGCAGCAGGTCTGTTGAGAAACTGGAAATCTCAAACCGACTGTTTTCTTTCTTTCTTGGGCTCTAGATTCGATGACAGCAAGGGTCAGGAACACTGATTTAGGAGATCTCACTCAAACTGGCTTAGGTAGGCTCCCATGGTCTCAGGTCCAGTTTTTCTCTGCTCCATGCCGAAGCTTTTATTCTTTTCCTACAAGAAAACACAAACATGCCCTCGACCCCAAATTAGGGTCTTCTCCACTGTTTAGTGCATGGATGTCTCCATTTGACCTGAGCAATGGTTGCTCAAGTTCAATCATGCCAGAATCTGTCTGAAGCTCACTGGCATTCACATTATAAAATTTTTAAATGAGGAGTGTATTATTTGATGAGTCATGTGGGGACTGGGGACATTATTCCCCCTTTTTATTTTCTAAAAATTTTCTTTTTGAACTGTTGAAGCTGAACCATAACAGTAGAAGGATTTGTCTACCCTCCTTGGTTAACTATCTAGGTAAATTGGGATTACTACTTAGATTATTTGTAGATGCCCATTAAAAAGGACATATCCATTAAATATTTCCCAAAAACTTCTGAAAATCACTCAAAGATTGTAAACTATACTGTGTCCAAATAACTTTTGAAAATTATTTGAAGTCTGTGAGCAGTCTTTCCCAATCTAACCTATAGAGCTCTCACTAGCTGACAAGGCCTTATTTGTATCTTAAATTTTTCTGTTAAAACATTAACAGACTGGCTGGATGTTCCTTTTGTCTATATTTCAAGCAATCTAGGTAGCTTCTTAACTATTTTTGAAGGGATTTAAGTATCCTTTTAATCATATAAGCAGTTCACACTCACGCATTCACAATCACATTTCATACATACCGGTGTGGCCACACCATACATTCAGAACATACATGCATCTTTCAGTCATCCTTTTTCCCTAGGTCATGATTAGTCTGTTGCAATGAAGCTACCTTAATTGAAATCTATGTAAAAGAACAACTCCAGCCAATCCTTGAACTAAAAGGTTAAAAAGTCCTGTATGTTCTTTATCATTCCTCCATTTGAGCTACAGTCATGGGGTACAGCTGTACCTACTCCTTGTAACTGTAGATGCAAAGTAGAGAGGCCAAGCTTTTGGCCAAAAGTTTTTAGAGATGACTCACAAAATAGAACTTAAATGTAAACAAAATTTTCCATTCTATATACCTTTGTCTTTTTCTTTTTCTTTACTTAATACCAGTACCTTTTTACTGTTACAAATTTTGTTTCACCCATTTTTTTTAAAATCAGGGTTTCTCTGTATTGTTTGAGGCTGTCAGTCCAGCCTGGCCTCGAACTCACAGAGATACGCCTGCCTCTGCCTCCCCAAGTACTGGGATTAACTGCATGTGCTGCTACCACCTGGCCTGAATTTTCTTGATGAAAATTGGCAGGGCCCAGCTCATTGTGGACAGTGCCACCCGAGCTGGTGGTCTTGGGAGCTGTAAGAAATTGGGCTGAGCAAGTCACAACGAACAAAGGAATAAGCATCAGTCCTCCATTGGCTCTGTATCATATCCTGACTTCCTTCAGGGATGGAGAATGATGTGGAACTCCAAGTGGAAATAATCTCTTCTCTCCGGGTCATGTTTTTATCACAGCAACAGAAACCCTAGCTAAACAAGTACCCTGTAATAACTAAAGCAGTAGCCAGCCTAACACTCCATAGCACCTTCCACTAGACATAACAGAGCCTCCCTTGTGCTCCCAGCTAACGTACTCTGCTGCTCAGAGGCCAACCTGGAATGCTATCAGGGGCAGAGGTTGTTAGACCAGAGATGCTGAGCAGTGAGAAGCAGGGTCTGTCAGGAGTGGGGAGTGTTTGATATGCAATGGGCAGGAGATCTCACCGGGGAGTGCAGGTGTTAAGGAAGCATTAAGTGATAGGTTATCTCTATGGCACTGGGCCATTTGTGGGAAAGCACCTGAGTTTTGAGAAGTGTCTTGAGGCAAGAAATAGAGATTTATAATGACCTAGTCCTCAACAGATTTCTTTCCCTGATGGCTAAAGATTTTGAGCAATTTCTTAAGTGCCTTTTGGCCATTTGAGAGTCCTCTATTGAGAATTCTCTATTTAGATCTGTACTCCATTTTTCAATTGGATTATTTGGTGTTTTGATGACTAGCTTCTTGAGTTCTTTGTATATTTTGGAGATCAGCTCTCTGTCAGATATAGGGTGGTGAAGATCTTTTCCCATTCTGTTGGCCACCATTTTGTTTTGTTGACTATGTCCTTTGCCTTACAGAGCATCACAGTTTCAGGAGGTTCCATTTATTAATTGGTGATTTCAGTATCTGAGCTACTGGGAGCCATTATGGGCTTAATGAGAAACCTGGTACGAGGGAAATCTCCAGAAATCCACAAGGATGACCCCAATTAAGAATCTAAGCAAAGCTGGGTGGTGGTGGCACACGCCTTTAATCCCAGCACTCAGGAGTCAGAGGCAAGCGGATCTCTGTGAGTTAGAGGCCAGGTTGGACCGACAGCCTCCAAAACAATACAGAGAAACCCTGTCTCGTAAAATCAAAAAAAAAATCTAAGCAATAGTGGAGAGGCTACCTTAAATGCCCTTCCCTTATGAGATTGATGACTATACCTTAAATACCATCATAGAGCCTTCATCCAGTAGCTGATGGAAACAGAAGCAGAGATACACAGTTAAGCAGAGATACACTGAGTCCAACTCCTGAAATCCAACTGTAGAGAGGGAGGAAAGATGAACAACGGGGTCAAGACAATGCTGGGGAAACCCACAGAAACAACTGAACTGAGCAAGTGGGAGCTTACAGACCCCAGACTGACAGCTGGAAAACCAGAATAAAACTGAACCAGGTTCCCTGAATGTGGGTGTCAGTTGGGGGCCTTGGGCAGTCTATGGGGCCTCTGGCAGTGGAACCAGTATTTATCGCTAGTGCATGAATGGGCTTTGGGAGCCCATTCCCTATGAAGGGATACTCTCTCAGCTTAGATACACAGAGAACAGCCTAGGTTCTGCTCCAAATGATGTGATGGACTTTGATGATCCCCCATGAGAGGCCTCACTCCCCTTAGGCATGGATGATTGGGGGGATGGGGGATAATGGGAGGATGAAAGGGAGAGGGAACTGGGATTGGTATATAAAATTGTTTTTAGTTTAAATAAAAAAATTAAAAATCAGAATAAAGCTGGAGACCTGTGTATTATAAGATATATGTGCTTTGACCTCTAGGTTAGGTTTTGAAAATTAACAGTATAAACGATAGTCAAAGAGTTGAAAAAAAAAGGAACTTCCTGTCTAGAAACAAGTATTTCACTGTATTGGCTATTTTGTTTTTTTTTTGTTGTTGTTGTTGTTTTTCATCAACTTGACACAAGGATTAGAGTCATCTGGGAAGAGAGGAAGAGAGAACCTCACTAGAGAGGTTGCTCCTGTCAGACTGGTCTATTGCTAAGTCTGTAAGGTCATTTTCTTGACTTATATGTGAAGGCCTAGCCTCTACAGACAGCAAGGCTGGTGGTCCTAGGTACTGAAAAAAAAAAGCCAATCAAGCAAGCCCTGGTAAGCAGTGTTTCTCCATGGTCTCTGCTTCAATTCTTGTCCTGGCTTTCCTCAGTAATGGACTGATTAGGAAATGTAAACCACACCCCCAAATAATTGTATTTCTATTTGAACCTCACCCCTATATGGAGATTAAGTCTTTAATAAAAACATGTTTTGTAGTCAAAGAATACAAATGAATTTTTATTAGATATGTAAAAAGGTATCAGCATTAGATAAAGACTGGTCATGTGGATTACTTCTTCCAAACAGTCTGGGGAAAACCAGGGTGACCCCAGGAACTGAACACAGATGGTCAGCTAGGTTCAGGCCCAACAAAGCCTGGACACCAGGGACATTGTGATTGCACTTAAGGTAGACCTCACAGCACTCCTTTTCCTTCTCAAGAAGGCTGATCTTTAAACTGGGGCTACAGAGATGTGACTCCATCACTTCAACATGTCAGAAGTCTTATTTGAGGGAGTTGGATTAGGAAATAACCCATTGTGAACAATTTCTTTCATGAAAAGAATGTTTTTGGTCAATGATTAAGGATGCCGCATTTTGATTGGATGTCCAAAGATACAGGTATTAATTTTGGCCTCCAGATAGGTGGCACTGAGGGGTGTTGACATTTAAGAGGTCATTAGTCCATGGAGGGTGCACCCCCTCAAGGGGCTATGCGGTATGTCTTTCTGGCTCCAGATGTTGTCACTTGCTGGCACAATTGCCATCAACATACGCCACAGGACCAGATGTGCTCATTTGCTGGCATATACTCCCCACCATCATCCTTACACCATGGGATCATCCAGCCTTTAACTTGAGCTTCCATCTGTAAGTATTTCATATTTGGTATTTCACTATTGTGACAAGGTTAGACATAAGCGGCTTCCTACCCCTCACCCCAATCCTGTGTCTTTGAGGGCCTGAAACACAGGACTCATGTAAGTGTACACCTTCAGGTGTCCTGCAGCTAAGCCCTGTTGAACATAACATGTGTCAGGGATAGACTAAGGGAGTCCTAAAATCCCAGATAGGAAACAAGTTGTAAATTTACATATTCCTGTCCAAGTTGATAAATACCTACATGGGATTGTGAACAGATCTCCGATCTCTAAGAGTAATGACTTAAAACTATTACAAAGTTTCCTTTTAGACTTGAAACATAAGGCAAAGGGCTGGAAAGATGGAGAGATGGCTCAGCCAGGTAAATAATATCTTGCAAGCATGAGAACCTGAGTTCAAGCTTCACATGGTTTGTTTTGTTTTTAAAGGCCAGACCCAGTGGCACACACCATGTTACTGGTACCAGGGAGTCAGAGATAGGCAGATCCCTGTGGCTCACTCACTGGATAACCATTATAGCCTACTTGGCAAGTTCCAACCCCATGAGACCACTTGTCTTCCTCCTTCCAGAGGTGGTGCCAGAGGACCGACTCAAGATTGTCCTCTGGCCTCACCTGTGTATATACACATGAACACATAAGACAAGAGTTCTACCACAGCCTCTTTATTTGCAAGTCCAATCAATGATCCAACCTCATAGTTCTTTCCTTATGCAGGTAACAGATGAAGCCAACAATCACCACTGAACCCACTAATGCAGCCATGGCAGCTACTGTTTTAGAAGCAGTATCCTTGGCAATCTCATGCCTGTTGGGGACCATAGTATCTACAAAGAAAGCAGGTATTCAAATCATGTGGCTGTTCTGAGGCCTTCTACAGATGTTAAGCTTCAGTCACTTGCTCTTGCAAGTTTGCAGGAGGACACAACCTCACCCTCTCTATTGTCATCTTCAATCTCCCCTGCTCCACACACCTCCTCTCCCCACCTGTTATTACCATTTGCCCTCTCCATCTCAAGCCAGATGGACTGATACCTGGAGATTGCCTCAGCCTCTCAGACTGACTTAATATAACGTCTTGATGGGTAGCTATCCCTGGATGTGTGGTATCACAGAAGATTAGCTAGTGATTTAAGATAGCTTAACTTTACATCTGGAGTTGAGGCCCTCTGGATGAGGCTATGGGATGATTATAGGAGAAAAATCTATGATTTCATTTTGGCAGAAGGTAGGGAGATATTCATGCTTTTAACCTACCAATCTGCTAGCAATATACACCAAATTTCTTAGTATGATAAGCCACACTCCTCTTAGATCTAGTGTGGCATAAGAACCCATTATGACATCCAGCACCAGGGTAGAACTGTGAGAACTAACACAATGGGTCATGAACAAGACCATGGCTAAGAGCCCTATGCATCCTACATGGTTCTATCAGAGACTAAAATAAAAACAATTCTATCAATAGGTATCAGTCATGATCTGGCTAGTGTCAAGATTTTCAGGAGAACATACAAGAAGTTCAAGGCTCTGTGAGAAAGGAACTTGTTTTGCTCTTATCATTAAGCATATTAAATTTTTGGCAGGAAAAAAATTAAAGTACCCCAGACTTTAAATCTATACCTTTAAGTGAAGAGTCGTCTGACAGCAAGAGAATGGGTCCTGGGAGGCTAACTGTCATTGTATCTTCTTGGATGGCCTCTGTAGTGGGAGACAGATAGTCAAGGCTATATTTTTGACCTTGGGAGTAGTGTACCAGAAGCATCAATGGAATCCCTAGATGATATTCCTGGAGTATCTTGTGGCATGAATTCCATCTGTCTTGTCATGGATAGATTCCCGAAGGATGGATTCACTGGACTAAATGAGAACCTGTGCACCTTGGGCTCACCACATTGGTAAAAGCCTGGGTGAAGGGGTTTCTTGAGACTAGGTGGAGAGCAAGTTATTATCCTAAAATGTACTCAAGTCTAGAAAATTGAGACTTGCTTTGAGTAGCAAGAAAGGGATTGGATTTTTACCTCGTTTGCTCCTCAATGGTGCAGGGCAAGTCACAGAGCACAGAGGGGAGTCAAGGGACTCTGGGTTGCAGATTAAGGCACTGCAGTGGAAGTAGATCTGGAAGAGGAGGGAGAGAGTCAGGTGGAACCAATGGGCTCACTGTCAACCTGCCCCAGGTGACTTCTTGATCACATACCAGGCTAGAGAGCCCCTGTGCCTCTGACACAAAGGCAAAGGTCTTCACATCAAACCTCTGGTAGTGAGCAGGATGGACCACAGAGGAGCCAGCTGGATGGAAGGTAGTGCGGTAGTTGTCCAGTTCATATTCACAGCTAGGAAAAGGCACCAGGATGGGGGCATCAGTCACAGGAACACACACACACACATGCACATTTGGACAAGGTCAGTCTAATGTAACAACTCTATGCTACAACTATGTCTTCATCCCACCAGTGCCTTTGTTTTCCTTGCATCTTTCTGACTGAACCTAGCAGTCAATATTCATGAAGTCCTATCTATAACACCCATATTGTGCTATATAATGCAATTATGCATTTGTTTACCAAGTGAATTCAGATTTAAGTCGTGACCACTCTCCTATAGTCAGTGTGTGCGTTACTTAATATATCAGCTTACCTATTCCATTAAAATGAGTTTTTGTTATGTCCTAGATAGTAAATATTTACAACAGAAGTAGAGAATTGTTGACATTCTGTTTTACACACTAGCAGGTAATGATGGCATTAAGGAAGGAAACAAAGGTATGAAGAATTACATAGAGGGATAAGGGGGTCAAGGCCAGCCACAGAGAAAGAATACTTGGGCAAATCTCCAAAGGTAGAAAAATGGGCTGTGTGACAGAATGGGGTTATACATCCTTTGAGGCAGTAGTCATCTGGAGTCTAGATGGGGGTTTGAAGCCTTGTGATATATTCCCATAAAGCCAAAAGAGCCAAAGTATAGCTCTTTGCAGGTAAGGAACCCTGGAGGGGATACTTCAGGCAGAGCCAAGAGGACAAATACCTATAGCCAAAAGCACTGTCACATTAGGTTAGAGTGGGAATTCTAATCACAACTCTATCACTTACTGGTAAAGTAGCTCACCTAAAGCAACTCTTAGTAAGACTTGGCTTCCCTCAGGAAGGTCACTAGTGTTCCTCAGGTGATACCATGGGATACCTGACAGCCTGCCATATGGTAGGTGTCCAATAAGTGGACACTAGAATTCTCTCGTGATAAAGATGTAATAGAGGAGACTTTTGGGGGGAGAAGCCCATTCCTTAAGAGTCCAGGGTAATAGAAAAGCAGCACGAGCCACCCCATTAGACCAGACAAGGATTACTTCAGGGAATTCATGACCAATGTCTCCTTTAGGTTCCAGGAGGAGTAGTTTTAATCACTAGTAAGTTTTGATTTTTTTTTGGACAACCCTGTGGTGCAAGGAATACATACCCATCCACGACAATGTGCCACTGTGGGACAGAGGCTGGGTCGCTAGAAGATGTTGCCCAGCAGTCATCTAAGACCAGCTTGATACTGGGGTCATTCCTGTTCAACACAGTCACTTCCATGTAGATTGGCTGGCGGAGGTATCTCACTAGAGGGTACTCATCCTTCCTATAAGGTTGCTGGTAGGATTTGTCTGCAATTGATGAAAACCTCTTCAGGACTGAGGTATAGGCTGGCTGCAACATACATTATGCTGACAGCATTGGGTGGGGGATTTTCCATGAAAACGCACTAAGTGTTTTATTTATGAGCTCAAGTTGTAACACCTCACCTGGGTAGATTTGCAGGACCAACATCAGTGGACCTGGCTTCACAGAGGCCACTGGAGAAAGAAGGCTTTTGATATCGGCATTTAGTGGCACACTGTCTCTGGTGTAATAACACCTCACTGTCATTCTGGAAAATTGTGGGTAGGGACATTTGAAGAATTATGTTAACAAAAATCCCTGTAATTTAAACAAAAGTTTAAAATACCAAGTAGAAATTAAATCACACCTGAATTCACTATCCCTAAATATGATGCTTGGTGGTAGATTTTTCCAGAGAGCATGTATTTCATTCTCGTAGATGACTTTATCACCTTCAAACTTAAAAGTTAAAGTGGGTCAATAAAGTATTTACTTCAAAAGTAAGTCTTCACTCCTTACCATTGGCTGTTACTCACTTTCTGTCCTGTTCCACATCCATTCAGAGGTATATGGAACCGTAGAAGGCCCTGTGACTGAGACTTGAAGATAGGATGACAGGAAGAGTTTCCCACGACAAGGGTCTCCAGGTTCAGAGCAGGTTTTGTTTGGTGGCTGTAGACCTCAAAGTCCATAAAGCCATCCTGTGTACACAGTTTATCTGCAACTGGACAGCAGTAAAGGTTTAGAGAAAATAAACCTACCCTGTGATATGACCTGCCAGCCTTTAAGTCTTAGAGCAATCCAGAAAGCAAGCTTGAGTTGTCTTTAATTCTTTTTGAGCAAACGTTGAAAAAATACCTTGAGTTACAAGAAAAACGTTAAGTTACCAGACCAGTGTCATCACCATACAGACCAGGAGACCAGGAGATGTGGGAAGAAGGATCCATAGGTAACGAGACCACATCCTGATAAATGATTCAAGTGTCTTAAGGATTCAATCTGGGTTGGCTATTAGGTACCAGGCTTCATTGTGTCCCTTTCAAGATTTTTTTTAAAACAGGGACACCCATATAGGAAGTTATATAGTATTAAAAACAATCCAATAGAACTCTGAGACCCAAAACTGTGGGTTCTGAACTCTTGGTAGGGGATACTCAGTCTGGATTCATACATCCCAGGCAATTTGAGAACTGAGAAGGGAGCTTTATTATTGGCCTGACCTGGTCAAGGTGAGGAATAAAAAAAAATTGAGGCTTAGCTAAAGAAGGCACCTACTCAGGATTCCTTTTCAGGGTTCCTAGGAGTCTAAGGAAGCACTTTTAGACTAGAAGCTTGAAGTCTTTGTCCCTGGATGGTGGTGGTGGTGTGATTCTCAAGTCCAACCTAGTATACCTAGGTTAAATCCAACAGTTCCACAATGACCTACCACCCTGCATGAATGTTTGAGAATGGTAGCACACTTGGGTCCCTATCAGAGAATTTAGATGGCCGTTTCTGACATGGCTTATCTTCAGTCTCTTTGACCCACAAGTATGAATCAAAATCTTGGTCTGTTACATCTTCCCACATGCATTACGAAGAGCAAAAAGAAAAGCAAAAACATAATTGATTTAAAAAATCTTACCTATAGAGACTGGTGACTCACAATGGCACTCAGGATCAATCACCAAGGACACCAGGTGTGGCTGAAGGCTAAAGTTCAGCTTGAGTGAGGAGAAGTAGAACTGATAGGGTGGACATTTTTCAGAGGGCTGAAATGAGAGAATGTCAACTAGCCATCTCCCCAAGCAAGAATTCAGACGCTTGCAGAACACACTTCAGACTGATGAGGTTCCTTCTAAGCCATAACAAAATAGCTATCACTTCCTCAGGTCAGGCTGCTTCTCTAGGTAGGAAGTTTATTGCTTTAAACTCACATCCTAAAGTACCCAGGACTTCACACTCTTTGTACTATTAGTCACTAACTCTTAAACTGGCAAATCAAACTGTCAAGTAGTGCTGTCCCTAAACAAGCCCAAGTGATCAAAGGACCCCAGATATTACAAAATGCCATTGTTACACACCCACACAATCTATCCCTAGCAACTGCATCCATCAAGACTAGCCCCAGGGCCGGGCGTTGGTGGCACACGCCTTTAATCCCAGCACTCGGGAGGCAGAGGCAGGTGGATCTCTGTGAGTTCGAGGCCTGGCTGGACCAACAGCCTCCAAAACAATACAGAGAAACCCTGTCTTGTAAAAACAAAAACAAAAAAAAAAGACTAGCCCCAGGATAATAGACCCTTAAACAAAAGGTTTAAACAAAAGGTTCAAGCAAGCAAACAAAAAAGACCAAGTTGCCCCATTATATAACAGAGCATAGCAAGGGTTCATCATTGGATGTCTGATAGGTAGTTTGTACTTGTCAAATGAACTGAGAAAAATATGTAGGAAAGTACCCATAGGCAGGAGTTAAAGAGATGGTATTAGAGAGAACCTTCCTTAAATTTTATATAAAGTGATCAGAGGAGGCCTGGCACCACTTAAATTCATCATTATAGCAAATAGGCTCTATGGGCAAGTCATGAGTCATATCATATCACCCCCAGAGTACTTCAGATGGCTCTTGCAGCATTCAGGAAATAGCAACATACTTTTGTTTTCAGGAGAGTTTTTCTGAAATGCAGTCTCAAGCCATTTGTTGCTTCTTTGTCGATCCCATTGGCATGCCATTGCATCTCGGGGATGCTGCTTTTTCCAAAGTCCACAGACGTTAGCTTCCCAGGAAATTCTGGTATGGTGAGAGTCATGTGTGTAGCATTGCAAGCCACAGAAAGATCTGCAGGCAAATGATTGACGGAATACCTATTATCAGTCTTTGGTTAAGTCCTAAGAACAGGGTTTCTCACTGCTGCAGCTGTGGTTTCTTGGGCCTCACCTGATGCACAGACAGCTTGTGAGGTGAAGGTGACCGTCTGCTCAGGAATTGAGAACAAGAGCTTCAGTTGCACAGTATAGAGATGACTTCTCCCTTGCTGGGGGGAGGGAGGTCAGGAATTTAAAGATATTAGTTTGAGTCTCTAACCAATAAGAGCCAATATGTTCAAGCACTGGGCATCACTTTGGCACAAAAGAGATGTAGGTATTTTATCCAATTGCTGCCAAGTTGCTCTGCTCTTAATCTTGTCTCCTATAATGCTTGGAAGACTATTGCTATCTGTGGGGATGACCTATAGTTGACCCATTTCTAGGAAGACAGCAGTAAGAACTAGCCATATTCGATGACTATCTTACAATGCTGGTCAGGTGCTTATAGAACCCAGAAATCCTGTTATATTCAAGGTGAAATGAAAACTGTCTTTATTAAAATAGCCAATGTTTGAGCACTTACCAGGACAGTTGTGCATGATTTAATCAGTGGGATAAATCCTAAGAAATGCATCAGACACTTGTCCTTGCACAGTAGAACATAGTCACACAAAACCTACTTTTGCCATTATCCATCTAACATGTGATCATATGTGTGAAACCTTTATCCAATGGGCAGAAGAGTTCACATAGCACAACTATAGACATGAGCAAGGCATTGCACTATGTTACTACAACTATTATAAAAAGTCAAATTCAGCTCCACTACAGTCTTATGTGACTGTCATAGGTCCATCATTGACCTAAACATTATACAGAACATTATAACATGTCAATTTAATATCTCACAGATGGCCTGGAAGACAAAGCAAAGAGTGTCACCCAAACAGAATACCTTAACTCTTAATGCTCACAATCCCCCTTCTCTACAATACACTTAGAATGTAGGTTTATAAAAAGGTGGAAGAACATGTACCAAGGCCATTGCATTCCTGTCATCCAATAACGAACTGGTATTAGAATTTACAGATTGTGACAGGTTCTCACTATGTAGTCAAGGCTATCCACAAACTAACAAACCTCCTGCATCAGCATCCCATGTACTAGACCTATAAATATATGCCAATCTGCCCACCTAAATATATGTCTGTAATTGGCAATATAGCCCATTCGAAGACATAATTGAGATCATGCTGAGGCTTAAAAACATTGGCCAGTTCCTTGGTGGTGATATAAAAGGGTTTTCATACTTACCACATAGTGACCGACTCCAGTAGCATTGAATGGGACTTCGAGGGTTATTTTCCGGGTGTCAATCAGAAAATTAAATCCTTGTCTTAAGGCATCCTTCAGGGGCAGTCTGTGGACTCTTGTACCATTGCCAAGATTAACAATCCATCCCGTCTCAGAAGCATTTTTCTAAAGGTCAAAACATGGAGATAATTCCAAGTAGTCCTGTGACCTACATGTGCATGCCAACAGCACACCTACTCATGACTGCATGTGTGCACGAGCACACACACACTAAGCATTGTTTAAGATTGACACTAATATTTTATCATATTAAAGTGACCATGAGCTTTAACATGAATTTAAATATTATATGGTTCATAAGGAATTGCATTTTTGGGGTTGGAAAGATGACTCAGTAAATACTTACCGTGACTCAGTGGATACTTACTGCTCTTCCAGAGGACCCAATTCAGTTCTCAGAATCCATATTACATGATTCACAACTGACTTTTACTCCAGTTACAGGGAAATGACCCCTCTCCTATGTCCAGTAGTCACCCCCACACACACAGTGTACACGTATGCATGCATGTACATGCATGTGTTCTCATGTACACAAACTCACTAAAAATAAACCTACATTCTTACCTGATCATCATCAGCCAACTTAGAGAAAACGTAGGGGAAGGAAAACTGGAAAGAAAAAGATTTAGGAGAAAGTTTCAGAAGCTCTGCCACTTGCTATTTTGCAGAAAACACCCAGAGTGACATAAAAATTAGTCCATGCCATTCTTTCAAGAAGCCTGGCTGCTGCCATGCAGTAGGAGTAGTACATGGCCAGATGTGTCTTCCAATCCTGCCTTTGGATTTTATCCCTTTGGGTTTCCAGTATCAAAAGGCATTAGAAAAGGTAGACTAAATCCAATTACAAGTTGAAATATCAGGTCCTAAAACACACAACCTTTATTATATGCACAGAACCAAGTACAGTATCAAGCCATTGCTGCCATGACAAAAGTACACATATTACTTAGTGATCCATTGTCAACATGAGCCTATTGAGTATAAACACAAACGCAAAGGGGTTGGCTTTCTTAGTTTGGAGACAATGCCTTGAATGTGGTATCAGGCAATCCTATGAGTATCAGTGTGATTGCAGATTTGAGCCTTTTCTATTGCTAGTCACACTGTGCTCAATACTGTTTCTACTCAGTCCTTAGAGCTGCCATATCAGATGACTGTTCTTCCACTTTAGCCTTAGAAACAAAGCCTTAGCATGGTGGGGAAAATGCATCATACAGCAAATATCATAGGAATGAAACTGAGGTCCAACCAGCTACTAAGCCCAGCTATGTCCACAACATCATTCCATTTCCCCTGCTGTAGCCGTATGAGAGGCAGTCATTCTACTTCACTTACAGATACAAAATCCTCCATGCAGACTATGACTTCTGAACGCTCGTGGATCTCCATTTTCTTAAGTGGACAGGAGAAATGATGCACGTCCTCTTCAGTACTATTGTCCTGGACCCTGATGGTCACCTGGTACCCACCAAACTGTGTACAAACATAGCACAAATGAGGAAGTTGCATCTTAGTGGGACAGGCAATTCTAGAAGACTATTAGTCTGACCGTTAGAGTAGAACATATTCAAGTAATACAAGTTCCTGAAGGTAATTTATTCCTTTGCCAGGAGACTATATAGCTGGCCCTTGAGATATTCTTGTAAGACTCACAGGTTGAGAGAGAATTCAAACATTAGGGATAGAGCCTGCTTTTCTGTTACATTTTTATTATGTTCTATTGTCATATGTTGGGAATCATTGTCTAGTCCCAAACACCTATACAGGTTATTCAAAATATACCTACTCTTAAGTAAAAACTCTTGTGCTGGGTGGAGCCATGTTACCTCTGACCTCAGCAACTTTATAAGGCAAGATGACTGCTATCAACTTTTTGTTAAATGTTAGAATAGTATAACTCTTGGAATTTATGTCATTTTAACTTTAAAAACCTTCTTAATTCAAAAATCACATTAAGGCTAGGAGACTAGATTTGGCATTCACAGTTTGCCATTAGCAGACACTGGACCCAGGGGAATGCAATTCTAAACTTCTTGAAGTTGGGAAGGCCTGTATTCATAGGAGGACATCAAGTTGGAAGGGATATGTGATACGGAGCCCTGGGAGAAATTGGAAGGAGTGAGTGAGGGCTGGATATGATAAACACACACTGTATACATGTATGAAACGTCAAAGGATAAATGAACAAGAAAGTTTAAATAGTACAGATTTTCATAAAAGATATGTGATTACTTTCCTGAGCCATCACAGAGGTCTTAGTGGACTAGATGACTGCTCAGAAAGCAGGGTCTATGGATAAACACAAAACTTGCACTGTAGGGCAGATGATGTGACTTGTTAAGCATTCGGGTCCCAGGACTCACCCTACTCCCACATTAACTGGACTCCTTCAACACATCAGAACCCCTAGGTGATTCTTTGCCCTGAAAGCATGAGAACTGCCATGTGGCAGTTATTATTGCACCTAATGACCCTAATTGGGTGATCCTGTTGCATGGCAATAGAGACACCCTTATTGCTTAGCAACTGTTTGCTTTTTAACACCTGTTCTTAAGCTAGTTCTCTATCTGCTATCACCAAAAATAGCCTTCCATCTCACACAGGGGTTGTATTAAAATAGCACCATGCCCAAGCATTTGCTTTGTCTAAGTCATGTGCCCTGCTTTCACCTCTATAGTATCATTTGTCTTTATACCTTGTGGAGATGGTAGCACCTTTACAATTTTCCAATAGGCAAATAGAGGCTTAGCAAGGTTAGGTAGCTTACTTGAAGCCAAACCTGAGACTAGCTCAAGCACTGGGCTTCTTCAACACTGATATTTCAGATCTTTTCACCTCACCTGGGCACTACAAACTATATGACAATATCCTTAACTTCTACCCACATTGGTGCCAGTAGTAGAGTCTATCCCTCTTCAGAATGTTTCTGGGCATGATCAGAAGTATCGGGTATGTAAGTAACCCAATTGAACAAGTCATTCTGATTGGGGACTACTGTTCTATTTCGAAGTAGACTTAGCCATCAAGTTTAATATCAGTAAATGATTAAATTCCTACTCCCTAAATCACTCCTCAAAAGTACTTACTGTTCTTGTAGTACAGTTTTCATAAGGAAATTTCATGAGGAGCTTTTCTGAGTCCAGAGTATAAGTGCAGTTCAAAATTTCAACACCAGAGGTATCTACAGAAGACAGATGACCAAAGAATGCATTCCAATGTCAGAGCCAACGGAAGGTTCTGAGCCAGGACTTCACATCCTCATCTCAAGGCACTTCTATCACTGATGACCCAGTTTGGTGATTGATTTCAACTTTGTGTGCTGTGACTTACACCTAGAGGTTTCCCAGTGGATCCCATATAAGTCATTCTACCAAGAAAAGACAGGTGTTTCCCTCTGGGTGGTATCAGGACCCCCATAGCACCAGGGGAGACTGATGCTAGTTGTTACAGATGCTGAACTTTCATGTTTCCCAAATAGGCTGTCCTGCTTTCTACAAATTGGAATTAAGTTTAAATAGTACAGAGGCTGGAGAGATGCTCAGAGGTTAAATGCAGGGGCTGCACTTCCTAGAAGACCCTGGTTCAATTCCCAACACCCATGTGGCAGCTCACAATGTCTGTAACTCCAGTTCCAGGGGATAAGACACCCTCACACAGACATACATGCACACAAAAAAGTTAAGGAAAATCATTAAAATTATAAGATGATTAAATAGTACATATTACATACCCACCACAGAAGGTTGCCATTTTTCCATGTCAAAACTGCTTGGAAATGCAACTCTCACTTCATTTTCATCACAAGAGACAGTGACTGGAGAACGGATGAAATATTGGAAGACTCTTGAGTTACAGGAGACACTATTCCTACAGGTAAGTGTAGAAGCACCATCTTCCTCAATAGCATGGAGGGATGACTACCCGTTAAGGAAAGGGAGGACACTCTTACCTTCAGGGAGCTCAAAGATTAAGACATACAAATGCAACACAAGACTTCAGGGCTATAATATGTTCCTATTCAATACCCAGGGCTCCAAGGAGAACCCCAACTTAATGTTAACAAGCCAAGACTAGACATCTAGACAGGAAGCTGCCTGCTGTGGGCATGTAACTGCAGGCTGTGGACATAGTAGGTCCCAGGAGCAGAAGCTTGCTCTACAGTCTTCCAAATTAAAGCTTTAAGAAGAAAGTCCTAGGTAAGCCCCAGGGCTTTATTTTTTTTTTTCAAGACCAAACTCTGGCCAACACCTGCCTTTCTGAAGCCTCTGACTCAGGGGAGAGTCTCAAACTTTTTCAGAGAGAGTCCTGGTTGTGTCCAATGCTGGTGATGTAAGCTTAGGGCATAGATGAAGACTATGAAGCATACGGTCCGAGCTAGGCACCAGAAAATGCAGAGCAGCAAGGGGTTGGGAAGTAGCATAGAAGCTGTTTTGAACTCTTGCATCTAGCTGACATAGCAAGCCCACAGACAAGCAGGAGAAATTCCTTAATAGCTTATCTAAAGTAAGAAGGGAGGGAGTGACAAGTCATTAAGCTAGGCACACACCAGAAAAAAATCAGCATTAAGGAGGTTGGGCAGATGGATTGGGACACCGGACTGAGGTCACAGTAGGCTACACAGCAAGTCCCTGCTAGGAAGGATGGGGAGAAAAAAAGAGGGAAGAAAGCTGGAAGAACGTGGTGAACTATTCCATTTGCAGCCTGTTCTCTTCATTAGGAGGGTTCTATCACCCAAGAAACATACCTGGGAAGGAAGGGTGCTTCAACTGAGGAAGACTTAATGAGTTTACTGAAGTCAGAAGGGCAAATAAGAGAGAAATCGACCTGTAGGTGCTAGATAAGAGAAGGGAAGTGTTAAGGAAAAGTGAACTTAAACAAAGTCAATGCATTCCCTACCCTCATTCCCAGAACGACTCACCTCCTGCAGCATGGAGGGCTTACAGACTCTCTCCTCTGCCTCCAAACCATGTTGGAAGCCACCACTAGAGCACGGAGGCTGTGTGCGCTCTCACTGTTATAGCAAGATAGGATGTGATCCCACCCTCTCACCATTGGGGGCAGCTGGATCTCTCAGCCCAGCTGAGGAGGTATTTGGGGAGAAAAGTGCCACCTGCCCTCCCTTACACTTGCCTCCATGCTCTGCTAGCAGCTTCTGCTGGACAAAAGTAAAATCAGGGTTCCGTGAAATTGGCCCTATGTGAGTAAATTGGTGACCCACCCCAGAATTTTGGTTGGGGGGAATTCAGATCTTTTAAGCAAGATATTTACAGTTCCAGTATAGTGAAGGATGTTTAGGTTCATTAAAGAATGACATTTTTTTTCATACCACTAAAGCTTTGCTATAGGTGTTGCATGGGAGAAAGAGACAGTTAAAAAAAAAAGAATAAATTTAAGTAAATAAGGACATTACATCCCCACCTTTGCTCCCAGAATACCCCATTTCCTGACTGTTGTGGAAGCTGGAGGTCACTCGGGTGATGCTCATGAAGTACTTTTAAAAAATGGATTTAAAGAAAAAGGAATGTGAACTCATGTCCATTTACAAAAGTTTAAGCTTACTGAAAAGAATAATCAGTAAATCCTTTATAATTGGAGTGCATCTATGATCTTTTCCAAAGGGCCACAAACTCCATAATATGTAATTTAAACAAAAACAAGACATAGGGATAAAGTTTAAACACTGTTTTGTAGCTTCCTGTTACCATTTACAGCATTCTCGTATCTCACGTAGTCATTTTTTAGGGTTGTATAGCCATGTATAACATATACTCTTTTATATGGTTGTGTCACATACACTCATTCCCATATCACAGTATACTCACTTTTAAGGGTTATAAAGTCAGTATTTAGATAAAGACTTATTTAACTTCCTTATCGATAGACGTTAAGTGGTTTCCAGTTTTCATCATTTTAAACAACATGATAAATGCACTTTTTTGAGACAGTGCCTTGCTATGTAGCCCAGGCTAGCTTAGAATTTTCCTGCCCCCCACCTCCCATATGGTGTGAT
This sequence comes from Mesocricetus auratus, assembly GCF_017639785.1. Taxonomy (NCBI): domain Eukaryota; kingdom Metazoa; phylum Chordata; class Mammalia; order Rodentia; family Cricetidae; genus Mesocricetus; species Mesocricetus auratus. The sequence goes on along the minus strand of NW_024429182.1, from coordinate 79,037,801 downwards.
TATAGGTGTGTGCTACCATACTGTTTAACATGATGGACTAACCCTTAGTATAATTCCTGGCTAACCCTTAGTATAATTCCTAAAAGTGTATCTCATGGGTCAAAGAGTATAGTAATCTAAGAACGGAATATCTTGCAATACTTAGGCATTTACAGGCCAAACAACCTGTCCAAGGTTTGATAATTTAATGTCATTGGAGAATTCAGGTTTCCAGAGACCTGGTTGATGGGTCTTTTTGGCATCTATCACTGCTATTTAAGACATTTAAATATGTTCACCTTATGTTCCCTATCAGGTGAATATAGTGGGCAAACTCTGGGCAAGCATAGTGTGGCATTTGAAATTACTGGTGTATGCATTTCTTTCTTGGTGTGACTTTAAGGGTAATATCTACTAGTCTATCTGACGTGTCAGTGTAGGTTATAATCACATTGTCCCAGTGCCTTTGATAAGAAAAAAATGGGCTTCTCATTAACATCACTCTTGGGGGCCCACCCAATAATCACTGAATCAGATCCTGGTGGGTGGAGGCCAGGTGGTGTGTCTCAACAAATGCCACAGGTACTTATTATAATTTGAAAAATCAGGAAAATACCTGGAGGGAGGTAAGCATGGAAATGAATGGTTGCTGTGGTTAATCTCTGTGTGAGAATGAATTGAGTAGATTGTGTCCTGGTGGGGGAGGTAAGGTGAAGCAAAATGTGAACAATCAGGTTAGACTAGCAGAGATGGGGAAAGGGTTTTGTTTAAGAGCAGGAGCCTGAGAGGAATAGCAACCCAACCCGCCTGAAGGTTTTCCCCAATGTGGCATCTTTCCCACAAATGTCCCACGAAAGTTAATACTGTGATGAGATAACCATAAGAAAGCAATCTGCCTGGGACTCAGCTCTGTGGAGAAGCCCATCAGGGAGGTGAAGGGTCAATCTGTTTCTTCCACCAACCCAGGCTGCCTTCTTTCCCAAGACCTCAGCTATTCTCCGGACGGGGAGGGTTTTGCCTTAGAAAAAGGCTGCACCTGGGAGCTGTAGGAGATGGAGAGAAAGGGCCTACTGTGAAGCTTCTGAGTGTACCGGGAGTAAATTCATCGGCCTCACTTGGCCCAGACAGATGCTGTGCCCACTTGTAACAGACTGTCCTGGGGGCCTCAGGAACCAATGTCCAGGTTTTTGCTCTGGAAAAGCCTTGCCTCCGTGCACAAGGAAGGACGTGTGTTCAGTGCGGCCAGCTCTGGGAGTGAGGGGAGAGCTGTACCATTGTAAGATGATGCTTCTGTAGGTCAGAAAATCTGGTCTTTACAAAACCGATTCCTCATAGTTCACAAAGAAGGGAGGTCTCTTTTAAGTGTGTATTTTCCATTCCTTTAGATGAGGCTTTTAAAAATTGTTATTCACGCCCATGAAGTTTTCTCTGAATGCCCCTGAGTATCTCTTTAGTCACAAGGCATTTTTCCTGAGGGAGTTTTAAGTTGGTCCTATGAAGGTGAGGATGTCTTTAGTTCTACTTTTCTCACACCTGAGCCTTCCTTGTTATAGTTTGTATAGGCAATAGTTTCTAACTCTTAAGTATTGACTCTTCTGTCACACTTTTTTTTGGTTTTGTTTTTTTGAGACAAGGTTTCTCTGTATTTTGGAGGCTGTCTAGAACTCGCTCTGTGGACCAGGCTGGCCTCAAACTCACAGAGATCTGCCTGCCTCTGCCTCCCAAGTGCTGGGATTAAAGGCATGTGCCACCAAACCCCGGCTTCTGTCACACTTTCTACAACCCCTAAATTATTAACTGAAGACAGCTGGAAGGGGACAGTCACTTCAGCTACCAAGAATGATTCTATGAGTTTATCAGAACCATGAAAGATGATGTGCCACATGGAGTGTCAGGGGTACATATTTGGCATGTTTCTCTGGTTTGCTTTTATGAAAGGGAAATAGGAGACCCTTGTTTCATCCTCTATGAGTCTCTGTGGGCACGCAAATACTTGTCGAAAAGTCTAGAAAGGATCTGCCAGAGTAAGCAATGTCACCCAGGGAGGAGACAGTGACAGCACAGGAGTTTGCTTAGGCAGCTCCTGTGGCTTTATGGGGCATTTGCAACTACAGTCAGCTCTGATTCATTTTGTGTTCTCCATTTTCTAGGTTTTGGAGATGGTGCCATTTTTGTTTGTTTTGTTGTTGTCTTGAGACAGGGTCTTGCTGCATGCATCAGGCTGGCAGAAGGACACTGTGTAGCTCAGGCTTAAAATCCTCTTTTCTCAGCCTCCAAGTGATGTTCACAGATGTATGGCCACCACACCTGGCCCTCTTCAGGTTTTAAATATATGTAAATTGTTTCCCTCTGGAGATAGGAAGAGGCACACAGAAGAGTGGTGACTCACACACACACACACACACACACACACACACACACACACACACACACACACACATTTTTTTTCTTTTCAGATGGACTCATTTGCCACTGTCGCTGTCCTCACTTTAAAATCTGGTTTCTATCTAATCAACAGTGCGATGGTTTAATGCTCAAGAGAGTGTCTGTAAACTTGAGGCTTCCAAACAAGTCTAGCTGCCTACCACAAAGCAAAGGCAATGAGTCTGAAGAGGTCTGGTGGTTTGCCTATGGTCATTTACCCATGCCAGCAGCAGAAGGAGCTCCAGGAGAAGCTAGGTTTCCTCTCATTCATTTTTAGTTTCAGTCTCTCTCTCTCTTCTCCACCTCTTTCTCCATTTTCCTCTCTCCCTTTCTCTCTTCACATGAGGGGTGCTTTAAAACTCTGTGCTTTTCTTATAGTTCATGTAGTTTTGAAAGTACAAGATGACATTAATTAAATTTTAACAGCAAAAGATAAATCAAAAATATAGTTATGCTAATACAGATTAAAATAGCTTTCAAATATCAAATATGAATTTAACTTGGAAAATAAGCCAACGTCAGTGAGAATGTTCTCTCACATCCTATGGCAGCTCCCCCAACAGCCTAGTATGGGATGTTAATTCAGGGTCCACGTGGGACCTTGAAGTCTAAGTTTAATCAACCTTCTGACCATGTGGATTCAGAAACAGACAGGACAAAGGTTGCTCACTCTCGAAATTAACTGGAGGGTAGTTTTTATAAGTAGATGCCAGAGAAAGCTTAGTTGTTCATAAGAGCTCAATTATAGGGCCAATGAGATGACTTGGTGTGTAAAGGTGCTTGCAGCCAAGCCTGAAGATCTGAGTTCCATCCCTGGATATGATAGAGGAAAATGAATTCTGCAAATCGTTCTCCCACCACCACACTTGTTCCTTGAAACACCCTGGCATACATCTATGTGTGCGCCTGAATACCCCCTCACATTAAAAAAAAAACCAACCTCATTTATAAACAAAGGTTAACTAAGTCATTTACCTGGACTACACTGTTGTTAGTAGTTGGAGTGATGGTTAACAAAACAATAGAGGGAAGGTTTTCTTAGCAATACAGTTTTCCCTGGGCATCTGTGAGGTATTAGCTCAAGGATCTCCTGCTTATCCCTTTGTATGTTTCCAAAGACATAAAAATCTCAGCTCCTTATATAGTGACTCACATGCAGTTGTATGATATGCAAGTCTCTGTCTTGTGTATATCAGCATCATCTTGTCCCATGGAGGACAAGCATGCCTGTGAGTTGAGTGGGAACGCAGCCAATGGTAACTACAGGAGTTTTCACTCGAATGCATACTATTTGCTGGTGGACCGGCACTTAGGGAAATGCCGACCAGGTGGGACATGATTGCTGTTAGAGTTATTGAGGGGTAACATTCAAAAGTCATCTGAGGCTGCTGCGGAGATGCCTCAGTTGGTAAAGTGCAAGAACCCAAGTTCAATTTTCAGAGCCCAGGTATAAAATCAGGTATGTAGTGCATGCTTGTAACCCTAGTCCTGGGGAGGAGGAGACAGGTGGATCCTGGGGCTCAGTGAGGAGCTGGCCTAGCCTAATCATTGAGTCCCAGGTCTCAGTGAGAGATCCTGTCTCAAAAAAACGAGGTAGATGGCTCCTGAGAAAAGACACCCAAGGTTGATCTCTGGCCTCTGTATGAACACAAACATGTGCCCCGCACCCTCCCATCCCCAAGCCTCCTTGTTGCCAGCACCCAACACAAAACAATAGCCACAAAAGTCTTCTGTCCTAGGAGGTATCACCCTGGCAGAGCACCTGTCTTGGCATCCACCATGGCCTTGGTTCAAATCTCATCACCACCAGAAAAACAAAAGCAACTAATTATGTTGTGGCAAGATGAAGATGGGCCAAAGTGCTTGCCATGAAAGCCTAGTTACCCAAGTTCAGTCCTTAGAACTGTGAAAGGAGAGAACTGACTACTGCAAGGTTTTCTCTGAACTTGAACGTGCACTCAAATGTGCACAATAATAACAAATAACAAAGCAATTTTAAAATGCTTTACATTTTCGTTTACTTATTTTTATGTGGATGGTGTTTTGCCTGCATGTGTGTCTGCGCTCCATGGGCTGGAGGAGGGTGTCAAATCCTCTGGGACTCAAAATACCTACAGTTGTAGCTGCCATGTGGGTGCTGGGAATTAAATCCAGGCCCACCAGGAGAGCACACAGTGCTCTTAAACACTGAGCCATCTTTCCATCCCCTAAATAAAATAGCTTTTAAAAAAGGCTTCTGACTGTGCTACCTGATGCCAGCTAGAATCTGTATACGAAGCTGGCTTGGTGTAAGGCAATAGCTTCCATGTGCTGAGAAATGGTGGCTGTCTCACTGCCCCATCAGAGTGGGATGACAGCCCAGGACAGTGGAGGCTGAAAGAGCCTGGGAGGCCCAGGTGCTTGTTCTTAAGGCTCCACTGACCCAAAGGTCATCACTATGACCTTCAGCTTTTCATCTTAAAGCCGAACACCCAGAGTCTATTAAATGTCTTCAATTTAAGGATTAGTGTTTTGCTTGCATAATAGCTTTAAAATCCTGCACCCTTCAAGCCAAACACACCCACAGGCCATATTTCTACCACCAACCAAGGGCATTTGATTTCCAGCACTATGGAGACCCCGTGGATTGTGGCTTAGCCACTAGCTCATCTAGTTAGCAGCTGCAGCCCTTCCAGGTCCTTTCAGCTTTGCTAAGTTTTGAGTAAGGTGCCTTTAAGCTGGGTTACAAAAGGCAGGCACTTGCCCAATGCCAGCATCGCAGGTGAGACCCAGGTGTGGCTCCATTGTCTGTCAGGTTCTAGTTGTTTTAGGTTTGGGGCTCTCCACTCTTTTCACTGCTTCATGTTCATTTTCCCTTCCTAATGGCTGACTTCAGTCAGGTCTAATACTGGAAGAAGAAAAAACAGTTTTAGTGGCAACTGCTGCAATTGTGTAAACCTAATCCTGAGAATAAATCCCTGATGACCTGTTTTCTCCCAGGACAGCTCTGTTTCTGTGCTGGTGATGCTATGACTGTTTGCAAGCCTATATCACGGGTGTGGAGCCTGAAGACACTCAGAAACATGGTCTCTCCATCTCAATGCTTCTTACTTTCCTTCCTTTGGTTTAAGAAGCTGATTCTTTAAAACGTCTTACACACACACACACACACACACACACACACACACACACACACACATTTACTCTTACATTCAAGTAACAGCAGAGCTCTGTGAAGACCCTTTCAGCAGCTCTATGATCCATCCCTTTCTCTTCTGGTCTCTGGTAAGTTTTGTAGCCATATTTGAGTCACGACCATCTCACACAACAGGTTGAAGAGGAGTAAACATTTCTCAGAAACCACAAGAACTTGTGAATGTAGGAAGAAGCAAAACATTTTTCTGAAGGCCTATAACATATGCATGGGTCTTGTGCTGACACGGACGCCTAAATGATCAAGGTAGGAAACAGAATATGGGCCGCAGGCTCCTTAAGATGAAAACCCCAGGTTGGTAGGTAGCTCACAGAAAGCCAGGATGGGCTGAATGTGCCTCCCCTTGTGAAGTTCATGATGGAGTTATTGTCTCCAACATCTTGGATGCTACTGTGTTTGGAGATACAGTTTTTAAAGGGGTGACTACATTAAACCAAAGTCTACAGAGAGCCCCGAATCCAATGACTGGTGGCCTTGGGAGACAAGGGCATTTGGACCCAGGTATGTACATAGAACACAGAAGGGGAGTATATGAACCAAGAGGAAGGGCACAAAACAGCACCCTCTCTGTTTCAGAAGGAACCAACTCTGTTGACATTGATCTGAGCCTCCGAAATTGTGAGAAAATTATTTTCTGTTGTTAAAACAGCCCCAGTCTCTGGTGCTTTATTATATGAGCCCTAGCAAAATGAACACAAAATCCCAAATGAGAATATAATTCTACAACTGTAAGATACTTATTTATTTATATTTCAAGAAGTATTTAGTTATTGAGAGGAAAACTGCAGAGGAAAGAAAACGCTGTAGCAAATGCTATGGGTTGCGATTTACTTAATGGGGGAGAAGTACTTCTTTTGCTAATTTACACCCAATGAGCACTCACTACACACCCTACAGAGTGCTCATCATTTAAAAACGTTAATTCAGTAATTACTTGCAGTAAACTTGTGAACAACAGCTGGAAAATTCTTCTCATCACCGAGAAGGAAACTGAGACTCCCAGAGAATGTACTCAAATGCATGGTAAAATTCAGTCTGGGTCCTTAGTGACTATCAGATTCTGACTTTTGTCTGTATTCCTGACCACTGCTCCAGCCTGGCTTTATTTTAGTACAATGCTCAGCATAAGCTTGCCTGCCTTCCCCAACCAGCTGTGAGAGCACTGAATGGTTTGGATATTATTTGGTGGTCTGCTAAAGGGTGTAGGAATACCTCTGCTGTGGTAAATTCTGCCATCTTGAACTAATTTGTCTGTTATTATATGTTTTTCTCAATAACCATTGTCCCTGCAGTTTATTTAGAGTTTGGGTTTTGAGTGGGGACTCAGGTCACTTATTTATACAGGTGACTCACTCATGGAAGAATTCTGTTGATCAAAATCTCCAGGTCATAGGGCCAGTGACAAGATGAGGAAGGAGAAAAGTGTGGAGGGAAAAGGGGAGATATGCCCTGCTAACAAAGTCAGCTCATTCATTAGAATTTAAATTCATAGCCCTTGCTTAGACTAGCCAGTATTCAAATTTTAAAGAATTTGTTTTTTGAAGCCTTTATAAAACTCCCCACTGTTACAATGTATGCCATCTGGGATTTGGCATTTATAAAATGTGCTGTTAAGAAATGCCAAGAGATTCCTCATGTAAACCAGATGGTACAATAACAATTCTGTCTTTATTTTTTGTGGCAGAAAAATGGGGCTTCAGTAGCTTGAAACTTATGTGACTAAATTAAGCCCAATCAATACTTCTGGGACATTATAATTTCAATAGGCAACTTACCCACCTAAATATTTTCATCAATGTTTTTATTTGGAGAAGAAAGAACAAAAGTGCAGACAATGTTTCCTCTTGATTGCTCATGTCTGTGTTTTGGAAGGCAATGTTTATAGGAAAAACATCGCCAGTGCCCTTCACTGCATGGGATGTATGTGTTTAGATACCAGGCAAAGATGTTGAAATCTCTTTTGAATAGGGAGTCCCACACCAAATAGTTCAAACAGTTTTATTACTATCCTGCAGAGGAAACCATCCATTATCTGGGCAAGGCATGGGCTGTCTTTTCCCCAAGATTTCTCAGAAGCCAAGTTTGTGTACGAAGCTTCTGGTGATGCCTTCTTTTGCCCTTGTGAGTTCCTGTGGGTTTTCCATGTACAACAGTGCATTTGTTATCCCTTTTAATCACCTTTTTTTGTTACTGTTTTCATTTCCATTAAAATTCATAAGATCCTCATTAGGTGGAATAATCTTGTTAAAAGCTGTGTGCTCCTCCCATCTTCCTTCCTCTTTATTTCACAAGAATGTGCTTCCCACCAAAGCCCATTCTGTAATTAGTCATGAATAGTAATTAATCATGAATAGCCTCAAAGAATAAACTCAGCTTTAGAAACCAGATCCTCTTAGATACAGAGGCCAAACTTGTTACTGAAAATATGTGTTTCCGGGCCACATAGCCCATTTAATTTCTTTCCCAATTAGCAATTGAATAGGCTTTCAAAATAACAAAGATGTTTGATTTACATTTGCTTGCATTGCTTTATCTTATGAATAGATTGGAAGTACCAAATACCACTTGTCTTTGCTTTGTTTGTCTCCCATGCACAAGACACTGGGACTCTGTTTCATGGACAGAAGGCTAGGTAAGTTCTCCATCTGTGTACTGGCTCCTCTTGGCTAGGATTGGACTCCATGGGAGATGGCATACCCGATCATCACAATGCACTGTCACTGTCAGGCAGCGGCTAAAGCATAAGCACAAAGGCAGTTGACAGTGGCCAATGGTTGCTCTGGGGGGGGGTGAGGACAGGGTGCTGAACATAGAACTTTTCCAGGTGTTGTCTGTCAGGGCGTGTATTAGCCTCTTTCTTCTGGTTGTTGGTAAAATGAAATGGTGTCTTTGTAGAAAGTCTTTCAAATAACAGGCCACCTTTCTAGAGTATTAAGGAGACACAAGACACTGGCAGGCAGGGCACTTCCCTGAGGTGAGCTATTCTGGTTGTCAACAGAGTATAAAGGAGTGTGACAGGGTGTGGCTTCAATGGGAAAGTAAAGGGGGCTGTGGCTGAGGTTACTGCTACTCACATCTGATCCTCCACTGTGTGTATAGGAAATATTCTTCTTCAGCTTTCCCAGAGCCCAGGTTCACTGTTGGGGTGAGAAAGATGCTGCAGTTCCAAGATCAGGATTGTGGAAAGTGCCCAGAATCCACAGTTGCTCACTGTTGCAAAGCCAACTAAGAGCTGGTGTTTGCATGATACCAAAGTCTATGGTTTTGGGTTTTTGGGGGTTTTTTTTGTTGTTGTTTTTAAACTAATTTCTGCCCACTTAATTTCCCCACAGAACTTTCTATTTTCTGTTTATTTTATTTCCTCCAGGGAATAAGAAAATACACCAATCACTAGACTATAGTTCTCTTCTTTCGGTCTGCTCATGGTATGTAAAGCCATACTTTGTATTTTGTAAGGGATTGTTCATTCTCATTGTCTTTACTACTGTGAAGTTGTGTCTGGTGGTGTGATTATTAGTGAAGCCTGCAGTTTCATTCCCAAGGAAATGGAGACTGAGCTGGCTCCCTCACCACAGATCTTAGAGCAGCAGGTCTTCTAGCTGAGATCAGTCTTCCTTCTCAGCCTCATCTCGAGGAAAGGGATTGAGATGCAGCTTTGCCTGCAGCAGCAAGTGTTTCTGGTTCTTTTTCTTCCCCACCCAACCTCATAAGGACATTTTCCCAAGGAAATGTCAGAGGGTACCAGGATCTTGATCATTTAAAACAAGAGTTCAGGGCCTAGAGAGATGGTTCAGTGGTTAGGAGCACCAGCTGCTCTTCCAGAGGACCCAGGGTCAGGTCCCAGCACCCATATAGTGACTCACAACTGTCTGTAACTCCAGTTCCAGGGAATCTAGCACCCTTGCCCAGACATACATGCAGGCAAAACACCAATGCACATAAAAATAAATAAATCTTAAAAAAAAAACCATGAGTTCAGATGTTTTACCATTCACAGGTGAGTTTAAGTTTAAGTTGTAAGGGTGTCTAAAGCCAAGCATCTCTCCTACTTCTCCTCACCTTTTCACCTCTCTTCTTTATAATTACTTTGTCCTCCTCCTCTCACTCTTCATCCTCCCTCTCCCCTCTTCCTCCCTTCCCTCCTCTTCCTCTTCATTCTCCTCTTCTTTTGATGGCAATTATTTATTGCGTATGTGTGCATGCACATAATGTGGCATTTATGTTGAGGTCAGAGGACAACTTGAGGGAGTCATTCTTTCCTTCCACCATGTGGGTCCTGGGGATTGAACCCAGACCATCAGGCTTGGTGGCAAGCACCTTTACCATTTCACCAGCCCTCACTCTGTCTTCTTCATCCTCTGCCTCCATTCTCACCTGCATCCTCTTATTTTCCTCTTCCTCTTCATCAGCATCATCTTGTGACAGCCAACTCTTAGAAAATTGACACTTAAGATTGTATCATAAATAATTCCTTTTGAGAAGATTTTCCTCCGGTTATATTTTTTCTATAATGAATGTAACTGTGTCTAAGTTACATAGGCTCTATGAAACTGAGTTGAAAAACAATCTGACCTTTTCTTTTTCCTTTTTTCCCTAAAATATCTAGTATCCCTGTCTCCCCACCCCAGTCTTGCTTTCTGTGCTTAAAACAAAGCTTTTTTTCTTATAACTGAATAGTGCTACCCTTCAGGTAGCTTGTGCATCTTCCGCTGCTGTTCACAAAGAAATGGGAGAAGAGAACAAGTGAATAGTGACTATTCAAGCAATTATTACTGTGAAGAACTTGTAGATGGAAGCTGTGCACTTTTGCAGAGTAGGCAAATAAACACATTCTCGAGGAATAAAGTTTTGAACAAAAAGAGTTAAACAAAATGCACAATTATTGATTTAAAAACCAGACCATCTTCACATCAGTTTAGTGAAGACTATTTTTTTGACAATGTGGGAAAATACAGTGTGTGAAAGATGAGGAAATGATAAATAATACATTTTAAAATAAAAATGCTATAAAAATATACAAGGGAATATATATGCCTAGGTTGCTGCTTGTGTCTTCAGAGATCATGTATTCATAAACTTTTTGTTTGATCAATTTTTATCTTTGTGTGTGTGAGTGTGTGTGTGTGTGTGTGTAAAAATCCAGGCATTTTATTGGATATAGGATTCTATGTGTAATTATTTGATAAAGCTTGGAAATTGCATTCAAATATTTTATATCACCACTAATATTGATTTCCATATTAGAGTATATTAGACATTTCTTTATGGTAATATAATTGTTTTTTTCTTTAAATTCTGCTTAGTTCCCCCTTTCTATTTGGAGGCTGTGTTATTTATTTGTTTATTTAGCTGTGTATGTGCCATACTGTGTGTATGGAGATCAGAGGACAACTTGCAGGAGTTGATTCTCTCCATTCTGTAGATCTTAGGAACCAAATTCAGGTCTTCAGGCTTGGCAGCAAGTGCCTCTCCCTGCTGACCCAAGTCCTTGGTCTTTGTTATTTTTGTGATAAAATGCTATCACCAAGACAAAAAGAAAGAGTTTATTTTGGTCTTACAGTTCTGGGGGCATAGAATTTATGATGACAGATGGCTGAGCAGCAGTTGAGAGTTCACATCTTGAACCACAAACAGGAATCTAATTTGAAATGGGATGAGTCTTTTGAAACCCCAGTACATAATGTCTTCAACAAGGCCACACCTTTTAACCCTCCCCAGAGAGCAACCAAACTATTCCAATACCTGAGACTCGTGAGGTTGTGAGGGACATCTCATTCAAAACATCACATTATGTGTATAAAAGCTCCAAAATGTTATTTTAAATTAAATTTCTCTCATTAGTATTACCTCTCATTATCTGTACAAACTTTTTGGCTTTATTTTTGTCTGATACAAATTTATCTGTAGCATTTTTTAAATTGGTATTTACTTGATATAATTTTTCCTTCCATTCTTTTGACAATTTTATGTCTTAGCTTCGTCTATTAATATAAAACATGGTTGAGTCTTGTAACTGAAGAATTTGAGTCATTTAGATTTAGGTTGATTACAGACAAATTTGCAATTTGGGTGTTATAAAACCCACAAATGTTCTCCTAAACTCTGCTCCAAATACCATCTTATACATTTTGATCTGTTTCCCCTTTTATTCTGTTCCAAATAGTTAACAGAGAACTTATATACAGAACATATAAATGATTTTCACAATCCATTGGCAATAGAACAAAAGAATTAAAACATGGGATAAAGATTTGAATACTAGCTATAAGAATGTTTAAAAGGCACGTGAAAGGTGCTGGTTGGAAAATGCAAATTAAAGCCATAATAATGTCACTTCACACCCACCAAGATGGTCATGAGAAAAAAAAAACAGGCTATAGTAAGAGCTGGCAAGGATGTGAAGAAATTGGAACCTTCATGTGTAATACCATCCTACAATGTGAAATGGTCCAGCCACTTTAGAAAATGGCAATTTTGAGTGTGTGTGTGTGTGTGTGTGTGTGTGTGTGTGTATGTTTTTGCATGTAAGCATGAGCATGCAAGTGTCAGGGCATATGTGTGGAGTCAGTGAACAACTTCAGATGTCAGTCTTTGTTTCTTGCTTGAGGAAGAATCTTATGTTCACATCTGCATACTCCAGGCTGGCGGGTAGCTTCCAGGCATTCTCCTGTTTCTATCACCATCTGGGGGAGTAGGAGCTGGGATTACAAATAGGTGCTTTATGTGAGTTCCGGGGTCTGAAACTCAGATCTTTGTGTTTGTGAAGGAAATGCTTTACCTGCTAGGCCAAATCCCTGTCTCAACACACACACACACACACACACACACACACACACACACACACACACACACTGACATGGTGCATTGCATGTATACAATGATCAAATCATATATCTATGACCTATTTATCATTTCTCTGTGGAACCCTCTCCACTAGCTATTCTGAAATATACAATCCATCAGTCAACCATAGTTATCCTACTGTTCTCACAAATTCTGTTTGATAATTCCTTAAAACTAAATAAGAATTACCATAAAGCCCAGAAATATCATGCCTTGCTATAAACCCAAGAGATGTAAAAATATATGCTTACATAGAGACATGTATATGATAATTTTCATCATTACCAAATGGAAGCAACTTAAATGTCCAACAAGTACAAGTGTTAAATGGATAAAGGATAGTTGAAATTCTAGTATAGTGGAATATTATTGCTCAGCAATAAAAAGAATGAACTTAAAAACATATTCCTTTTAAATAAAGGCCCCCAAAATACATAGTTCAGGATTTCATTGATATGAAATGCTCGCAAATGCTACTTCATATAGAGTAATTCGATCCATAGTCTTAGAGTTAGGAGTAGGAATTCATTGCTAATAAATGCAAAAGATAGCTCTTAAGGTTTTCTTCCCCCCTCCTCTGTTTTTTTAAAATTTAAATTAGGAACAAACTTGTTTCACATGTCAATCCCAGTTCCCTCTCCCTCCTTTCCCTCCCTGCCCCCCACCAGCCCCCTATCCTATCCCCTTTCTGCTCCTCAGGGAGGGTGAAAGGTTTTGTTTTTACATTTAATTGTTGATTAAGAATGTGAGAGTCTGAGTTGGTATGGTTCCAGGATTTTAGGCTCAGGAGGGATGCTTTCAATGTGGAGAAATAGTTATAAAATTGAGTGGTAAGGAGGCAATTGGCCAGTCTGCCAAGACTAGAAAAAGTGAATTTATTAAATATTCTGCAAGTACCCAACAGACAACAGCAGCACCAACAAAAACATCACCTACATACAATAGTGGTGTATGGAAGTGGGCTATGTTGAAGCTGTCTACGGTTAAGGTGACCCAGGCAAGCTCCATCATGCAAATTAGGGCAGTCCAGATTGGTTGATTTTTTTTTTATTATTCCCAGGGCTGGCCACTGGGTTTACTTGGTGCAGCCTGTGGTTAGGGTTGTACTTGGTTTAGATTGGCTTCACTCAGTTACATCATTCTGCAAAAGTGCTGTTTCCTTTTTGTGACATTTTCTAGACCAGGCTTGTGTTGTGGCAGTTCCTGGATGGCGACCTGTTTGTTTTCTGGTCTGTCGTCAGTCTCTCTCCACACTATGGTAAAGGTTTCACAGCAATAAATTTACTGAAATCATTCTGTTTATACTTCAAATGGCTAAGTTTAAAGTTGTACAAAGTCTACCTCTAAATGTCTATGGAAACATTCCTCCTCCCACACTAGCGAACTTAATCAGTTCTGAGTTTATTGAGATTTCTTTCTACATTCTGTGCCTTGGTGACCAGTATCACATCTGACACTTGTTAATGGACACAGTAAAGATTACATGTACTTCACCACATTCCTCATGGACACGACAGGCTTCCATGTTCATTGTCATGACTGGTTCTGAAATGAAAAGTCCAAGTCCAAGGCTGCAGGCCTTCCTGGCTGCATTCCAAGGAGTGAGGCTGGAATGAGCTTTGACCTGGGTGATGTTCCCTGTCATTGATTAACCAGCCCTGTAGGAAGGCTACACCACCAGAACTTCCCAGACAAAGACACTGGCAGGCAGAAAAAAATGTCTACCCGCTATCATCAAGCAGCGAGTGACAGCTACCTGGAACTTCTGAAGGAGGCCACCAAGCGTGATCTGAATCTCTCGGATGATGATGGCATGACACCCACCCTCCTGGCAGCCTACCACGGCAACCTCGAGGCCCTAGAAATAATATGCAGCAGAGGGTGAGTGATCTCTGTCAGGGCAGCCTGGAGGGCTCCACAGTGGCCGCAAGAGTCAGGGAAGTCTGAGTAGACATTTTGCCACTTTCTAGGCTCTCTAAGTAGTTGGCTTTCAGAGAGTGACAAGGCTAAGCTAGGTATGGGTTCTTTCCCTTGTGAGAACAGCCACCTGGGAGTCACTCAGTCAGAGCGTTGGGTGGGTATTGTGTTTGTAATTGGAAATCATTTCCATGGAATTTAAGTGGTTGACCCTTTAAAAAGAGGTCATCATTCTCAGTTCAGTCATCCTCCTTGGTTAGGACATGGCTTTAATTTTACTTTTCAATCGTGTCATTAAAAACTACCTTTTATGAGCCCCCAGTTTGAATGAAATTTCTAGCCTTACAAGTTATAAAAGGGACCTCCAGTCCACCTTTATTAGTTTTCTTTCTGGCCAACACACACACACACACACACACACACACACACACACACACACACACAGGTCGGAGGGAGAGAGACAGACAGACATACAGACACACACATAGATGGATGAGGGGGAGAAGTAAAGAGAGAAACAAACAGACACACACAGGGGGAATCGGGGAGATAAACAGGCCGGCACACACACACACACACACACACACACACACACACACACACACACACACACACACACAGATGGAGGAGGGGAGAAGGAAAAAGAGAAACAGACAGACACACACACAGTGGGGATCAGGCAGAGACAAACAGATAGGCAGACACACACACTCACACATCACTCCTTAAATTTTAATTCAAATCTTGGCTGACTTTTTAATTCTGCTTGTCCTACTCATTATCAGTGGGCTAGCCAGGATTGGTAGCTGTGACTTAACAAAGGGAGAGATGGAACAAGAAATCTGAGGGAGTGAGTTGGGGAAGAAGAGGGAAGGGAAGGAGTAAGGAAGCCAGTGAATGCATTCAGTACAGTGCATAGTTAGCATCTGGTAGGTGATAGTCCTCCCTTACTCCTCCCCCTCTTTTTTTCCTCTTCCCCCTCCTCTGATTCTTCTTCTCCTGCATTTTGGTGCTATCTAGAGATGCTGATCCACAAAACGTCCTGGTTTCTGTTGTGGCGATCAGATGTGAAAGGAAAGCCATGACAAAGCCTGTTCCAGAGAGGGGAAAATCCAGCTTTTATTAAAAAGATAAGGAGATGATCAAGGACCGAAGGAAGCATCTTTCCCCTAGGACAGCACTGTGCATTTCAGGGATGGAAGATGTTGAGTTTGGCTGAATATGACTTAGGCAGGACAAGCCTAAGTGATAAAACCAGACAACAGGAGTCTTGAATCCCATCCCAATGGCCAGAAAACCACACCCTGTAGTTACAAAGGAAGCCATCTGATAGATTTATGCTTACAAATATTGTTCTGGTGGTTGTAAAATGGTCACAGAGAATGTTTAAGGACATTCAAGGTGAACTGAACTAACTTAGTGACAGT
Organism: Mesocricetus auratus; assembly: GCF_017639785.1. Lineage (NCBI taxonomy): Eukaryota > Metazoa > Chordata > Mammalia > Rodentia > Cricetidae > Mesocricetus > Mesocricetus auratus. Next base: position 79,022,018 of record NW_024429182.1, on the reverse strand, counting down.
AGTATGGGTGGACATAGGGAGATTTGAGTGACAGTTTGGGTGTAGAATAGCTGGTGATTAGATGTGGACAAATAAAGGGAAAGAGGGTCAACACCCATGTTTGGATTAAACAGATTGTAGACATGGACACCTCACTGAGTTGAGGGACGTGTCAGAAAGAGCATGCCCACAGTCTAACCACATCTTCTGAAAACAAGTGAAATCTTTCTTCTCTTGAGTCAATGCCTCAGTTATTTTGTTATAGCAATGATCTTACCCACTTCATTAATTTAATTTATAAGGTAATTAGAAAGTTTACTTCTTAGGTTCTCCCCTGTTGGGTACATATTTTTTTCTAATTTACAGTGTTGTGAGGATTATTTTTTTACATAAATCTTTGTTCATACTTTTTTTAGTGTGAATTCTCAGAACTGAGGTTTTTGAATAACCTGGCATACATCTTAGCCCACTTGTGCTATGATAACAGAATACCTCAGGGAAGGTAATTTCTAGAGGATAGAACTTAGATCTCTAAGAGCAGCACAGAAGTCCAATATCAAGTTGGCAAGTTCAGTGCCTAGAGAGACCCAGTTTCTGTTTCCAAGTTCAGTGCCTAGAGAGACCCAGTCTCTGTTTCCAAGTTCAGTACCTAGAGAGACCCAGTTTCTGTTTCCAAGTTCTATGCTAAGATGGCTCCTTATGGCTGTAGTCTCTGGAGGGGAGAAAGGTGGAGTCCTCACACAGTAGAAGGAGGAGTACACAAACAAATAAAAACTGAAAAAGCAAATTCCCTTCCTTGATAAGGACTCTTTCACACGGTCAAAGGTGGGGTTCCTAGTGAGAATGAAAAGGCCAACACTGAGCAGCCATTGTATTTCTACCTTTGTAAGCTGTGTATCTGTAGCCTCGCCCCACTTTTATAATGGGATCTTCAACATTGATTTATAAAATTGATTTTCAAAGACTGTGGTGTGTGTGTGTGTGTGTGTGTGTGTGTGTGTGTGTGTGTAAAGGGTGAGTGATGTGTCAGCATGCCCCAGTGCACATGTGGAGGTCAGAGGGCAGATTCTTGTGTCAGTCCTCACATTCCACCATGTTTGAGAGTGGGTCTCTTGTTACTCACAGACTTGCTGCCCATGAGCCTCCAAGGGCTCCTGTCCCGCAGTCCATCTTGCCAGAGGAGTGCTGGCATTAGAGATGCCTCTACATCTGACTTTATGTGAATCCTGGGGATCTGAATCTAGGGCATTATGCTTGTGTAACAAGCAGTTTACCCACTGACCCACCTCCACCGCCTTCAAGATGCTTTTTTTTTTTTTTTTTTGGTTTTTACGAGACAGGGTTTCTCTGTATTGTTTCGGAGGCTATCGGTCCAGCCCGGCCTCGAACTCACAGAGATCCACCTGCCTCTGCCTCCCGAGTGCTGGGATTAAAGGCGTGCGCCACCACCGCCCGGCTCAAGATGCTTTTAAAGTTAATAGTATCAACTATTTGTAATAAATATTATACATATGTTTACAGTTCATATTTTAACAATTGATACTTTATAAATAAATATAAAATATGTATATAATATGTTAATATATACTTATTGAATACATGGATATATGATATATAGGTTAAACACATAAATCTGTCAACCACTGCTATATAATTCTAACTTTAATGTCATTCATTCCAAAATATTAGCTGATAAATATGATCTTCTAAATGTTTTCTTTTGTCCATATGCACAAGTGTATTGTTTTCTCTAAAAAGGCAATCATCCAGAGTGTAGTTGTAACATGATAAATAAAAGACCCAGAGACAAATATAGGGGTTCAAGCTTCAAGCTGAAGATCGGAAAAGCAAAGCAGCTGGTCACTAGCTCTTACTCTACCTCAGACTGAAAGGCAATCCTGAGTCCACCAAACCTCAGACTGTAACCTCTCCTCAGTGTGGCTGGAGAATGAATCCCTCATCCTAAGACCCTGTTCCTGACTTAAATATCTCTCATGAGTACTAGGATTAAAGGCATGAGCTTTTCTATTACTCTTTTAGACTGATTCAATCTTGTGTAAGCCTGAGTGGCTTTGAACTCAGAGAGATCCATCTGCCTTTGTCTCCTGAGTCCTGGGATTAAAGGTGTGTGCCACCACTGCCTGACCTCTATAGCTTGTGGCTGACTTTGCTTTCTGAATCCTCAGGCAAACTTTAATAAGTCATCACACATAATGATAAATTACCAATATATCTTAACAATTTGCACTTAAAGGTTGATATGCATACCACTGCTTTTCATGACTACATAATATTCTATTGTATGATTTTATAATTTTTTTAAATTATCAAGTAAAAATTGCATAGCCAGGCACAATGATAGTGCACACCTATATTCCCAGCACCCTGAGTCATAAAGATTATGAGACTGATACCAGCCTGGACTTTATAGCAAGTCCCTGTCTCCAAGACCGTATATGTATTTATGATATACAGTGTGGTATTTTAAATATCTTTGCATTATGGAATGACAGGATCCTGCTAATTATATGATACTTGCACACATCATTTTTGGTGAGGATATTTAAAGTATATCCTCTTAACAATGTTCAAGTATATACATCATTGTTGTTTTAATGTTATCACCACATTGTAGAGTTGAATTGCTTAAACTTTTCCTTCTTTATGGACATTTTTGTATCTTTAGACCTATATCATGATACATATCTCCCTACCCCCAACCACTGTCTCCTCAAGAGAATTCTATAGGTCCCATATAGTTTAGATTCCACATTTAAGTGAAATTGTGCCTAGCTTATTTCACTGAACATAATGTTCTCCAGGCTCATCCATGTTTCCAAGTGCAGAATTTTTTTTCTTTAAGGCAAAGTAATATTTCATTGTGCATATATAGGCATTACATATATTGTTTTCATTCACCAGTGCAGGCAAATTGGTTCTGTAATTTATTCATTTACTTGCCCATTCATAACACTTAATTCCTTCTCTATTTTTGTTTTGCCAGTGGAGAAGGTTGACCTTTTGTCTTGTGGCTGTTATAAGTAGAATTGAAAGTAACTACCTTGTTCATTCAGCTTTGTCCAAGGCCTCACATTTCCTTGGGGTAAATTCTTCAAAGTAGAAGAGTGGATTTTGGGGGTGAGCTGGTATCAGTCTTTTGATATATGTCCCACCAAGCAATCTGAGCCAGATAATGCTTTTCCCAGAATGGTCATCTCCTGTGATCCCACTAAAACCAAATAACTCATAGTTTTCAATCATTTTCTGTTGGACAGGCAAACGCTGGCAATGTATGATTTTTAATTGGCATTTCCTTCACTATTATAAGTCCAAATAATTCCTTCTTATGCAGGAAAAACATTTTTGATGGAAATACTGTTTTCTGAGAACAGCTTTACACATATTCAAAATCAACTTCAAAGGAAGAAATTGGAGAGGAGCAGATGCTTGGAGTGTTGTAATTTAAGCAAATTACCCACTTAGCAACAATAACAAGCTGTTTTAAAAAATATTATTTGATCAAAATTATTGCTTAATAAAAATCGAGGGCAAACTATGTCCCATTTTAAATTGCTTCTCAGAGTTCCTCTTTGGGGGAAAGAATATCAACACTGGGTTGACTCTATCCCAAAGAATCCATAGGTTATTGGCATTAGACTCAGTCCATCAAATAAAGGTGCTGGTTTGTAGATGGCTGGACAAGTATATGTATGGCTCTACTAAGAGTTATGAACCAGAAAATTGGGTTTATCAACATGCACTGAAGTCCCAGGGCTGGAGAGGCAAGGACAGGAGCATTTCTGGGGCTTGCCAGCCAGTCAGTCTAGCTAATTGGTGAGCTCTACTTTCAGTGAGAGACCCTGTTGCAAAAATAGTAAAAATGGAAATGCAATTGTGAAAGACAATCATGCTAACCTTTGCCCCCCACACAGACACAAAGAGAAATATGAGTCAGGCATGGTGGTGCATGCCTGGAATCCCAGAAATCAGGAGATGAGGCAGGAGGATTCAGAGTTGAAAGCCAGCCTTAGTTACATATGAAGCCTCCTTACAAATAGATAGAGGTTGGGGAGAGTAAGACTAGATTTAGAAAGACTTCATGAAGCTTGACAATAATTTTTATATCAATGAGAAAGCTCTTATATCAATTAGATGCTCTTCCTGACAGTTTCATTTGTAAATTTGAAATTTTGCATTTGAAATTATCTCTAAAGAAGATCCACCTCTGCCCCATCTCAGGCTTTCCTCACATTCATTCTCTCAACTTAAAAGCATCACTGAAGAACCACGGAGATGAGAAAATTCACTCCATTCTTCCTGAAGCACACGGGTCTAACCCAAACTCTTAATACCTGGTTACAGCTCACACTGTCCAGTACTTCCTTCTTTAGTTTATCCAATCCAAGGATAATTCAGGCAAATTTAATCAGTGTGTTTTTGTTTATGCCATAGTCACATCTTGGCTGTCTTCCAGCCCTGCTTTGATGTCTAGGATACTTAAGGGGTCCTTTGAATATGGTGTTCAGTTAAGCAAATAAAAAATGAAACCACGTGTTTGGGGATGAGGAACTTTGCTCCCTGAAGATTCGACTGTGCCAAGGCTGGAAGGGGGTCTCCTTTGATCCAAAATAATTAAATTGGGCTAACTGGCTAGGGCCCTCTTAACAGAGGCTGCCCGACCAAACAGCATTATTTAACATTTGCTTTCCTTAGATTCAATTTCATTTTCTTTCCTTCCTTTCCCATTACTTTACCCATAACTCCATGCTGTCTGGTCACACTGATGTACACTCTGGGTTCCCCAAATATGCCATGTGATATCACCCATCCTTGTCTGTGCCCATGCTGTTCTCTGTGTGAAACAGGACTCCAACCTATGGCTGAATCTAATCTACAAATGGGCTTTTCTTGGATTTCACTGTGTTTTTCTTTTAAAATTGAGCCAACATTTAAAATAAATTCCATGGAATTCTGGATTTCAGTCTTCATTTGAAAAGTGGATGTGGTAACACTGTTTCTCTGCATCAGGGCACAGCCAGAGCTGCCCTACTACTGCAGTTTCTAGAAGCTTGAGCATATCTTGGCCTTTGCTGAGAAAATCAATTGTGTGTCTTCTCTGGGCAGATTTTGAAACTTCTGCTAAAGCCACAGGTGATAAAAGGAGAAAAATGCAGGCTTTTCCCTCTTGGGAAAATTAAATGGGCAATAAAGCATAACTCCTTGATAAATAAAATAACCCTATAAATACTTAACTGTAAGAACTAGGCCAGCATGGTGGCTTACACTTGTAACTCTGGTGCTTGGGAAGCTGCAGCAAGAGGATCACCACAAGTTTGAGGCAAGCTTGGACTGCATAGTGAGTTCAGGCCTGTGTGAGGGACAGAGTAAGATGCAGCCCCCAAAACAAACAAACAAATGGCATTTGCAGGTGAGCCTGATGACCTGAGATTGACCCCTGGGTCCCACATGGTGAAAGGAGAGAGCTGACTACTGTAAGTTTCCCTCTGATCTCCATATGCACAGGACACTCATGCCCACACATAGACACACAGAAAACAAACACATTTAATTTTTGAAAATATTTAAAAAATAAAATCCCACAAGAGTGTTGTAGTGGTAGAAATTTACCATAAGGAAAGATAAACATATGAGTATGGATAAAAGAGAAATGATAATAATATATATGGAATGTATATATGCATAGTTTACCAAGTACTGTTCTGTTATATATGTGTTTAAATTCACACAAAAACTCTATCAGAGGCATTATTATTATTCTCAGGATAGAAGACTTGTGGCTGGCTAAGTGGACAAGCTAGGCTATTTTCATAATTATGACACAGATGGTTAAACATGAGACAGACCTGATCCAAGGGATGCTACCTGTTAGCTCCATGGTAGGGCATGTGGCAGGCCCATATGAGGCCCTGGGTTCTACCTTTAGCACTGCAAAACTGAAAATAAAATTGTGCTTCCTGTTACCATTATTCAAAACAATTGCGCCCTCCAAGAGTTTTACTTTACTACTGGATTGGTGATTGGTTCAAAACTGAGGCAACCAGGGGTTTACAGAGAGGATACCCAAGTCTGAGTCATCAGATTATAGGATTCTGGTTGTGCCACATTAATATAGAGAGCCTGTGAATAACCTGAAGATCTTGTCAAGCTCTAGATTCTGATTCAGTAAGTCTGGGTTGGGCTCGACTCTGCATTTTAATAACACCATAGATGATCTGTTGCTGCTGCTGGGGTCACCACCTGCATGTTTGGGTCAAAAAAATTACTCAAAATAGAATCCATATGGTACATGAACATCCTTTGGAAGGGCCTACATCTTTCCTGCTCCTGTTTTAGCTTCCCACCAGCTGTGGTGAGAGCTTTTTCAATCATCACCCTCCTGTTCTTCAGTAAGATCTGTACTTGACTCTCAAGGCCTCATGGGAAACAGAAACCCTTTTGTCTGCTTGATTTTTTTAAAATTTTTGTTTTGTTTTCTATATTTGACTCATGGGAGGGCTGAAATGTTGGCTAGAATCAGGTATCCAAGTTCTCTCAGAATACTGCTAAGTTGTCAGGACAATTGGAAGCCAATTAAACACAGAAATTATTGAAATTATATAAACTTACAATTGAACAAATTTTATTAAAATGTAGTGCTTGAAATTCACCACTTCAGAGTTAGTTCACTATTTTTCTTGTGTGTGTACTCTGAAGTTACAGATGTCAGGAATTGTTACAGTGGAAATAAAATAGCATACTATTGCTTGTCTCTTCCAATCTCTGTATCCAATACAGTGATGTGGTAACATGAAAATTTTCATGGTGGGTAGATTTATACATGCTATCAATCAGGGCTCTGATTATTTTTATTCTATGAATGAGCCCATTGTTAATCATTTACAAGTATACCATTGGATGATATTATTCTTGGCTTCAGGGAAACGTCTAATTGAGCTCAATTAAAATTAGGCATGGTACTATATTTCCTTTCTCTGAGTCATGTGATGTTGTGGGAATCCTGCCTGGGTCCCATTGCTGCTTCAGCCTCCAAATAACACACAAGACACTATATTACTTATGAAGCTATTGACCATTTGCTATGGTTTTTAATCGGCTAGTTCTGACTTAATCATTAATCCACAATCACCAATATATATATTTTTATAAGGACTTATGTTTCCAAGAACAACAGACTTGCATTCTCTCCTCCAGGGATCACATCTTGATGACTCCCTTCACTACATTTCCCATATCCCTCCTAGACTCCTAGTCCCACCTATCTTGCTTTATTTATACCAATTATTATACCAATCAAACATATACATACACAGAAAGACTTCCCCCATCAATGTGACCCAACTTCTTCTTCTTCTTCTTCTTCTTCTTCTTCTTCTTCTTCTTCTTCTTCTTCTTCTTCTTCTTCTTCTTCTCCTTAAAGGGAGGCATAGCATGGGAATGGCTCTCTCTATTTCTGGCCATCTGGTATCTGGCTCTGACATAGCTAAACTTAGCAGCCATCATATGTCAACCTCAAGGTAGGATAAACATGCATTTTGTTGGTTGTTTTTGGTTTTCTTTGTAGACCCCATGTTCAGTGAAAAACATAATTTAACATGTGTTTTCATATTTTCTTCTTCAGTGGGGACCCTGATAAGTGTGACATCTGGGGAAATACTCCTCTACATTATGCAGCCTCCAATGGCCACACCCATTGCATCTCATTCCTGGTCAACTTTGGTGCCAACATCTTTGCCCTAGATAATGACTTAAAGTCTCCACTGGATGCTGCTGCCAGCAGGGAGCAGAAAGAATGTGTTGCTCTCCTGGATAAGGCTGCCACCGTACAGAACACCACAAACCCCAAGAGGGTTGCCCGACTGAAGGAGCAGGCTCTGAGGAATGCCAGGAGGCAGGTGAAAGAGTGTGAACGACTTCAGGAGAAGCACCAAAACAGAATGGCCCGCACCCATAGCAAGGAAGACTCTGGGACTCTTTCTTCTTCCCATGGCACCTTCTCCACATCGTCCCTTTCCAAAGCTTCTGCTGGTGGATTTGGGTCACTATCTAAAGGCATTAAAGATACCTTTAAGATAAAATTTAAGAAGAACAAAGACACAGCAGAGCAGGTGGGGAAGGAAGACAGAAATGGGCAGAGGCATGTAATGGAAGTGTTCAGAGAGGAGGAGGAAGACTCATTCCCAGAGGACTTCAGAGAGAAGCTCCATTTCTCGGCAGAGGAAGCCAGTGACATACAGCACGAGTCTATTCTCAACCGTCCAGGGCTAGGGAGTATTGTTTTTAGGAGGAACCGAGTACTGGACCTTCAGGACATCTCAGATAGCAAGAGAGAGTTGGGCTTTAAAATGCCCAGTGAGTTATTCCAAAGACAAGGAGCAGCCGCTGAAGAGGAAGACGAAGAGGGAGAGGCAAACAATGGTACTGCAAGTGATCTTCCTTGGGACGAAGACGAAATAGAATGGGAGGAGGATGTGGCTGACGCCACTCCCCTGGAAGTGTTCTTGCGGTCTCAGCACCTAGAGGAATTCCTTCCCATCTTCACGAGAGAGCAGATCGATCTAGAAGCTCTGCTGCTTTGCTCTGATGAGGACCTTCAGAATATCCACATGCAGCTGGGCCCCAGAAAGAAAGTCCTTAATGCCATAGACAAAAGGAAGCAGGTGCTTCAACAGCCTGGGCAGCTGGTGGACACCAACCTCTGATGGAGGCCATTGGTTAACAGGGTGACCTGAGCGTGGTGGTCATGCTGAGTTCCCTTGGGAGCATCGCAGGATGCACCCTGTACCTTATCTCTCTATCCAATGACAGAACTCTGGGTATAGGCATTAGGGTTTTAGAGAGGACCCCCAAAACAGAGGCCCAGACTCTAGGAGGTAATCTGTATTGAGTAAACCATAAGTAAAAAACAAAAAATTAGAAGACCCTGGAACCAAAAAATGATATTTCTCTTCATGACTGCATTCTGTGGAAATCAAAGGCTCTCACTGGCCCAACTTACATGGAACTAACCTTTTAACAGATACTTACAAGCAACACGGTTGGGTTTATAAAGTTCCTGTCTAAGAATCAGGGCAGTGTAGCAAGTAGCGGGGGATGGCAGAAGGAAAATGTGGGGTGCCTACTGTGGGATGAATTTCTAAAGTTCATGTGTGGAAGCCCTAACCCCTAAGTGATCCCTCACCTTTAAAGAGGTTATTAAGGTTATGTGAGGTTATAAGGGTGGGCTCTTAATTCCACAATTCCATGTGACTTAAAAGGAAAGGAAGGTACATCAAGGGTGCACTCATACAGGAAGAGCAGGAAGGCAGCTGTCAATCAGTTAATGAGAGCTATACCTGCCCCCCACCCCACCCCCACCCTGCCCCTGCACACACACCTCTGGGGAAAATCAAACTTAACAATAGTTTGGACTTTCAGTCTCCTGAGATGTGAAAAATAAATGTCTGTTGTTTGAGCACTCTGCCTGCAGTGTTTTGTTAATGGCAGCCTGCCAAGTGTGGTGTGTAAACAAGAGGATAGGGAAGGAGAGAGAGCAAGAGAGGAAGAAGGATTCGGGAAAACAATGCCTGTCCCATTTCACAGTCTTTCTAAGGGTTAAGTGCCTGCTGGGATTTAAAAAGGGAGAGAAAAGGTATAGTTTTTAGGCATATTGATGACAAAAGTAAATTTTACACAAACATACTTACTAATCATGCCGACACTTTGTTAGTGTGAATCGGCAGTGCTGCTGTCTGGGTAGGGCGTGTTATAGTCTAGATCTCAGACAAAACCCAAAGACCCGTATGCTAATGGCTTGGTCATCTGCCTGTGGAGCTACTGGGAGGAAGTAGACATTGTCCTCCAGTCAGGGCTGAGTAAAAGGAAGGAAGTTAGGTTATGGAGGCATGCCCTTCAAGTGGGTACTGGGATTTCAAACACTCCCTTTCTTTGCTTTCCAGTCACCTCAAAGAGAACAGGTTTCCTCTGCCACATGCTTCTAATGGAGCACCATGCCACAGATGCAAGGCACTGTGACATAGTAAGGATGGAACAAAGTGTCTGAAGTGATCAATTAAAACAAACCATTCTTTCTTAATTATGAACAAATGTCTATTTCCCCCCTGGATAGAGCACCAGTGATAGACCAAAAAAATTTTTTTACACAAGTCTAGCTCAAAATCATGGAGCTGTTGGAGTCACTTAACAGGAGTATGGGCAACTAAAAGATGACTGTATCAGCAAAAAGCCCACTCAAAGCCATGAGCAATGATTCACAAAGGTGCATCCTGGGGGCTCCCTGCCTTGTTGCAGGCAGCTCCACCAAAGAGAACCTTTTCTGCCCTCAGCTGTTTGCTGCTTTCATAACCTTGGGAGGGGTCTTGTGAGGCTTCTAATTTCCATAAGCTTCCAGAGCCTGGTAAATTCTCTACAGCTTCTGCAGTCTGTTGAGCTTCTTTCCTCTCTCTAAAGGTAATGGTTCAATTCAGAGGAAGTAGTTATACAATAGTCACATTATATAATCTATATGCATTATGTAATGTGTAAATATATGTGTGTGTAATAGCTACACACACATACACATATATTCAAGTTTACTCTTGTTTCTCACTCTTCATTCTCCATCTTTTTAAACTTCTCACAGACCCCTTTCTGCCTTCATCTCTCTCTCTCCCTCTCCCTCTCCCTCTCCCTCTCCTCTCTCTCTCTCTCTCTCTCTCTCTCTCTCTCTCTCTCTCTCTCTCTCTCTCTCTCTCACACACACACACACACACACATCTAGATTGTGCATATGAGAAGAATATATAGGATATTAGTCTTTCTGAGTGAGGCTTATTTTGCTTAACAATCCTTGATTCCTGAAAATATATTAATTTCATTCTTTACAGTTGAATAAAAGTCTGCTGTGTACTGTGCTACATTTTCTTTTTCCATTCATCTGTTGATGGACATCTCTGCTGGTCCCATTTCCTGGCTATTGTGAACAGTGCAGCAATAAATATGGATGTGCAGGTCTGGGTCACATGATATCTCTATTTTCAGTTTTTGGAGTGCTACCACACTGGTTTCCATAGTTTACCTTCCCACCAGCAATGTACACAGTTCCTATCTCTGAACTCTTGCATTTTTAAAAATGCTGATAGTTTTTAAAAGGCAATCTCCAGTTGAAACCATCCCAAACCAATAGCTAAATTTTACTGGAATTTTGTAGCCAGACTACCACGTGGTAGAATTTACCATTAACTGTGTGTGTAATATTAGAAAAGTTATTTGTGCTCAGCTGATTTCCCATTCACATCTGAGTTACTTCAGGAGGCTCCATGTAGGATACAGATGCTCAAAGGTGATGAACTCCCACATTGCTCCCCAGGAATCATGGGTTATTGGATATGTTACATTAGGGGATAGTTGTTTACACACACTGTGCTTTGCTGTGGAATAAACCAAATTGTACTTGTCTTCAATAATGTGTACAAAAGCAGTTAGAAGGAACTCAGAGGCTTTGTGGTCTGAGCCTGCTTCTGTCATATATCATTGTAGATGCCCTCTCGTTCCCTAGAAACTTCCCCAGACACTGTCTTCATATCCTACCCCAATTTACACAGTAAGGAGAGGTCACCAGTCAGATTGGGGGAAGGGGTGAAAGTAAATATGGGACTCCTGATGCTTTTTGTGGATCTACTGGTCATGAGAGACATGTTCTCTTTGTGGGGCCTCGTGGCCTCTTTGTTAAAGAGCCAATGGATTGCTTTTACCATGGATTCACTTAGATTCAAGTGAACCGCAATTTGTGGTTTCTACTGCTCATGACCAAAGAAGCCTCCTTATCTGTATTTCTTTAAACATTTAAAATAGACACACAAAGCTACACAACATGTGATTGGATGTAAATGACATTTCTTGAAGAGGCAAATCTGTGGTAGTAGAAACCAGAGACTGGAAATAAACAGGCAATGATACTGTGAGACACAGGTTTCTTCAAGGGATGGGATCATTCTGGGCTTGGGTGTACAAACCTCACTAAAACCCATTGAACTGTATACCTTAAAATCATAAGCTGTGTTAGAGATGTAGCTTGGCAGAAGTGTGTTTGACTAACTGTGCGAGTATCTGGGTCTGGTTCCCACACACAAAGTTTTATGGTAAATTCTACTCAATTAAAACGGAGAAAATATTATTCCACCTCCTCTAAGTACTGAGTGAGCAGTTGATCCCTTTATTTCCTTTCCATAGGAAGTTATCAAAGACAGACTGAAGAACTGGAAATGCTTTATTTCAGAGACATACAAAGCTAGTGAGATCAAGGGTAGGTAATGATGATATCACCTGTGTAACAGAAGAAATAGTTAACCTGGTTTAGATATCCAACTACAAACATGAGTAGTGATGTCAGCACTTAAAATGAAAATCACTACATTAAACATTTAAAATAGACACACAGGGCCCAGGCTCCCTCATTTACTCTGGGCATTATGAGACAGCCTTTGAGTTCAGTGCACAGCTCCTTCCTCTCACTTGCCAGATGACCAAGAATCATACACTAGCTTGGCTGCCACCAGGTCTTCCACTGCCATCCCTGTAATGGACAGAAATTTGATTCACATTTTTCCAGAACAACTTTGCCCTAGCTGTCTTCTGATACCCTGTGTGAGGACACTACTGACGCCCATAGGGATAACAGTAACTGCTACCCAGAGGTGCAATCAAACTCAGTATACAAAGGGCGGGCCAAGAAAAGAAACATGATGCTAAGCAAGAAACACATTTTATTGTCTCCTAGGTCTAGTTCAGAGGTCAGTAGCATTTCAGTAGAGGCTCAGTGAATAGTTTAATCTCTGTAAGTCATATGGTCTCTGTTACAACGTTTCAGTTCTGCCCTTATAGTGGGAAAGTACCCATTTGTTTGGTAGAGTGTAAACAAGATATCACCACAGTTGATGGACATAAATTGATGTTAGCTATCTTCCTCAACTCAATTGTTCTTCATCTTAGTTGTCTTTTGTTTTGTTCTGAGACAGGGCCTCTCACTGAGCTCACTGATTCACCCAGACTAGCTAGTCAGTGAACCCCGAGGGCGGGGGTCCTTCCTGTTTCAGCCTCTACAATACCAGCATTACAGGCCCATCCACATGCTGCCACACCTGGCACTGTACATGGGCTCCGTGGGTGCCAACTCAGCCCATCCTGCTTGTGTGACAAGCATTCTCCTCTCTAAGCTAAGCCACCTCATATCCCCCAATTTCTCGATCATTCTTATGTACAGGTAGGTGGCAGGGTTGGTCCCACATGCTACATTTTGCTGACCCTGAACCATTACAAAGCCTGTATCTATAGCATCTCCCATTTGTTTTGGAAAGGCTGAATATACCTAATCAAAAAATCTGTGATCTGAAATGTTCTACAGTCTAAAACTCTTTAAGATAATGTTGAAATCAAAACATTTCTCAGTTTGGGATTAATTTTTCATATTGGGTGGAGAGTGGGGGTCAGGGTAGGGCTCAGCTAGTCCACTGTCAAATCTGCAAACACACTCCACAATATAAAACACTCGTGGGCACAAGAATTTCAAAAAAGGCATATTCAACCTGTAATTTTAAGATATGCACAGTATTTGTAGAAAGGCTCAGTATGTATCAGAAGACAGGGTGTGTCAATAAACCAATAACCCAAGGTGGTAATACAAAAAAAATAGATTCCTGCAGTATTTGTCTCTTTAATGAGTGAGGGTAGCTGACCTTCCAGACACAACTGGATCAGTGGGATATCATTGGACCAGGTAGTGGATAAAGTTTACTGCTTTCATTTGTCTTCTAATGATAAAGGAATTAAAGAAAAAGCTTAGCAACCTGTCAAGGCCTGGATACTAGCTGATGGTATAGATTATGGGTGGCCAGAACAACCTTTTATAATATGATAATATTATACCTGTATACAATGTGTTTTGACCAAATCCCCTCTCCTTTTCCTTGTCTCCAATTCCTTCCCCTCTCTCCAGCACTTTATCTTCCAAACTTCCTGCATTTTTTGAAAACTAAATACCCTTAGAACTACTAGTGTGTGCATGGCAGACACTCAAGGGTCACAACCTTAAAGAAAATGGACTCTTCAACCCTGTCTGCAAGAAGTTGCCAATAGCTTCTAAGGTAGGGGTGAGACTTAATGAGTTTTACTCCCCATCCATGCTCTTGGTTGATTTGATCTTGTGCATGACTTGTGCATAGGGTCATAGCACTGTGAGTTCATGTGTGCAATAGTCCTGTCATGTCCAGCAAATCTGTTTCATTGTGGTGACTCCTCTACTGCCCAATAGTCTCTCTCTGTCTGTCTGTCTCTGTCTCTCTCTCTCTCTCTCTGTGTGTGTGTGTTGAGACAGGGTCTCTTCATATCATCCTGGCTGTACTGGAACTTGCTATGCAGTTTAGACTATTCTTGAACTCACAGAAATCTGCCTGCCTCTGCCTCCCTAGTGCTGACATTAAAGATGTGTGCCACCATGCCCAGCTATCCAGAGTACTCTTAAAACTGAGGTGAACATTAAAGTTTATGCTGCTCAGTATGAAGAAGTATGGAAGGTGTTGGGGCAGAAAACACTTTTGAGGGGCCCCGGTAGTATCCACTTACTAACCATTTATGATTTAAAAAATCTTAAGTGTAATAGCTGATTATCACTCCAGTTCCCATAAGCATCTGTTTCTTTAAACATGGCAGAATGAGAGGGTTAATCCAAGGGGCAGACTTTCCACTGTGAGCTCATACTTTGTTGAGTTTTCACCCACACTTGTCTATGTAGTTTGGAACTCCTCATGATTGCCCATCATTGACACCAAGTGGGAGGGCGGGGAAGGGGAAATGAAGGGTCTCAGGCTGTATACTTCCTGTCTCAATCTCCTTGAGGTCAGGTGTCTCTGTCACTTCCCTTTAGCCATTAACAGCTTTGCTCCCTATTCTACTCCTCTGATGAATATACACTTCTAATTCCTTTATATCTAACCTAAGTGATTTAGTACAACACTGGCTGTGTGCAAGTTTTTTCTTATATATCTCTCTGATGTCACAAGAACTCAAGGTAACAGATGGTGAATAAACTATAACTCTGAAACAGGTCACTTGCCTAAGGTCACATATCCAGTGCATGATGTAGAAGGAATCTAGTCCAGGACTGCCCAACTCCAGAGTTCATAGGCATAACTACTCCACCCAAACATGTAAATGATTGATCCGAATGATGGACTAGGCAATGATTTCCCAACAATTCACCCACAGAGCCTGGTAACCTATTAATTTCTCCTTTCACCTGCCTTGTGCTCCTGTTGGATTTGTGCTCAGGGAGCAATCTGTGGGTCTTACCCAATGACTTGAACACCGTGGTCTTCTCAGAGTGTGCAGGCTTCACTCCTGACACCACTTCTCCAAGCTCAGCAAAGATCTCAGCCTGTGAAACAAAAGCATGCTAACTAGGCTTGAAGCTACTATCCCATGCAGAGCTGGCTTCCGAAGCCAGTATAGGACATTCCTAAAAAGGAGAGAATGAAAGTGATTTTGAAAAAGACCATCTGTGAGCTGGATGGTGTTAGGAGACATCTGCCCTCTGATATCCTTTTGGGGCAGCACCTGTGTTTTTGATTCCATGGACATCAAGATCATTGTGTCTGGGTGGCTGTCTGCCATGTCCCCATCTGTGAAGACACTGGTGTGCTATTATCTGACCATACACCTTGGCAGCCTCTTCTTGCTTCCATGTCCAGATTGTAAGTAGGAATAGGAAGCCATGGGATACATAGTCTAATTGTGCTGTCATTTCAGAAAGGTTTCCAGGCTGCAACGGACTTCCCATCCTTCTGCCTTATTGCACAGTAAATTGGAGAAAAAAATCAACTCTCCCTCCAAGCACAAGGACAAGAAGACACATGTCATAGCCATATGGCTATGTTTTTCTAGGATGGGATTAGAAAGATTGCAAGATGTTTAGGAATGTCTTCCTCACCAGAAGGTGAGGTGACCAAGGTCCAGGGGGGAAGGCAGTGAAGCCCTGGGGACCAGGCCAGGGGCAGCCAATGGTTTTTCCGCCCATGGGAGGCTCACCCCTGACAACAGAACGTCTCCTGACTCCTTCACAGCAGCCTCCCGGGAGTCCACATACAGCACCGCTTGCTTCATGAGATCATCGTCCAGTTCTCGCCAGTCAGGCCTGCTGGCTCCAACAGCTACGAGATAGCAAAACAGACTCTGAGCCCAGGAAAATTCCAGAGTACATTAATAGAAAGAGTTGAGCGGGGGTCAGTCAGGATATTTAAACCAGAGTGCCTTCTCATCTCCTAGACCAATCTCTTCCCAATCAGTAAGACAGAATACTTGTTAAAAAGAACAGCTGCCGGGCGTTGGTGGCGCACGCCTTTAATCCCAGCACTCGGGAGGCAGAGGCAGGCGGATCTCTGTGAGTTCGAGGCCAGGCTGGACCGACAGCCACCAAAACAGAGAAACCCTGTCTCATAAAACCAAAAAAAAAAAAAAACAGCTAACATTTTTCCTTATTCTTTTAAAAATTATTTGTGTGTGTGTGTGTGTGTGTGTGTGTATGTGTGCATGCACGCTTTCCCATGCATTCGTGCATGCAAATGTGTACTTATATATGGGAAGGTGTATCTGAAGGTCAGAGGTTAAGGGTATTGTTGTTTCTTAAGATGGCTGTGCATTTTGTTTTGTGAGACAGAGTCTCTCACTAGGACACAAAGCTTGCTTCTCAGGTAATGGTTACTGTGTATGATGAGCACTTATCCACTGTTACCAGACCAACCTCCATTCCCACTGTTTATGAAGAGGAGCAGGAAATATATTTGCATAAGCTATTTCTTGATTTCTTTCTTTTTTTTTTTTTTTTTTTTTTGGTTTTTGGAGACAGGGTTTCTCTGTGGCTTTGGAGGCTGTCCTGGAACTCGCTTGGTAGACCAGGCTTGTTCTCGAACTCACAGAGATCCACCTGCCTCTGCCTCCGGAGTGCTGGGATTAAAGGCGTGCACCACCACCGCCTGGCTTATTTCTTGATTTATATGTGATCCAAACAAAGCAGTCTGATGGTTGGAGTCAGTGCCAGGTTAGCTGACTAGTCTTTGAAAATATTATAAAGTTTTATCCAAATCCAAGGCAGCATTTACATGCTTTCTTGCGGTGCTGTCCATTTCCTTGTGTGTTCTCTTTCCTGTCTGAGCTCTGATTTCCAGAGAGCCGTGTAAGGCTGTTGGAGGGGGATTCTAGAGGACAAAAACACTCACTAATGAAGCTTGAATCAGAAGGTGGTGGGAAAAGCTTCCAGTTTCTGGGGCTACACCCCTTCCCTGGTTTTTACAGACAGCCACTGCCTCCAGCAGGATGAATTCTCAAAGGGCTGGGTGAGGCCACTCAGACAGATGCAAGTGGACCAAACAGCAAGTCAGCAGTCTGACACAGATCAGAACTTGCCTGCTCTTTAGCAGGGCTAATAAACAACTAAAATCTGTCATTAGTGTTCTACTGTTATCACTGAAACACACTTTAATAAAGCATATTTGAGGCTCTGTGATCACATAAAGAAATTTTGTTCCTAGGTCAAGGGAACACAAAAAGAAGTATTTTAACTCAGTCTCAAGCCATTCCCTTCTAGAAATATATATATATATATATATATATGTATATGTACAGACAGTGAGAGAGAGAGGAGAGAGAGAGAGAGAGAGAGAGAGAGAGAGAGAGAGAGAGAGAGAGAGAGAGAGAGAGAGAATGAACATAAAGGACTCACTGTAGCTGGCTTTGGAGGTAGTGGGAGATCCTTAGGAATTGAGACTAACCCCCAGAAACAGGTCCTCTGTCTATAGCATACGGGGCTGAATCCTGCCACCCCATGAGCCTGGAAGAGGACCTTTGATACTAGATGAGGTTCTAGCCTAGCGAACATAGAGACTTTAAGCAGAGGACCAGCCTTACCTTGAGTGGATTCTCACTGTGTTGTTATCAAGTTTGAAAAACAACGCAAAAACAAAGTCAGTCAGCTGCAACTTCAATTCTGCCACAGGGAACACATTTCACCAAGAACTGTCCCTCTGGATTTCTAAAGTCCTTCTAGACAGTTTTGACTCCAAGATGCCCACCTTGATCTACCTTTTACCTTTTGGCTTCTTCCTGGGCCTGTTTTATGGCATCAGTTCCCTGCACACTGAGACCTTGATTTCACATTGGCCTAGTCCTCAAATTGTTGTGTTCACTCCCCCTTGATTGTAATCTTCTGTCTGCCTGGAGCATTCTCTCTTCAGTCCTTGACATGACTTGCTCTTCCTTATTATTTGGGTCACAGTCCCAAGTCACCTCCCCAGGCAGCTTTTCTGGTAAGTGGATCAAAAGGGTCTACCTCAAACTTTCCCTTCGGCTTCCGCTGCCGGGTTCTTACAGTGTCCTGTTTGCTGCACAGGCTCCTCACAAGCATAACAGAGCCATGACCTCAGATGCTCTGCTTACTACGGCATCACCCAGCATCTAGAACAATGGCTGCCACATGGAGCATGGTCAGTAAACATTTATGAATGAACACATCTCTTGACTCGACTTCTACCTGCTCATCTGCCTATGTGGGCAGAGCTCTCAGCTTCTGAGATGACACCATGTTCTTGTCATCACATGGTGGAGCACCACTACTATCCTCCTTGTCTGGCTGGCTGGCTGCCTGCCAATCCAAGCCAGACTTCTTATTGTTATGTACTACTGTTCAAGATCACAGAGCCCGGGCTCTGACGACAGACTTCCTCAGTTCAAACCCAACTTTGCCCCCAAGAGTCTCTGACTCCTGAAAGTTACTTAATGTCTCCCTGCCTTGGTTTCCCACCTATAAACTAAGGGTTATAATAGCTACTGTTTCTTGTCTTAAAAGGTTGCTGTAAGGATTAAGTGAATATATATAACACATCTACCTTATATATATGTATAATATAGATGTACATATATCATATTTATATATCACAATTGAAAGGGTTGGGGACATAGATCATACGTAAAGCACTTGCTGTGGAATTATGTACCCGGAGCCCAAGTGAATACTGTGGTCATGGGTATTCATATCTGTGACACTGTGGGGTGGGTGGGTGGGCAGTAGACAGAAATAGGTGATCCCTGGAGTTAGTTCTCTAGCTAATTAACAAGTGTTGGATGCTGAAAGAAATGTATCAAAAGTAAAATGGAGAGTAACTGTGGAAGACATCTGACATCAACGCACACACATGCATACACTACAAGCATGAGTGTGCACACATGTGTGTACACACATGCACAGAATTCAGAACAGCATCTACAATAGGCAAGCATTTTATGTAGCCCATTTCTTGTGATACTCTCTAAGGTTATTTGAAGATCTTCAGAGGTCCCAAGTTAGAACACCCTCCCCACCCCACTTCCTAGTTCACACATTAAAAGCAAGTCGTGTTAAATCCTTTTTGTGCTATAATTATTTTTGGAAATTGTTTATAGTTTTATATATTAAGAACAAACTATTCAGGCCAGAGTGGTAGATCAGGCCTGTCATGCAAGTCTTGGGAAGCACAGGAGAGAAGGTTACAAGTTCAATGGCCACATAGAGAGACTTTGTCTCAAAAAAAATCAATCCAGACAAACCAAAACAAAATGCTATATGTTTGTCCATTAGGATTTGAATGTTGTCACATTTAAGAATGAAGTTGTAGCTGACCATTTTGTGGCAATGTTTTATATCACAGGACATTAATTAGTAAAATATCCACCAGTTTTGCATGTAATTTTCTTTTCTCATTTTGAGACACACTTTTTCCAGCCCTTGCCTTTGGTTTTTTGAAACAGGTTCTCTGTAAGTAGCCTTGGCTAGCCTCCAATTCTTCATCTTCCTGCCTTGTACTTCAGGCTCATACATTTCTGATACCCTTAAGAAAGTAGGTTCAGACAGGAGTGGGGATAGACACCTATAATCTAAGCACTCAGGAGGCTAAGGCAGGAAGATAGCAAGTCTAAAACTAGTCAAGATGTATAGGGAGACCCTGACTCAAAGGAAAACCAAAATATTTGGATATTCTGTATGATGCAGAAAGCACGTTTACAGAGTCTGAATCCAGCACTTGAGCATGAAGCCTCTCTACTTACCATTGATATGAGCCCCCGGCTTCACCCAGTCACCAAATAAAATGGGCTCTGTTGCCATGGTGACTGTGATGATGACATCAGCACCCGTCACAGCCTCCTGCACCGATGAACACACCCGAACATCTCCTTGCACTGTGCTTGCAAACTTCTCTGCGTTTTCCTTAGTGCGGTTCCATATTCTCACCTAATAGTGGGTAACAAAAGGGACATCGGCACATTTCTTCACTGCTTATGCCACACCAATCCACACTTCTCCGAGATGGTAACAACCTTGTCTTTAAAGAATGGGCATTTGATCAAGGACACAGCATTAATCTTAAGGGATATTTGCTCAGACAAATGAAAATGTCCTATCTTTTAAAGAAAGTGGACACTTTCCAGTCTTAGGCCAGGACACAGGCTTGATGGTTTAACGATTACAAAGAAGGGTCTGAAACCATGCAGGCTTGGCACAAACTCTTCCTTTACTTTATATTATTTCTGCAATGATTTTCCTCATTCAGCCTCAGTTTCCACATCTGTGAAATGGATATATAACTGGGCATAGACAGTGTGGAACTTAGCCTACGTTAGAAGTCCAATATTGGAGTTTCAGTATTTACAAGATTCATGAGAAGAGTGCTTTGTTGTGGATGAGCTTGGTCAATGAAGTCTAAGGAAGGATTGAAAAGCAAATATTTTTTAGGTGAGTGGTGTAGCTTATAAAAAGACGAACATGAAAGCCACAGAATCCTGGAAGGTGCTGGCAGCATGGAGAGCTGAGTTCTAGTGAGTTTACTCACAAGAGTCAATGGTCAGAGGCCGCCAGCCTTCACCTAGAAATAAGGCACAAAGACTCTCTCATCGGGAGATATGGGAGATAGAAAAATAGGCTTTACATCCTAGCTGATCAGTCAGGACAAATGACTCAACATATCCAGTAATAAGTTGCTGTCTAGTTGTGTCATCTTTTCTGATAGAAAACTGTGCAAATATTACACAAAATTTAGATAAGCTGGAACAGTAATGTTGAAATCATTGATGAAAACACAGGACGCACAACTGTGTGCCGTCAACAAGGTTAAAGTTGCTAGGAGATGACAGAAGCCCAGAAACTATTTGCCCGCCTTTGAAAAAGGTAAATTGTTATTTTTCATTCTTTCTTCTTCTTCTTTACCATCTATATTCCTCAAGACAGCAGCATTATTTTTATCATAACCATGCATACCTTGTATTGCTTCCACTACTCTCACAGGCATACATTAAAATGAAAAAATATCATTAAACATTTCCAGTGAAATGAGGGGAGGTGGCAAAATCAGCTGACAGAAGTAGGAGGCTGTGTCCTCTCTCACCAGGTCTCACCCTGATTCCGGACCCAAAGTCTTAAATTCTTAAGGCCTCCCAGAGTCTTTAAAAGCACAGGGAGGGGAGGACGTGCAGCTGATACCCAAGGATTGTCACAGGATCATTTGGGTGGCTGGTGGCATTTCCAAGTGTGTGCCCTGTGAGCCATGAGTCTGAAAAGAGGTGGTCAGGCCTCTCAGTTCTTGTCTCCATGGGCAAGTCATAAAGGTAAGGGTGATCTACACTGGACTCACCCCACTGCTTGCCTGTGTTGGGTGGGACCTAGAGGCCCCTGTCCCATCTCCCCCCTCCTCAGACCCCACCTTTACTCACCTCCTTGAAGGAGAACTGTTCTGTGAAGATCTCATAATGACTATACGCCTGGACCCCAGCCCCAAGGATGCACAGCACGTCACTATCTGGGGGTTTCAAAAACTGAGAGGAAACAGGGTGGCAAAGGTCAGTGGGTGAAAACAAAAACACAAAAACAGGTGGCCAGAAGGCTTCAGCTACCCTCAGGAGCTAGTGGGCACCATGGAGACGTCACTTTATTTCCATTTGCCCTCCATAGAAAGGGGCAAGAAGCACAGAGAAACCCTGCCTCAAAAAACAAAACAAAAAAACAAAAAGAAAGAAAGGGGAAAGAAGGAAGGAGTCTTCATTGAGTACCTACTGTAGCCAGTACTCAACTCTCATGATCTCATTTGGTCTGGACAAGGACTCTCTCTCTCTCTCTCTCTCTCTCTCTCTCTCTCTCTCTCTCTCTCTCTCTCTCTCTCTCTCTCTCTCTCTCTCTCTCTCTCTCTCTCTCTCTCTCTCTCTCTCTCTCTCTCTGTGTGTATACATGTGTACATGTGCACATACCTATAGAGGACAGAGGTCAACCTTAGGTGTTGTTTTTTAGGAGCCATCCACTGTCTAAATAATCTAAACACCTGATCTGCCATGCCAACCCTCCCCTCCCCTGGGCCATGACACTTCTGCTATGCATAGGAAAACCAGCATCCCAAGCCCTTGCCTTTCTTAAATTACCGAAAAAAAATCCAGATCCCAATCATTCCCACAGAACCTTGACTTCCTCTACTTTGTCTTTTGAGACATGGTCTCATTATGTAGTACAGGCTATCCTATAACTCACAGTGATCCTCCTGCCTCACTCCTAACTGCTGGAATTATAGCCATTCCAGATTAATACCCTATTCTAAACTTTTCCTTAACTATGTCCTCTACAACCCCCCTTGTCTTTCTCATGGGGTGCCTCCACGCTGCTGAGGACATTACCAGTAACACTTGCTTGGCCTTCTGCTTGGCAAGGTCCTCCAGGGCTCCACTCACTGATATCAGTCCTCTCTCAAGCATCACCCTGCCAGGGAGGTCATTTCTGAATCATTTGAAATCTCATCTCTTTAGTCAGAAATAGTGATGTGTACCTGTAGACCTGGCTATGTGGGAGACTGAGGCTAGTGAACCATCTGAGCCTAAGCATTCAAGTCCAGCATGGGCAACATAGTGAGACCTCATTTCAAAAAATAAAAAGTCACTTCCATACCAATATTTTCAATTTTGTTTCATCTCACCTTTCTAACATACAATGTGGGTTTTAGAGGGTATTATTTTTTTCAGAAAATTCTAAACATAATAGATCATTTACTAATTAATAAAAACTATGAAATAGCTAAACATGTAGTAACATTTATTAATAATTAGTATATAATACATTAAAGAGCCATTTGATTTTTTAAAAAGTCAAATCACTTTCCACTTTAGTTTTTGAGACAGGAAGACAGGGAATTGTGCATATGAACTATTTGGAACCAACTGGCACACATCCAACAACTGTGTGAGTGACTGTGTTCACTTAATAACATGTTTGGAACATGGCGTTCCAGTTATGAACAAAGGCAGACAGTATGCTCCACATTTCTCTCCTCTCCAGATCTGATCTGGCTAGCACAGCATAGCCACTGGACTTACCTTGGTGGCGATGGCAGACACAGCTGCTGTTCTCTTTGCAGTTATGACATTACCATCCATGACCTTGGAGGAAGGAAAGACAATGAGGAAGGCGCCCTCATAGGACTGAAGCCCAGAAGGGCAGCTCTGAAGGCAACTCTGTAGGGCTCAGGGTGGCACTGGGATCTGATGCTCCCCTCAGGAGCTTTGGGGCTTCCAGGACTCGTCTCTATGCACTGGACCCTTCACCAGTGAAAGCAAAGATGATGCCAACAATGCAGAGGGCACCGAGAGCGCTGACTACATGGGCACACGGGGAAGCCACTGTGTACACTAAACATTACAACATCACCCATTTTGTTTTCTTGCCCTGGGATTCTCAGATCTCCAAACTGAGGTGAAACTTCAGGGATATGATTGTCACTTCACACCCCAGGAACTTAAGAGAGACACTGTCCCCAGAGGCCACCTTCAGAATGACTCAGGCTGACTGTCTGGCTTGGGATACGCAGCTCAGTGGTCAAGGTCTTGGGACCCATTCCTGGCACAAGGGGTGGATCAAGCTAT
Organism: Mesocricetus auratus; assembly: GCF_017639785.1. NCBI lineage: Eukaryota > Metazoa > Chordata > Mammalia > Rodentia > Cricetidae > Mesocricetus > Mesocricetus auratus. The sequence goes on along the minus strand of NW_024429182.1, from coordinate 78,998,069 downwards.
CCTTGGTTTCCAAGGCTTCCCAGGAGGTTCTGATGCCCAAGGAGGACTGAGCATTTTGCCTGGCTAACAATAGCTGCTTCCCTTTCACTCATCTCGGCTGACTCTCAGAAGGCAAGTGTTATTATTTGTTATTCTCACGTACAGGCCAGAAGCTGAGTCCTGTAGCTATAGAACATTCAGCAAAGCCCCAAAGGCCCGCCATCTAGTGAGAAGGCAAAAGTTCCAAAAGTGGGACTTCATTGACACAGGCAGCATAGATGCTTCTGCCGCCAGTGAGCACAGGCTAGGAAGAGACACATTCTCATTTATGCTTAGTAGGAGTCTATCCAGACTCTCAGACAGTCAGAGCAAGAGGGCCGGGGTCTGAAAGTCTGCTTGCAGCCCTCCAAGAGCTAATAGTAGCAGCAAGAGTGTTAGTCGGATGATCTAGGAGTGATCTTCACTTACCAGTTGTGTGACCTCAAGCCAAGGATGTCCACTAACCTGAGCCTCAGGGACCTCCACAAAAATGAAAGGGGAAGCGCCCTGTTCACACTCAGCACTCAGCAGGCTGAGGCAGGAAGATCAATGCGTGTGAGGCTGGCCTGGGACATATAGCAAAACAGACAGGCAGACAGACAGACAGACAGACAAGACAGCAGAACATAGTCTGGAACTGGATACACCATTTACTTAAACCAAAGAGGTTTGAAGTCCAGCTTTGCTTAGTAGGGGGGTAAGTTGCGCACAACTGCTGTGTAACTTACTCCTAGTGTCCAAAGTGGGGGAACAGTACTACGTACTTCCTGGATGGTTTTAATTATACAGGTAATGTGCTTGGAGTCCTGCATCTCTCTCTCCCTGTCCCCCTCTCTCTCCCTGTCCCCCTCTCTCTCCCTGCCCCCTCCACACAAATCACTCAGTAAATGCGAGCTACTGCTCTTTTCACACCTTGCTAGATACTAAAATCAGATGCCTGAAGGACAGCCACAGGCTAGGGCATAGTCTTCTGCTCCATGGTGGTGGTGGTGGGGTGTCAATGAATAAATGTTTGCTCAGCTTTGGTTCAAGCCATGCATTTGGTGTATCTGAGTGTGTGACAAGAACATGAGCATGAATAACAGGACTGTTATTCCAAAGCCACATGCTTGCAGCCACTATGGGCTCAAATCGGTCCTAGAAACATGCTGTCACAGGTCACCTTTGCTGTCTCATGTCTGGTCACTTGTGATCATATGTTACTTCTCATGGAGAACTAGCTTCTAGGCTCAATTCTGGGTCTAAAGGACACTCTCTACTGGAGGATGGGTTTGCTCTACCAGATCTGCCCCAAAGGAAAAGAAGTTGCTCACCGCCAGCAGGGAGCCATTGCTGGGTTCAAAGAGAAGCACTGAAGCCTGGTGGGAGGGGATGGCGGATGTGTTGCTGTGGCCCTCATAGAAGGTGACTAATTTGGTGGTGAGTGCATCCTCAGCTGCACTGTAGGCTGGCATGACTCCCAGGAAGCTGAGAGAGAGAGAGAGAGAGAGAGAGAGAGAGAGAGAGAGAGAGAGAGAGAGAGAGAGAGAGAGAGAGTCAACTCCTTCCAGTCAATGCTAAGTGTTCTATGAAGTCCCACTCATCTTTCTCCATCACTGCTCTGCTGGCATGCTGCTCCCTGCGCCCTCATTCCTCTGCCCTTCTGCCCTTCTCTGGAACAGGACTCACAGCCTGGCTCTAGACCAGAAAGCCATCAAAGCCCTGCGGCTGATTTCTCAGCTGTGTAAGCTTCAGTAGATCGCTTTACCTCTCTGAGTCTCAGTTTTCAACTAGTAGAGTGACTACTTCAGTACTCCTGTCATACTAAGGACTGAGAGTTGAATTACAGCTGGCGGCACCTGTAAATCGACCTCTTAAGCTGCAGCTGTCATTAGCAGAGATCAAGCAAGACCTCGCATCGCTTCTTCCACCGCTTCCCTCGGTGGGTGTTCCTCTTCGTCTTTCTTTCGAAACCCTTTCTCCCATCCCCTTCTGGTCCCTTCTTCACTCACCCTCGGTGCTTGGCCACCGGCACCACGGTGCGCACCGGTTGCATGACTCCACCATCTGGACCTCTGGAGAAGTTGGCCAGAGCGGTCTCCAAAGGCGGGATCAGGAGGCTGGAGCTGCGGAGGTGCTCCTGCACCTCAGCCGCACTCAGGAACGCTGGCGCCCGCCTCATCTCGCTGCCTGCCTTCGAACTCGGGCTGTCACTCCACCTTCTCGGATCCCAGCTCTAAATGAGTGCACTGCCAGCGAGCGCAGCAGCGTTGGGCGGGCTTCTCGGGGCGGAGCATCGTCGCCCCGCCCCTAGGACCCGGCCCCCCCCCCCGCCACCCACTCCAACTCCTGATGTTCACGGAGGCTTCTCCTCAGATTGGAATCCAGGCGGCAGGCTGGAGTGATCATTCTTGAATCTACTGTCCTCATTCCTGTAATTAATTAGCCATTGCCACATACCTGGGCACGCTGTGGCTGTGGAGAGGACTTTGGGTTCCACCTTCGTCCCTGCACACCAGCTCCACTGGGTCTGGTATTGTAAGAAAGACAGGAGAGATGACAGGGCACTTAGTGCTTGCTCGGGTGAAAAAGGGCTTGGAGGGTTATGTCATGCTTTTAATTCCGTCTCCTTCTGGAGTTTCTTCTATTCCCAGTGTCTCCCCCAGAACCACCCCTACACAATGGTCGTTGTTTTAAGTGCACAGGTTAAACAAAACAACCTTCACCTTGTTACAGGCAAGGGTAAAGAATTCAGGTACATAAAGAGCCAAATGTGGTTTGCTTTTTTCAAGTTCATGTTGTATTTGAAGAACAATATAGATGAAATGGAAGGAATTCAACCACGAAGTGACAGCTAACTCTCCATCATTGATGGAGTAGTGATGCCTAACCCTAGACCAGAGGTGGAGAAAGTGCTTCCGGGAGGGGAGGGGGGATTTCTAAGAAAGGGGGAGGGGAGGGGGGATTTCTAAGAAAAGGGACAGGGGTCAGGAAGAGTTCCAAAGAATAACAGCAACAACAACTTATCTCATTTGACTACACTACCAGTGGCTGAGGTATGGAGGTGCTGTTGTTAGCCTTAGTATTTTAGGGTGTGTGTGTGTGTGTGTGTGTGTGTGTGTGTGTGTGTGTGTGTGCGCAGGTTTCCAAGGACAAAAGAGAGCAACAGATCTGGAAGAGGAGGTTATAAGCCACTGAAAGCCACCACCATACCTGGGTGCTATGAACTGAACCCAGATCCTCTGAAAGAGCAGCCATCTCTCCTGCTCCTTGGTTTATTTTGCTTTGCTCTGGAACAGCATCTCCCCTAGGCCAGACTGGCTTCAAAATCCCTGTGTAGCCAAGACCGGCTTTGGACTCCTGATGCTCTTGTCTGGACTTCCCAAGAGCTAGGATAGGCAAGTGTGCAGCACTACAGCCAGCTTTCATCTTTACTATTATTAAAATAATACTATTGTTGAGTGTAGTAATGTAGGGGAAGCTGCTGTGTCTCTCCCCTGACCTCTCCTGATGCTTCGTCTCTACCTTGGGAAATGCTCTGCTGACAGCCTACAGACCTAGGAAGAAGTGGGTCTCTTGATCCTCCCTAGATTGCTGCCAACATGCTAAAAGTATCAGCAGGACAGAGTGGTCCCCAGGGTGCAGCAATGTTGACTCAACAAAATTTATTGGGCACATTCAGTAAATAAGTCAACACTTAACAGAACTATTAAAATAAAACAATAAAATAAAAAAATCAACCAAAAGTAAAACAACAAAGACAAAATATCCAACTTAAATAGAAGTCAAAACAACGGAGTTTCTCTTTTGTTTTGGACTCGAGGACAGCCCCTTAAATATTTATTTTTACTTCAAAAATATTGAAAATATTGTATGAAAGCATTTATCTGGGCTTCTGTGTTCTGCAGTCGCCTCAACCGTCTTCCTGGCTTTATTAGGGGTCTGGTTGTGGAGGAGTGAGCGCGCGAGCAGAACTCAGCAGAGAGGAAAAGACGCCAGGGCGCATGCGTGGGCGACACTCAGGCGGCTCCTTCCAGCGCGCCCCCGGGTTCCCATTGAGTGCTCCCGTCGTTCCTTCCGGTCCGCGCCGCCAGGCGGTTGCTTAGAGCGTTGAGATGAGAAGAGGTGCCCGGGCGACGCGCGTCCCCTCGTGGCCGTGGAGGTGGATGTTGCGCGGTCTGAGAGGTGAGTGTCGCCGACCAGTTCTGCCGCTGCCTTTAGACGCCCCAACCTGGGCCTGTCCACACACACCCAGAGGGACTTAGGAACGAATTTCACCGTGTATGTGTGTTGCCAGCCTAAAAGACAGGAGTGATTGTCTAAAGAGTTAAGAGTCTGGGCTGTGCCCGCTCTGGACACAAGGCACATCCATCTCCGAGGAGAGTGAGACTGGACACTTCTACAGGCAGAAGTAGGTTGTGCTGGGTTTTGAAACAGCCTGGAGCTGATGGGGGTTGGTGGCAGGTGCTGACTGCAGTTCATAGAGGAGACTGTCGGGCAAGATGTCCTGGTGACTTCCCTAGCAAGAAGCAGTGAGTGGAGCAACTGTGCTGTGCGTAAGTAATCCACCCATTCTGAAGGCTGAGGCAGGAGAATAGCAAGTTTGAGGACAAACAGGGCTACATAGTGAGGCCTGTCTCAAAAATCAAACAGAAGAAAAGAGCCCTAAGTTTTCTTGGGAAAAGTTTTTACGATAGGCATGTGTGCAATGTGTGCAGCACCTTTTCCCCTTTGAACCCCCTGACTCAGTTTGGCTGGTTTGTTTATGACTCCAACTGCTCCTCCTCCTCCTCCTCCTCCTCCTCCTCCTCCTCCTCCTCCTCCTCCTCCTCCTCCTCCTCCTCCTTATTCTTCAGGGTCTTGTTGACCGTTGCACCTGCCTGACCTTGTACTGAATATGTAGTAACTAAAGCTGCCCTCAAGTTCATGGCAGTCCTCTTACCTCAGCCTACACAGTTGTGATTAACAGTATGCACCATCCACCTAGAATGACTCCATTTTGACATGGACAATTTTCACACTTTAGAGGCTAGAGGGAAGGATTTGGGATCCAGGATCAACTTTAGTCTTAACCTGACTCGAGGCAAGTCACTTAACTTCTGTATATCATCTACAATTAGAAATGTTTTTATCAATTACATGGTTTTGTTTATTTAAAATATTACAGTAACACAACATAAGCTTAACCATACTTTTGAGTGCCCTTTACCACACTCGTGATGTCTTCACTAATTCTAGAATATTTCATGACTACCAAAATAAATACTGCACTTATTAAGCAGTCACTCTTCATTGCCTATTTTCTGCTGCCCCTGATAAATGCCATTCTTTTTTTCTGCTGAATTAGTTGAGTCTGGACATTTCATGTGAATGGATCAGATATGTTTTGCCTAGCATATTGTTTTCAAGGTTCCTGCCTGTTTTAACAGGTGCCATACATCATTCCTCACCTTATATAGGCAAATGAGATTCCATTGTGGAGAATTACCACACTATGTATTTGTTCATTAGTTAAATGGACTTTGAGATTATGATGACATTGTGAACATTTGTATACATGCTTTATTTTGCATTTATTTACTTAGTGTGCGTGTGCATGTGCAGAGGTCAGAGGACAACTTGTGGGAGTAAATACTCTCCTTCCACTATTTGGGTTTCAGATCACCAACCTTGACAGCAAGCCACCTCACCTGCTAAGCCATCTCATTCATTGGTCTTGTACATTTGTGTGGAGGGTCCAGTGTATGGACATACGTTTGTTTTCTAGGGGTAAAATTGGGGAGCTGTGTAGAAATTGGACATTTAGATTTTTGAGAATCAAGCTGCCAATCTGTTTTCTAGTATGGGCTGCCCTGTTCCCACCAGTGGGTAAAAGTTCCAGTTTTCTACTTCTTGGCACACATTATTTTCTATTTTTTGGATATAGAATGTGTAGTGTATGGCATGTGAATTGGTAGCCCACTGAGCTTGTGATTTTCATTTTTCTGTGAGTAATAATGTGAGGATATTTTAATGCAGTCATTGGCTATCTGTAGGGTTTCTTTGTAGAAATGTCTAGAACTTGTTGCCCATTATTTAGTTGGGTTGTGTTTTGTTGTAAGGGTTACTCTGTGTGCTCATCATATGATTTGGCGATGCTTCCTTCCACTCTTGGTCCCAGAGTGCATCATTGTTAGATGCTTATTTGAGACTTCTGCTTATTTATGTGCTTGTTTTTGCCACCACATCATGTCACTGACCATTTTGTGTATGGCATGACATTTAAGCCCGATTTCATTCCTTTGCACTGGGACCATTAGTTAAGCACATTTGTTAAAAATTGTGTTCTTTTCCTGGGGAGTAAGCAAGCATGATGTCCATCAGCCGTGGTGCATGGCGTGTTTCCCTCCTTTGTGTCCGTGCTTTTCTCAGTTCTGTTCTGTTCTGATGATTGATGTTCGGCAGATATGTTGATATCATGAAGTGTGGGACTTTTAACTTGATTTCTTCCCAAAACGGTTTGTCTAGTCAGTAGTCCTTAGAATTCCATATGAACTTTAGGACTAGTCTGTTCAAGGAAGTTGAGTTGTGAGCTGAAGATCAACTTGGGAGGGGTTTCTGTTGTGGGCTTTCAGTCTTCAAATATAGGACATTCTTTTGTTTCTTAGGCCTTACATTTCTTCTCTTTCCTTCCCTTTTCCTTTTTTTAAGCCATGTTTTATAATTTTTATGTACAAGTATACTTCCTTAGCTTAATTTATTCTTAAGATTTTACTTCCTGGTGTTCATGTGAATGGAATTGGTTTTTAAAGATTGTTCATTACTAATGGATAGAAACAAGGATTTTTGTATGTTGGTCTTATTTCCTTCAACTTGGTTGAGCTTATTAGCTTGATCTAGGACTTTGTGGTTTCATTGGGGACTTTCCATGTGGAATACTGTTTGTAACATTCCTGAGGGAAGGTTTGTTGTTTTACAATTTCAATGACTTTGATTTTGTTCTTTTGTTTTCTGTGTCCTGTTCTCCCCCCTTTTGTTTCCTTTCTTCCCTTGTTCTTCTTTAACTTAATTTTGGTCTGTCCCATCACTCTAGTTAGCACTTCCTTGCTTATGTTGAGTAGGAGGGGTGCTGCAGACAGTCTTGTCTTATTTCTAGTCCGAAGAGGTTATTGTTCATTCACTATTGGTTATATGTCTGTCACACTGAGGAACTACACTGCTGTCCCTTATTTGTCAAGTGTTCATATCCATTGCCTTTTCTGCTTCAGCTGAGATGATCAGCAATGAGAGTAGAAGAGAGATGATGTATTCAACCATGGACTGAAGCAAGAACTGAAAGCCTTCAGCTCTGAGTCCAGTTTGCATTATTTTATACTCTAAGCCCACAAAGGGGTGGGGCAAGCATGCAAGCAAGCGGAACTCTTTAGAATCCTACTCCCAGACAGCATTTATCCTTTATTTTTCAAATGTATATGTTACAGCTGACAGGTGAAAGTGTCTGTGGTCAAGTTGCTAAGGGCAACATTCACTTTGGGGCTGGAACTTTTCAATTGCTTTGGCCCCTGTCCAGGTTCTTTTGTCTAGGTAACAAAGTGAAGTGATGCCTGGTAATAAGCAGTGCTTTCATTAAATAAATCAATAAATCAGAATCAAATAATTGGTCTTTTCTACCTTATTCTACTTCAACGTGGCCATATATTATGTTATTTTGATGGACCTTCTTATATTGCTTTACCCTATGCTCCTGAGAGAAATCCAACTGTCACTTGATAAAAAAGGAATTCTTAAATATTTTTCTGGATTCAGCTAGCTAGTACTGTTAAGGGTTTTGCATTTATATTCTTAAGTGATATTAGTCTATAGTTGGCTTGTGATGTTTTGCTTTGTTTTGGGGTACAAGTAATGGAATGAGTTAGAGAGTGTGCCATCTCCCATTGTTTGGTGGAGTTAGAGGTGGCATGTGTGTTTGTATCTGTGTTTATATACATTGCTCCTGGCTCCTGACTCAGAGATCTCCAAGCACTTTGAACCCCTGATGACAGGAGTATCTTTTGTCATTCATAACTAGTTGCTCTTGTGATATTTTGTTTATGATCTAACAAAGCTTGCATGAAGATCAGAGTGCAAAGCTAGCCACACTAGTTAGCCATAGAGGCCAGACAGTGATGGTGCCTACCTTTACTCCTAGAACTAAGAGACAGAGGCAGACAGATCTCTGTTAGTTCAAGGCGATCCTGAGCTACACGAAATTGATCCAGTCTAAAAGAGAAACAGAACTCATACAAAAGTGATCTCAGCACTTGAGATCCTATGCCTTTAATCCCAGCCCTAGAGAGGAATATAAGGCGGGAGGAGACAGGAGCTCAGTGTAGTCTGACGTTTGGTGGACACATGAAGTTTGGAGATGCAGTCTAAGGACAGGATCACTTTTTTGGTCTGAACATTGGTAGAGGTGAGAACTCTCCAGTGGTTGGCCACTTTGCTTCTCCCATCTTCAGCTTTAATACAATATTTGTCTCTGGGTTTTATTATTCATGCTACAAGTTGCTTTTGACTTTTCCATGAATTTGTCCTAACATGGAGACTCCTGACATCAGGCCCTAGGTCATCTCATAATGGGAGCTGGTTGCCGAGGTGGGCAGGGCTGTGAGGATCAGAGGGTTGGGGCTGTCATCTCTAAGAGAGAAGGAGGCTGGAGCTTGATTGAATCACCAGGGACTGTTGACTTCATCTATCATGATTGCCTGATGAATCCGGATCAAAACCTCAAGAACTAAGAGAGCCTCTGGTGAACAGGTTGCTGTGCAAGGAGTCACTCTGGAAAGATGATGGAAGCATTGTGCCCCCATCACCTTGCTCTGCATGCCCTTTCACATGCTGTTCATCTGTGCTATACTGTAATTGTAAGGGTGCAAGTTCATCAATCTTAAGCTGCTCTAGTGAAATATGAAGCTAGAAGAAGGACTGTAGATGCCTTGACACTTGAGGTACCCAGGCAGAGGTCCTATTGTGCAGCTGCATCTGGAGTGGGGCATTTGTGTGGGCCTGAGTCTTAACCTAGGGAGCTAGCCTACGCTAGTACTGCATACTTAGCTCCAGAGTTGGACTTTATTGTAGGGTACTCAGTTGGAAATTTTGTTATTGACTGGAAAAACCAAACAAGAATCAGCATAAATTCTTCCTACTCCAGATTCTATCTGATCCTGTCTTTTCTTGTGCTGGAAAGTTGTTTACATTGTCCATTTGGTCTTTTATAAAAGGTCTGTTCACATCTTCCACTTGTTCTTGAAATTTGCATGTTATTGTAATTCTAGGATTTAATTTTGCCTAGGTCATTAAATCTATTGGGTTGTAATTTTTCATAGTATTTTCTTACAATTGCTTTTATTTCTAAAATATTGGTAATGTCTTCTCATTGTATGAGCTTATGAAATGACTACCCTATGGTATGGTTAAGAGGAAGGTTTTATTTTATTGTAGATAGGAGGGGGAGAGCAGCCAGAGGCATCTGGTAGATTCCAGAGCAGAGAGAGAAAGAAGGAAACTGAACATGGATAGCAGACTGGACATGAGCATAAGAAAAGCAGTAACAGAGCACAGAGCTAGGGAGAGGGAGAGCACAGAACAGAGGGGAAACAGAGAGATGAAGACAAAGAGAGCAAGGATAGCAAAAATAGCAGGGTTATAAGGAGAATGGGTAGCTTTTGGGAGGGAAGCCCATGAGATGGAGAATACTAAGGGAGCCTAGAGGCCAGAATGCATTTGGTATGTTAATAACCACCACAGGCAGATTGGCAGATTTTTCTTTTGAGTCAGTGTTAACGGATATGGCTCCTTTTGGTAGAGGGGAACCTGCTTCATAGTCCCCGAGGAACACTGGCTTTCGTCTAACTGCCAAAAATTTCCTTTGGACCTGACACTCATTGTTGAGTCATCTCCTTATCTTGATCAGTCAAGAAAATGTTCTGTCACTTTTGCAGAGTTTCCTTTTCATTTTCTCCTTGCATATATGTTTGTGTGGTGTGTGTGCATGTGTAGCATGTGTCTATGTAGGTGTGTTCAATTTTGTGTGGGCACATGTTTATATTTGCATGTGTGTATAGAACTAAAGTTAATGTGGATCTTCCTCAATTGCTCTTTTGCCTTATTCTTTGAGGCAGGGTTTCCCAGTCAAACTCAGAGCTCACAGACATGGCTAGTCTCCTTAGCCAGGGTACTCTAGAAATCCTTGCTCTTCCAGGTATTTTTTTCATCTCTGATGGTTCCTATATTCTGATACTATTTCTTTTTTCTCCAAAGAGTTTCCTTTACTAATTCTTTCAGATCAAATCTACTAGCTGTGAAGTCTCTTAGTTTTTCCTTTACCTGTGAATGTCTATTTCAGACCTTAATGTCTGAAGGATTTCTTTGGAGAATGTCCATTTTATGACTAAAAGTTTCATCCCCTTGCAATTAGAAATGTTAGCTAGATATGGTGGTACACCCATGTAGCACCAGTACTTGGGAATCAGAGACAGGAGGATCACAAGTTCTGGGCTAGCCTGAGCTGTATAGCAAGACAAACAAAAAACAGATTCCCGCACATTTGTTATGTTCTCTAGCCTTTCTGATTTCTGTTTTGCTACTTTCTCAATCTTTGTTCCCTTAAAGATGTTTTTCTGCTTTTCTTCTGGTTGTTCCTAAGAGTTTCTCTTTATTATTATTTTTTGAAGTCAAAATATAATTGTATCATTCCCCCTGTCCTTCCTCCAACCCTTCCCATGCCCGGCTCCACTCTCCCTGAAATATTTGTTCTCTGTTAAATTACACACACACACACACACACACACACACACACACACACACACACACACACACACACACACACCCTTGTGAGCTTTCTTTGTCTAGGGTTGAGGCACAATGAACTTTCCCTCTCTGTGCCAGCATGTCTGTTAGTGTCATCCTTGTTCAGGTCTAGTGTCCTATCTGTTTGATTGTGTCTATATGTATATTTCTTTACATTTATCTTTGTTTAGTTTTCCTCAGATTCTTGTATTTGTATCTTCTCTACCATTGGCACTTTGTGATTAGGTTATTTCATTTAGTATAAAATATTCTTCAAGATCCATCCATTGACAAGTATCTAAAGTTCCTTCCTGAGCAACCATTCTAACCAACCTTGTGGGGCTGCACAGTCACACTTATTATCCTGAGTATATATATATACTGTCAGGGCATGGGGGAGATGGTGAGCTATAGTTTAAAAAGTCAGAGCTTAGATTCTTAAAGAGGAAAATGTTATTAATGGTGGTGTTGGCTGTAGGACAATGTGATTGATACTCCTAAACCAGGTACTAAACAAAACATCATTCTGGTTAATTTTATGCTATATGTTTTATCATAATTGAAAATGTGATGAATAGTCCTCAGTGTCCCCATAGTAGCAGTTAACCTCAAGGACAGGGTAAGTCCTTGTAAGGTAAGTACTACCATTCTCTGACTTACAGATGATAAGTAGTCATGGGTTAATTATTTTGCTCAGAATTATATGCATGCAGCATGTTGAAGATTTCTGGTCTTAACTCAGATCTAGGTTCATAGTTACTATGTTATACTGTCTATGGCCATGAGGAAAGGGGCATGTTGTGAACTGGCCAGATGTTTGGTACAGATTATTGCATGAGAAATACTAAACAAGTATGTGTTTGTGAAGCATGCAGAAGCTTCCCAAATAGTGATATTCTACACTTATATTTTACATCTTCTTTGCGAAAATGGATCTATAGTTTGCTCACATTTATATTGCTATTCTTCAATGTTTTAATGAATTGATATAAAGTATAGAAGAGCAGACAAGTACCCATTTCAAGGTTTGTTTTTGTTTTGTTTGTTTGTGTAGTTATCTTTCCATTGATAAGTGGAGGTGTGGAACAATAAAGCAATAAACCTTTTTCTTGATGCCATTTAATATTTTGGCAGGTGACCTTGATTATGTTACATCTTGTTTCTTAAGCATTGAAATCTCACCCTTTCTCATAAAATGGATTCATTGCACATGAAGCAATTTTCAATCCTCCTTTGGAAAAATTTCCTTTTGAAGGTAAGTGGAGGTATCTGTGGGAGCTAGATGGAAACTGTGTGAAGCCAGAGGAGGAACTGACATCGTCCTTATCACATTTGATGATAGTTCATTTTCTTGCTTTTGTTCCAAAGCTGGAGCTAGCTAGCACTGCTTAGTCTGAAGAACACCCTAAGAATCAATAGAATGAGTAGAATAGAATGAACTATATAAGTGTGAGGAAGACTGTTGGGGGAGCCATTGTCATTGTAGAACAAAGCAGAATAATGTATGTCTGTGTTGTGTGTACATGCCCACACACAGCATCACACATACATGTACTTGCTCATGTATTCACTAACACACTCCTCCTGTTTTATTTTTTGCAGAAGCGGAATGTGGTTGGCTTAGTAGTAGAGATCCTCTTGATATTTCTGTTGTTTGCATGGACTTTAACTGTACGCAAAATTACAAAGAAGACATTTTCTCATGGTGCAACTTTTAGTCCTATTCCCCTGACGTTACCCAAGTTCCTTAATAAAAAGTTTGAATTTGAATTGGCTTATGTGCCTTCTAAGAGTGATGCGGCAAGAAATATTACTGAGATGGTGAAAAAGGATTTAAATTTCAACTTTAAAGGTTAGAAATTAAAATATTTGAAGTACCTCTCTGGAAATGTTTTAGTATGATTCGGTAACCTTCATAATTCATTCATTAGTCTCCCAAATAGTTTGTTCAAATGTTTTCATGACATAATCACTATTGAAATATAATATTTGAAACCAGATGACTGAATTAATTTCTAGTTCTAGAATTATAACTATTGTTTGTTTATGATTGTGCTATGAAAGACTTTTGTGTGTGTATGCACGTGTGTTTGTGTGCATGATGTGTGTGTGTGACAGGTGTGAAGGTCAGACTACATTTTGCAGGCACTGGTTCTCTCCTTTCACAGATACTGTCACCAGGCATGGTACCAAGTGCCTTTACCCAATGAGTCATCCCACTAGCCCTGTGATTATGCGTTCTGAGCTAAAAGTACATGATTTTGTGTCAAGTATTAGGATAAAGCAGATACTTTTTTGGTGCACAGATTTTGTTCACATCACTAATTTATGAAAATATTTAAGAATGATATATGAATGCAACTGAAAAGAAAAATAGTGCAGAATCATGACAGAAAAGACAACGTTACCAAATGTATTTCTGCATATTAATTTTTCTTCTCCGACACTAGGAACTTGACATCCATGCCTCCATCTTGTCATGTGACTTATGTCATTATGTGGATTTGTTTTCCTATATACTTTTAAAGCTATGATATATACAGAGTAGTGATAACAAGACAGTGGACTAAAACTCCTCTATTTATATTAAGTACAGTAATAATTTTGCAGCCGCCTGTGGATAAAAGTGCCATCCAATTAGGGGCTCGTGAGTTCAAGACCTGGAAAAGCCACCTTGAAGGGACAATGCCCAGATGGCAGACTTACCTGCTATGTTTCTAACTTTAGAACTAGAAATTTCCCATATCCTCACGGACTTGGTTATGTCCTCATCTGATAATTTTACTATCAGAACTGTGTCCTGGGGATTTGGGGTGAAGAGTGACCACTGTGTCTCCAGAGTCTCCAACTCTGACCACAGGCCAAAAATGTCCCCGAGACTCAGTTCTAGGTGCTCTCAGCAGTGATTAGAGGCCACCTTTGTGGACAGGGTAAGAACCTAGCTCACAGACATAGATAGAGAGATTCCTATGGAAGTTCCCCCCAAACACGATGGTGAGGAGATGGTTTGACTGTAGACTGAAAAAGTCCATTTGGCTTGTCACAGCTATCAGCTGAGAGCAGTCTCATATATGGGTCCAGGAAGGTACACTTGTCCTATATTTACACCAGACTCTGAAATTGCTTTATGGTTCAGATAGTTTGCCTTTGCAGTAGACAGAGATCAGCCCTGTTGGCACAAAGGAACACACAGGTAAAAGGTGTTAGTGGGGTTCTGCTGACCTCATTCTTTGCTATGGAATCTGAAGCAGCCCTGCAACTTGCCTTCAGGGTCTCCACCCATGGGCTAGGAAGTCTAGAGCCTTCCCAGAGAAGTGAATGAATGAAGCTTGGTTTTTTTCTGAATGCCTAGTAACAGGAATATTGCCTGCACAGGGTTTTGAGCTTCTTTGTGGAAATTGATGAACCAGTTCTGAAATTCATGTAAAAATGTGACTCATTATAAGCCAAAATAATATGGAGAAATATTGAAGTTTTGAACACACACACTCTTTTGGTACAAAAGTAGTTATGTATATCAGTGTTATAGAATTGAGATTCTAGAAATAAACAGATACTGGCATAGTAAATTGATGGTTTTTGTTGTTTTGTTCTGTTTTGTTTTTTTGAGACAGGGTTTCTCTGTATTGTTTTGGGGGCTGTCCTGGAACTCACTTTATAGACCAGGCTGGCCTTGAACTCATGGAGATCCACCTGCCTCTGCCTCCCCAGTGCTGGGAATTAAAGGCATGCTGTACCAACACCCAGCATAAATTGATGTTTTGATGTTATTTCAAAACAAAACCATGGAGAATAGTCTTGAGCTATTTGGAAACAGAATGTTCCACATACAATGGAATGTTGTTGACTCATTACTTATTTGCTTGAATCTTATGTAAAAATAATTCAAATTGGGCCAATAATCTAAATAAAGAGAGCCAAAACTATAAAGACTTTAGAAGAAAAAAGAATTGTTTTCATGGCCTTGGATTTGGAAAAGAACCTTTAGATATGACAAAAAAAATCAAAGGAAAAATCATGAAAATGCAATAAAAATACTTTGTTTTAAACAAATTGGGAATATTTTTCAAAGGAAGGTACTAAGAAAATGAAAGACAGCCTAAAGATTGAGACAATATTTGCAGGCTATCTATATGAAGTGGGCTTGTAACAGTATTATAAAGCATTCTTAATAACTTAACCATACAAAGACAAAAGTCCGATTTATAAAATAACAGAAGGTCTGAGTAGACATTTTGCTGAAGACTGAAGATGAGATCTGAATGACAAAGGAACACATGGGAGGATGTTCAACATTGTTCATCATCAGGGGAATGTAATGGAAGATACAATGAGATGCCATTCATAACTGGAACAAAAAGATAATAGTGAGGTTGATTAGTGTATGGAGCAACTGGGACCTTGCCACACCAGTGGGAAGGAAAATGTGGCTCTACTTTGAAAAACAGTGGTAGTTTCTCAGTAAACACAGTAACCATGTGTGTCACCAGGGGACACCTGAGGGACAGCTCACTGGATTCTAATGAAAGTCAGTCACAGAGGAAAGCACTTAAAGTTTAAGCAAAAGGCATATGTCTTTATTTATTTAGAAAACAAAATTGCAACAAATATTTTAAGATGATGAATAAAATATTGATATAATTTTACAAAACTCTAGCTGTTTGAGGAGTATGTGGTGAGGATCCTCTTGGCCTTGATTCGCTTTCCTCTAGTTAATGTTTTGTTGTTGCTGCCTCTGAAGGCCATACTCAGGACTTTCTCGCTAGGCCAGCACCCCACAGCTGAGCAGAACCCCAGTCTACTCTGGCTGTACTAACCTTTCATGTGATTATTGGCTATTTGGGTTCTTGTTTGCTATAGCAACCCTGTTGACACATTTTCTCCATTTTCTGTTGAGTTGACTTATTCTTTTTCACTTACAGCTGTTACAGATGTATTTGTTGGTTATACCCATTAAGTATCCACTTTGGATTCGGTCTGTGACCTGTCTGTTCACCAAATGCTATCTTGAAGAATAGTGATTTTTAAATGTCATTAAGCTTTATTTCATGAAATTTTAAAATATTTGTTGCTCTGTCAATGCAATCTCCAGTCAATGGTGCCCCCCTGCCATGTGGTGTATGTGTGTGTGTGTGTGTGTGTGTGTGTGTGTGTTAAGAGAGAGGAGGTGGAGAAC
Organism: Mesocricetus auratus; assembly: GCF_017639785.1. Taxonomy (NCBI): domain Eukaryota; kingdom Metazoa; phylum Chordata; class Mammalia; order Rodentia; family Cricetidae; genus Mesocricetus; species Mesocricetus auratus. The sequence continues at coordinate 78,982,090 of NW_024429182.1, read as the reverse complement.
TGGAGATTGAACCTAGAACCTTGCATTGCATGTTAGGCAAGCGCTCTACCACCAAATTATAGTCACATCCCTTTTTTTTAAATGAACTATTATTTAAAAACATGTATTTCCTCCAAAATCATGAATACAGTCTTTCCACTATCTTATGAAAGAAAGTCTTTGTGTGTGTGTGTTGCTTTATACATTTATGTATCATATATTGGTAATTTATTTTTATTCTATATATTTATTTTTCATTTGTTTTCCACACTCCATGTATATATTAGATGGTCTGAGTGTCATTGATTAAATGGCACTGTTTGCAGCTTTCACTGTTATGACAGGGTTGTTTCATGAGCATTATACCTTTCATGTTTATGTGGGCAACCTGAACTTTTTTCTCTATAGTTCAAGGCTTCTCTTCTGAAGAATCTTTTGAGAAATACATTAAATATAAAAACAAGTCTACATATGTGCTGGCTGCTATTGTGTTTGATCACATGTTCAAAACCAACAATGAACGCTTGCCACTTCAGGTAAGAAAGTTTTATCTAAAGACCTGATCATTATGTTTTTCTCTTTGAGAGTTTTTAAGTGTGTGTGTGTGTGTGTGTTTGCATAACCATGTGAGCATGCCTATGTGTATCTGTCTGTTGGTCTCTCTGTGTCTGTATGAGCATGCCTATGTGTATCTGTTGGTCTCTCTGTGTCTGTATGCATGTGTATGTCTCTCTGTGTGTGCATGCTTGTGTGTATATATGTGTGTGTGAGTACTGGTACACAAGTGTAGATATCAGAGGACGTTGTTGATGCTGCTCCTTGCCTTCCACCTTATTTGAGACAGGGTCTTTTGTTCACCAATATGCTTATACACCAGGCTAACTGGCCTATAAGAGAATCTGCTTCCATCTCACTATAGGATCACTAGTGGGTACATCTGCCTTTATATGGAATCTGGTTAATTAACACAGGACATCAGTCTTGTACAGTACTCTCCCAATACTCCCTTTTCATTTCTTCACTGATTATTGTTATTGAGGGATGTATTGTATAACTTTAAGTTTCCTCCTATTGATTTCTAGTTTCCATGCTATAGCGACCAGAAACAGTGCCCTGTATGATTTTAATCTTTAGATTTACTAAGACTTGCCTCCTGGCCCAATGCCTTGCAGAATATTCACATGCACTTGCTCGTGAGGAGTATGAGTTGTTGCAATAGGATGTCTATCCTAGTTCAATGTGTTATTGAAGTCTACAGTTTGCTTACTAATTTTCTGACTGAATGATCAGTTCCTTGTTGAAAGTGGGGTTATTGAAGCCCACAATCACAGTTTGACTTTCCTTGAGTGCACCCATGTGTATTTCCTCTGATATTGCCTGTATAAATATTTACAATTATTTTATTCTCTTGACACATCAATACATTTATACATATCCAATGTCTATGTCTTTTTTACAATTTTTGAGGCAGGACCTCACTATACACCTGAAAATGGCCTTGAACTTCTGATCCTCCTGCCTCCACTTCTCAATTATAGGGGCCACAGATTTGCATCACTTTTGATTTGGGTATATCTAAATCTAAGTATGCTCTTTTCTGGTAAATGTTTGTTTACAGTGTTTTTTTCTCATCCCTTCACTTTTATTTCTGTGTTCTTAAAAGTTGGGTGACTCTTAGAGGCAACATAATTTGGGTCTTTTTTTTTGTATGTTCACATACTTTGTTTCAGTTCTACAATCTTGCTGACATTCTAGTAGGTATGTGTGTGTGTGTGTGTGTGTGTAGTATGTAGCTGTTTGTTTATATGTACATGCTCATGTGTGTGCAAGTACATGCATGTGTGCATGCATATGGAGGTGAGATGCTGACATTGGGTGTCTTCCTCAATTGCTCTGTACCTCAAATTTTGAGGCAGGGTCTCTCACTAAACCCAAAACTTGCTAATTCAGCTAGACTAGGTTGCAAGATGTAGGGATCTTCTTGTCTCAATATTCCCAGTGCTGTGATCACAAGCACAGGCCACCACATCTAGCCTTTTATATAGATTCTGGAGATATGAACTCATGTCCTCATGCTTGTGAACAAGTACTTTTCAGACTGAACCATCTCCCCAGATCCTCTAGTAGGTTCTAAAAAGTATTTTATATTTATTTAATCCCTTTTATGTGTGTGAATGTTTTGCCTGCACATGTATATATGCACAGCATGTGTACCTGTTGCCCTCAAAGGTCAGAAGAAGGCATCAGACCCCTGGAATTAGAGTCTTGTACAAGAGCAACAAGTTTTCTTCACCTCTGAGCCATCTTCCCAGGCTCTGTAGCAGATACTTTTTATGCTCATTCAATAGGCAGAAGAAAGGTAGGATTAGAAAAGTACAGTTATATTGATGACTATTATACACCTTTTTACACCTTTGCAACTCAAAAGCAAAATGTCATAAAGATGAAAGAGAGAGGATCTATGGAATTTAGATCACATTACATGTTGACTGTGGTTATAGCTTAAGTGACATATTAGTTGTTTGTGTCATAATGATTCTGCCGTTCTTTTGTTCCCAAAACAAAAATGTTTAATTAGAAAACAAAACTTTCCTTTTACTGTTAATCTTTGTTTTTCAAGGCTCACTGGTTTAACATATTTGTCTTTGACTCTCATTCTAGGTAAAATATAATTTGCGCTTTGGTCATCTCTATGATACTAAGAATCCCTTAGAGCCGTCCAAGGACCAGAACATAAAGGACTGGAACACATCGGTTCTCTTCCCATCTGTGCCTTCTCTAGGACCCCGGAACTTTATGGAAAACAATGGGGGAGACCCTGGTTAGCAGATCCTTAAGTACACTTACATTATTATTTTTACTGTGTATGGCAATCATTAGGCACGGTCTTCCTTTTTTTCCCTCTGCATAGCAAGTTGATTTATTCATTCATTATGGGTCATTGTGATTTAAATTTTATTTTTTATTAACAAATATAAAATTTGATACTTCCAAAATCTGTTACTATTTTCTTTATTTCTTGATTAATTTTCTTGTGTCTGTGCATCTATATAGTTTTAGTTGATAACTTTTGCCTCTCTTGACTCAATATGTATGTGTAAATGTATATGTAGACATCTCTCTCTCTCTATATATATATATACACACATATGTCTATATACATGTCTATATATGCACATGCATATGTGTGTATATCTGTATGGAATATATATGTATATTCCATAAATGTATATGTCTTATATATTTATGTTGATGAATAGCTTTTTTATCAGATCATGATGATAAATTTAAATTATTTTTAATGTTATAAATTACCTTGAAGAAAGAAAAATGTAATAGCATTAGGAGCTGTGTGTTAAATACCAGGTCCTGAGAATGATGGATATTATTCAACAGGAAACAAAAACTATGTGTGATTTTACTATTATAAGTAAAAAATTAAAGAGTGAAAGTCAATCTCAACAAGAACATTTTTCAGAATGTATCAGCCTGAGTTGAGGAGATGGTTCAGTGGGTAAAGTTGTGGTTCAATCCCATCACCCATGGAAAAGGTGGCATGGGTGTATCTATGTCCCCAGTGCTGAATATGTGGAGACAGGGATGCTACTGAGGCTTGCTGGTCAGCCTTCCTAGCCAAAGTCAGGAATTGCAGATTGACTGACAGATCCTTTCTCAAATAAGTGAGGCAGAGAAGGGTGGAGGAGGTTCTGTCACCCTATCCACCCCTGCCCGGTCCCTGAAAATAATGTTATCAGCTTGACAAGTCACAAACTCTGGCAAATATTGATTTGTGTATATAAGATTAAAACTATAGAAAATATGTGTAGATTGCTACAAAAATTTAAGAAGTTGTCATTTTAGAGTTGAAGGATTGTGTGGTATTTGATTTTATCAAAATCACTTAAAATATTTTCTAAGTATAAGTTTAAAATGAATCTAGTCTCTTTTAAAATTAATATACTGCATCCTAAATATATTCTTTGGGAAGAAGAACATAATAGAAAATGGCATGATATTGGTGGATTAAAAGCAGTTTCACCAAAATATAGACATGGTCTAATAAAAATAGTTAGATGGACCATTTATCATAAATATTATTAGCTTATTTGGGTTGTATCTGACTATGTAACCCAGACTGGCCTTAAGCATAGAATGTCCTCAAATTTGGGATGATCTCCCTGCCTGACCCTCCCAAGTGTTAGGATTACAGGTATGTGCCACCACCCTAGACTGAAAAGGTACTTTTGAAAAGAGTTTCTTTTTTCCACTTAAAAAATAAAAGCTTTTAAAACAAGAAAATAAAAAACAGACAAATTGTAAATGCAAATGGACATGTGTAGTAAGTTAATATTTTTAATTGCTATGAAATTTGAATTTGCTTTTTTAAGTGGACAAGTAGGAGTCAGATGGCCTGCTTTTTTGTTTGTTTGTTTTTGCTTAGATTCTATTGTGTATGTTAAACACTTTGGGCCTGAGCTCCTTATCAGCACCAAAGTTCTATTATACCAGTTATTAGGACTTTGTTGTTAACCTGTTTTGTGTCCATGACTACCTGAGCCTGGGTGGTATTTACTTGGATCACAAGACTGTTGGTTGTTTAAGCAGCAAGGCAACAGCATTCCTTCCTGTTTCCTCTTCTCCCAGCTGCGCAGCGACATAGTGGAGAAGCAGAAAGGGACCTGGAACTGACTTGTGAAGCAACCTTATTATCTAAATTTAAACTGAAAAAAAAAATAAAAAAATAAAGGGACTGTTTAAATGCTGAAGAGGCATGCGTGTGACCAAGGGGCAAAGGAGCAGTGAGGAGCTAGACTTACTCATTTTATAATTGAGACTTAAAGGAATTAATTCACACCCACAAGACCTGTCCATTCCATGAAATCAACATTAACCTGTCCCGATGTCAGTCATGACCCAATCATCTCCCACATGGCTCCCACCCTGGCATGACCACACCGGGGCCCCAGTTTTCATTAGATGAAGATTGTGAGGCAGCAGACCATATCCAAACAAAATGGTAGCTGCCATTTAGAGAGACTGAGAATGGTAGTACATCAGAGGAGTAGAGCAGAATTGACTACATGAAGTTTTTGTTGTGTTTTTAGTTTCTGGCAAGCCTAGAACTTGCTGTGTAGACCAAACTAGCTTAGAACTCACAGAGATCCACTTGCTTCAGCTTCCCAAATGCTGGGATTAAAGGTGTGTATCACCATATCCAGTCTTGCTCCATGCATTTTACACGTGAATGTCAAGCTTGATGTTTAACTTTAATGATGTTTTAAAGAACGCACTACAGTGTTTTTAACTATGGACACATTATTGTCTATCTGTCTCTACACGTAGTCTGTGATACACACTTTTTGGTTACAATATCTTTATAATAAGTTTTAAAATCAAGGCATGTAAAGATCCCAGCTTTGGTCTTCTTTCTGTAATTTGTTTTGGTTATTTGTTGTGCCACTGAGTTTGTAGGTCTCTTTAAGCAAGACCTTTAAATAGTATTCATTCTCCAAAATGAATACTAAAATAGGAGCCATTCTTTCAGTTACATGCGTTATGTTTATCTTCCCAGTGTTTGTTAGTACTGAATATGTAAGTTCTTCATCTCATTGGATGTTTATTTGTGTTGACTTTACTTTTTTGATGTTATTATAAATGGAATTTACTTCTTGCTTAGTTCTCCCTTCCTATGTCATATCACAGTGTGTAGAACTATCTTAGCTAGTTCCAAGGTAGCATAACAAAATATTGTGATGCTTATAATAGAAAGTTGTTTCTCACAATCTTGGAAGCTGAGAAGTCTAAGCTCCCAGCACCAACAGACTACATCTCTGATGAGGGCTCGCTGAGTGCTTCCAAGTGGTAGCTTTTTGCTCCATCCCTTGGAGAGGAAACTGGTTGTTTCATCACATAGTAGAGGAACAAGGGGCAAAAAGGATTAGGCGACTCAATTCCCTTTTAAGAGCATTCCATGCACATGAGGGTGGAATACTTATGACTCAGTTACTTATGACAGCCCTTACTTCTTTTTTTTCTGGTTTTTCGAGACAGGGTTTCTTTGTATTGTTTTGGAGGCTGTCCTGGAACTTGCTCTGCAGATCAGGCTGGCCTCGAACTCACAGAGATCCCTGCCTCTGCCTCCCGAGTGCTGGGATTAAAGGCGTGCGCCATCAACGCCCAGCCAGCCCTTACTTCTTAAAAACTATCAAGTATTAGATGTCAGCATAGGAATTTTTGGAAGGACACATGTAACATGAAAAATAAAAGACCCATAGACTGATATGGGTTCCAAGCTTCAAGCTGAAGAGCAGAGAAGCAAAGCAGCCAATCACTAGTTTTTGCCTCTACCTCAGACTGAAATGGTGATCCTAGTTCAACCAACCTCAGACTGCAATCCCAAACTGCTCCTCTCCTCAACATGACTGGAGACTCAATATCAGAATGCCTTCCTATCCTCAGTGTGACTGGAGAATGAGTGCCAGCTCTAAGACCCTGTTCCTGTCTTAAATACCTTTCATGAGTTCTGGAATTAAATGTGTGTCCACCTCTGCCTGGCTATGACCTGCTAGTATGGCTGTTGGTGTGTATCACCTTTGTCTGACCCCTATGACTTGTGGCTGCCTTTGCTTTGTGAAATTGTTTTGTTACAAGTTTTGCATTGTCTGAATTGCTATTGTCATCTCTCTTATCATATGTTAGTATCCTGAACTTGACAGTCTTTTTGTTTGTTTGTTTGTTTGCTTGTTTGTTTAGGATACATCAGAGAAGGATTTCTTATCGTGCAGCATTCCTTAGATAAGGCCATCATGGTGTATCATAGTGGCAGAGCAGCAGAGGACATGTTTGCTAATGCCACCATTTATGCACAGAGATTCCCATACCCTGCTTTCATTGTCGACAACTTCTTGTGGACTTTCATGCCTATGTTTTCTTGGACAATTTTATTTACATTTACTCAAATGGCACTTGTCATTGTTGGGACCATTATGTTGGAAAAGGAAAAGAGATTAAAGGTAATTTCATTTTCTTTGTAATATTGTAGCCCAGTAGGACAGATATGTGCAGAGGGCTCGGTGATTTATGCTCACTTGTCACTGCTAATGAATATCCCATGGAAATAGCATGAAACATAGACTGTCTGGATTGTTCATGATGCCATTGATCAATTTTCAGTTTTTTATTTTTTAAAAATTATTGATTTGACTAAATGAAAGGTAATATTATGGAAAGAAAACAAATATCAATGGCCCCAAATTGTCTGTGGAATGAAATGAACAACAATGAAATAACTGGACAAGGTCTTAAATTAAAAAACTTAAAATATTCTTTAATTGCTACATCCTGTGGTCTTCTTTGAGATGATTTTTGGTATGAAAGAAATCAAGACTATTATCAACAGTTGCAACTACAAAGTCAAAAGCTATTAAAACACTTATCTGTCCATTAATTTGTTTAGTGATTATTTACTAATTAACTTCTTTGTTCCAAGAACTCTGATGGCCTTATGTTTAAAGCTTGGCTTTATCACTGACTAATTCTGTGATCATCCTCTATTCATCCTCATGTAAACTGAAGACTATAACAACTGCTTTTGTAGTTACTGGGGTGGTTAAATGATATATTATTTTTAAAGTATCCAGAAGGCCTACATTCATCCTATAACTGGTAGTTTAAAAAAGAGGAGACAGACTCTCTGCTTACACATTGTTCAAAGTCTCGGTACAATGTAAGTTAGCGTGTGATATGTTAATCATCCAAGTGGGCATTTGCCAGCTGGACATTAGAGAAAGAAGGTTAGTGTCTAGAATATATAAAGAACTCAAAAAATTAGAATCAATAAAACAGCCTGATTTAAAAAAAACCGAGGAAGGAACTAAACAGAATTCCCAAAAGATGAAATGCAGATGATTGAACAGTATTTTTTAAAATATTAAATATCCTGAACTATCAGGGAAATTCAGTTAGAACTGCTTCGAGAATTCATCTTACCCTAGTTAGAATGGATAATATTAAAAAAACTAATGAGAACAAATTCTGCCATGGTTGTGGGGAAAAGAGAATACTTATTCATTACTGGTGGAGATGCAAACTGGTGCCACCACTACAGAAATCAGTGTGGAGGTTCCTCAAAAATTGGATCTACCTCAAGAGCTCGCTATACCACCCAAAGGACTCTATATCCAACTACAGAGATACTGACTTATCCATGTTCATTGCTGCTTCATTCACAATAGCCAGGGGAAAATTATTCTTGAAGTACAGAGAGATGGTTTTGTTTGTTCTGAGCAGTGGAGAATAATATGGTTCACTAGGTACACACTACCAAAGGAAAAGGGTTTGAAACAGGCCTACTAGTGTACTTATCACTATTCTTGTAGAAAGAGCAACTGTGGAGAGAAGTGTGGAGGACTGGCTGACTTGAAGCGAAAGCAAAAGAGAATAAGTATTGTAGGGTTTGTAATCATCACCATTACACATTCTTTTCTGCTTCTTTTTAATAACTTAAAAATGAAAAACCATTCTTAGGTCTCAGGATACACAGAAATGACATGTGAGATGGATTGGTCTATGGGTCATTTATCTGTTGATAAGTCTTGTCCATTAAGGTATGATTAAAGATAAGGTAAGTTTAAGGTAGTCCATGGAAAAGGCGGGGAAGACTGTGCTAAGTTGAGTTAGTGTGTGTGTGCAGACAGAGCGTGATACGTGGAGTTCTATTTAGGAAGTAGAAACCAGTGGAAATGACTGACTTCAAATTTTTGAAATTTATCTTTCAAGGATTTTCCCACTCATCAGGTTGTTGTTAAGGCATTGGAGTTGCTTGTCAAATGATGTCCAGGTTGAGTAAGTCCATTGGTTCCTGAATAACAGTGACACTTGGGCTTAATAAAGACAAATTTCAATAGGGAATCATTCTGTCTTCCCTGGCTAAGGGAGTGAAATTATGATGCCCCAAATCATTCATACTTGGAACCCCAGTCTTATCAGTGTGGCATAACACATAATGCATATTCTCACCATTTCCTGCTGCTGTAATGTTGGAAGTTTCACTCTCCTTGTGTTTCATCTTTAAAATGAAGACAATAATATTCTACAATGAACATTATTAGAGACACTGCACATCAGTGCACAGGGCATACTGAGCACACCAGCCTTGGTTAATTTTCTATTTTCTTTGTCCCTTGAGTGTTACACGTGAGAATTATGTAAACCCTTTTTTTCCCATCCCCTCTTGGCTCCTCTGCCTTTTCCATTTGGGATAATGCCATCTCCTAGTTGCTCAAGCTTTTGTTAATTTTTTACCATCTGGCTATGCCAGCAGACTCTCTTTGGTTTTGCCAATTCCTGTATCTCCCTAATGTTATTTCATATCAATCCTTTGCCCTCAGTGAGAGTGGCTCACTTTGAATCGTTCTTTAATTTTTTTCTCATTGTAAAACCTAACTGATGAATAATCTTTTTCAAATATATTTAGCTATTAGTTGAAACAGCCAGAAACTTACACTACCCAATTTAAGTTAGTTAAATTTCTATTTATTTTGTTTTATTTAACTAAAAATATTTTTACTGCTAGGCATGAGTGCTACATACCTTTAATCTCAGTACTTGAGATACAGAGACAGGTGGATCACTGTGAGTTTGAGACCATCCTGGTCTACATAGAGAATTCTAGGCCAGTCAGGGCTACATAGTGAGACTCTGTCTTAAAATAAAAATTAAAAAATATTATTTGAGATTTTCATACATTGTACTTTGGTTATAATTACCCTTCCCCCATCTTCCAGATCCACACACTCTTTCATACCCACCCAAATTTATACCTTCATTAAAACAAAACAAAACCAGCTAATAAAATCCAGTTTGTGCTCCTGTCACTTTCAAATGATTATCTGTCTCTATTCCCAAAGACTATTGATATTTTAAAGTGTAAAAGCCTATGCTAGTGTTAGCTCACTTTTGGAACTTAAATAGAATTGAGCAATAGCAATTCTCTTGCATCTGATAGTCATTCATATTCTGTGGAGTTGTAATCTGTATAGCTTGTTTCAACAGATGGAACAGGTGTGACAGCAGTGATGAACCCTTGTGGATAATAATTATGTTGTACCTGATAATAATTACGTTATACTAGATAATGACACCTTGACACTTCCTTCTTCACTTTGTTTGATGCTGCTGCTGTTATTGTGCCTATATGACAAGTTGTTCTTTATTCATTATACTTTATTAGACTTGTAATAAAGCATAATGTCTTTATCTCCTGGTTTCTAATTTACCTATTTTCTCATGATGTGTCCATTTCTCCTTTGCCATAGAAAATCACTGCAACTTAACAAATGACACACATTTATCATCTTGTGTTCTCCATGTCTTGGTTTCAACCAAGTTGTCCTCCCTTTTGAGGCTACAGAGGGGAGAAATTCACTTCTTATCTCTTATGACTGTGGGTAGAATTCCTCTCCTTAAAGTCACAGGACTTGATGTTGGCCAGAACAACAGAAAAACTTAGTGCAGCAGCCTCCTTTATGGGGTACAATGTAATTATGGTTCATCTCCCTTGCCTCATTCCATTGATTGAAACAAGTTGTGTAACCCACTTACATAAAGACATGTACCCAGAAAAGAATTTTTATGACACATGGTAATTTTTAATTGAACTTTGAATATTGTGCTATTTACTTTATTGGGAACTTGATAATCTTTCATTCCTGTGTTTATATTTTATTTTGAGGCATTCTTAGGTATCCTGGAAATCTTTTGAGATCTTTTCTTACTCTTTTTTTTCAGTGCTAGAGATGGAACTTAGGGCCTTACATAGTCCAGGGTAGTACTCTTCCATTGAGTTATAGCCCCAAATTTTGATTTTTTTAAAAGACAGAGTATTAAATGTAGCTCAGGTTAGCCTTAAACATTCTCTGCAGCTCAGGATGGCCTCAAACTCATGATTCTCCTGATTCTGCCCCTAAATTCTGGGATTATAGACATGTGTCAGCACACTCAGCTATTACTTTATAGCTTTTTGGTAGGTGGAATGACAGTAGAATTTATTCTGAAGCTTTGTTCTCAGTTTGGGGCAGTTTTGTTCCACTGGTCAACCTGGCAATGTCTGGAGGGAATTTTCACAACAAAGACAGATATTACTTCCACCTGGTTGGTAGAAGCCATGGATGCTGTTGAATGTCCTACAGTGCCCAACATAGTGTCCTGTAATGCGAAACTGCACTGTCAACATCAAAGTTGAGAAACTTGCATATGCATAAAGACACAGGAAAAATGATGGTGGAGGTCCCAGCCCATTGTGATTGGTGCCATCTCTGGGCAGATGGTCCTGGGTTGTATAAGAAAGCAAACTGAGCAAGTCAGTAAGCAGTGTTCCTTCATGAACTCTGTTTCAGTTTTTTCCTCAAATTCTTTCTCTGATTTCCCTCAGTGATCAAAGTATAACTTGAGACTTTAAGCTAAAATAAACCCTTTTCTTCCCTAAGTTGTTTTTGGTTATGGTGTTTTATCCTAACACTAGAAACCCTAACTCAGTCAAGCAGTCAGTGCTCTCAACAACTGGACCATCTCTCTAGGCCTCTGGATTTCTAACTTATAAATGCAGAAAATGTTGGTGGAGATACACTGTAGGATGAAAGCAGCTCTAGACACTGTTAAAATGAATAAATGTGGCTTTGTGCCCATAAAAATGTAAGATGGCTAATTGCATCTGTAACATAGTTTCCTTTTGCCATACACCTGCTCAGGCTGTAATGGTTAGGACACAAGCTGTTATGATAAATGTAAGGTAAATAGGTAAATTAAGTGCATTATTTATATGCACAAAAGTTCTGTAGTGATTTGCTCCCCACAATCTGATCACATTATATCTTACAAAAAATAAAAATAAAAGTTTTCCTCCTGCTCAAAAAAAATGTAAGATGGTAAATCAACTTATGGGTCATAATTTGCCTAGCTCTGCTCAAACCTACAATGGAATTGAAATATATTTATCTTTTGGATTTATTACTTCCTGGAAGAGGGTATATGAAAAGAAGAGTAATCTTAGCTTTGTTTATCTATTTTTCAAGGCAGGCTTCTCTGTGTAGCCCTGGCTGGCCTCAAACTCAGATACACCTGCCTCTGCCTCCGAAGTGCTGGGATCAAAGGTTCCATTATGCCCATCTTAATCTTATCTTTTTAATTCTTAGTCTTTAAAGGCGTTTCTTAGAACCAGAACTTGCTAAGTCTTAGGAGGAAAAAAAATTCCACACCCAGAATTCTGAGTAGAAATTACACCACTCATTTGGTACAAAGCTTCAATTAGGTCATTTGACTATTATGAGGCATGGTTTATTTGTCTGTAAATAGGGATGTGATATTCACCTGTGTAGGGTAAGATGTGTAAAGGCATTTTGAAATATGTTTTTCATGACACTTGGCTTATGTTGATTTTTCCTTTAGGAATACCAGCTTGTGGTGGGACTCAGTAATGCTATGCTCTGGGTTTCATATTTTGTCACCTTCTTATTGATGTATTTCATTATCATCTGTTTGCTGTGTGGGATTTTATTTCTCAAGGCAAGTATCCATTTGCATGCAGCATACCGCAGTTTTAGGAGGGGTGAGAAGTTAAGAAATGGGCAGAGTGTGTTAGCTTTCCAAAGAGGAAATGTGTCTTGCACTGGCTCCGCTGTGGAAGTTCAAAAGGCGTAGTTGATCAGAAGGTGAAAAAGAGACCTAGGTGAGTGGCCCTTCTGTAGGCAGGCAATCACTTCAATGTCTCACTTCAATGGGGCCAGTGTTCAGTGTTCTCCTTTACTTCCATGCCTGTTTTCCTCGTACTTAACATGTGATTAACTAGCTTCCTAATTATTTCACCAGATTACACATGAGAGAGTCTTTCAACACAGTGACCCATTATTCATTGCCTTCTATTTCCTGTGTTTTGCCATCCCCTCAGTGTTATTTGGCTTCATGGTCAGCACATTCTTTGATAAAGGTGAGTGGAAGGCGGGTTCTGTGAAACACCCTGTGAGTTGACTGAGAGGGAATCTTGTGTAGAAGCTCCCTCAGTCTGAGACACCGCTGGATCACTTTCGGGAAAAGCTTTATCATACTATTCATTTAAGTAAAAGTCTATTTGTGGCCCCTTCTGTGCACTATGCACAGTGCAAGATGCCAATAATATGGGGGTGTGCAAAAGAGACCTCCCCTTTGGAGAGCTTTGTTTCCAGCTGCTGCAGCTTGTGTCAACTGATTGTCTTTTCTTTCTTCCTTTCCAGCTTCTCTGGCCACTTCTGTTGCAGGTTTCCTCCACTTTCTCACGTTTTTCCCGTACCTAATCATAATTTCGATGTACAATCAGATAAGTCTCGGTGGGAAACTGGCTCTCAGTCTCATCACAAACACAGCGCTAGCTTTCGGGACCGACTTAATATGCAAGATGGAAATGAAAGGTGAATCTTCCCTTTGTGACAGCACCTTCATTAATTTGCAACCCAGAAGGAAAGGACAGAACATACAGGGTTGGGGAAGAGCATGGGTAAAGGGTGTTGAGTGTTCCCACATATGGGCTTTATCATAGAACATTGTGTGTGTGTGTGTGTGTGTGTGTGTGTGTGTGTTATATGTAGATACTGGGGACACATATTTACATGTACATGAGAACTAAAAATTATATAAGTGATATTACAAGGAATATATTAGGTATTTATGTTTGCATGCATATGTATGCCCATGTCTTACCTATGTCTTTCCTAAGGGATAATTTTGTCACCCCAGACAACTGAAGCCTGTCACCCTGAAAGATGTCATTGTTTCCCCACTGACATGATTTTAGCTTTTCCATGAATGAATTTATCCAGCTGAGAAAAATTTGAGTAGGGTTGTAGTGTATAAGATAATATGCATGAGTTTAGCTTTATTTAGAATGATGGTAAGCAGTATTGTGTTTTCATTCCTTGTTATTGTCAGTATGATTAACTTTTATGTTTTAATATTGCATTTTATAACTGGAGAAGTTTCCGTGATTCTTTTTGTGGTATCTTTGTTTAATTTTGGTATATTGGCATAATACTGACCATATATATTGACACAGGAATTATTTTATTCTTCATCTGTTTTCTTTTTTGTAAGAGTCTGGGAAAGAGTGGTGTTAATTATCCTTTAAATATTTGGTAAGATACACAATGAAAACACAGTCTTAGATGTTTCTTTGTATTGTTGTTGCTCTTTACAGATACAACCTGTTTTAGTTAGGCTTCTACTGCTGTGATAAAACACCATGACCAAGACAACTTACTAAAGAAATAATTTAATTGGGTTTACCGTTTCAGAGGGTAGGGGCTGTGATGGCAGAGCAAAGGCGTTAGGGTAGGAACAGCTTAGAGCTCACATCCTAAAACTGCAAGCAGAAGGCAGAGAGCACACTGAGGATGATGGGAGACCTTGGAAGCCTCAAAGCCCACCCTGTGACACACCTCCTTTATCAAGGCCACATCCCCTAACTCTTTCCAGTCAATTCCACCAAATGAGGACCAACTATTGAAACATATGAGCCCCTGGGGCCATTCTCATTCAGACTACCATATAATCTATTTGCAGATCTGTTCAACTTTTCTGTTTTTGTTTTTATTTTAATTTTATAACATATATTAATTATATAGGTCAGTAAGATTATATTTCTAATACTTTCATGTATCATGATTTGATGGCCATTGATTTCCTATCCTATCTTAATTCTTTTTATTGCATAGTTCTTACTATCTAATAACATCTTTTTAAAATTATTCTCACATATCACAAAATATAATACTTTCACATTTGTGTCTATCTTATTTTACTTAACAAGACAATTTCTAGCCCCACCCAATTTACTGCAAATGAAACTTTCATTCTTTATTTCTAAATAATATTCTGTATATGTATACATGTGTTCTTTATTCCTTTGTCTTATGACAGACATCTAAACTTATTTCATATTTTGTATATTGTGAGCAGCTCCTCAACAAACATATGTGTGCAGGTATCACATTGACTTCATTTTGTATGCATACCTCTGAGTGGGATTGCTGCTAGTTATTACTATTTCCATTGTGCCATTCCCTCCTGTCTTCTAGTATTTCCTCCAAGAAATCTATGTCTACTCTAATCAGTTTATCTATGTGTTACTTGGTGCTTATCTCATGGATTAATATTCTTTCTTCTGGATTTTTAAATATTTAGTCATAAAACATTTCAGAGAGGTTATTCTGGGGTAAGGTAAATTATTTTTGCTGTTCCAAGTGCTTCCTGTACCTTAATGTTCATGATTTAACCAACATTTGGATGTTTTGGGGGTATTATTTCATTGACTAGGTCTTATGTATTCTCAACCTGTAATCCTTCTCCCTTGGGAATGTTGATTAGACAGATATTTGATCATTTGATGATTTTTCAGAGATCTTGTGTTATGTTTTCATTGTTTCTTCTTTTATGTTTCTAGAACATAGTATTTCAAGGTTTGATACTCTTTCTTCTAACTGATCTCTCTGTTGAGGCTTTTACACTTGATTTACACAGCTTCTAATCTGAGTCTTTACTAAATTTCTCATTTGTACACTTAATTATCTTCCTTAATTCATTTAACTTTTTATCTTTATTAGTCTCTTTTAAAATCATTCTGTTGAATTCTTTATCTGGCATATCACACTTTGATATCTTTGGAATCTGTTACTAGTTATTCATTTTAAGGGGTATACTGTCGCCTGTTTTCATTTTTCTTGTGTTCATCAGTGCAGCTTTTACTTTTACCCAGTAATAACTTCCAATCCCCTACATGCTAGCCTGGAAAACAGAAGTTGAACCTTATTTCTCTTTACTGATAAGCATAAGTTTATATGTGTTCTTGGTTGTTGTCATGAAGATTTGCCTTAGAGAACTTGGGTACTGCTCCCTTACAACACAGATATTTGCTTTAATGATTCTATGACTTTGTATGGCTATAAATTTTAGTTGTGCATGGCTAAAAAGTCTCCTGCCATTATTATTCATTTCCTTTTTTTCCCTGAGCGACCTAAAAGTAACGCCATTATCAAATAACAAATAGACAGTGTGTATCTCTAGAATAAAAGTGAAGTTTCTTATTTAATTTCAAAGCAGTTTGGTATGGTAGGGATCTCTAAAAATACCATGGCTAGCATAGTGTTTATATGTAAGAGGCAAGATGGAAATCTGATTCAACATGACTCAGTAGCCAGTGTTGGTTCAAACTTCTGACCCTGGCTAGTTTATTTTAGGCATATGTAAGCAGAGTAAATTTGGAATAAAATTTCCTGATGATAATTAACTCAATTCCATGTTCATAAAAAAGCTTAAGGCATGACTACATCAAAACTTTTGTAAAGTACAAGTGATATCTTTCATATTCTAAGATAGGTTCTGTAGATTGACTGAGAAAGCAGGCTCAAGGTAAACAATGCTCATGATAAGGGTCTGGGGGAGGACAGTGCTATAGATTGATTGATATAAGCGGGCTTAAGATAATGGTCTGAGGGTGCCAATGTGGCCTGGCCATAGGGATAGCACACAGAGGATCATACTATTAACCATATCCATTCCCAGCCTTCTGGGAGGAAAACAGGTTATATATCTGTTCCTTTGAAGAGCTGACACTGCATATTTATCATTTCTGGTTTTCCTTGTGTTTATCTGTGAGCATACATGCCTCTGCTTCAGCCATTGTTGGATATCTGAAGTAACTGTCTTCCATTTTGTTTCAGGACATGGTGCTCAGTGGTACAACTTTGCTACAAAAATAAGTGTCGATGATGACTTAACTTTGGCTCATATAATAGGAATGTTTTTATTTAGTGCTTTTCTCTATGGCCTTGTGGCCTGGTATGTAGATGCTGTCTTTCCAGGAAAGTATGGTGTACCTAAGCCCTGGAACTTTTTCCTGCAGGTGAGTATGCCTGCACAAGTTATTTAGAACCCCTAGTTTGCAAAGAGTAAACAGGATTAAGTCTAGCAGCCTCTGAATGGGGGCTGTGATATCAGACTTCCTGTTCCAGTGACAAATAATTGAGAGGGACAAGTTAAAAGAACAAAGGTTCATTTAGGCTTCAGTCCGCAATACCAAAACCATGTCACTTTGAGTTGAGGAGAGGCAGAACATGTTTGTGTGAGGGTGTGACAGAACAAAGCATCCTATCTCCTAGATATCAGGAAATAGAGCCAGGATGTCTTTCCTGGTGGGATTCTGCCCTCTTCGCCCTTATTCCATCAGTGCCTGGGTTACTGGGTGTTGCTGCCCACAGTCAATACTCCGAAATGAGTTTTATTGAGTACCTAGGCAAATCTCAAGGCAATTAAATGGAAAATGAAGATTAGCCACCACAATTCCTCATTCTTATTGCACTGTAACACCATTGTTTGCCATATTTACTTATGGAATGAAATAATTTTCCACAAAGAAATCCCATCTGAATGAATACATGGTAATGTCTGTAGACGTTGGATGGGAGAGGACAAATTATGCCCATGTCTATTTTTAATTTTTTACTGATATAATGACTGCATATTTATGGAAACTGGTATACAATTTTAATACACATATGATGAGTAGTTGATTAAATCAGGTTAATTAATTACCATTTGCATTTCCTTAAAAATTTGGCACTTTAGGTCATATTCCTTCTATCTAAATTTATTTTTCCCTTTACTTCCTCCATTTCTTAGCCTATAGTTACTGTATAATATTCCGTATTTCTAAGAAATCAGTAGCTGTTTTTAGCTTCCACACATGCAAAGATATATATATATATATATATCTTCCTGTGTATGGGTTATTTTGCTTAATATTATTCCCTCCAGGTAGGCATGCCAAGATAAGTTTTCTTTAGTGATCAAGCCACATTCCATTTGTATGAGTATACCACATTTTTTATAACCATTCATACATCAAATCCGTGCCTTTCTTTCTGAGAATGGTGTTGCAGTAAACAAGAGAGTGCTATTGGGTAGAAGCCCATGCATGGGGTTGCTTGTTTCTATCTTTGTTCTTCTGAGGAACTTCTGGTGCATTGATCATTACACCTACTTGCAGATGATTCGTGACTTTATGTGATTCTGTCGGGGTGATTTTGCTTGTGTTGTTGTGCTGTGGGGATCTTAATATAAAAAAGCATCACCTATCCTGATATCATAAAGCATTGTCCAATTTTCTTCTAGTAGTTTTAGATGCTCAGTTCTCATATATGCTGATAGATTGGCATCTGATCTTTTTCTGTACTTCGATACCCAATTTTCTCAGCAACATTTATTAAAGAGACTTCTAAAATTCAGTATGTTTCTAATATTTGGTGTCTGGTAAAAACCCAATTTCATATTCTCTATTTTGTTCCATTCATGTGTGTATGTTGTTATTTCAGTGTTACCTTGGTTAGATAGCACAGCTTAGCAATATAGGGAAAGACCATAGATGTTGTTTTGGTGGTCAGATACAGTGTGTGTGTGTGTGTGTGTGTGTGTGTGTGTGTGTGTGTATACATACACACATATGTTGGAATGCATACTTATGTGCGTGCACATAGTCCAGTAGAGGATGCTCAGTGTTTTCTGTATCACTCCCCACCTTACTTCTCTGAGACAGGGTCTCTCATTGAAACTGGAAGGAGATGACCAGCAAACCCCATGGAGAAGTCAGATGTGATTCTTATAGGTTTGCCTTCATATGTTACTTGACCTTTTTCCTTTGCTGCTTGTAATATTTTCTTTATTCTATATGTTTGGTGTTTTAATTATTATGTGCCAAGTGGACTTTTTTGTGATCCACTCTATTTGGTGTTCTGTGGGCTTCTTGTACTTTCATTGGCATGTCTTTCTTTAAGTAGGGAAAGTTTTCTTCTATGATTTTGTTGAATATGTTTTCTGCCCCTCTGAGGTGGATTTCTTCACCTTCTTCTATACCTATTATTCTTAAGTTTGGCCTTTTCACAGTGTCCCATATTTCCTGGATATTTTGTGTTAGGGATTTGTTGGACTTAAGATTTTCTTTGGTCAATGAGTCCATTTCTCCTAGTGTATCTCCAATGCTTGAGATTCTCTCTTCCATTTGTTGTATTCAGTTGTTTATGCTCATGTCTGTAGTTCCTGATTGTTTACCCACCTTTTCTAATTCCAACATTCCTTCAGACTGTGCTGTTTTAATTGTCTGTATTTTGAATTTCAAATCTTGTACTGTTTGAATTGTTTCTTGCAATTTTTGGTTTGTCTTTTCTTTCATTTCTTTAAAGGATTTTCTCATTTCCTCTCTTAGGGTCTTTATCATCTTCATGAAATTGTTTTTAAGATCGTTCTTTTCTGCTTCATCTGTGTTGGGATGTTCATGTCTTGGTGGTGTAGTCCCTAGACTCTGGTGGCATCATATTGGGTTTTTAGTTGTTGAATGTGTTCTTATATTGTTGTCTTCCCATTCCTTTTTCCAATGGGTACAGATGGGGTCTCTTCCTTTCCTGGTTGATCCAAGGTTCTCTTAAGGTTGGTGCATGCAGGTCCAATACTCTGATGGGTCTCAGGGTGACCTGCAGGTGGGTCTGAGGCACTCCCTCTCCCCGTGGGTGGTAGCTGGATTAGGAGACTCATGGTTACTTGGTCCTCTGGGTGTGAGTTGACTTGCCTGCAGTCCCAGGCCAGGGGATCCCAAAGTGAGCAAGAGTAAGGAAGTCAGGCCCAAGGTGGGGGCCCTGAGCTCACCTCTGCCCTGAGTGGGTGTGGGAGTGGCCCAGCAATCTCGGCAGGCTTGCAGTTGCTTGGTCTGCTGTGGGTGAGTTGACCTGCCTGCAGTCCTCAGACCAGGAGATCCTAGAGTCTTTTTTTTTGAAGTTTTTATTATGAAGATATTCTGAATTTTACCAAATGCATTTTACATCTCTGTTAGGGATGATACTATATTTTTGAAGGTTCAAAACTTAATAAGTTTGTCAAATATATATGTAAGTGGAGCAGGCTTTCTTCTGTAAATACTTAAATGATAAAGAAGACAGGGACTACACAGTTTATTGTCTGAACTAAGACACCATCGACTTGCCTTTGATTGTTCATTTAACATCAATAAAAAGAACTGTAACACGAATTTATAAAAGACCCAGAGATTGATATTGGGGTTCAAACTTAAAGCTGAAGTTTAGAAAATCCAAGTAGTTGGCACTGAATGGGCTGAATGGGCTGATCCTGTCTCCACAAGCTCTCACCAAACATCAGACTGTAATCTTTCCTCATTCTGTCTAGAGAATGAATGCTTCATACTGAATACTGAAGACCCTGCTTATATCTTTTATACCATTCTAGTGATGGGATTAAAGACGTGTCATCTGTTATTCTTTTAGACTGATTCAATCTTGTGTATCCCTAGCTTCTGACTACTGGGATTAAAGGTGTGTGCCTGGCTTCTATGGCTTGTGGCTGACTTTGATTTCTGAATCCTCAGGCAAGCTTTAATAAATAATAAACAATATATCACTACAAAGGACCCTGTTTGGTTAAAAAAGCGGTTTAAACATTTATGAAAATGATTTTGTTCATACAAACTCACTGAAAAGTTCTAGGATATTCACAGTGTGTAGCTTAACCCTGTCAGAAAGATCTGCTTGGAGTGAGGCAGTACTTCTCACTGTGCCTGAGGCAAATTCATTGACTTTCTTCTTGGAAAGCCAAGTTTTAAGCAGAATGTGTATTCTGTAATTGTACTTTTAGACATTCATATTATAGACAGACAAATTGCTTCACATTGTAGTTTAAAGTCATATATTGTAAGTCTCTTCTGAGCCAGAGAGTTTTTGAAATCTTGAACACACTTAACTTTCCAGCAATACAATGATGATGATGATGATTCTGGTTGTTGTTATTTTAGAAAACCTACTGGTTTGGAGAGCCAGTCTTAAGCAAGGAAGAGAGCCAAGTCACTGATTTAACCCCAAGCAATTTTATTGAGCCTGAACCTGTTGGCTTAACAGCTGGCATCCGGATTCAGCATTTGTACAAGGTATTTACTCAACAGGTTTTTGTTTCTTGATATGTTCAGTCTATTATGGAGATTAAATGTTTGCCATGGTCCCAACTCCACAGATACACTAATTAAGATTCTTCTAGTAAGATAAAATTTAAGTGTATTCAAGAGAATCAAAAGTCCAGGTGTTGCCTGGGCATGGTGACACAGATTTGTTATCCCAGACCTTGGGAGACTGAAGCAGAGAAATTTGAGTTTAACTCACTTGGGTTATGTAATGAAAGTCTGTCTCTAAACAGCATCTATGTGTTATTTCTTTCCTTCCTTCAGAATAGGATCTACCTTCATGTAGCTAATGATGTCATCCTCAGTGGTCCTCCGTGGTGGAGTCAAGATGCAACGTTTATTAGATATTTGAAAATTTTGCCCCAATTTGTTTTTATAAGGCTGTTTGCACTATTTTCTGCCAAAATATTTGACAAATATGTATTCATTTGTATTCATTTCTGGATCTGGAAGGGTATTTTTTTCAGGAAACTTATACCTGCTAACATTTCCTTGTCTCCCAAGGAGCTATTTCAATTTATTTTGAATATTTAATTTTATAATTTGTGGCAATTGAATTGAATCCCTTTCATAGTTTCTGCCATTTACCTGGGTTAAGGGCCAGTGGAGGACTGGTCATGTGGCTCCTTTCCTTCCAAAGAGTTGCCTCTTCATTCTGCTTTGATCATATTAGCACAGATGTCAAACAGTCTTTTCATTGGTTTTCTTTGGATATTTACTAACACCAACCGTTTTCTTATTATTGCAGTGCTATATCAAAGGAAGTATGTTGTGCCCTTTTTCTATTGTCTCTCCTCTCTTTAGCTTTATTTTCCTGTAGAATTGCCCTGGCATGCTCCTTTATTGTTACAGTGGTTCATTCATAATTGCCCCGACACTGTTACAGTAGTTAATCCCAACCCCAGATTTCTCCCCAACCTTGCATACAGAGTGCATGAGGGCTCAGAGGTCCCAAAGGCCTCTCTCTGTAGCACTGATCGTTTACTTAGGAAATTCAACAACTGGCTTCTGAGAATCCACTTTTTTCTTAGAAGGTGATTAGTACAAGGGATACAGAGATAAATGCATCAGATCAAATTCTTCTATTAACTTGACTGCTGTAAAACCAATAAGGGCTAGATTATTTAAAACACCCAAGAGCAATACGCCTCCTAAGCTAAATCTTCAAATTCTGTATATTTTCTTCCTTGAAGCCACTTGCTAATTCTAACCATGGACTGAGCACCCCTACCACAAAAAGAGATCTCTACTAGAGTAATGAGAGGCATGTGAAGTCTTTTGGTGGAGGAGGGAGGTGATCATGACAGATTGGAAGCCTGAAGGATCTAGACAGATGGCCAGTCATTTAGTGATCTATATGGCTGTGTGTGGGATGCTGAGAAACTAGACCTATGGTTCTAAAAGGAAGCATGAAATATCTATACTTAGGATACTCTAAAAGCAAAGCCAATTTTGGAGCTCAGAAATAAAGCAGACTGAAGAAATTTAGCCTTGCTAGACATTACATAAAAAAGCAAGAGGACAAGGCCTGAGCAAAAATGAACTGGAGGTGAAGGGACTAAACCTAAAATCTATCTTTACTTTGCTGAGTCCCAGATTAGGTGCAAGTGATGCCTCTTTTCCGTGTATTTGATCAAGTAAAGGGGTTACTCTGTGATAGAAGGTAACAGCTACCATATAGCCATGTTGTTCTCATAACAGAATGTGTTGAAAAATTGAAAACATGTTAGCCATGTGAAGAAGCATGACATAGTGACCATTAACTAACAGTAAATGTGTACAATAGTAGAGCTCCATTAGGAACATGATATAGACGTTAGAACTAGTTGGCACAGATTTAAAAATAATGATTAGTATGTTAAAATTAGCTTTAAAAGGACAAAATATGAAAATACTAAGAATATGAGCATAAAAACAGACTAGTCAGTAAGTATATAAACAACTGAAGACCATAATTTATTTATTTGACCTGATAGGGACACTGTATCCAACAAATGCAGAAAGAAAGCACACGTGGAGTGCTTTTAAAAAGATACCATAAGCCTGTCATAATGCACATCTCACCATAAGTTGAAATCAGAATTTTTTTCTCACCAGAGTGGGAAAAAGTAAAAAATAAGTAATTAGGAAACTAAAAATGAGAATGTAATTCTTATTGCCCTTGTTTGCCTCCCAGAACTTCAAAGTAAGATCCTTTTGCTGAAGATACCACATATTTTGGACACAGAACTTGGAGAAATTAAGTTGTAGTGGATCTGGAAGCCTCTTTCCTCAGGACTAGCTCTCATACTATCAGAAACTGTTGTGAATGCTGTATAAAAAGAAAAACCAATAATTAGTCCTACCCAGCTTGCATGAATAATCCTACCCAACATAAAACCTATGAGCCACATGGTAACCAACCCCCATCGATATAACTACAGTGAACTCTTACACCTTATACATGATGCCCAGGGAACATTGTGGATAAGTGGGAGGGAAAATTATAAGAGCCAGAGGAACAGATTTCCTGCTGTGAGAGCATCTTCTACACATGATGGGGACGTTTCATCTTGAAATATCAATAAATGGGAGGAAGGGACAGAGAGAGATGGCTAAGGAGGGAGGGAGAAGGAAAGAAAGAATATGAATTACTTAAGTGTGTCTTCAACAACAACAAAGAAGTCAGGCTGTGGTTTTTTAGATAGGGGTTTAAGGAACTTGGTTCAGGGCAGGTGCTAATGTCTAGGTGTTTAGCAAGAGTACACTTCTCAGTGTTTGGTGAAAAACTTAAATGGCACTATGTGAGTGTCTGTTATTGCTGAAGGTCTGGAGCAGCTTCAAGCCTGTAGCAGAAAATGTGCAATTAGCTGTGTCACAGAGCAGTCAAGGCAGTCTGTATTTTCAAGTTAGTATGGAGAATGGAAAGAGAAATTGTGGGGCATGTAGATAGTTGTAAAATTGTGAATGAACAGAAACACTGGAGACCTGAGGACTGTCCACAACGGATCCGGATCCCAGCCCGATGGGATTCAGCCTGCCCAGAGACTGCCAACTTCCAAGTCCCAGTCTCCACCCACAGGACAGGCGAGGCAAGGCGAGGGTCCAGCCTACCCAGAGTTTGCTAAGGTCCCGATACTAGGATGGCCTCCATCCACACAAGAGGAAAGCCACCTGGGTACTGGACCTGCTCACACCCACTGGAAAGGGGTCACATACCCACCAGGGGAGGAAGAGACTCCTTCTGCACCCACAGGAAGAAATGATGGGAAGGAGACAATACAAAAATACACCCACCAACAGAAAAACCAAGATGACACCGCCAGAAACTAGAGAATCTACACCCCCAAGACCTGAAAAGTCCATTGCAGAGGAAGCAGATGAGAAAGACCTTAAAAGCAACTTCATAAAAATGATAGAGGCCCTAAAGAAGATATGAGAAAATCCCTTAAAGACATGGAAGAAAAAACAAAATACAAGAATTGCAAAAAATGGAGGAAAAAGCAATCCAAAATATGCAAAATGCAAGAAATGGAAGAAAAGACAAAGCAATCCTAATATTTAATTAGATTTCAAAATGAAATCAATCAAAAGAAATGAAGGAGGGCACTTCATACTCATCACAGGAGAGATCCACCAAGATGAAGTTTCAATTTTGAACATCTATGCCCCAAATACAAAGGCACCCACATTCATAAAAGAAACATTACTAAAACTCAAATCACATATGAAGCTCCACACATTTATAGTGGGAGACTTCAACACCCCACTCTCACTACTAGACAGGAATACAAGACAGAAGCTTAACAAAGAAGCAAAGAAGCTAATAGAAATTATGACCCAATTTGGATAAACAGATGTCTATAGAATATTTCATCCAAATAAAAAAGAACATACCTTTTTCTCAGCACCACATGGAACCTTCTCAAAAATCAACCATATACTTGGCAACATATCAAATCTCAACAGGTACAAAAAATTGGAATAACTCCATGTGTCTTACCAGACCACCATGTGTTAAAATTAGAATTCAACAACAACACAAATCGCAGAAACACTTCAAAATCATAGAAGTTGAATAATGGACAATTGCACAATTCCTGTGTCAATGAAGAAATAAAAAAAGAAATTAAAGACTTCCTAGAATTCTATGAGAATGACAACACCACATACCAAAACTTATGGGACACTTTGAAAGCAGTGCTACAAGGGAAGTTCATAGTACCAAGTGCCCACATGAAGAAACTGGAGGATAGTTACACTAGAGAATTAACAGCACAACTGAAAGCTCTAGAACACAAAGAAGCAAATTCATCCAGGAGGAGTAGACGCTAGGAAATAATCAAATTAAGGGCTGAAATCAATAAAGCAGAGACTAGGAAAACAATACAAAAAAGTCAATGTAACAAAGAGTTGGTTCATCTCACTCCTGTCAGAATGGCTAAAATCAAAAACACCAATGACAATTTATGCTGGAGAGGATGTGGTGAAAGGGGGACACTCCTCCATTGCTGGTGGGAGTGCCAACTGGTTCAGCCACTTTGGAAATCAGTATGGAGATTCCTCAGAAAAATGGGAATAAACCTACCAAAAGACCCAGCAACTCCACTCTTAGGCATATATCCAAAAGATGCCCATTCATACAACAAAGATGTCTGTTCCACTATGTTCATAGCAGCTTTATTTGTAATAGCCAGAACTTGGAAGCAACCTAGATGTCCCTCACCCGAAGAGTGGATAGAGAAAATGTGGTACATCTACACAATGGAGTACTATTCAGCAGAAAAAAATAATAGAATCATGAGATTCGCAGGCAAATGGATGACACTAGAAGAAACCATCCTGAGTGAGGTAACCCAGTCACAAAAAGAGAAACATGGCATGTACTCTCTCATATGTGGATTTTAGACATAGATCTGGGGAGTGCCAGCCTACAATCCTATGGCCAGAGAGTCTGGGAAACAGAAACTTCATTTAGTGGCTGATCGAAGAAGAGGCAGACTCCCTCGGTTAAGTACTGAGCTGAACTCAAGAAAGCCAGTAACAGAGAGGGAGGACTGATGATCAAAGGGATTAAGACTGGGCTGGTTTAACCCCCAGAAACAGCTGACCAGACAAAGGATAACTCTTGAATCCCAGGCATCAGCCTGGGAATCCAGCATGGGACTGATCAAGACCCCCTGAATCTGGGTGTCAGTGAGGAGGCCTAGGGAATCTATTGAGCCTTGGGCAGCAGATCAGTACCCATCCCAAGTATACACACGGACTTGGACTCCCATAGAACAATGTGAGGTGCACTCTCACCCTGAACTCTTGGGGAAGGGTCTAGGCCCTGCCCTATATGAAATGACAGACTATGGACACCCCCATGGAGGGCCTCACCGTCCCTGGGGGAATGAGGGGATACCGGGGGGGGATTGGGGGGAGGGCACGGGAGGAGGGGAGGGAATGGGAGAGGGACCTGGAACTGACTTGTGAAGCAACCTCGTTTCTTATCTAAATTTAAACTGGAAAATAAAATATAAAAAAATATATCATCATGAATCAGCCTACAAGGGAAAGAGTCATCCTATTAAGCGGTATAGCTGCTAGGAAGATGTCCATGTTTCTGTAAACAATCATCTTATAAGCAATCCTAGCTAACTCGTTGTGTAACAAATTAACTATTCAAATAAATAAATAAATATTAAACACATAAAAAAACAAAGAGTTGGTTCTTTGAGAAAATCAACAAAATAGACAAAACTTTATCCAAACTTATGAAACTGCAGAGTGTGAACATGCAAATTAACAAAATTAGAAATGAAAAGATGAAAAAAAAGAAATGAAAAGATGGGCATAACAACGGACACTGAGGAAATCCAGAGAATCATCCGGTCATACTTTGAAAACCTGTATTCCACAAAATTTGAAAATCTAAAGGAAGTGAACAACTTCCTGCATAGATATCACTTGCCAAATTTAAATCAAGAACAGATAAGCAATTTAAATAAACTTATAACCTCTAAGGAAATAGAAGCAATCATCAACGGTCTCCCAACTAAAAAAAGCCCAGGGCCAGATGGTCTCAGTGCAGAGTTCTACCAGAAATTCAAAGAGCAGCTTATACTAATTCTTCTCAAAGTATTCCATGCAATAGAAGCAGAAGGGTCTTTGCCAAACTCTTTCTATGAGGCATCAATAACCTTGATACCCAAGCCACACAAAGACACAACTAAGAAAGAGAACTTCAGACCAATATCCCTCATGAACATTGATGCAAAAATACTCAATAAAATACTGGAAAATAGGAGCCAAGAACACATTAGAAAACTCATCCACCATGATCAAGTAGGCTTATTCCCAGACATGCAGGGCTGGTTCAACATATGAAAATCTATTAATGTAATCCACCATATAAACAAGCAGAAGAACAAAAATCACATGATCATCTCACTAGATCCTGAAAAGGCCTTTGACAAAGTCCAACACCCCTTCATGACAAAGGTCCAAGAGAGATCTGGGATAACAGGAACTTATCTCAACATAATAAACACTACATACAGCAAACCAACAGCCAACATCAAACTAAATGGACAGAAACTCAACTTAATTCCTCTAAGATCAGGAACAAGACAAGTCTGTCCACTCTCGCCATACCTCTTCAATATTGTACTTGAAGTTCTAGCTAGATCATTAAGACAACAAAAGGAGATCAAGAGAATACAAATTGGAAAAGAAGAGATCTAACTTACACTATTTGCAGATGATATAAAGTGACCCAAAAACTCCACCAGGGATCTCCTGCACCTGATAAATACTTTCAGTATAGTGGCAGGATACAAGATCAACTCAAGAAAATCAGTAGCCCTACTATATATAGACGATAAAAGGGCTGAGAAAGAAATCAGAGAAACATCACCCTTTACAATAGCCACAAACAACATAAAATACCTTGGGGGTAACACTAACCAAACAAGTGAAAGACCTGTATAGCAAGAACTTTGAGTCTTTAAAGAAAGAAATCAAAGAAGACACCAGAAGGTAGAAAGACCTCCCATGCTCTTGGATAGGTAGGATCAACATAGTAAAAATGCCAATCTTACTGAAAGCAATATACAGATTTAACACAATCCCCATTAAAATCCCAGCACAATTCTTCACAGACTTGAAAGAACAATAATCAACTTTATATGGAAAAACAAAAGACCCAGGATAGACAAAACAACTTATTCAACAAAGCAACATCTGGAGACATCTCCATACTTGATTTCAAGCTCTATTATAGAGCTAAAGTCCTGAAAAGAGCTTGGTATTGGCACAAAAATAGATAGGTAGACCAATGGAATCAAATTGAACACTCTGATATTAACCCATGATGCCATGATGGGGGAAGTCCTGTGTATATGTCAATAAAGCACTGTTGACCAATAGGGAAGCAAGATAGGTAGGACTA
Source organism: Mesocricetus auratus (assembly GCF_017639785.1). NCBI lineage: Eukaryota > Metazoa > Chordata > Mammalia > Rodentia > Cricetidae > Mesocricetus > Mesocricetus auratus. The sequence continues at coordinate 78,953,663 of NW_024429182.1, read as the reverse complement.
GGAGTCCAGGAGGACTCTGGGTAGGAGAAACACAGGGAGTCACGATGTAGCTGGCCAGAGAAATAAGATGTCCGGAACTTTGCTCCGGTAAGAGAAATACTTAGATTAACAATTATGGGGTAAATACTTAAGTCAGAGCTAGCCAGTAAGAAACAAGCAAGGCCAACAGCTTCATAATTAATATAGCCTCCTGTGTGTTTATCTGGGATTGATGGGGCTCTGGAACCAGGCTGGCAGGAAGGTTTCTCATTACACCCATACATGTATGAACATATGATTTTCAACAAAGAAGCTAAAAATATACAATGGAAAAAAGAAAGAATCTTCAGCAAATGGTATTGGCATAACTGGATGCTGGCATGTAGAAGAATGCAGATAGATCCATGTCTATTGCCACGCACAAATGGATCAAAGACCTCAACATAAATCCAGCCACACTGAATCTCTTAGAAGAGAAAGTGGGAGGCACCCTTGGACAAATTAGTACAGGAGACCGCTTCCTGGACATAACTCCAGTAGCACACACACTAAGATCAACAATGAATACATGGGACCTCCTGAAACTGAGAAGCTTCTGTAAGGCAAAGGACACGGTCAGCAAGACAAAAAGGCAGACCACAGAATGGAAAAAGACATTCACTAACCCCACATCTGACAGAGGGCTTATCTCCAAAATTTAGAAAGAATTCAAGAAGTAAGTCTCCAAAACACCAAAGTATCCAATCAAAAAATGGGGCGTAGAACTAAATAGAGAATTCTCAATAGAGGAGACTAAAATGACTGAGAGGCACATGAGAAAGTGCTCCACATCCCTAGCCATCCAGGAAATGCAAATCAAAACAACTCTGAGATACCATCTTACTCCTGTCAGAATGGCTAAAATAAAAAACTCCAATGACAGTTTATGCTAGAGAGGATCTGGAGAAAGGGGAACACTCCTACACTGCTGGTGGGAGTGCTGACTTGTACAGGCACTTTGTGAATCAGTATGGAGATTCCTCAGGAAAATGGGAATCAGTCCACCACAAGACCCAGCAATTCCACTCTTAGGCATATATCCAAAAGATACACATTCATACAATAAGGATGTCTGTTCCACTACATTCATAGCAGCATTATTTGTTAAAGCCAGAACCTGTAATCAACCTAGATGCCCCTCAACTGAAGAGTGGATAGAGACAATGTGGTACATTTACACAATGCAGTACTATTCAGTGGGAAAAAAATGGAATATTGAGATTTGCAGGCAAATGGAAGGCACTAGAAGAAACCATACTGAGTGAGGTAACCCAGTCACAAAAAGAGAAACATGGTATGTACTCACTCATTTATGGATTTTAGACATGAATCAGGGGAGTGCCAGCATACAATCCCACTGACAGAGAGTCTAGGAAACAGAACCTTCATCCAGCGACTGATGGAAGCAGAGGCAGATACCCACAAACAAACACTGAACTGAATTCAGAAAGAGAGAACTCAAGGGCAAAGGAGTTAAGAGTGGGCTGGTTTAACCCACAGAAACAGCTGACCTGAACAAGAGGGAGCTCTTGGACTCCAGATCGATGGCTGTGTGGAAAGCATGGAACTGACTCAGACCCCCTTTATGTGGGTGTCAGTGAGGAGGCCAAGGTAATCTATGGGGCCTTGTGTAGTATTTATCCCTGGCATACAAATAGACTTTGAGTGGCCATGCCACAATATGGGAGGCTCTCTCAGCTGGGACTCTTGGGGGAGGGCCTAGACCCTGCCCTGGATGAAATGACAGTTATTGGAGATAAAACATGGAGGGCCTCACCCTCCCTGGGGGTCGGAGTGGAGATTGGATGGGGAAGCTGGGGGGCCTGGTAGGATTGACATGTGAAACAGGATTGTTTCAAAACTAAATAAAAAAAGAAAACTGTGAATGAACCCAAACCCACTGAATTATACACTTTAAGTGGGCTTACTACACAATGAGTGATTAACTTCCCAATACAGCTATTAAAATGAATTTACAAATTGAACTTATAACCATATTTGGGCTTTTATTTTGTTTAAGATACCACTTAAGAAAGGAAAATGGCAGTTCACAAATTCAGGAAAAAAAGGTTTAAATATCGGCAACCAAAGAGATTTAAATTCAGAGCACATTATCCATTCACTGTAGTAAAAAATGGTTGACATGTAATTTACTATCTTATCCAAAGCACCATTTCTTTCAGGCATAGGTGGAAAAGGTGAGTCTAACTAGTCTTTGTGATTCCTTTTGCAACTTCCTGACCATTGTTAGATATATAGTTTACATTATGTGTGCTTCCCGTGTTGCTCAGCTGATAAAACTGCCTTTCCGGCTGGAGAGATAGCTCAGAGTTCCTGAGTTCAAGTCCCAGCAACCACATGGTGGCTCACAACTATCTAGAATGAGATCTGGTGCCCTCTTCTGGTGTGCAGGCAGAACATTGTATACAAAATAAATAAATAAATCTTTAAAAAATAACCTGCCTTTCTTCCTATATTTACAGGGGTGTTGTTTTAGGCTCTCTGTTTGTTCATTGAGGCATAATTTGGTTAATATTTAATAAAATGATAAATCATTCATATGTATATATGCATATGTGTTTTCCTGTTCTCCTGCTACAATTTTTCTGTCATGGGAGAAGGTGCCATTTATGGCTTCTTCATAGCTACAAACAGAACATATTCTACAATGCAGCTACACAAATGCACAATAATTTCTTGTTGAATAAACAAATGAGTTGATTAGCACTGATTAGTGACTAAAGAGATTTTATTATATGAGGTAGAGGGAGATGTCTGAGGTCTGTCAGTCCCAAATTTTAGAATGTGTAGCTAGGTAGATAGTTGTGTAGCTTATGCAGATAAGATCATAGGCAAGAGGATTCCTTTTGGGTGTAACAAGTAGAGTCTAGAATGTCTAGAAGCATTGCTTAGTTTCCATAATTTAATCTCTCTTAGATTTTTTTCCTCTTTCCTTGAGATTAATGACATTTTCTCTAACTCTGAATAATTATTGAGCCCTTGTTTATAGTAACAGTAATCAAATTAGTCCTTGTTTTTCCTTTTACAGAAATTCACCTTAAAAAATAGTACCCTGATGGCTGTAAAAGACTTGTCTTTGAACTTGTATGAGGGACAGATAACAGTTCTTCTAGGACATAACGGGGCAGGAAAGACCACCACTTTATCCATTCTCACAGGTGTGTATCCAGGGTCACACTTGGGGCAAGCTCTGTGGACCAAGGGTCAAGTGTGAGGTTTCTGCTGACACTCCTGAAGATGACATCATTGTAATATAATTAGTTAATTCACTCAGTTCTTAAAGCACAAATCATTTTATATCATTGGATTAGTCCTTGCTTCAATATCTCAGATGCTTCAAGCCTACCTTCCTTTTGAGTGTGCCATTCTGAATGATTATCCAAGTCCCCACTTTTGAAAGTTTATGTTCATTTTTTTACTGGTTGCCCCCAACTTTGCTTTACTTTCTATTATTCTCTCCACATCAAAGAAACAATTATAATTTTCTTGATAAGTATTACTCTTCAGTGTGGATGCATACTATGAATATATATTAATTTGTTGAGAATATTTCAAACACAGAGCTAAATTAAAACTTTAAAAATCAAATATCCCTATATATATAACCTATATGCTACCATTCTAACATTTTACTATACTTTTTACATACCTCTCAACCCATTTAAAATATTTCTGTTAATTTTAGACATTAAACATTCTTTTCATTATGTAATTTAGATATTTTCTTTTGATAAAATGCTTAAATATTACTTGCTAAATTTTGACACATACATACATACATACATATCTGTGTAGCTCAACTACCTTTTAAGATGGGGAACTATACCCAGAAAATTCTCTAATTTCTCAAATAATCCACTTAAAAATACCCCATTCTTATTTACTTATTTTGTGTGTCTAGGGAGAGGCACATTGGTGCCATAGCACACATGGAGATACCAGAGGACAACCCTAGAAGTTCTTTCTCCTCCCCATGGGGCTAGTGATTGGACTTAGGCTGTCAGGTATGGCAACAAGTGCCTGTACCAATTTGACCATCCCATCGGCCTAAGAATTCTACTATTAATTAATTTCAACCAATACATTTCATATTATCTAATATCTTTATTTCATTAATATAGATTTTTAACATGCAAGTATTGTGATAGAAACCCAAAGTGAATGGATAGGCCCAAAGTCCTTACCTCCAGGGATTGTATATTGGATGGGAATGCAGATAGACAGGAATTTTATAATGTCGCTTGAGAAACAGAGAGATCTCAAGGTGACGGGGAGCTCTACCCTGACAGTCTTGAATAAGATTCTGCTTAGGGGGGGGTAGGTAAGTGGGAATGATATCTAAGTCTGGGAAAAGATTAAAAAAAAACAGAGTGATGTGTATTGTAAGGACATACAGGGCCTGGGAGCAAGAGCATAGAGGCAGTCAAGTGGCCAGAGAAGAGAAAACAAGTGAGGGAAGGGATGACAAAAAGAACATGACAGTGTCAGGTGAGATTCCAGGTCAGGGCTGAGATCTGTAGGGCATGCCAGTGGGTAGGGCTTCTGAGACAATGAGTGGTACACATCGAATGTTGTTGAATTTCCCCTGAACCTCAGTTTAAAACCTCTTAAAGGAATTCTTTCTCAACTGGAGTCACATGACTGTAAAGGAATCACTGCTGTGGTTGACAGTAGTATAGTATCTCCTACCACTCACTGAATGTTCCTGTATCTGCTGTCTTGGAACACACTCCATGTATTACATGCCCATGGCACTTGTCCACAAAGTCATGTCCTTGTCCCAGAACCTGTGACTGTTGCTTTATAAGGCAGAGATTGTCAGATGGCCTTAAGCACAATGCAGTGACTAGTGCCTTGTAAGGGAAAGACAGCAAAAGAAGATGCACAAAAGAGACAAGGAGATGCAACAGTGGAGGCAGAAGAGGGGCTGGCACTACCACACGCCAGGTAATGCCACCTGACACTACAGTATGGTTAAACCAAGGGACCAGTGTTGTGGAGTATTGGCTTAAGATGTGTTACATTCTTTTATGCTGTGGAACATTTGTTTAATAGTGCAAAAATGTGTTGCATTGTTTTATGTTGCGTTCTTTTATGTTTATGTTGTTTAACTCGGTAAAGCTGTGTTACTTTGCCTGTTTAAAACACCTGATTGGTCTAATAAAAATTTGAATAGCCAATAGCTAGGCAGGAGAGAGAAATAGGTGGGGATGCCTGGCAGTTATATTAAATAGAAAAGAAGGAGAAGAGGAAGGATTGCGAGAAGGAGAGGAGGATGCCAGAGGCCATCCACATAGCCAAACAGTCATACAGCCAAGCATGGGGTATGAAGTAAAGAAAGGTATATAGAATAGAGAAAGGCAAAAAGCCCAGAGGCAAAAGGTAGATGATGTAATTTAAGAAAAGCTGTCAAGAAACAAGCCAAACTAAGGCCAGACATTCCTAAACTAAGAATAAGTCTCCATGTATTTATTTGAGAGCTGGGTGGCAGGCCCTCAAAGAGAAAAATAAAACAGACCAGTTTTCCTCTTCAGCTTCTGTTGGAGTCATGCTTCCCTACAGATCTTTTAGTTTGAATCAGTGTCATTGATTTTAGGCTTCTGTCCTAAATACCTCTGTTTTTAGCCACCAAGTTTGTGATAATTTGTTACATTAGGCATTGGAAGCTAATACACTTGTTGCCTGTGGACATAAGAGGTACTTTGTGTCCATGTCTTCACAAATTTCCCTTCATCTATGAAAGCCCAGCTCCACAGTGGCCTCCATTACTCCTCATTAATAATTATAAACTCTAACCTGTGTTTGGTAAATAATGTGTCCCAGTAACTAGAACAGCCCCTTACAGAGTCTCCAAAGGTGTACACATGACTTATCAACCACATGTTACCATTGTTCATTCATTTGCTTCCATCATTAGATTTAAAATTTTTGGGGAAAGGTTCATGATTTGTTAATTTTGCTAAATAGTATTATTTTTTAGGTAAATTTGTCATAAGTAACCATTCAAGTGTACAGTTAAGTTATTTTAGTACACTCAGAGTGTTGTGTAGCTGTTGCCCCAAAAGAAACCTCTAACTCTCAGACATCACTTTATAGTTAATGTCCCATCTTTCTTGTCAGTGACCATCACCAGTTTGATTTCAGGTCCCATGAACTTGACTAATATGTGGCCATTTGTGTGTGGATTTGAATTACTGTCACATGACCTTTCATTTTATGCCAAAGGAAACCTTTTCAAATTTCTTGTAGGGAAGGCTATTATTATCAGACCCACTCTGTAATTGATTAGATGGTGATATCTTTGAAGGAGAGACTTGATGGATATAGCCAAGGAAAAGAAGCAACTTAGGTGTGTATCAGTTGATGAATAGCTAAAGGAAATGTGATATACAATGGAATACTATTTAGCCATAAAAAGAATGTGACAATTCTGTCATTTGTGACAATGTGGACAGGAATGGAAAAATCAAGTGAAACACGGAAAGACAAGACAAGTATTGTACAGTTAAAGTCACATATATGATAAAAATTGATATTATAGAAGTTGAGAGAAGAGTTGTCACTACATGAGTCTGGAGAGAAATGGGAAGGGATGGATGGGTACACTGGATTAATTGTTACTGAATTAATTAGATAGAAATAAGAGGTTCTGGTGTGTTATTATACATTAAAAAAGCACCTATATAGACAACAGTTTCCTGGTGGCTTTCTGCATCCCATAGGTACAACTGGCCTCTACCCCAAGTGTCCCAGGAAAGGCAGCATTTATGTTCATAACTAAGAATAAGCCTCCATGTGTGATTTATTTGGGAGCTGGGTGGCTAGCATGGTGGCTGGCCTCCTCTCTTGTTCTCTTGCTGCTCCCTCTTCCTCATTTCTCCTTCTATTTCCTCTCTGCCTGCCAGCCACCACACCAACCATGGAGTAAGAGTGAAAATAAGATATACAGAAATAAGAAAAGGGAAAAGCCCAGAGACAAAATGTACATAAGATAATTTAAGATAAAAAGCTGTCTAGAAACAAGCCAAGCTAAGGTTGGAAGTTCATAACTAAGAATAAGCCTCCATGAGTGATTTATTTGGGAGCTGGGTGGTTGGCCTCTCTCAAAAAGCAAAAGGAATAAAACATTTCATTCAACAGATGCAGAACAATCTTTCAACAAAATCTAACATATCTTCATGATAAAAGTCTTAGGGAGTGTAGGAATTGGGGGAACACAACTCAACACAATAAAAGTTATAGATGAGATAACTACAGCCAACTTCATCCCAAGTAGAGAAAACTTTTTTAAAAATCCCACTGAAATCAGGAACAAGGCAGGACTTTCAATTATCTTAACTTCTTTTCAATATTGTGCTCAAAGCACTTACTGGAGAAATAAGGAAAGAGAAGCAATTAGATACAAATGGAAAAAGGAATCAAACTGTCTCTGTTTACAGATGATATGATACATAATAGATGGACAAATTCTACCAGAGAAATTCTGAAAAACAATCAACAATATTAATAACATGGTGGGATACAGAATCAATACATACAACTATGCCCCAACAAAGAGTAAAAGATCATGGACACATGAATAAACCTAACCAAGCAGGTGAAGGACATCTACATTGAAAACTTTAAACCTCTGAAGAAAGACAGACATGAGGAAATGGAAAGACATCATAGACTCATGGATGATTGAATTAATATTGTGAAGATGCCCATTATACCAAAACCATTCTCTGATTCAGTGTAATCCCAATTGAAACTTCCATCTTGTTCTTCAAAGAAATGGAAAAACTACCCTAAGGATTATATGGAACTACAAAAGATTCTGGATAACAAAAACAATCCTGATCAAAAAGAACAATGCTGGAGCAATTTACATTCTACATTTGAAGATACATTACAGTGCCATAGAAATAAAGACAGTATAGTACTGGCACAAAAGCAAGCATGTGTTTTTGTGAACATATGTGAAAAAATTCTAAAGTGAACAAAATTGAAGATCTAAACATGAGTACAAGTAGTTACAGACATCAGATAGTTAAACAAATTGCCAAAACATATGCTAGACAAAGAAAAGCACCTTCAGTGAATGGTGCTTAGAAAACTGGATGTCCACATGTAGAAGACTGTAATTAGACTCATATCTATCACCAAGCACAAAAACTAACTCCGAATGGAGCAACAACCATAATGTGAAACCTGAGACTGGTAGAAGAAAATATAGACAGTACCCTATATGATGTAGTTCTAGGCAAGGTCTTTCTAAATAGGACTCCATTTGCCTTGGAAAAATTGATAAGTGGGACATCATAAAACTAAAATGCTTCTCTACATAAGAGGAAGAAAATCAAGTGAAAAGGAAGCCCATAGAGTAGGAGAGAATCTTTTCCAGCTAAACATCTGAAAGATTAACATACAGGATATATAAAGAACTCACTGTTGGTGGGATTGCAAATTGCTTCAGTCACCATGGAAATCAACGTGGAGAATTCTCAAAAAGCTAGACATGAATGTACTATCTGTCTCGATTGTTTAACTCCTTGGCATATGCCCCAAGGACTCAATATCCTATTCCAAAGATACTTTCTCAATCACATTTATTGCTGCTCTAATCACAATAGCTAGTAAATGGAAACAACCTAAATATTCTTCAACTGATGCATGGATAATGAAAATGTGGCACATATACACTATGGAATACTACTCAGCTGTAAAAATATACAAACAAAACAAACTAAAATGAACTTTGCAGGTAAATGGATGGAACTAGAAATGATTATACCGAGTTAGGTAACAGAGACCCAGAAAGACAAATGTGGAATGTTGTCTCTCATCTGTGGCTCCTAGCTCTAAAACTTCAGGTGTGGGTAAATAACCTAGAGTAATGGCAGATACAAGCAAAAAGGGACTCTGAAGGTGGCAACAGAGACTACAAATGATTTGAAGGGAGAAATGAAAATGGAGGTGAGAAGGAGATCAATACAGAAAGAGAGATGGGGGAGTGTAAATTAACAATAAGGATGTTTGCAAGCAACCCCACAAAGAATCATATTATTTCTATTTACCTAAAATTACATAATACAAGTCTGTATTATACATATATAGTTTAAATGAAAATTTCCCACCTGCGCTGACAGTGTTCTCTACAAGAGACATAGACTATGTAACAGAAACCCCAATATCAAACATGAGAAGCCCCTTTTCAAGTTGTTCGCTGGGCAAATCTAAGAGACTTCACAAACATTATAGGCTTTTGCTGTTGCCTTTATTTTTCATCCTAGTATTTGAAGGTAAAATTCTATTCCTGATGACACCAAACACTTCAGACACAGGGTTCTGAGGATCTGTCTGAATGTCCTCTGAAAGCATTCTCCCTGAGAACCAGCTTTCCTGGTAACAGAAAGTGCCATGCAGCCTCTCAAAGGGGGAAGCAATCAACAGTCCTATCCAGCTGTGATACCTATGCACAACAACAACCAACATGGCAAGATAACACAAAGGATGCAGTATGGTATGTATGTCTTCACAGCAACCAACAGTTCACTAATTAGGCTTAAGACCTGATCAACAAGAGGGAAATTGTGTCTGGTACTGGAACCTGTTCAAATACCTGGGTCTAGTGAGGTCATGAATCTTGGAGGAGAATCTACAACCACAGCTTTACCAAACCGTCACAATTCCTAACTATGTTCTAAATATTTATCTTTATAAGCAAAGATACATGTAGACCTCTCCTTATCAAAGAAACTTCAATAGATAGAGACCATTCCAGAAAATTACAACTGACCAAAATCCAGAAAAGAAGTAAGTGCCTTGTTCAGCTGATACATCTACAACACAGCTCCTACACCTAAGGAAGAACTTCCTAATTGGCTATACATTACCTGAAATCATATATGTACATTATATGTACATGAAACATTATATGGACTGAGAAGGCTGTAGTTTCATACTTTAGGACATACATACCTTCTTACCAACAATTAAAAAAGAGATCACAGGAGTGTCTCTAAAATTTAAAAAATGCAGGTTCCCAAAGGGAGTTGGGGGGAAGAGATCACAAAATTGACAGTAAAGGGAAGTAAATGGGAAGGGTTGGAGGGAGAAAAGGGAAGGAGGAAATACCGAAATTACATTTTAATTCCAAAAGCAAACTATTTTCAATAAAGAAATACAATTAAACAAAAAGGAAAAATCATTTCTTTCTCCATCATCACTAGATCATGACCATCGACACCAGGTATCTCGGTGGCAGACGTTGATTTTGTATGATCCATGGATGTTGCAGGCTAGGCTCTAGTGAGAAGCATGCTGTTGTGCACCCTTGCTGCAGCTAAGCCCTGCCATGTCTTTGCTTAATTCTAGGTTTGTATCTTCCTACCAGAGGAAAGGTCTTTATTAGTGGATATGACATCTCATCTGACATGGTTCAAGTTAGAAAAAGCTTGGGCTTGTGTCCGCAGGATGACCTGTTGTTCCCAATGCTGACGGTGTTAGAACACCTTTATTTCTACTATGTGGTGAGCACTTCCTTTCTGCACTCTTCATATCTTCCAAGTGTGAACAAGGACATGAAGCTTTACTTTAATCAAAAGTTCATGCTGGAGGCACCAAGAAGGGCGAGCATATGTAGACAACTCTGTTAAATCCCTAATGTAAGAATTTTCTAACCACATGGTTAAAAACACTGCATAAACTTTGGTTCCTCTTTTTAGATAAAGGGAATACCTTTGAAGAAAAGATCTAAAGAAATTCACAGGATGCTCACCTCTTTTGGCCTGCTAGATAAAAGTGATACACTGTCAAAGGATCTTAGTGGAGGAATGAAGCGCAAACTCTCAATCATTATAGCTCTTATAGGAGATACTAAGGTAAATGACAGTTAAAACTGATTCTTGTGGGGATGTCAAGATGGTTCCATGATAAAGTACCTGCAGGTCATATGGAGACCTGCATTCAGATCCCCAGCACCCAGGTAAAAGTGCCAGATATGGTTGTAGGTGTCTATAGTCTCAACCCGAAGATGATATGGAGACAGGCAGATCCCCAGAGCTTGTTTTCCAACCAGTTCTGCTCATTGATGACTCCTGGATTCAACTTGAGACCCTGCTCCAAAAGATAAGACATAGAGTGATTGAGGAAGACATAGGACATCAGCCTCTGACATCCACACATATATGCACACATAGTAAGAAATAAAATATAAAATGGGTCTTTATTCCTCCAAATGCAAACACAAAAGCTGGCATAAACCCAACTCTCCAAAACTGTAAGGAGAGGGCCTTCATTTTATTAATGTAGCTGACATAATGTGGTCATATTTACGACAGTTAATTATTTAGCAGTTATTCGTCCTAGGATGGGCTAGAGTTCATATCTTTGCTTAAATATGTCTCCCATGTACAGTAGGTTATCCCACATGCAGCAAGCATGAAGTAAATGGAGCCATGATTACTTATTCTTATCTCTAGGTGGTGATACTTGATGAGCCAACATCTGGCATGGATCCAGTCTCAAGGAGGACCACCTGGGACCTCCTTCAGCAATATAAAAAGAACCGTACAGTCCTGCTGACCACACACCACATGGATGAAGCTGATGTGCTGGGTGATCGCATTGCCATCATGGTCTCAGGGACCCTGAAGTGCTGTGGCTCTTCATTTTTCCTGAAGAAACTATATGGTCTTTCTATATATGATTCTTTGGATATTGGTGCCATAATAATATTTTTTAGCTAGGCATGGTGGCATGTAATTACAACTGTAGTGCTTGGTAGGCTGAGGAAGTAGAAATGATGAGTTGCAATCTCTACATAGTGAAACCTTGTCTCAAGAAACATTATTTCAACATCACTTTCGTTCTTTTTTGTCTTCTCTGTACAGACCTTTCTATATTCTATTGCATAAGATACCAAGGTTTTTGGTCCTCATTTCTGGTTATAATTTAGACATAACCTATCTATTCATTTTTTCTATTCTGATCCAATAAGTATATTCTGACTTGAAAGATGCTCTTTTTTTGATTCAATGAATGTAATTATCGTATTTATTTCTTACACATGGTTCATAATAACTGATAGTTTGTCATAGGGGCACAGATCTAATGCATTGATCAGTGGATGTTTATAGGGACAAAAGGCAATGACCACTCTGATATCTGACATTGTTTTCTCATTTAAACATTGATATCAAATCCCCACTATTAAGTTAAATTCTTTCTAGTTTGGTTTTAAAAACTAGTCCTCAAATGTGGCAGCTGGTCAATCAAAACTTATTGGGCAAGATGTAAATGAAAAGTAGGATAAAATAGTCTTGACTTTAGTGAGTATACAGTCTGTTTGGTTAGTAAGACTAAATTATTTCCAGGTCTAGTGATACAGGCCTGTAATTCCAGCAATTCAAGAGGCTGAGGCAGGAGGATTGTGAGTTGAAGGAATGCCTGGGTTACAGAATGAATTCCAATCAAGCTTTGTCAACTTAGGGGAAATGTCTCCAAAAGTATAGAGGGCCCGGGGAGATGGTTTAGTGGAAGAACGAAGATCTGAGTTAGGATCTCCAGCAACAATGTAAAAAGCAGGGCATGGTGGTCTGCGCCTGTAGCGATGTAAAAAGCACCTGTAACTGCAGTGATGGGAGGGCAGAGTCAAGGGGATCCCAGCACTTTTCTGGCCAGACAGTCTAGTCAAGCTGGGGACCCCTAGGTTCAGTGAGAGACCCTATTTCAAAAAAATAAAAGTATCAAGATCCAACTGGGTTTGGCACTTCCTGGATTGCCGAGTCAAGTTGGTTTCTTCTGGCTCCACCTTGTATTCCACCGGGGGCATCAGAGTTTTGTAATGGAGGATCACTCAGAATAAGCTAAACATTAACAGTGCTGCGTGCTAAGTTCTTTCCAACATTGGCAACTGTTTGATGATACAGCGTTCATGTGTGTCTTCATATCATAGAACAAGAAATACCTTGTCTTATGCAGTTAACAGACCTGAATTGTGGAGATTAAACATGCTTTAGCAGAGAATATTCAGTGGTTTCATTTGACCTTCTAAATGGAAATTTTCAGGTGTGGGATATCACCTAGTCATGGTGAAGACTCCTAAATGTGATGTTGAAAAAATCTCCCAGCTGATTAGGAGTCATATACCAACTGCTGAGCTGGAGATGGATGTTGCAGCTGAATTGTCATTTATTCTGCCAAAGGAGTACACCAACAGGTAAAGACCCAGAAATGCTGCACAGTAGCCACTGGGTCACAAGAAACCACCATGACCTTTCCAGGCTTCCTCAGGCTTGGCAAATAGATTCTTGCTACTTGCCTTTTGAGATATAGTAGTAAGACCACTTGCTTTATAAGATTTCACTGATTTTACAGAAGGATAGATTCCACAAAAGGTAGCATCCATAAGAACTTCATGTCCAAGCATTGAAACCTGGGATTAATTAATGATGAGATAGGGCACTATATTGATATAGTCTTTTCTTCTTGATAAGTAGAGACAAATGGATGTATTTTGTTCTTTTTTATTTTTGAATTTAAATTAGAAACAAGGTTGCTTCACAAGACAATCCTAGGTCCCACTCCCTTTCCCTCCTCTCCTCCCATGCCCTCTCAACAACCCTCAACCCCCTCCCCCAATTCCCATGCCTTTCCCCAGGGAAGGTGAGGCCCTCCATGGGGGGTATCCATAGTCTGTCATTTCATCCATGTCAGGGCATAGACCCTCCCTCAAGAGTCTGGGCTGAGAGTGCATCTCACATTGTGGGATGGGCACCCAAAGTCCATTTGTATGCCATGGATAAATAATGATCTACTACTCAAGGCCCCATAGACTGCCTAGGCCTCCTCACTGACACACACATTCAGGGGGTCTTGATCATTCCCATTCTGTAATTCCAGCCATTAGTTTGTGATTCAAGAGCTCCCCCTTGTTCAGGTCAGCTGTTTCTGTGGGTTAAACAAGCCCAGTCTTGAACCCTATGCTCATCAGTCTTCCCTCTCTGTCTCTGGGTTCCTTGAGTTCAGCTCTGTGTTAAGCTGTGGTTGTCTGCCTCTGCTTCCATCAGTCATTCGTTGAAGGTTCTGTTTCCCAGACTCTCTGGCAGTGGGATTGTAGGCTGGCACTCCCCTGATCCATGTCGAAAATCCATATATGAGTGAGAACATACAATGTATGTCTTTTTGTGACTGGGTTACCTCACTCACGATGGTTTCCTCTAGTGCCATCCATTTGCCTGCATATTTCAAGATTCCATTGTTATTTTTCCCACTGAATAGTACTCTATTGTGTAAATGTACCACATTGCCTCTATCCACTCTTCAGTTGAGGGGCATCTAGGGTGCTTCCAGGTTTCCAGGTTCTGGCTATTACAAATAATGCTGCTATGAACGTAGTGGAACAGATGTCCTTGTTGTATGAATGTGCATCTTTTGGATATATGCCTAAGAGTAGAATTGCTGGGTCTTGTGGTAGATTGATACCCATTTTCCTGAGCAATCTCCATACTGACTTCCAAAGTGGCTGTATGAGTTGGCACTCCCACCAGCAGTGGAGGAATGTTCTCCTTTCTCCAGCATAAACTGTCATTGGTATTTTTGATTTTAGTCATTCTGACAGGAGTAAGATGGTATCTCAGAGTTGTTTTGATTTGCATTTCCCGGATGGCTAAGGATGTTGAGCACTTTCTCAAGTAACTCTCAGCCATTTGAGACTCCTCTATTGAGAATTCTCTATTTAGTTCTGTATCCCACTTTTAAATTGGATCCTTTGGTGTTTTGGAGACTTGCTTCTTGAGTTCTTTGTAAATTTTAGAGATCAGCCCTCTGTAAGATGTGGGGTTAGTGAATATCTTTTCCCATTCTGTGGTCTGCCTTTTTGTCTTGTTGACTGTGTCCTTTGCCTTCCAGAAGCTTCTCAGTTTCAGGAGGTCCCATTTATTAATTGTTGACCTCAGTGTCTGTGCTACTAGTGTTATGTTCAGGAAGCGGTTTCCTGTACCAATTAATTCAAGGGTACCTCCCACTTTCTCTTCTAAGAGGTTCAGTATGGCTGGATTTATGTTGAGGTCTTTGATCCATTTGGACTTAAGTTTTGTGCATGGTGATAGACATGGATCTATCCACATTCTTCTACATGCCAGCATCCAGTTATGCCAGCACCATTTGTTGAAGATGCTTTCTTTTTTCCATTGTATATTTTTAGCATCTTTGACTAAGATCAGATGTTCATACATGCATGGGTTAATATCAGGGTTTTCAATCAATTCCATTGGTCTACCTGTCTATTTTTGTGCCAATACCAAGATGTTTTCTGGACTATAGCTCTATAATAGATCTTGAAATTAGGGATGGTGATACCTCCAGATGCTTTGTTGAATAGGGTTGTTTTGGCTATCCTGGGTCTTTTGTTTTTCCATATAAAGTTGATTATTGTTCTTTCAAGGTCTGTGAAGAATTGTGCTGGTATTTTAATGGGGATTGCATTGAATCTGTAGATTGCTTTTGGCAGGATTGCCATTTTTACTACATTGATCCAACCTATCCAAGAGCATGGGAGATCTTCCAATTTTCTGGTGTCTTCTTTAATTTTTTTCTCTAAAGACTCAAAGTTCTTGTGATTCAGGTCTTTCACTTGTTTGGTTAGTGTTACCCTAAGGTATTTTATTTTGTTTGTGGCTATTATATCTGATTTCTTTCTCAGCCCTTTTATCGTCTGTATATAGTAAGGCTTTTCTTGAGTTGATCTTGTATCCTGCCACTTTGCTGAAAGTATTTATCAGCTGTATGAGTTCCCTGGTAGAGTTTTTTGATCACTTTTGTAAACTGTCATATCGTCTGCAAATAGTGAAAGTTTCTAATTTGTATCCCCTTGATATCCTTTTGTTGTCTTATTGCTCTAGCTAGAACTTCAAGGACAATACTGAAGAGATATGGAAAGAGTACACATCCTTGTCTTGTTCCTGATCTTAGAGGAATCGCGTTGAGTTTCTGTCCACTTAGTTTGATGTTGGCTGTTGGTTTGCTGTATATAACTTTTACTATGTTTAGGTATGTTACTGTTATCCCGGATCTCTCCAGGACCTGTATCATGTAGGGGTGTTGGACTTTGTCAAAGGCTTTTTCAGCATCTAGTGAGATGATCATGTGATTTTTGTTTTTCTGCTTGTTTATATGGTGGATTACACTGACAGATTTTCATATGTTGAACCATCCCTGCATGTCTGGGATTAAGCCTACTTGATCATGGTGGATGAGTTTTCTAATGTGTTCTTGGCTCCTATTTGCCAGTATTTTATTGAGTATTTTTGCATCAATGTTCATGAGGGATATTGGTCTGAAATTCTCTTTCTTAGTTGTGTCTTTGTGTGGCTTGGGCATCAAGGTTTTTGAAACCTCGTAGAAAGAGTTTGGCTAAGGCCCTTCTGCTTCTATTGCGTGGAATGCTTTGAGAAGAATTGGTATAAGCTGTTCTTTGAAGTTCTGATAGAATTCTGCACTGAGGCCATTTGGACCTGGGTTTTTTTGTTGTTGTTTAGGAGACTTTTGATGACTCCTTCTATTTCCATAGGGGTTATAGGTCTATTTAAATTGTTTATCTGTTCTTGATTTAATTTTGGCAAGTGATAGCTATCCAAGAAGTTGTCCATTTCCTTTAGATTTTCCAGTTTTGTGGAGTACAGGTTTTTAAAGTATGACCTGATGATTCTCTGGATTTCCTTAGTGTCCGTTGTTATGTCCATCTTTTCATTTCTAATTTTGTTAATTTTCATGTTCACACTCTGCAGTTGCATAAGTTTGGATAAAGGTTTGTTTATTTTGTTGATTTTCTCAAAGAACCAACTCTTCCTTACATTGATACTTTGTATTGTTTTCCTAGTTTCTACTTTATTGATTTCAGCCCTCAGTTTGATTGTTTCCTGGCGTCTACTCCTCCTAGGTGCCTTTGCTTCTTTGTGTTCTTTCAGTTGTGCTGTTAATTCTCTAGTGTAATTATTCTCCAGTTTCTTCATGTGGGTACTTAATGCTATGAACTTCCATCATAGCACTGGTTTCAAAATGTCCCATAAGTTTGCGTATGTGTGTCATCATTCTCATTGAATTCTAGGAAGTCTTTAATTTTTTTATTTCTTCTTTGACCCAGGAATGGTGCAATTGTGCATTACTCAATTTCCATGAGTTTGTAGGGTTTCTGCAATTTGTGTTGTTGTTGAATTCTAATTTTAACGCATGGTGGTCTGGTAAGACACATGGAGTTATTCCAATTTTTTTGTACCAGTTGAGGTTTGATATGTTGCCAATTATGTGGTCGATTCTTGAGAAGTTTCCATGTGGTGCTGAAGAGAGGTATATTTTATTTTATTTGTATGGGATGTTCTATAGATGTCTGTTTATCCCAATTGGGTCATAATTTCTATTAGTTCCTTTGCTTCTTTGTTAAGTTTCTGTCTTGTATTTCTGTCTAGTAGTGAGAGTGGGGTGTTGAAGTCTCCCACTATAAGTATGTGGGGCTTTATATGTGATTTGAGTTTTAGTAATGTTTCTTTTACAAACATGGATGCCTTTGTATTTGGGGCATAGATGTTCAGAATTGAAATTTCATCTTGGTGGATTTCTCCTGTGATGAGTATGAAATGACCTCCTTCATCTCTTTGATTGATTTTATTTTAAAGTCTAATTTGTTAGATATTAGGATTGCTATCCCCACTTGTTTCTTGGGTCTATTTGATTGGAAAATCTTTTCCCAACCTTTAACTCTGAGGTTATATCTGTCTTTGAGGCTGAGGTGTTTTTCTTGTGTGCAGCAGAAGGATGGGTTGTGTCTTCGAATCCATTCTGTTAGCCTGTGTCTTTTTATGGGATTGTTAAGACCATTAATGTTGAGGGATATTAATGGCCATTGATTGCTCATTCTTCTTTGATTTGGAATGGCTGTTGTTGGTGGAGTTATATGTAGATTTCCATCCCTTTTTTCTTTTGGTTGTTCGTAAGGTAGCATTATCTATTGCCTATGTTTTTCTGGCTGTAGTTAACTTCCTTGGAGGTTTTCTTCCAGAACTTTCTGTAGGGCTGTGTTAGTGAATATGTATTGCTTGAATGTAGTTTTGTCATGGAATATCTTGTTTTCTCTATATATAATGATTGAAAGCTTTGCTGGGTATAGTAGTCTGGGCTTGCATCCCTGGTATCTTAGTGTTGGTAGAGTATCTATCCAGGACCTTCTATCTTTCAGAGTTTCCATGGAGAAGTCAGGTGTGATTCTGATAGGTTTGTCTTCATATGTTACGTGACTTTTTTCCTTAGATGCTCTTAATATTCTTTCTTTATTTTGTATGTTTGGGGTCTTGATTATTATGTGGTGAGGGGATATTTTTGTGATCCACTCTATTTGGTGTTCTGTAAGCTTCTTGTACTTTCATTGGCCTGTCTTTCTTTAGGTTGGGAAAGTTTTTTCTATGATTTTGTTGAATATATTTTCTGCCCCTTTGAGGTGGTTTTATTTACCTTCTTCTATACCTATTCTTCTTAGGTTTGGTATTTTCATATCCGTATTTCCTGGATATTTTGTGTTAGGGATTTGTTGGACTTAAGATTTTCTTTGGTTGATCAATCTATTTCCCCTAATGTATCTTCAATGCCTGAGATTCTGTCTTCCATCTCTTGTATTCTGTTGTTTATGCTTGCAACTGTAGTACCTGACTGTTTGCCCAGCTTTTCTATTTCCAGCCTTCCTTCAGACTGTGTTTTTTTATTGTTTCTATTTCAGCTTTCAACCCTTGCATTGTTTGAATTGTTTCTTGCAATTTTTGCTTTGTCTTTTTGTCCATTTATTGCATTTTTTGGTTTGTTTTTTCTTCTATTTCTTTAAGGGATTTTCCCATATCCTCTTTGAGAGCCTCTATCATTTTCATGAAGCTGTTTTTAATGTCATTCTCTTCTGCTTCATTTGCATTGGAATGTTGGAGGCCTGCTGGTGTGGAGTCTCTAGAATCTGGTGGTGTCATATTTGTTTTTCTGTTGCTGACTGTGTTTTTGTATTGTCTCCTTCCCATCCCCTCTTCTAGTGGGTGCCCCGTCCCCAACCCCACAAGACTCTGATGCCTCCATTGTGCTTTGTATTTCTGTGAGTTCAGAGTTTTAGATTCCCTTTATACACGAAAGCATGTGCTATTTGCCTTTATGTGACTGTTTTTTAACTGAAGATATTGTCTTCTAGATATGTGCGTTGACACATATAATGACTCTTCTTTTCCTTCCTTATCTTTAAAGGCCATATAGTAATGCTGTACTGTGCACTTACACAATGTAATGTCATTTTTTAAGACCATGTTGCTCCTGTATCTCAGATACTGTGAGTTATGCTGTAATGAACAAAGGAAGGGGTGTTGATCTTGATTCATTTAGCTGTATAACTAGAAGTTTAGTTTTCTGGGAATGTCCATAGGAATATTTCCATGCTAATTACAGCACCTCCAAGGATACATGAATGAAAGTCACCTTCACTCCCTAACTTCTCCAGAATTTTGTCTCTCTTCTAATAGCTGTTCTAACAGGTCTGACATTTGCTGTGTTTTTAATTTTTATTTCCTTGGGGTTTTCTTTTTTCTTTTTTTGGTTATGTTAAAAGCTTGTAGATCTTCCTTTGAGAAATGTCTATTTATGAGTTTCTCCATTTTGACTGGATTGTTTGTTTCCTTGGTATTGAGTTCCTTCTACTTCAAATATTAGCCCCTACAAAATCTGTAGTTTGCAAATATTTACCCCCAAATGTGAGCTGTCTCTTTATATCAACATTTAGAAAGTTTTTAGCTTGAAGTACCCCCCCATATTACTATATAAGTAATCTCATTGGCTGTGCTTTTTAAATTTTATTTAAGAAAAAAATATTTTTTCAGATCAACATCATGGAGGCTCAACTCTGTTTTCTTCTGGTTGTTTTCCAGTTTTCACATTTAATTTCATCCATTAGGGTATGATTTTTTGGTTTTTGAAACCAGGTCTATGTAGCCCTGATTGGAAATGTATGCTGATTCTTTTTACATATAGAGTGAGGTTCAGTTTAATTTTCTTGCTTGAGAGTGACTTTCTCAATGTCTTTGTAGAGCATTGTTAGCATTGACTGTTTGCTCCAATGCTTCCTGCTCTGTCATACTGTTCAGTGTCTGTCTTGGTGACTACTGTAGTTATCTCTCAGATTTTGGGGTTATGTGATGTGATTGATGTGTCCAACTGAGTCCTCTGCTCAGGTTCTTTTCAGTATTTAAAATCTTTATGTTTCTCTGAGAAGTTTTGAATAGTTTTTCTATTTCTGTGGGAAAAATCCAAAAAATGATAATAAAAATGATGCTTGTAATTCTTGTGTTTTTTTCTGATTTTTCCATTTTTGTCTTTGCTGTCTAATATATATATATACACACATATATATATATCCTTTCTTACTTAGCATTGTATTTTATTTTGAAATCACTTATTATATAAAAACTGGAATGATGTTGATAATAAACGCACACATAGAGAATATAACAGAAGCTTTTCATTAAATGAATGAATAAATTGAATTAAAGGGTTTAAAAATTCCTCATATCTATCCACAGAAAGAACCAGTTCTAACTGCTAGATTTCTAGGACAACCCTGAAGCTACACTTTGCATTTGTTAGCACGTACATGTGCACACTTGTCACCATCTTGGAAAACACATTAGAATAATGTGTGAACCTTGCTCTTGCCTCTGATCTTGAGAGAAAGGAGTTTGTATCCAACTTCAATTCAAATTATAAGTAACTTCAGCCAGAGGTTTCCATAATGGATTTTGTGTCTCATGGCCACTCCAGTCCTTAGGAAGAGTGGAGGCTCTCAAGAATGGCGATAACCTGAAGCAAGTAGATTTTAAAGAATGAGGTTCTAGGACATTTCAGAGCACCTAGTCTTGCACCAACACACACATGTGCTCAAGATGGCTCAAGACTCCCCTGGTTTGGAGATGGGCAGTTTCCACCCAGTTTCTAAGTTCTAGGATTTTTTTCCATTTTCTCTTTTGGGTGTGTTGTACTTCTTATTGATTTATAAGTATTTGTCCTATTTGCTTTAGTGTTTCACAGAAGCCATGGCATGTAGTAAGTGAATTAAATGTTAACTAGCAGGGAAAGCAGAAAGTCAGTATGTACAGAAAGTTAAGCAACTTGGTGGTGTAACTTCCTTCTGGTGTTGCACATTCATGATTTGTCAGGAACATGAAAGCCACAAACACCAGGAGCATTTCAGTGATGCATTAACTGCACTCTTTACACAGCTGAGGGAAATCAGCCCAGAACATACATACATACATACATACATGTGTGTGTGTTTTCACACACCTGTGTATATGGGTGTATGTATGTATGTATGTATATATGTATATATATTATATGTGTGTGTTTGTACAAATACTGTCTCTGTTATCTTTTAGATTTGCAGAACTTTTCACAGTCCTAGAAGAAAGACAAAAAGAACTGGGCATCACTGGCTTTGGTGTCTCCATGACTAACATTGATGAGGTTTTCTTCAAGTGAGTACCTATGCCCTGCCCTATGTCAGGTGACATCATCTGCTCTCTGTGATTCCCAGCACGTGTCTTTGGAGTAGTCTTTGGTCTCCCAACTCTTCTTGTTCATCGTGTCACATGGAGGCAGCTTCTAAAGCACTGTTTTGCCCCAGAAGCCCTTAATATCTTCTTATACTGTGGCTTCTGTTATTCTGTGTGGCGTTTCTCCTTTATAATGCACATGCATGTACACACACACACACACACACACACACACACACACTTCTCACATAGAAGTCATGAACTAAAGAGGACAAATTAACCATGCACCCATTTGCTTTGTAAAGTAATCCATACATTTATTTGGTCTAAAAAATTAGAAAACAAATATATTAGAATTCTATAGAATGAGAAATATTGTAAAAATAGAGCTGCAATTATCACTATAATTTTGTAGTACATAGAACATTTAGTAACTCTTACCCTAGAAACAAGGAATACTTGGTTTGGAACTTTGTTCATGTTTAGTTTATTTTGTGACTCTGGGCTGGGGCTGTAGATTGGTGGACAAGTTCTCTTCTGGTATACACAAAGCCTTGCATTCAATCTAGAGTACCAGAAATTTTGGGATGCTGAGGATTAAACCCTCAGGCCTCAAGAATACAGGAAAATTGCTTAACCATTGAGATGCAATGTTTCTCCACACTTATACCCAAAGCATGTTTCCCATCATTAATATTATCATTCTTTATAACACTCATTAAAATGTCTCTACATAGGGCAGGAGCTAGGGAACTACTATTGTTGTTAAAAGTTATTTCTTAATATATATATATATACATACATACATACACAAAAAGACGCATATACTAACAAGTGTGTGTGTGTGTGTGTGTGTGTGTGTGTGTGTGTGTGTGTGTGTTTGTAGGGTCAGTAATCCGCCAGACTTGAAGTTGAATACTGAGACTGTCCATTCAGCTTCCAACCAAAGCACACGTGAAGATAACCAGAATATGAATGTGCCCAGGAATTTTGATAGAGCAGATTATCCAAGAGGACAATTTAATTCTTCATTCAATACTGGGGTGAGCTCCTTCATTAAGAATATAATTCGGGTATGTTTGTAAGGGATAACAAATGACATTTCACTTTGTTAGCTTAATTCAGAAGAGTTGTGGGGCTCTTAGAGCAAGCCCATCCACACAGGGAAAAATTTATACAGAAATCCACTTAACTGTCTAACTCAGCTGGGAAATAGTGAAGGTAAAAGCGGGTTTGTTTTAATTGTTTTATTACATTTATTTACTCATTGTGTGGGGGTGTGTGCACATGTGTACAGGTACATGTGGCGTCAGTTTTCTCCTTCCTTCATGTGAGTTCTGGGGATGGAACTCAGCTCCGCAGGTTTTGCAGCGTGCACCTTTATCCACTAAGCCATCTTGCCAGCCAAGATTTCCTTTCACAGTTGTTATTCCTCATAGGGTTACTTTAGTTTTCAGAACTGTTAGTCCTCTCAGTTGGGGAAGAGTGCTAGTACAAATGATGACAAACACTACTCTCACACACAGACAATATTTTACCCTAGGTGTTGCTGAGGCACAGAATCCCTGTTAGCATGGGGCTGTTGCCTCATTGTCTAACATCTGTTTTATTGTTGTCCTGATTTATCTTCCTTAAAAATTTTTTAAGTGTGTACAGCGGAGAATCTTAGACCATGAATGTATTTCTTAGAAACAATTCTTATGTTTTACCCATGGGACTTGGGAGCTTGTGAAATAGGGTATCATATACAATGAAAATCTTGAGTTAAAATGTAATTCCCTGTTGTCATTTACTGGATGGTTGTCTTTGGTCAAGCTGAGTTAATGTGGATGAGGCTGTTTCAGGAGTGGAATATAGACAAGTGTGCATCGTACAGCATCTGACATGAGATGGATGCCACAGCGTGCCACCTCCTCTCCTCTCCCTGCTTCTCTTTCTCCCAGACACAGATAGACTCCACCTGATCCCTGGGTTAACATACTCTTTGTTTTCTCAATCTAGAAATATATGTAAGAACTAATCTAAAAGCAGAAGTTGCCTTCTTCCTGTCAGGACAATAATGGGAGAGAAAGTTTCTCCCTCCACATTTTAACTTATTTCTAGGCAAAGATAGCACCAGTGTGACTCTTTTATTTGGAACATGTTGATTAATTAGGGATATTTTCTGACTCTGTATTATAGGATGGGGAACTCTGTCTATGTGCTGGGGAACATACAATAATTGTATTTTAAAATTTCAATGAGCTTAATATGTTCTTCTTTGACTCTCAGATACCTTTTAAAAGAAGTATGTATTTGAAGCAAAGTACCTAATTGAAAAACAAACCCATACTCAGCTACAGATTGCCCCCAAAGTTTGATAAATATACAAAATGTATGTTTATGTACACTTTCAAATTAATCACAGGGATTGTTTTGAATTTAGAGGTTAAATGAAAATATACTGGGTACGCTACAATCTTAAATAAAATCCTTCTGTTTCCTAGTGCTCTGCAATCCTGTAAACCAGAGATTAAAAACTGTCCATAGAAACTTCATACAGAATGTAATGTTGAAAAATGGTCTTTAATGTAAGAGAATGGGCATAGTGTTCTGCAAACAGGCACTATGAACACACTAATGACTCCCATCTGGGGACTTTCACAATAATCAAGTTAGGTATCAGGTTGTAATGCCTTCAGAGGACACAGAGTACCTGGTCTACCAGCTGTACTCTTCCTTCTGCACATCTGTCACCACACAACTGAAGACGTGTATGCTAATGACTTCCATCAAGATCTGTGACTACTGTAATGCTGCCTTCTCTCTCTTGTAGTGTGCTCTTTACACCCAGCAGTTCAGGGCCATGCTCATCAAAAGGGTAATGTACTCTTGGCGCAACTGGAAACTGCTGTTGTTGCAGTTGCTGGCACTTCTGGGTCTCATGTATTTTCTGATAGAAGGTATAAGCTTCCCAACACGCGAAATGCCTGCCAGGGTGATGGACTTGGAGCAGTACGGTGAGACCATTGTGCCTTTCTCAATTTCTGGAGATCCTAATTTGACCCAGAGTTTCACCAAAAATCTTGAGATCATGTTAAAGGCTAAAAACCAAAAACTTCATGAAGTGCAAGGTAAGTGTATTGCAAACAGATAAAGACTGTCAGTAGATTAAGACCTGCTTATCTAAATTGAAAGGATAGTCTCACCTGGAATGTTTAACTATTTATTTCTCTCCTCTCTATCCCTCCTCTTTCTTCTCCTCCTCTCCCATCTCATCTCCCTCCATCCCCTCTCTTATTTTGTAATCAGTTTCACAAAGCCAGCCAGTCATAGACAAGAATCAACCTTCAAGGTTATTATTATTATTAGTAGTATTAGTATTATTAGTATTATTATTATTAATCGAGGTACTCTAAGATAGGAAGGGTTATCTACCATAAGGAGGAGCTAAAAAATTTTAGGGAAATTAGGACATTTAGAAGCAGTCACATTTCAGGAAACGGGGCAAGGGGGTCTTCAAAGATTTGAAGCCTGTGTTCTTCTAACTACAGAAGTTATTTCCCTGTGTAGACACTGTCTATAAAACCTGAGAGGGCTATTCCTCTTCAAAAGTTCCAAGTTCTTGAATATGTAAATTAAACATTGATTTAATTTATATCTTTGTCAAGTACACAATATATATGTATATATTGTACATAATATTGTCCAAAATAAGTCTTAATACAATTTAAAAATTAAAACCACATGAAATATGTCTTCAGATATTGATGGAATAAAACTGGAAATCAATAACAGCAAGAAAGTCATAAAATTCAAGCACATAGTAGAAATAACATACTCTTAAAGGACTGTTGAGACAAAGAATTTGTAAGAGAAATAAAAGATCCAAATATGAAATAATAGCACATCAAAATTTGTCAGATGTATTAAAAATGCTAATAGAAAATATTTAACTGAGAAAAGGTATGGTATCAATAAACCTAATCTTACATTTCAAGTAACTAGATGAACAAAATAAGCCTCTACTATCAAAGACATTTTTACATATGTTGAGAAGGAAAACAGAAGGCTCACTAGCCCAATGACATGTTAAAGAGGGGACATTATAAGGAGGGTCTCTGGTAACCTTTATAACACAACAAATAAGATACACTAAGTGAAATAAACAAAATTTCAGTAATTCACATGCTACCAAGATTCAAATATAAAAATATGAAGTCTTAGTAGGTCTGTAACTGATGAGAACATTAAGCTAGTAATAAAAAAAATCTGCCTTAAAAAATCAATCCAAGACCAGATATCTTTATCAGTCTCTACTAAAAATAAAAAAGCTGAATTCCAACCTCCTCAAAATAGTCTGAAAAAAATTGAAAAGAATAGTTCCAAACCAATCCTATGAGGCCAGAATTCCTTCAATACCCAAAATAGGAAAAGGTATTATGAGGAAATCAAAGTATGAGCTGATATCCTGGATGAGTGCTAGTGCCAAAGTTCATAACAAGGAAGTAGCAAATAGTTTAGTGGACCATTTAACAAAATAATATTCCAGAATCAAGTAGAACTTCATTCTTGAGAAAAGACTGGAAGACTTTCCTTGGGTTAGGAACTTGACAGAGAGAGCAAGTAGATTTTCTTACTTCTACTCATACGCTTAGAAAATTTAGTCAAGAAATAAAAAAAGACACCCAGCTGGGGATTATAGAGGTAAAACTATTTTTGATCTTATATGCAGAAATCCATAAATAGAACACACACACACACACACACACACACACACACTTTGTTAGCTGTAATAAATGAGTATGCCAATACTGGGTTGTTTGTTTTCTTGATGCTTTTAGTTCTTTATATACTCTAGATATTAGTTATTTGCCAGGTGAATAGATGGCAGTGATTTTCTCCTGTTCTGTAGATAGTGTCTCCACTCAGTCAACATCCCCATTGCAGTTTGGAAGGTTACCAATTCTCTAATATTCAGCCTGTCAAGTATTGACTTTATTTTCTGAGCAACTGAAGTCCTATTTTTTGCCTATGCATGTACCTTGAAGTATTTTTCCTACTCTTTCCTCTAGCAGTTTCACAATTCTTGGTCTTATATTAAGACTTTTTTATCATTTGGAGTGAGTTTTTATGCAGAGTGAAAATAAGAATTTAGTTTCTTGAGTTCTTTGTAAATTTTGGAGATCAGCCCTCTGTCAGATGTGGGGTTAGTGAATATCTTTTCCCATTCTGTGGTCTGCCTTTTTGTCTTGTTGACTGTGTCCTTTGCCTTACAGAAGCTTCTCAGTTTCAGGAGGTCCCATTTATTAATTGTCGATCTCAGTGTCTGTGCCACTGGTGTTATGTTCAGGAAGTGGTCTTCTGTACCAACTCATTGAAGACTATCTCCCACTTTCTCTTCTAAGAGTCTCGGTGTGGTTGGATTTATGTTGAGATCTTTAATCCATTTGGACTTAAGTTTTGTACAAGGCGATAGACAGGGATCTATCTGTAGTCTTCTGCATACCAATACCCAGTTATGCCAGCACCATTTGTTGAAGATGCTTTCTTTTTTCCATCGTATAGTTTTAGCTTCTTTGTCAAAAATCAGGTGTTCATAGGTGTGTGGGTTAAAATCAGGGTTTTCAATTCGGTTCCATTGGTCTACCTGTCTATTTTGATGCCAATACCAAGCTGTTTTCAGGACTATAGCTCTATAATAGAGCTTGAAGTCAGGTATGGCGATGCCTCCTGAAGTTTCTTTATTGTATAGAGTTGTTTGGCTATCCTGGGCTTTTGTTTTTCCATATAAAGTTGATTGTTGTTCTTTTAAGGTCTGTGAAGAATTGTACCGGAATTTTGATAGGGATTGCATTGAATCTGTAGACTGCTTTAGGCAAGATTGCCATTTTTATTATGTTGATCCTACCAATCCAAGAGCATGGGAGATCTTTCCATTTTCTGGTATCCTGTTTGATTTCTTTCTTTAAAGACTCAAAGTTCTTGATATACAGGTCTTTCACTTCCTTGGTTAACATTATCCCCAGATATTTGATGCTGTTTATGGCTACTGTAAAGGGTGATGTTTCTCTGATTTCTTTCTCAGCCATTCATCATCTGTATATAAAAGAACTCAAGAAGCTAGTCTCCAAAACACCAAAGGATCCAATTAAAAGATTGGGAAAAGATATTCACTAACACCACATCTGACAGAGGTCTGATCTCCAAAATTTACAAAGAACTCAAGAAGCTATTTTCCAAAACACCAAAGGACCAAATTAAAAAGTGGGGGACTGAACTAAATAGAGAATTCTCAATAGAGGAGGCTAAAATGGCCAAGAGACACTTAAGAAAGTGCTCAACATCCTTAGCCATCAGGGAAATGCAAATCAAAACAACTTTGAGATACCATCTTACTCCTGTCAGAATGGCTAAAATAAAAAACACCAAAGACAATTTATGCAGGAGAGGATGTGGAGAGAGGGGAACACTCCTCCACTACTGGTGGGATTGCCAACTTGTTCAGCCACTTTGGAAATCAGTATGGAGATTCCTCAGGAAAATGGGTATCAATCTACCACAAGACCCAGCAATTCCACTCTTAGGCATATATCCAAAAGATGCACATTCATACAACAAGGACATCTGTTCCACTACGTTCATAGCAGCATTATTTGTAATAGGCAGAACCTGGAAGCAACCTAGATGCCCCTCAACTGAAGAGTAGATAGAGAAAATGTGGTACATTTACACAATGGAGTATTACTCAGCAGAAAAAAAAAAACAATGGAATCTTGAAATTCGCAGGTAAATGGATGGCATTAGAGGAAACCATCCTGAGTGAGGTAACCCAGTCACAAAAAGACAAACATGGTATGTACTCACTCATATATGGATTTTAGACATGGATCAGGATAGTGACAGTCTGTATTTCCACTGAAAGAGAGTCTTGGAAACAGGAAAGAACCTAAGAGAGATATGCATGGTATCCAAGAGAAGAGAAATGAGGCAAGATCTTCTGAACAGATGGGGTACACGGTGAGGGGTGTGGGGGAGTGGGAGCTGGGAAGAAGAGAGGGGGAGAAGAGGAAGAGAGAGTAGGTCATGGGAAAACAGGAAGGTTGAGTGGGGGGGGTAGAATAGAGGGAAGAGGAAATCATAGGTTAGAAGACAGTTCAGGCACCAGTGTGACCTCTAGTGATCTAAAGGGATGACATCAACTGGTAAGCTAAGCAATAGTAGAGAGACCACCTCGAATGCCCATTCCTGATAATGAACTTGATGTCTATAACCATCTTGGAGCCTTCATCCAGTGACTGATGGAAGCAGAGGCAAATACCCACAGTTAAACACTGAACTGAACCCATGGAACCCAGTGACAGAGAGAGAAGAGCGATGAGCAAATTGGCAAAGAATGGGCTGGCAAAACCAGCAGAGATAGCTGATCTGAACAGGGGAGAGCTCTTGGACCCCAGACCGACAGCTGGGAGGCCAGCATGGGACTGTTCCAGACCCCCTGAATGTGAGAGTCAGTGAGGAGGCCTGGGCAACCTATCATGGCCCTGGGCAGTGGATCAGTGTTTATCCCTGGCATACAAACGGACTTCTTGTGTCCATAACACAAAGAGGGATTCTCTCTTAGCCTGGATTCTTAGGGGAGTGCCTGGACCCTGCCCTGAGTAAAATGATATCCCCTATGTGGAAAGAAGTGGCGATATGGTTGGAGGCTGGGGGGGGGGGATAGTGGGGAGTGCGGGAGGAGAGGAGGGAGAGGGAACTGGGATTGACATGTGAAACAAGCTATTTAAAATTAAAATAAAAAAATTTGTTTCCTTCTCCTGTGTGTAGATTTTCCAATTATCTAGTACCATTTGTTAAAGAGGCTTTCTTTTCTCTTTAATATTTGGAGAATTTTTGTGAAAAGCAGGTGACTGACTATAACTTCATTGTTTTACTTGTAAACCGTATATTACATTAATCTACATGTTCAATTTTGTGACAGTACCATGCTTTAATTTCTGTTACTATACCTTTGTAATGCACCTTGAAATCAGCTATGGTGACAACTCCAGACTATTTTTTTTTTTTAAATTTGCTTAATATTTCATTAGCTATCTGAGGTCTTTTGTTCTTCCAAATGATTTTAATATGTTTTTGTGACGAATGACATTGGAATTTTGGTGAGAACTTCAGTGAACCTGTACATTGCTTTGGTTAAGATCTCCATTTTCACAAAGTTGGTTGTTCCAACACGTGAGCAAGGAACAATGTGACTGTTAGAGTTGTTTTTCAGTTAAACATGGGAGGCAAGGACCCCGGCACACTTGGGAGAGATTATTTACCCTGTACATAAGCATTCAAGGGTTTGTGTTAAATTAGTTGAGTTAGAAAGACCCATGCTAAAAGTATATGGAACCATTTCTTGGGCTTGGGCCTGGTCTTCATAAAAAGGAGGTAGGCAGCCTAGCACTAGAGTTTATCACACTCCTGCCCTACTGCAGATGTGATGATGTCATCAGCGCTTCCACTTTGACTTCCTTTCTATGGTGTACTGTGTGCCAGAATAAACCCGTTTCCCCTTAAATTACTTCTCAGGGTATTTGTCACAGCAGCAGGGAATAGCAAGTTTTAGTTTTTCTTGTGTAGGTCTTTCATTTCATTAATTAATGTCATGGTATTTTGTAGACAGTTGTGAAGGGACTATCTCACCTGGCTCTTTTCTTGGTGTGCTTGTAACTGGTATTTAGAAAGGCCACTGGTTTTGTTTCTTTTTGTTTGGTGTTAACTTTGCATTTTTCTACTTTGCTAAGTACTTATCAGTTCTCACAGTTTTCTATCAAAGTCATTATTATCTTGTATAAAATCATGTGATCTGTAAATAGGGACACTGACTTATTTTCCTGTCTGTATTACTTTCATTTGTTGTCTTATTATTCTAGCTAAGACTTCAAGGACTATATTTAACAAGAATGAATTATGTTAACATCCTATTTGTGGTGATATATTGTTTATGATTTATTAGAACTTGACTAAGAATTCAGAAAAGCAAAGTCAGCCTCAAGCTATAGAGATCAGGCAGAGATGATACACACCTTTAATCCAAGCAGCCAGAAGCTAGGAGGTGGTGGTGCACACCTTTAATCCTAGGACTCAGGATTAAGAGATAGATAGATCTCTTTGAGTTCAAGGCCACCCAGGGATACACAAGATTGAAACAGTCCAAAAGAGTAACAGATCACATGCCTTTAATCCCAGCACTAGGTGGGTATAGAAGACAGAAGTAGGGTCTTCAGTAGTTAGTATGAGGCATTCATTCCCCAACCATGCTGAGGAGAGATTACAGTCTTGAGGCTTGATGAGAGCTCCTGAGACAGGATCAGCCCATTCAGTCTGAGTTTGAGGTAAGAGCTAGTGGCCCCATACTTTGCTTTTGTGAACTAAAGCTAGAAGTTTGAACCCCAATATAAGTTGCTGTGTCTTTTATTAATTCGTGTTACGCTGGTCTTGTTTCTGACTTTAGCAAAAATGCTTTGAACTTTGTTCATGTAATGTTGGCAATATATCTGTTTGTCCTGGTTAGATTTTTCTTGACACAAGCTAGAGTAATCAATTGAGAAAATATCCCTATAAAATTAGCCTGTGGGCAAGTCTGGGGAGAATTTTCTTGATTGATGATTGGTGCAGGAGGGCCCAGCTCACCTCTGGGCAGGTGGTCCTGAGTTTTATAAGAAAGTAAACAGAGAAAATCAAGAGAAGTAAACTTTAAGTAGTTCCATCATGCTCTCCAGGTCCCTGCCATGAGTTCCCGCCTTGATTTCCCGTAATAAAGGAGTATGACCTGAAAGTTATAAAGTGAAATAGATCCTTTCCTTCCCAAGTTGCTTTTGGCCATGGTGTTTTTATCACAGCAATAGAAACCCTAACTAAGACACTGTTATATGTAGCCTTCATTATGTTTAGAGATGTTCCATCACTTCCTAGTTTCTTCAGGACTTTTATTGTGAAGGGGTGTTGAATCTTGTCAGTAAGTCTTTTCTGCATCTATTAAGATGGTCATATGATTTGAATTCTGCCCTAGAGTCCACGTTGGATTTTGCAAAAGGCCTTTTCTGAATCAATTGATACAATCATGACTTCTGTAGTTGTGTTTATCTGTGATGAATGTGATTATTTATGTATGACCCAAGCTAACTTGATCATTGTGAATGATCTTTTTGATGCAATCTTGAATCCAGTCTGGCAGTATTTTGTTGAGAATTTTTACATGTATGTTCATCAGAGAGCTTGGTGTATAATTTATTTCTTTTTGTTTTGTCTTTATTTGTTTTTTTGTGACAAGGTTGCAATGGATTCATAAAAACAGTTGCAAGCATTATTTCCTTTTCTATCTGATGGAATAATTTGAGTTAATGGTTTCCCTCCTCTTCCTACTCTTCTCCTCTTTCATTCTATCAGTTAAGAATCTAAAAAGTATTTTTAGTTTTGAGGCCATAGGTAATAGCCTCAGGTCATAGTTTTACAAGTCTGATATAAATGTGAAGCTTACTTGTAGGAGCTTACCTGTTTAGAGTTTAGATTTTTATTTTGTGCCTGTTTGGGCATATTTCTAATTCTTAATTTGTGTCTTCTTGGATTCATAGAATCTCTGAAAGTTCTTACAAATTTGGGACTTTTTAACTGTTTGCTGTAATTCTTACCACACTGATTTGGCATGC
Source organism: Mesocricetus auratus (assembly GCF_017639785.1). Classification (NCBI taxonomy): domain Eukaryota; kingdom Metazoa; phylum Chordata; class Mammalia; order Rodentia; family Cricetidae; genus Mesocricetus; species Mesocricetus auratus. The sequence goes on along the minus strand of NW_024429182.1, from coordinate 78,921,400 downwards.
TTTATCTTTCTACAAAGATGGGACAGAAAGGATTATACAGATTGTTGAAGTTAAATCTCTGATTTTTTTCTTCTTAAATATTCACAATTCCAAGTAACTCTCTGTTTCTTCATGTAGACTTATTTTATGTTTTAATTTAGTCTTCGTATTCTCTGAGGAAGAGTTTGATTTTCTATGAGGTGATTTGTAAAAGTTAGACTTTGCAGTTCTTACAAACATTTTCATGTAGAAATGGAAAGCTTTGAGAGTGAGAAAGAAATTTGAGAATGTTAATATCAGTAACTTATATTTTAACTATTTTAGTGAAATTAAGCTAAAAAGTATAAAATTTGTGTGGCTGAGTGGTTGATTCTTGGGGTGAGTGGCTAAGGTGTATTGAGGTTGCTGTGAAGTGCCCAATAAGTAAACTATTGGGTCATTTCTCTTTAAAAAAGGTGGTCACCTTGTGTGGTGGCATACAACTTTAATCCAAGCACTTTTTTTATTTATTTTTCAGTTTAAATTTAGATAAGAAACAAGGTTGCTTCACAAGTCAGTTCCAGGTCCCTCTCACTTTCCCTCCCCTCCTCCCGTGCCCTCTCCCCCCCCCCATTATCCCCTCATTTCCCCAGGGAGGGTGAGGCCCTCCATGGGGGTGTTCATAGTCTGTCATTTCATATAGGGCAGGGCCTAGACCCTTCCCCAATAGTTCAGGGTGAGAGTGCACCTCACATTGTTGGATGGGAGTCCAAAGTCCGTGTGTATACTTGGGATGAATACTGATCTACTGCCCAAGGCCTCCTCACTGACACTCACATTCAGGGGATCTTGATCAGTAATCCAAGCACTTTAATCCAGGCAGATCTCTGTGAGTTCAAGGCCAGCCTGGTCTGCAGAGAGACTTGTAGAACATCCAGGGATATTCAGAGGAATCCTGTCTCAAAACTAACCAACCAACCAAACAAACAAACAAACAAAAAACAACCAAACAAAAAACCCATCCCCCACACAAAACAAAAAACAAAATAAACCAACAACTCCTGAAATACCATGTAATCAGTGATTTTTATCGCAGCTGGCCTTCTGACCACTATTGCTCTTCCTTCCAGGTGATGTGCAGAAGTACTTGAAGACAAATAAAGAATGCATTTATTCATGCATCATTGCATTTTCCCTTGATGTTACTAGAGACAAGAAGACATTTATCTTTTGGTTCAACAATGAGGCATACCATTCATCATCATTATCCTTGTCAGTTTTAGACAATATTATTTTTATGTCTCTCTCTGGCCCTGATGCCACCATTACTGTTTCCAACAAGCCTCAGCCTCAACCTGTCATTCAGGACAAATCTGATAAAAGGTATGTATATTTTTGTTAACCCGGGATAGTTTAAATTGATCCTTTTCTTCCTGTCTCACTATGTTTGTAATAAGTACCATTGTACTTTAGTATTGTCATTATACCATGTGTGTTCTTTATTCTTTTGTAGATACATACCAGGATTCGAGATAGTCTTTAACTTACTCTTTGGGATGAGTGTGTTTACCAGTGGCTTTTGCCTTATGACAGTGACTGAGAGAGTTAGTAAAGCAAAGCACATCCAGTTTGTGAGTGGAGTCTACACCTTTAATTTTTGGCTCTCTGCTCTGCTATGGGATCTGACTATCCATTTTGTTGCCTGTGCTCTATTGCTGGTAAGTATTGCATGTGTTGTCTTGAGGGCTGCCTCTCATACACCATAGACATTTTCTACTTGTCTGGCATTTACTAAAATACAAATCTCTCCAGAAGGGATAAAATGGCTTGACTAATCAATCAAGTCAAAGAATCTATTGTGGAATATTTCTCAAAGTAAAAAGAAAATATTTCTCTTGTATTTTTTTAAAGGAAACAGCTAACTCTTGACATATTTGACCATCAGTATGAACCACCTTCGAAGCTGTTTTCTGTATAAAAGGATGTGTTAAAACAGACTAGTTGTAATCTAACAAACACTACAGATATTTTCCTCTTCCCAGTGCTTTCCCCATTTCCCCAATGTGTTGTAATTCTGTGTTATATACTCAGCCTTTGAAGGTTTTTTCTCTAGAAATTTTTAAATTATGTCATGAACCATTGAAATTGTGTGTGTGTGTGTGTGTGTATGTGTGTGTGAAGGCCACATTTAATGGAATAGATACCACATAGATGCTAATCTATGTGTTCCTCTTAGGGTCCTCCTTGTTACCAAACCCTGAATTGTACTCATCATTTCATCTACTCATATATTTGTGGTTTCTTAGGTCTTGTCTTCTTTAAACTCCTGGAATCTTTGGAGTTTATGATTGTCTTTTAACTTCTGTTAAATCTTTTAATCTTCCTGGGATTCAGCTAGATAATTATCACTGAAGAACATTTCTGTTGTATTGGTGGATTTGGGGGAGATGTAATGTCTTGGCCTTTCATATTATTTGTGTTTTTGCAATGATGCCTGAGTATGTGGACTTGTATGTCTGATGTGAGGTTCTAAGATGCCTCAAGCTGATCTGACATACAGGCTGAGTGGCCAAGGAAAGGCCTGAGGTAAAGCATAGGTAGGTGAGGTTTCAGGAACTATTTGACTGGATGGAGTAGGCATATGTGGGATATGATTCAAATAGTCTTGGGTCCTGTGGAGTCACCAGACTAGACTGGTACATGTAAGCATGACCAAACCTTAGGGTTGAGAATGACAGGACTGATAAGACTGAGTATCTAAGATGTGCAACCTGGGCTAGGTATGAATACTAGAGAGGATGTGAGTAGGGGAGGGTTCAGGGAACTTAACAGACTGAGGATCTGAGTATGGGATGTGCAACCAGAGCAAGGTCTGGAGGTTAGATATGGAAATGGACAGGTGGGCTGAATCAGAATAGACTCGTGCAAAGAATGTAAGACCAGGGCTAGCCTGTGGGCCGAGACCTGAACATGTGTGACTGATCAGACTTTAGTCCTCATATTTAAAATATCACTCATAAGTACTATAATCTTGGCATAATTTGTTTTCCAGGCTGACAAACTTAGCTTTATAACTAGAGTAAATAAGTATTCATATAGTTGGGTGTATATCATCATTTTGTCGTGTTTTATGTTCCTCTTATTTTTATTCTGTTCCCTACTCAGAATTTGTTAAATCTTATTTTCATATCTATCTAGTAGATGAATATGCATATGTGATTAACTTCTGTCATTTGAGTTATTGCTGTTTCATATCCCTGATAGTCCCCAGACCTTAGAACCTTAATATGCCAATCAAGCCCCTTCAGTGTTTTGCTATACTGTGATCAAGCATTTTAATTTCTCATGTCCATTTTCCTTAAGAGATTGCCACTGGATGTTTAGTCAGGATTCACTTGAATTTGATGCCTTATATTTTCACATTCCTTAGCTCCATGAACACACCTAATGTTTCTTCTCTCATGGCCACCCACATATCTCACACTACTACATTGTCTCTGTCATTGAACATTTCTTTGCATGGTTTCTATGGGTGGCTCCTCCATTTTATGATCCTTGTTTTATGCTGTGTCTCCTCACTTGCTCAGTTTTGCATGTATACTCTTTGAGTATAAAATTTCTGGGGTTTTTTTTGAGAGGTAAGTGATCTGGTGAAATTCTTTGCCTATCAGCAGATGCTCTCTGTTTCTATTATCTATCATTTACACATTATAGCCGTGCCTGCTCTAGGGAAGAGTGTTATTCTGGAAAGTGAATACAGCATGCAATGATCAGATAGGTGTGGTTAGCACAGCCCTCATCCCTTTTTCAGTTGTTTGTGTTGGTCCATTCTTCTATTTTTGAAATATATAGCAAAATGTCATTCATTATAGTAACCACCTTGTACTCTTCATTTTTTATTTAAGCATACTTATTAACTAAATAGCTATATCAAATGCATATGTTTTAAGTTTATTATGGGAAACCTTATATCTGGAGCACTTTGAGATAGGTATATGTTTCTATTTTTACACTTTTCTCCAAGACTTTGACCATTTGATCTTTTGGTATTCCTTCTAATTGTTTACTGAGTCATACAATAATTATTAATCAAATTACAACAGAATCATCACGATTTTAATGTCTTTCAGAGTCTTAAGCAATTCCTCTGATAGCTGATTACACATGAGGTAATGTCTCTCATCCAGTGAGAAATTGTGCTGACAGAGATGTATTACAGTCACTGTGATCCCCAGTCTTGGCAAAAGCTGCCCATTTTTCCTTCCCCAGCAAGTATCTTGAAGAACTTTCCTCATATTCTCTATTTTCCCACTAACTCCTCATAATGTCTACTTCATAAAACATTTTTAAGGAATGAAATATCAGATTATTTCTTTCACACTGTAGTTGACTAGGAAGTAATTGAAAAATTAATTAAATAATCTACCCTACTCATAGAAATTAAGATGTTTACAAGCTAGCAAACCCCAAACCTTAAAGTAGGAAATATGAATAGTCTTACTCACTCTGATATTTGAGAATTCCCTTCCCCCCAAAAAGCTGACAATAAGGAATTAAGAAACAAATAGCACATGTGGGATCTGTGACTACAACTTTTGTAAAAGGAATCTCCAAGCTGAATTATTTTATTTACAAAATCTATTTAATGCTCAGGGATCAAATGTTATCTATCAATTATAAGCAACATCTCTAAGAGACTGAAGAAAATCATTCTAAATGTATTTTTGAAGCAAGCTTAACATTGATTTATAGAACCTTCTAATGATAAGGAAAATTATCCTAACATAATTAATATAACCAACATAAGACTAGCATTATTATTCATAGTGGTAAATTATTAAACATATTAATTTATCATACTATGGTGTAATGCCTTAGTATTACAACATAAATTTGTGATCCTTTATTGTTACACCCTAACAAAAGGAAGCCAATAGAAAGAGAGAATGAAATAGAGGAAATGTTTCTATGAAATGAACTAATTTGTAAAAACAGAGATATTAGGAGTTAAAGAAAAAAATCCTGTCTAACCTTTCATCCACTCTTCCTAGGCTTCCATTCAGAAAGGGGCAGGCCTCCCATGTGTGCCAACAAAGCATGGGCATATCAAGTTGAGGCAGGGCCAAACTCCCCACCCTGCATAAAGGCTTGGGAAGGCATCACAGCATGAGGAATAGGTTCGCAAAAGCAAGTTCATGCAGCAGGGATAGGTCCAAATATCACAACTAAGGGCCCCATAAACATACCCAAGCTACATAACTATCATACACATGCAGACAGCCTGGGTCAGTCCCATGTAGGCTCACTAGTTGTTGGTTCAAAGTCTGTAAGCTCCCACTAGCTCAGGTAAGCTGTCTCTATGGGTTTCTCCATCATAATCTTGACCCCTTTAGTTTGTACAATCCCTTCTCCCTCTCTTCAGGTAGACTCCTGGAGCTAGGCCCAGTAGTTGGCTGTGGATAAGAAAATATCAGCGAGTTTTTTTTTTAACATTATCAACTCAGCCCTAACTTCCAGAAGCTTCTTGCCACTTTGTGAACCAAAAAAAATGAGGAGCTTCTACCTAAACTCCCTACAAGCTTGCAGCAACATGAAACTCAGCAACATAGAAATTAGCTAATACCCATTATTTGTTTTGTGTTTTGGTGTCCATCTCAGCTGGTGTTCCTAATCACTGATGTACATACATTGTTGGAGAAATACAATTTCCTGGACACGATGTTCATCCTCATGCTGTTTGGATGGTCTGTCATCCCCTTCATCTACCTGCTAAGCTTCTGGTACAACAATAGCACCAGTGCCTATGTCAAGATTTTTGTCTTCAACCACTGTTTAGGGTTTATTAGTGTAATTGTGGACTTAGTGGTACATATCATACCAGGTAAGGGATTCACAAAGTTTCTTCTTTTCAGGGGCTTCTTATAAATAAAGAAAAATGACTATGAGGAAAAGCAGTACTACAAAATTCTCTTGTTCTGGGTTTCTGGCCTTTAATATTATAATACTATATTGAGTGAAATGAAGGACACATTGAGCCACTAATATCATAAACCAGTCACTTTTTAAAGACCTTGTTCTCTGAGCTTTCCTTCTTTGATCACAACAATCAAGGACAAATGACTGTAGTGGCGATGATCACAAACAGGAATATTTGAGACTGATGACTGTTCGCCACTCCTTCACCAAAGCACAGTGTAAACAATGTTTTAAGTTATTTCGAATTGTGTGTTGCAGAAACCGGGAGAAAGAGGCTTCTAACAAACCCCCTGAACACCAAGTCTTGTCCTCCCACTAGATATTTGGTTATCTGAGACTAATTAATATTTATGATGTAACTTTTCAAGGAGTGCCACTAAAGCCAGACAAAAGAAATTGTTCTCTAATTTGTAGAGGTTATTCTTCAGTCTTATTCCCAAATTAATTACATTGCAATCAATTCTCTGTATTACTATTTCTGTTATAACAAATTACCACTAATGTATAATTTGTATTGATTTAAATAAGCTCCCTGGAGTAAACACAACCACATATTACATGTCACATAAATCTGCCTGGAATTTTGGAATCAGGTGTTGAAGAAGTTAAGAGTGACTGATTTTATATGCAATCTATTCTGTAATAAGAGGATCATATCTGCTGCTTATCATTTCATTTTTACAAGTTTTCTAACCATAGCTTTAGAAAAAGAACTATTTGCATAATTGGCAAAGCAGAAAGAATACAAAATGCTCTTCAGTCACCACGAAATCAGTATCTGGATGCACAGAGCCTCTTACATTAATTCTGAGAAGATGCAGGGACATCATCTCTCATGAATCTTTAGAGACTTTCAAAAGTTTTACATGGAAATAAAAGAACCAATCAAGGTTCAGAAAATGACTTCATAATGCTCAATCCTAAACAGCATATTTGTATCACATTCCCTTCTCTCAAGGTTCAGGGATCATGCCCAAAGAGTGGACAAAAAGATTGTAAGAACCAGAGGTCGTGAATGACTACAAGAAAACTGTTTTCTGTTTGGACACATCAGGGCAGTTTGATGGCAGTTGAGACAGCATATACAAGAGCCGGGCAAACTTAAACCAGATAAAATTCCATATATTGGCAGTTGATGGGTACCAGGAGAGGAAGAGTCAGCTTTCTTTAAGAGTATGGCCCCTAATGAATTAACTGTCTTCTAATGAAGGTCATATATCTAAGAGTATATAGGCAGCAGAAACTACTTGACTGGTTAAGTGTGTGTGTGTGTGTGTGTGTGTGTGTGTGTGTGTGTGTGTGTGTGTGTGTGTGTGTGTGTGTGTGAGAGAGAGAGAGAGAGAGAGAGAGAGAGAGAGAACAAAGTTGTGTGGTTTAGAAAGGAGAGAAGAATCTGGGAGGGTGTGAATATGATAAAATACACTGTAGAGAATTTTCAAAGAATTAAAAATGAGAAAAAAGAGTCACGCGACTATCTAAATGATTTCATGGAAGAATTTGTTAGAAATTGTATTTACCTTATTCTACTTTGAAAACTCTACCATAAAGTGGGGGTAATAAAAAGTACTGAGGATATTTAGCTAGCAAGTTTATTTATTAGAAAAATAGCTACATATTGAACACCAAACGACCATCTTCTCCTCACAAAATCATCAAAAAAATGCATCAGAAACCACCATAACTTACTCTGGCTGAACTCTAGAAAGTGTCAAATATAATTGGAAATAAATGACCACTGGATCAATATAGAAGTATTATAAAAACAATAGGAAAGATTAATGGCATGTTTAAATATTTTGCCTGACTCCTTTGCCAGCTTGGTGGCAGTCTTAAAGTTGTGAAGGAGTTCGTGCTACCAGCGTGGAACCCAGTCTTTGACTATAGATGAAATGGAGCAGGATTTCTTCACACGTTTGTGTGTTGGTCCATTCTGCCCCGACCAGGGATTTCTCAGAGAACCGTCTCTCTGCTTCACTTTACTCACAATCCATCTGTTGTGAGAAACTGTGTATGTCTCAGTAGGATTGGATGATGAAATGACTCTTCAATGTTTGGAAGATGACATTACAGTTAAGATAGAAAACAGATTGGCCAAGGGCAGGAACAAGAACAAATCCCCAAACATGGAAAGTAGAGCATTCAAAAATATTCATGCATATGATGTAATTTACAACACATAGAGAATACACTAACTATGGAAGTAGATTAGGAAACATTTTGGAAGAGTGAGGGATCAGTGGGAGTAGGGAAAGGGAAGTGAGTCCATGACCAAAGTACATTATATATATATGTATGAAATGTGGTAATTAATGTAATCATATTACATATGGAGAGAAAAATCACAAGGAATTCATAGGAAAGTGACTGTAGCTAAGGAAAGTTCAGTGAAATTCCAGGTTAAAAGATTAACACACAAGCTTCAGCTTATTTTTTTATATCTGCAATAAGCAATCTAAAATTAGCTTAAAGTAATTTAATTTATCATAGGCTCTAAAGAAAATATTGCAGAAAATTCTAAGGAGATAAAAAGACTTCTGTACTAAAGATTGCACAGCATCACTGGAAACAGAGCAAACAAAGGTGTGCAATTTACAGTTCCTATGTATCAACAATGCTAATATTCTGCCCAAACTGACAGACACACTAAGCACAGCCCCTAGAAAGATCCTGACAGCATTGATTTCCACAGAAATGAGTATGTTTCAGACTCCTGTGGAATTTCAGTGGAACAAAGGAGGAACTCTCACAAGCTCTGTCACCAAAATTTATTGTGAATGTACAGTGCTTAAAGTGGTATGGTATTGATGTAATAACAAATGTATAGATTGTGTATGGATAATATAGTGAATGCATAAAAAAGACCAAGACATAAAAAATTCCCTCACATATAGGATCTTTTGATTTGCAACAAGACTCCAAGATCATCCAAAGAAATAAGAGTCTTTGATAAATTGTGCCAAGAAAAGTGAGTGCCTACATCCAGAAGAGTGAAATGAATCTTGTGTTACATCATTGACAAAAGTGAACTAGTGGACTGTATTTCAGAGATGAAACATAAATCTAGGGAAGAAATCAGGATTATATCTCTCTGAACTTGGCAGAGGATTCTTAGATGTGACACCAAAAGTACAGGGTATGAAAGAAAAAGTAAGTGAATTGACCATCACCAAAATGAAACATTTTGTGCATCAAATGACATATGGAAAAATAGAGCAAATATCTCTAGTGTACATACTTGACAACGATTAATCATAATCTAGTCTGTAAAAATACAATGATCTTTTACCCACCAACAATGAAAAAGACAGATATCTTCCAATAAAATGTATAAAGGTTTTTAGGTATTTCTCATGAAAGATATATAAATGCCAGCTATATGAGAAGATGTTCACCATCACTAGACATTAAAACATGAAACTTACATCTACAATAGAATGTCAAAGGGTGGCACAAATTCTCCATATGAATCATGGGAAGACCTCTAGTGGATCCCTGAACCCTGGCAAGTTCAGGGTGGGGAATCTTGTATTGAATATCTGATAAGAAGGCTATACCGCTATGATTGGTACATGATGTGATTTGTTGGCATTCTGCTCTGACTGGTCAATACTTGGCCTCAGAAAGTGGCATGCTTGCTGGGGGGTAAATAATTTTAACACACATGCCTTCACATTGCATTTTTGTCCATTTTCGTCTTGCCCTATTCCCTATTGTCACCTTCTAGCACATTATCTCCCAATAAGACACTTTACTCTTTAAAAGATATTTATATGCTCTGTGACAAATTCCAAATAACTACCCTTCAACATTATCCTGTAAACTTTGACATCTCTCAAAATGAGAAGTCAATGTCCCAAAGTATTTTTGGCTTTGAGGCTATATGTACTAGCAGCAATTATAACATTCTTTATATTAGGCTTGTCATGACATCAAACAGTGGAAAAAAACTGTGAATTACATAAAAACTTATCTCATCCTCTATCATTCATTCTTCTCAACTTCTGGCCACCTTTGTTCTTATAAATATGTAAAGTTAGGTATATAGATATTATATAGTTAAAATAACACATCAGAATAAAATGCCATAGTGAAACCTATTCTTTTGTATAATTAATATGCATTTTGCCCAAAATTAACACTTTAATTTTATTTCCAGCAATCTGAACTTGTTCTTTAAGTCCAAAAGTGTGAATTTAGAGTGTTAACCCTTCAGTGTGTTTCCTATGTCCTTGTACACATACTTACTTGTTGTTTTACTCTGTTACTCTTTAGAGAATCTCAGTTTTAAATTTGTCTCTTAAAGATACATTCTTTCAACTGATTAATCACTTTTAATCCATTATTTAACATTGAGTCTTAAAACAAAATTTTCTTTAGTTAAGTAATTTTTGAGACAGGGTCTAGTGTTATAGTGTAGGTTGGCCTATAACTCTCACTGTGTAGCTCAAGCTGCTTTCAAACTCTTGATCCTCCTGCATCAGCTCCTGAGTTCTAGGAATACAAGTACATACCACCATGCCTGATGTAACTTCTTCATGGATCACTCAAGAAAGGAAGTGTAAGAAGTAATGCCCATTGCTCTTCTGTTCTCTCAGATGACAGATTATACACACATCAGTTTTTCCTAAAGGATTTTCCCAAGCTGTAATCATTGAAATAAATTGTGTTCTAGGACATCAAGGGTAGACTCCATAATAGCAAGAAATTAGAATTCTTTGAAAATAGTACCATGCCTTGTAATTTTCTCATTTTAATTTGGTCAACCTGAGATATTCTCTAAAGAGTTCACTTTACATAAAACATGCTAATGTTATCTTTTAAATCACAGACATTAAGACCAGTACTAAGAACCTCATACTTAACTCATTGCTGATATTACCCGTTTATAACCTTGGGATGAGCATCAACAAATACTATGAAATCCAAGAGTTGAGGAAAATGTGTTCTTCTTCAAAATATGTTTCTGTGCTTAATGAATGCAACAACAGTAAGTATCTGAGGTTCTCCAAGATTCATGAGAGTCAAGAACAATCACTTTACATGTAAATAACTTTAAGTATCACTGTGCATTTCTGCAACAAATGAAGTTATGCATTGCCATCCTCTATTTGAGAGAATATCCTGTGCTATGTCACAAACACAGCCTTAGCTAAGATTGAAAATGTGTGTGCATTTCCTCTGGTGAAAAAGGTCTCCAAAGAGAGGATGTAGTTACATTCTTCAGTGAATTTACATTTGTTTCAAGGCTGCTTCCTCTGCACACTAGTATTTGAAGGAAAGGTGCTAAATCAATGTCTAACATGGCACTGGGCATATGACAGACACACAAATGTTTGTGAATGAGTAATTAAAGGGTGGAAGGAGTGAATGGGTACAAGTTCTCAGTGAAGAGGTAAGGATAAGCATTCCAACTTGAGAGACATCCATTGAAGAGGCTACATGCTTGTTGTATACTACAAAGCAATTTCACAATGCTGAGGAAATGGGAAAATGGAAAAATGGAGGGCAGGTGCACCTGGGAAATAAGAGTCAGTCTCTAGATGTTACAGTAAATATGAGTAGTTGTACCCCAAATTCCAGTCATGCCAAGAAAGTTCCAAGGATGGAGCCAGAGGGGAAGCAAAAGAAAAGTGAGATGTGGTGATATGTTATTTATGATTTATTAAAGCTTTCCTGAGCCACAAACCATAGAAGTCAGACAGTGGTGATACATGCCTTTAATCCCAGAAGTCATTCATACTAGCTAGCCATAGGGCTAGGAGGTGGTGGCACATACATTTAATCCCAGAACCCAGAAGTCAGAATTATATGCTATTCTCATGTTGCTAATGGATCATAAAGAATCTCTCAACATAGTTAATGATTCACAATATGGAGAAAGAGTTGTTTTGCATATTAAAACCACTGAATTTATACCAGATGATACAGAGTTGACTTTTTTATTCAGTTACAAGACAGTCAGGAATAGGAATCATATATATATATATATATATATATATATATATATGTATATAACACATCTGATCCCATATGGGTCTGCCAGGGCATATAGCACAAGGTAATGATGAAACTGATCAACTATTGATAGGAAATGTACTAACAGCCTCAGAATTTCATTTAAAAATAGCAAAGGTTTGAAAAAAGATTTTTCTATCCCTTGACAACAACCCAAGGATATTATAAGAAAATGTCCTACTTGTTCGTTATACAACCAGATTCCACCAGCTGCAGAAAGTAACCCAAAGGGTACTCAAAAGAATGAAATTTAGTAGATGGATGTGTTCTGTTTTGTGGAATTTGGAAAAGTAAAATATGTACACCATATCATTGATACCTATTCAGGTTTTCAATGGGCAGTTGCTTTTATATTAGAAAAGACCGATTCAGTAATTACACATTTGCTAGAAGTTATGGTCATCATGGGTATACCTGCACAAATAAAGACAGGTAAAGCTCCAGCATATGTCTCTAGTAAAATGAAAGAGATTTTGCTTATTATGATATAAAGCATATTATAGGTATACATCACAATCATACAGGGCAAGCAGTTATAGAAAGATCAAATCAAACTCTAAAGGATATGCTAAATAAACCGAAAGGGACAATAAAGAACCTCAGAAATAGATTGTATAGTGATTTATTAGCTTTGAGTTTTCTAAATGCTAATAAGGAAGGAACAACAGCTGTGGAGAAATGTTGGATAATTGAAAAAACTATGGAATTAGTTCAGCTGGTATACTTCAAAGATGTGTTGATCTCCAAATGGAAACCAGGACATGTGTTATGTTTGGGAAGAGATTTTTGTCTTGGTTTCCACAGGTGAATATAAGCTGTGGATACCATCAATACCTCCTAATTAGAAAAGATACCTCCTAATTAGAAGGCTGTTTAATCCAAACTAACCTATAAAACTAACAAATACTTTTTATTTGATTAGATATAATTGCCTAAAGAGAACCTCCAAAAATTAGGGTTGGCGAAGGATTTTATTTTTATCTTTTTAGGAGAATTAAGGTATCCAGGTAAGGAATTCAGAGACTACTGAACAAATAAGACATTTGAAGAAAAAGGATAAATCATCCAGAAAAATTGTCCCAAGAAAAAGAGTAAATTGGCCTATTGGTATATCACATTTACAACAGGATAAAATTTCATAAATCTTCCCAAATGTTTGTTTCTGATTTTCTCTACAGACATATAATGCAAATGGTCTTTTTGTAATCCAGCTAAAGATTAAAGCTGGCTTTGGAGTTGGAGGGTGGCTCTCTCCTTCTCTAAACCCAAGAACTACCTGATATGGAACAGAAGAAAAACAAACATGAATGACTATTTTATGGCCACTAATCTCATAATCCTTGATTTTATAATATTATCAAAAATTTATAAGATATATGTATTTTAAAGTTTTTGTCATGATATTAATGGTCATATAGAGTACTAACTAACTCTAGTAAAATGTTTCATCTACCTTCTGGTACATGATTTCGGGTTTGAGTCTCTACCAGTTTTCTACAGTGAACCATGACCAAACCTAACAGCAACCTTTGAAGTCTCCATAAGAAGGATGGGGCCCCCACAATGACAATTCCACCAGGACTATGATAATGCCATTAAGCTGAACTAAAGATTATCTCTGGACTACAAACTGCTCAGAACAATTTCAAGGTGATCAGCTGAGATAATCCAGCCTCACAGACACTTCTCAGAACAATTTAAATGAGGCCAGCTGTGATGACCCAAGAACCACAGACAACTCTAGCCAGGACTTGAGATAAGCTATGCCCTGTCCCATTTTGTAGAGGCTCAACAAAAAAAGTTATACAGCTTGACATTTTTTTTTTCTTTTCAGGATCCCCTAAGGACGCTGTCATCCCCAGACAGCAGGAATTAACTTTATGAACACTATGCCCATATTCTCAGGAGGTGGAGTGGGTGGTTTTTTGGTCACTCATTGGGTTATGGATATTTGTCATTGTTTAGGAGGATTGGTTACAAAATGTCGTTGGTTATGGTCACGAAGAAAGTTGAACAGAGGGGTTTAGATTCAAGGTTTTTGTTTTGAAAAAAAGCAATACATATATGACAGGATAAAATAGGTTGATTATTGAAACTACTCTGAAAAGAAAAAAGTAGGATATTGATATGGTGAGATAAAAAGGTATGTGAGGTGCACTCTCACCCCGAACTCTTGGGGAAGGGTCTAGGCCCTGCCCTATATGAAATGACAGACTATGCACACCCCCATGGAGGGTCTCACCCTCCCTGGGGAAATGAGGGGATAACGGGGGGGGGGGAGGAGGGCTCGGGAGGGAGGGAGGGAATGGGAGAGGGACCTGGAACTGACTTGTGAAGCAACCTTGTTTCTTATCTAAATTTAAACTGGAAAATAAAATTTAAAAAAAGGTAGATTATTGAATCTACTTTTAAAAAGCAACTACTAGTTTTAAATACTTTATATTGGTTTGTGCTTCTGTATATTGTATACAAATATTAAATGTTGATACAAATTTGAGATTAATTTTGTTAAAACATTCTGTACATATATTTTAATATTGTTCAAGGTATTATTTAACAGTATAATGTAAATTTCTAATCCTTAAAAGTTATTATTACCACCAGGCAGTGGTGGCGCACGCCTTTAATCCCAGCACTCGGGAGGCAGAGGCAGGTGGATCTCTGTGAGTTTGAGGCTGGGCTGGACCGACAGCCTCCAAAACAATACAGAGAAACCCTGTCTCGTAAAAACCAAAAAAAAGTTATTATTACCAACTCTATAAGATAATAAGGAAATGTAGGTTAGTAACTAGTTACCTATTACAATTGAACTTGTAGTCATATTAAGCATGTTATCAAGATCAAACATATATTTTAGAAAGACAGGTCATTTTCAAATACTTCAGGGATCTGAAGAATATGGCATTTAAGATGTTTTAATAGTAGTTTTTTAATAACAATGAAGCATAATGCTCCAGAAAGCACCAACTTACTGCAGAGAAGAAGATGGACATCAAAGAAACTCCACATTGAGTTTACTTTCTTTGTTGCAGAAGTTAGCCACTGGGTAAGAAAGTGCCCTTGCCTCAACCACTGACAGTATGCTGTCCAAATGGACAAACAGGACACCAAAAGAGTGAATGTAAACCTTGCCAAAATAAAGGAGAACAGTTTTTCAGAGTATCCTGCTTCACAGAAATTTCTATCATACATGCTAGGTTTACAGGCAATGGTGGATGCCCCAATGTTGCAAAGGAACCTTGGGTGATTGTCCAGGCAGCTAGCTGTTTCTTTCATTTCTCACAATTTTTGGAAGTCACTTGCTTCCACTTCCTGTTTACTCAGTTAATATTATGTTCTTCTCAAGTCTCTGATGGAGTTGAAGACTAGATAGTTATAATTTTCCTTGTTTACCAGACTCAGAAAGGAAACTCACTAAAGAAATATAAAATATATAAGATTTAGAGACATAAAAAGATAATTTGATAATGAAAATTATAATAGGAAATAAGCTAGATATAAGACTTTGGATTCACCAAGATAGAATAGATAATGGAGTATTTTCTCTGAATTTGTCAAATGCAAATAGACTAGACATTTTAATATATTTATTGCCTACATATATTGTATATACTTATACTTATTGTATATTACCTTTCTAATGTTAGTTGTAGCCTTCTTTTTGTATCAGACAAAAAGGGGAATTGTGGTGATGTTTTATTTATGATTTAATAAAGTTCACCAGAGGATACAGAAAACAAAGTTATCCACAAACCATAGAGGTCAGGCAATGGTGATACACACCTTTAATCACAGCAGCCCTACTAGCTAGCCATAGAGCTAGGGGCGGGCTACTTACTTTGCTTATGTGATCATCAGCTTAAACCCAATATTTATCTATGGGTTTTTATTTTTCCATGTTACAGTAGGAGTCTGTGTAAAATCTGAAGAAAGATACAGCAAGTAACATTATCAGCCTTGTTTCCAATGCCTTGTCCCAGAATACAACAAACAATTTAAGAACAAGTGTGAATGGAAGCATAGTAGGTGTGCAGCAAAGAAGTCAGTCACATCATTCATCAATTCGTAAGAATTGGGAAATTTAAAGTCAAATTTGAGAGCAGCACATGGAAAAATAAGTCCACGGTGCTGACTAGAGGTTTACTGTTCTTCTTTGTAAAGAATAAATAGAACAAGGCATCTGGTGATCAGAAGAGACCCATACAATCGAGCAATTCTAGTCACCAGCTACACAAAGTTCATGTTTTCTGCAGCAGCAGAATGCATGTTTTTCATGTGTGTGCATAGAATGCTTACCAATACAGACCACAGAAGAGTTATCTTTAAGCATGTGTGTGTGCGTGCATGCGCGTGCCTATTTCATATTATCTAATGTTTGCTGGTTTCATCCAGGTTGTCACAAATGACAAGAGTTCATCCTTTTATATGGATAAGTAGTAACCCTGCTTGCATATTATAGAAACTATGTTTTCCCTGGTCTTCATTCCTTGACCATTGTTTGTACTGTTGCAATAAACACAGAAATACAGATGTCTCTTTGATTGATTCCTTTGTATATAAACACAGTACTGTTGCTGCTAAGTCATGGCAATTTTACATATAATTTTTTTGAGGAACCTTCATATATTTTTCATTCTCTATGCTGATTCGAATGCAACCAATAGTGACCTTTCCTTTGGCTCCACATTCTCATAAGCCTTTGTTATCTTCACTCTTGTTGAGCATAAGGAATGAGGTGATGCTGTTACCATTTCAGCTTGCTTATCTCTCATGATTAGTGATGTTGATTACAGAAAAGGAGAGTTTGCCTGGCACAGTATTATCACTTGGCAGGTTTTCATTCTTTTCTTTTCTTTTTTAGTTGTTTGTGTTGTTTTGTTTTCCCTCCAGTACTTTGAATGTATCATGTGCTCTTGTATTGCCTTGTATCTGGTGAGAAGACTGCTGGCTTTTCTGTTAAGATTTTTATATGTGGTGTATTTTGTAATATTTTATGTTTAATTGTGTGTACATGTATGTACACATGAATGTAGGTACCTTTGGAGGTCAGAAGATGCCATCATATCTCGTGAATGTGGAGTAATAGGTGTTTGTGGACTGCCACATGTGGGTACAGAAGACTAAGTTCTGGTCCTCCTCAAGAGCAGCCAGGGCTCTTTACCACTGAGCCAACTCTCCAACCTGGTGATATATTTATTTCTTGTTGCTTATACTTTTTTATTAAATTTTTCATTTATTTTACATACCAACCACAGTTCCCACTCCCCTCTCCTCACATTCCAATCCCCCACACACTTCCAATCTCTCTCCTGCCCTATCCATTCCTCCTCTGTCTCTATTCAGAAAGGGATAGGCCTCCCATCGGAGTCAACAAAGCAATGGCACATTAATTCAAGGCAGGACCAAGTTCTTCCCAATGCATCAAGGCTGGGCAAGGCATCCCAGCTTGGGGAATAGGCTCCCAAAAGCCAGCTCATACACCAGGACAGGTCCTGATCCCACTGCTAGGAGCCCCACAACAGTTCAAGCTATACAACTGTCATATACATGCAAAGGGCCTAGATCAGTCCCATGCAGGCTCCCTTACTGTTGGTCCAGAGTTTGTGAGCTCCCAATAGCTTAGCTCAGCTGTCTCAGTGGGTTAACCCATCATGACCTTGACCCCCAAAGACTTGTACAATCCCTCCTAACTCTCTTCAACAGGACTCCTGGTACTTGACTGTGGATTTCTGCATCCACCTCCATCAGTTACTGGATGAATACTCTCTAATGACAATTAGGTTAGTTACCAATCTAATTATAGGAGAAGGGCAGTTCAGGCACCCTCTTCACTATTACTAAGAGTCTCAGCTGGGGTCATCCTTGTGGATTCCTGGGAGTTTCCCTGGCACCAGGTTTCTCCATGACCCCTCCCCTTCAAATCCCTCCCCATCAAGATATCTCTTTCATTACTCTCCCTCTCCATACTGCCAACTGGTCCAACCCAATCCCTCCTGTTCCCATCCCCCACCCCAGGAGATCTCTTCTATTTCCCCTTCTCAGGGAAATCCATGAGGCCCTCTTTGGGCGCTCCTTGTGACCCAGCTCCTCTGGGACTGTGGATTGTAGCTTAAGTTATCCTTCACAGCTAATATCCACTTATGAGTGAGTACATACCGTGTTGCTTGCACTTTTTCCTGTCTTTGAGATTTGAAAATTTATCATCAGGCATATTGGTGAACTCCTGTTTTGGGTTTGATTAGTGATCCCATGCTTCCAGAGGTTAGATTGTTGACTACTTCTCTGGGACATGGGACTTTCCACACCAGTTCTTTAGCTATGGTTCTGAGCCCCTCTCTTCCTTCTCACTTTCTTTAAATTTTATTGCAAGTAGGTTTGATCTCTTGATGATCAGCCAGAAAAAAATTCTCGAAAGAGTCATTCCTTTTTAAAAGTTTTTTAATCTGTTCCTTTGACTGGCAGGCTTTGAATGTTCTGCCTCTGAGTTCACCGATTCTATTCTTTCTTTAGTTTGATAAAGCTTGCTGTTAAAATCTGTGGAGTTACAAATGACCGTGTGTTTCCAGGTTCAGAGGACTAATCTGGGCCCTGTCAAAGAGGAGAAAGTGTTCTAACCTGCTGAACCACCACTCCCATACCAAAGCCCATCTTCGAGTGCAGCATTGAAGTGTCAGTTTGGGGTCTTGTGATCCTTGTGCAGATATTTGTAAACTCTTTGTTGTTTGTACATATGTTGAGGTACCTTCTAAAGAACCAGTTAGTTCTCTTTTAGAGTGGCATGCTTTCACTACTCTGGTGGGGCCGGCCAGTAATGTTCCTCAGCTTGTAAGCCTTCCCTTCAGGATCTTTGTGTCTTTTGGTTACTGGCTGTGCTCTGAATTTAAGTGTAGCCCCTGGTTTGGTCCCTTATTTAGAAAGAATACTTGATATAGAATATAATTAGCATAAAATGCCACTTATCTGGGTGGACAAGGGATGCTCTTCCTCATACTGTAGTAGATTCTTCCTGGAGTGGTGCTTAAGCCACATGGAAGGAAATGGAATGATGATCTACCTGAAAGCTAGCTCTCTTTGAAACCAATCCAGGTAAGCTCTGTCCATCTCTTCTGGTAGCGGAGAGAGCAGCCAAGCTGAAGAACTGTGTTGGCTAGTAATGTACTACTACTGGCAGGTGTATTTCTCCTTTAATAGCATGGTTCTATGGACTCTGTTCTGCCTGCTTACTCTCTTTTTATTTGCCTCTATGTGTGGTCTAGCAGTTTTCCTGATAGGGTTCCCAATAATTGAAAGAAGATTCAGATTTCCTAAAAAGAGCCTTAGAATGATAAGGAAACTGGGTTCTGCTCTCCACATTCTCTTTTGCCTTGGGGTGTTTCTTCTGTGTGCTGGTATGCTATCTCTTGGAAAGGGAATTGAGATACACTCCATAGAAGTGCATTTCTCTTAATCTATCAATATGGATTTTTATTCAGGCCCACAGAGCACAGAGACATTTCATTCTTATTTTCCTGTTTCGTGGATTACAGCAAAGCATTTCTGCTCCTAGCTGACAGTTGATCTACTTGTGAGGGGGGAGTGAAAGCAGGGATCTCCTGCTCAAGCACCTTGGTGACATCTCAGTGTGTTAACATTCTTCTGTTGTTCTTGTTCTTCTCACCAGTAAATGATCTTCCTATATACAGTATGAATCAAAATGCAATTGGAAGGCATGTGACTGCAATGGCTGCCACAGGAGCAATATACCTCTTCTTCATTTTCCTTCTGGAGCTTACCACATGGAATTTAAAAACATTCATATATCGCTATGTTTTCTTTGGAATCTATAGGATATTTAGTAAGGTAAGTAGCAGAATACAGACCTTAGATATTCATTTTAAAAATATATTTTATGGTATGAAAAAAACTTTTCTCAATCTCCCCCCCCCCCCATCCCCTACCTTATCTTTATTTCTGCTTTTTTTTTTTTTGGTTTTTTGAGTCAGGGTTTCTCTGTGGCTTTGAAGGCTGTCCTGGAACTAGCTCTTGTAGACCAGACTGGTCTCAACTTCACAGAGATCCACTTGCCTCTACCTCCTGAGCACTGGGATTAAAGGCATGCACCGCCGCCACCACCACCCGGCTATCCAAACCAGAATAGAAAAAAAGAATAAATACAAACAGACACACAACACACAAAACCACAAAATCTGAAACTATATTACATAAGCAAATGGCCAATAAAACAAAATATACCTGAACAGAGCTCTAAGAGACAAAAAACATCTACAAAAAATACCTTTGAGCCCATTTTGTGTTGGTCATCTATTGCTGGGGATGGGGCCTGCCCTCACGTGTGGTTTATATGCCCAGTGAAGTTCCATTGAAGAAAATTATTTTTTCCTTTTCAAGAGGATGTCAATTGGAGATAATTTCTTGGTTATGGATGGGAGATCGTGTCCACCTCCCCATCTCAGTGCTTGAATGCTGTCTCACTTGAAGCTATGCAGGCCCTCTGCATACTACCATAGTTTCCTGTGTGTCCATCCTGTTGTGTCTAGAAGGTCTTGTTTCCTTGGTGTCATCCATTCCTTCTGCCTCTTACAGTCTTTCTGCCTCTTCTTCTACGTAGCTCCCTGTCTCAGTGTTCTATTGCTGTGAAGACACACCATGATGACAGCAATTTTATAAAGGAAAACATTTAATTGGTGTGACCTGCTTACAGTTTAGAGGTTTAGTCCATTATCATCACGATGGGATGCATGGTGGCATGCAGGCAGACATGGTGCTGGAAAAGTACATGAGAGTCCTACATCATGCAGGCAACATGAAGTGGTGTTAAGACACTGGGCAGTATCTTGAGCATATACGAGACCTCAAAGTCTGCTTTCACAGTGATATATTTCCTCCATCAAGGCCACACCTACTATAGTGCCACTCTCTATGAGCTTATGGGGGCCAATTACATTCAAGCTACCACAGGAGCCATTCTTATTCAAACCATCCTCCTCCCTGAGCCTTTAGGGGAGGGCTTTGATGAAGACATCTGATTTAGGACTGAGTGTTTCAAAATCTCTCACTCTGACATTGTTCAGTTATGAGTTACAGGTATCTCTTAAAATGAAAAGCACATACATACACATGTTTAACTCCATTACTGGATTTGTTGGCTTTATCGTCATTATGACCAAAACACCTGATGGAACAACTTGAGGGAAGATTTGTTTGCTCATGACTTCAGAGATTCACTTTGGTTTCTTGGCACCATGTGCTTGAGCAAAACATCATGGCAGTAGGAGGGAATGGCTGAGGAGATTTTAACCCCGTGATGAAGAAACAGAATGAAACAAAAGGGGCCAAGGATAAGGTACCCTCAAGCACCTTCAGCTTAGTTCTACTTTTTGGTTCCCAATAATGCCACACACTGGGGACCAAACCAGTGGAAAACATTTCATACTCAAATCATAACGGTGAATAAAGGAAGTCAATCTACGTTGACTGACATCTCCATGAATCAGAGGTCTACATAAAATGTGAATTTCGTGATTTTAATGTAATTTTAATGTACAGTTTATTATTGAATTTTTTCCTTTAAATAATTTGTATGTTAGG
The DNA here is from genome assembly GCF_017639785.1 of Mesocricetus auratus. NCBI lineage: Eukaryota > Metazoa > Chordata > Mammalia > Rodentia > Cricetidae > Mesocricetus > Mesocricetus auratus. The sequence goes on along the minus strand of NW_024429182.1, from coordinate 78,899,863 downwards.
TGCACATTTCCTTCCCAGCCTGCCCATTTGTCCTGATTTGGCTCTGGCTATCGTAAAAACTCCCAGGTTGCCAATCCATGGAACATCCATGCATAGGGCTTGTTAAACTATAAATTGCTGGTCTATGCCTCCTGTTTCCAATGTGATAAATTTTAGAGTATGCTTTGAAAACTTGCATATGTAACATGTTCCCCAGTGATTCTGCTGCTGCTCTTAGAAACAAATATTGAGATGAAGTGAGGCATAGAAGGGAGGAGTTTCTAGGCTGTGTTCTATAGTTTGGGCACAGACTCAGCCTTGAGAACAACACTAAAGGCAGCCTGGTGTTCAGAGTAGATGAGAGTTTCCTATTCAGTTGAGAAATTCATCAACAGAATGAAGGATGAATTAACTTAATGGTGGGGCATAACCTCAGGACTAGGGAATCAGACCAAATCAGTAAATAGCTGGCCAAGAGCAGAAATATTTACTCCTTGGAAGTAAAAACCTGATGCTCAATTCCAGGGTTGTAATTCATTTCAAACATATCCCTCAAGTACCTACTGTTGCTCACTGTAACACTGAATGCTGGACAGGACTCAATTTCCTTAGACGTCTATGAGGAACAGGCAGATCCCAGATCTTGGAGGAGAGGTAAAAGAAGTAATCCACAGATATTCCAAAGAAAGTGCTCCAGGATGAAACCAAATCAAAGATCAGACAAATATCAGTTGTGGGAATAGGGTTTTTGATAAAAGGAAGTATACAATGCTGAAACTGTATCTAGTAGGAACCAAACTAAGTTCTGGCAACTTGTATAATACTTGAGGGAGTAAATTCAAGACATCAGGGGTGGGGGCAGCTCAGGCAATGAAGCAGTGATTATTCAAAGAGCTGCAGAGGGATTCTACAGAGCAAGACCCAGGTGCAGGTATCCTGTCAATGATGACAGATCAAGTTGGGGAAATCCTCACAAGTGCCAGGAGAAGGACACTGGGCTATCTTGAGACTTTAGGGATGATCACAGAAAGATTTGTTTGCTTTCAAATTCTTTTTGTATTTGATGTTTGTTAGAAATTTGCAGTTCCTCCCCTACCTACTCTTCTTTATTGTTTTATTTTACTTAATTAGCTGCACTAGTTTTGTTAATATCTCCAATGCACAAAATTTGGGTTTTTTTGAAAACCTTTTTTCCTTTCCTTTATCTCTCTCTCTGTCTCTGTCTCTGTCTCTCTCTCTCTCTCTCTCTCTCCTCTCTCTCTCCTTCCCCCCTCCATGCCTCCCACCCTCCATCCCTCCCTCCCTCTTTCTCTCTCTCTTTTTTGGTTTTTCGAGACAGGGTTTCTCTGTATTGTTTTGGAGGCTGTCCTGGAACTCGCTCTGTAGACCAGGCTGGTTTCGAACTCACAGAGAGCCACCTGCCTCTGCCTCTTGAGTACTGGGATTAAATGTGTATGCCACCAATGCCCGGCTTCATTTTTAAATGTTTTACCCCATTTCACTGATCTCTTTACTCCATTTCACTGATCTCCATTCTTACCTTCTTATATTTCTAATCTATTCTCTTATGAGGCCATATCAACATACATGGGGACTAAAGCCTTAAAGGAATCATAAAAACAGGAAGGTTTATGATAATTAATGATATGGAGGCAAAAATTCTTAGACAAAAGTATTAGCAGCTTGAATTTATGACCTGTCCAGGTATATTCCAGAAACATAAAGACAGTGTGACAATCCAAAATAAAGTCATAACATTAATAAAATTAGAAAAATTACAACATTGAGAAATTCAGAAAACTCATTTTGTAAAATTAATTATAAAATGTCCAGAAAACTAGAAATAGAAAGAAATAGAAACATTTTAATATGATAAAAGAGTAGTTACAAATGTATGAAAAGGCACAGCAAATATCATGATAGACTCTTGAACATTTCCGTCTCATCAAAATAATATAAACATCTGCTTTCACCTTTGTATGCAGCTATTTGCTGCTGATCACAGCCAGTGTGCTAAGACGGGAAAAGAAGTGTAAAATTCATTATAGATGGCAGTATTGTATATGATTTAAAGAAATCTACTAACGAGTATTAACATTAACATTGCTAAAGGAAAAGTCAGTATAAATGAGCCAGATATGTATTGAGACACTAGCCACAAAAAGTAAAACATAAAAGGGTGCCAATTAAATAGCACAGGAGTAAAAACAAAAAAGTAGAATGAAACCTAACAAATAATTTGGAAAACTTACACAGGAAGTTACAATTTAGAAAACTAAAGGAGAGTTACATAAATGTAGCAACATTTGGTTCATGCTAGGAAACTTGATGATGATAAGGTGGCTGATGTAATCTCAGTTTGTATCCCAGTCAAGTGCATGCGTTCAAGTTCTGGAGACTTGCTAATCAGAAGACTCTAAATTTTGCAAGTGTGGGAAAAGTAAAGGACCATGAATGACTAAAGAAATCTTGAGACAGAGCAAAATGAGGACACCACTCAGACCATTTCTTTAAAATAAACCACAAGGGATTGACAAGATGGCTCAGCACATAAATGTACTTGCCCCACGTGCCTAGGGATCAACATGGAAGAAGAGAAGGAACTTTACACATGCAGTGGTACATGTCACCACCCCCAGCAAAACTCAGTAACACACGATGAATGAATGAATCCTCCAAGAATGAAGCTAGTTGAAACAATACATCAAGAAAAAAATAATGTGCTATGAAGGAGCCATTCTCATCTATGTGTATCCATCTTCATCAGCTAGGGATTTCCTAGAAATGCAAATTCTTACTTCTTACCCCAAACCTAGTGAATTAGATGCTTTATTGGTAGAAACCAGCATTCTGTTTTTATAAAAGATTTATGTGTATGTGTGTAGCTGAGTGTGTGTATGTGTACCACCATATGTGTGTAGGTGCCTGTGGAGGACAGAAGAGTGGGTTGGATCCCCTGTATCTAGAGTTATAGGCAGTTGTGAGATATCTGATGTGTGTGTGCTGGGAACTGAACATGGGCCCTCTGTTACAGCAACAGGTACTCTTAGTAGCAGGGCCATCTCTCCAGCCCACATAGTGTGTTTTTAGAAACAAAATACCTATGTAAGACCAGTGCATGCTATAGCCTGAGAAAAACTGGAATTTGATGCCTAAAAACAGAAAGGAACACACATTTGTAGTAGTATGACCTGTGGTGTAAACTTGACACAGAGTACAGTGGGGAAAGAATGTTCTCAATAAATGAGACCCCTACTGTTGGATAAACATGAAAATAATGAAGTTTTTTTTCGTCTTTGTTCCTTACAAATGAGTTATAGGTTTATAACTCTTAGAGGCCCAACGGTAGAAATAAAAGTTTTATAACAACAGTAATAACTACAAACCAAACAACAACAAAACACCTTCATGATAGTAAAATACATCAATCATGAAGTGAGTGAAAAGGCAGGTCACAGTGATTTCTGAATCAAATCAGTAAAGACAAGGCAAGGCAGATAAGCTGAATTTAAAAATAATTAAGATTAGACACTGACCACATACAAAATCCACATATCCAGAAAACACATATGAAGGCATATTAATATGTCTTGGGGTTTCTATTGCTGTGAAGAGACATTATGGTCAAGGCAACTTTTATAAAGGAAAACATTTAATTGGGGATGGCTTACAGTTTCAGAGGTTTAGTCCATTATTGTCATGGTGAGAATCATGGCATCTTGTAGGCAGTCATGGTGCTGGGGAAGGAGTTGAGTGTCCTACATCTTGATATCCAGCAACAGGAACTAAACTGACACACTGGGCATGGTTTGCACATATATGATACCTCAGGGCCCACCTCCACATTGACACACTTCCTCCAACAACATTACACCTCCTAATAGTGTCACTTCCTATGAGCCAAGCATTTAAACACATGAATCTACGGGGCTATACCTATTCAAACCACCACACTATGTTTTAGTTATAAGATAAAAATACATAGGAGAAACTGAGGGTCACTACAATATACACATCAAAATGTAGGTGTATATATTTACTTAGCCACACACACATGACAGAAAAGCATATACTTGTTCTCTAAATATATATATATATATAATGCATAAAATATGTAAAAGAATGTTCATGAGGACAAAAGCCTCATTACTGTAGGCCCTATAATGAACAAAAATGTCTGTCTTACAATAGAATGCAATGGTGAGAAGGGACAGCCTATAACTTGCTCATACATGATATGACACAAAAGAGACCAGATACAAAAGAGCACATACAAAGTTCAAAAGTAGATGAAACTAATGTGTAATTGACATATATGATGTCATAAGCTGAGGAAATGATGACTATAGTTATTATCAAAGCAATATGTTTTCTGGAATGAAAAGCACTATTGGACACATATTTTGTGAAACCCCTTTAAGAGGTAGGTTGTGATTCATATAGCGGGTCTATTGTCAACAGTCAAAGCAAGGGTAGTTCTTTGCCCAATAGGCCAGTTTTGCCAAGAAGAAAATAAACTCCAAATGGAGTGTCTCTGGTGCCCATCATACTCTCAGGAATAGCTCAGTGCTGCCAGGAGCAATTATGTCTCATGTCAAGGGAGTTCAAAATTATTAAGCCATTTAAATGTCATATCTATAGGTCTTTCAAGAGTTTGAAGAGCATAACTATGTGGGGCACATTCTCTGTGCAACTAGAGAACCTGACTAACATAACTAGTTATAAAAGCATGCGTGACTATAACCTCTTATTCCTAATACCTATATAGTTTAAAGATTAAGGCTTCACATATAAAATAAGACAAGCTTTAAACAGATGTGTAGCAATGAGAACAAATGACATATATATATATACATATATATACACACATATATATATATGCCCTGATCAGAGGTAGAAATATATAGTGCAATATATAGCAATATCCTAAAATTGCATCAATATACAAATAACTTAGGCATATGTGGAAACATACATACCATATGGCACAAATAATTTTACATTAGTGAGCAAAAACAATGTAAACAAAAAGAGGAACATACACAAAACATATAATTTAAAGTTTGTATCAATAAACAAATTACCTTAGGATTACAAAAATAATTTTACATATGTATCAATAGTGCTTGCTTCGGCAGCACATATACATATGTATCAATATACAAGAATGTAAAGTCAATGTAAATTGTATATAACTAATAGTTTCTGAAATAGTACACTAGATATACCAATCTACCTATTATCCAATTCTATCCACTCTCCCTATTCTTTTTTCCAAAAGAGATTCCTGATTCTAAACTTCATATTCCACCCCAACCCTAACAACTTATAACCAACCCTTAACAGGTGACAATTGTCCATAACCTTGAGAAAACCAAACACCATCCAATCCAACTGTAGAGAGAGGGACCATCGTTTTTCTTAGAATCACTTCCAGCTGTCATACAGGTGAAGGTTTCTCTATAGGATTATGTAAGAAACTTAAAACAATGGTTAAGTCTCAAAAGGACTAGCTGTAACATTTGTAGCTGGTCTCCGAGTAGCGATAAGGCTCATCTGAAGTTCTTATCTGAAGCTTTAACCAGAGTATTGTAAAAAGGTGGTGCATCTTAGCTAGCCAATTTGGAATTGTCTTAGCAGTTTAGGTACAAAGCTGATCTTTGGAATCAATTCTGTGGGGCCCCATCTTCTTTCTGTAAATTTCAGAAATTGCTGTTAGGAAAATGTGTTGTTCACTATGGAAAACTTAAACATTAATATCAAAAGAGAAAGTTTAAATTTTGATAGACATATATCTAAGGAAAGGTACCAAGAGAAATAAAATTAAGTATGGGGAGAAGTAGACTTTTGGGGGAGAAAGTTTTGACAACATGAGACCCTAGAATTATTTTTCTTCTGTCTCATACCAGGTGACTCTTCTGATATGAGACAGAAACTGAATTTTTCTTTTGGCAACATGTTTGGATTTAGAGAAAGAAAGAGCCACAGTCCAACTCCAAAGTCAGCTTTGATTTTTGAGTCGGGACTGCCACTACATAGAGAAGTGAGGATATATAGGTGTTTAGGTAGTGCGATTTTATCCTGCAGAGGAGATTGGTACCATAAGTCAGATGTTTCTTTGCTTGGTGATTCTTCCTGGATAATTATACTTTCTTCTTTATGTGTCTATATGTCCAAGATCTTTTGACTTCTTGAAGATGGGTATTTCGTTTGATGGTATCCATAACTTTTCTTCTCTTGTGGAAACAAAAGTGAAATCCTTTCCCTAACATAGCACATATCCTGGTTTCCATTTTGAGGTCAACACATCCTTGAAGAACACCGGCTGATATAACTCAGAAGTTTTTTCTGAGTTGCCTGTGTGGGGCAATTTTGCCCCTGTTGGGCCGTTAGTGTTCTGGTCACTTGGGCATCCAACATAGTGGATTACTGTAATAAAGTCCACAAAAGCCTGGATAAAGGAAAGTCAGGTATTTATTAGGGAATCATTCACAAATAACAAAAACAAGGTAAAAAAAACACCAAGATCTTATGCCCAGAGTGCTGGAAGTTGATCCAGGACCACCACCCAAGAGAGCAAGAGAGCTTGCTCCCAGTCCACACATAGCACCTGAGACCCCACCCCAAAGGGGCTGGTACCTCAAGGACTATTGGCTGAATGAGTTCCCACAACAGTCCCCTATTTCTCCTTTCTCTGGGGAAAGACTTAATTTTTTTTAATAAAAGGAAGCATGTAATTTGGCCTATAGTTTCAGAGGGTTAAGAGTCTCCAACGGCAGAACAAAGGGACAGCTGAGAGTGTACATCTTGATCCATCTGCAACCACAGGAGAGAGAAGGAGATAGAGGAGAGATTGGGAGGTTAGGAGGGAGGGAGGGCGGTAGAGGAAGAAAGTGAGAGGGGGAGGGAGAGAGAGAACACTGAAAACAATCTTTGTCTGACATTCGTCTATACTTATTAGCAAACAGCTTTTTAACCATAATAAATGTCATTTGCTGTGGCTGTATTTTTTGTGATGTTTACTTTGAGAGCACTCTGCTTGCTCATAACAGGAAGCCCAGTTTCTAAGCTGTAGAAATGGGAAATAAATTTTTACAAGAGAGTTGTGGTCATATGCAGGAAGTCTCTTGACTTCTGTTTTGACACTCTGAAATAACCCTCCAGTTTAACCTTCAGGAAGATGCTCAAACAGTATCTTCAATCCATTCTCATCTTCACAATACAGGCTAGAGTGTCCAGAGAGCTATCTGGGGAATCTGAAGATGAAGATGTACAGAATGAAAGGGAGACCATCCTGCAGAATCCTCGGCAGTCACTGAATTCTAGTGTGCTCATTAAAGAGCTTATAAAGGTAATATCTTTCAATGGCCGGCATATGGCTCCATTCCCTAAGATGAGCATCTTGGGGATCTATGGTTGTTCTCCATGTTGAGTTCTTAGGAAACTCTCTGAAGTATTGTGGTCTGTAAAGGTTTGAAACTGTGTTTGACCCATCCAAATACAGAGTTTCCATGTATTTTGTGTTTTTTTTTTTGTTTTTAAGATATATTTTAATATACCACCCACTCTGGCTGTGAGAAATATCTCTGTCTCCATTCAAAAGGAAGAGTGTTTTGGATTGCTTGGACTAAATGGAGCTGGAAAAACTACTACCTTTGAAATTCTGACTGGAGAACAGATTGCTACATCTGGGGATGTGTACATTGAAGGCTATAGCATCACCAAAAATATCCTAAAGGTATGCTAATATGAAGTCTGAAGGAGAGAAGCATGATGACTCAGGGGTGCAGATGGGAGGCAAATGGTAGGAGACCCCAGGTGGAAATTATGACAGGTGTTGAGATGATTCTGTGCATTCTACATGACATTTCTAGAAAAAGAAGAAAACGTAAGGGAGTAAGAAAGGCAGTGTCACCTTGAGAGCTAAGTTGTAAGTGTCCTCCAAGTAAAACGCAACCTCTCAGCAGTTTCCTTAGCACACCACACAATGTATTTGATGTGCGTGCAGACATCCATTAGACTCGGACTCTCCAGCCTAGTGTTTAAGAAGAAACTGGATGGTACCAGTCCAACCCTAGCAATTAAAACTCTGAACCAGATATGCATGGTGACACATACTTCTAATGCCAGCACTCAAGAGGCAGAGGTGTGTGGATCACTGGAATTCTAGACCAGCCTGGTTTACACAGTGTGACCCTGTCTCAAAAAAAAATCTGAACTAGAAACCAGCCAACTCCCCAAATTAAAGCACTGAGAAAATGAAAACAGTGAATCACCACTTTATCTGGCACAAAAATCCAGGGCTGGATCAAGGTGATGGCTGTGATTTCCGTGCTTGCTGTGCAAGCCCTGACAGTCTTGAGTCTGGATACTTAGTGTCTGCATAAAAGCCAGATGCAGTAGAACACTTGTAAGCAATCCCTGAATGTACACAGTGAATATCAAGAGACCCAGCCTCAAAAAAGGTAGAAGTTGTCCTGTGACCTCCTTGTGAATTCCCACATCCATATGCATGCAAGCACATAGATGCCCAGACCCAGACAAAACAACTTCAGAGTAGAAACTCTGGGGAAGCCAATATTGGGTAGGAAGAACTGAGCCTTTAATGATGAATTGCTGGAAGTGCAGGCAGAACAAATCTTAAACTCTTCAGCAAGCAAATACACAGAATTTCAACAGGGAGCTGGTCATTTGGCTGGCACAGCCGTACTTCTGTGAATTTTATCTCCTTGGACTCAACCAGGTTCTTAGTGTGACTGACAGAGAAACATACATTGGACAGCTTGCAAGAGGAAGAAAACAGGAACCAAAAAGCAGAACTTTCTGTTCTGTTTTTAAAAAGTCTCCACATAGGAGGAGTTATTTAAGCAGAACCTGAAAGACCGGGACAAAGGCAATGCTCAACTCCAACAAGCTCCAGCCATTATTCTCACCTAAAGGGAAGAGGAAAAATCAAGAAGCATCTACTTAAAGCATGCTAATTGATTAAGCTACAGCTTCAAGTATTATATTGAACATAATTAGAGAGAATAGAGACCCTTGCCTTGTTCCTGATTTTAGGATTTATTGATTTTTTGTTTTTCAAAGAATGCTCCTTTACTAGAATCACTGAAATAATACATACCTATCTTATATATATGACTTAGCTCTCAAATTACAAAATAACTCACTACAAAACAACTCAGCTGGGGTTATTTCATGACTTCCCTTCATCATTATGCAGTTGTACTTGACATTTATTGAAAACTTAATATGAACAAAGTAACTTGCAGAATACTTAAAGTATGTTATTGTGCTGAATACAATACCCATTGAAGCAGGTATATAATAGCTACGACTGAAAGTGAGTTTTCTAATTCGTAATCATCAGCTGTAGTTAATCTGTGTTAAACTCATTGTCTATAGTCATCTTAATTGTGGCACTTTACACTTTTAGCTGTTCTGTCTGGTTCTTGTGTAAGCCAGTCTTTCCTGTTGCTGAAAAAAAGTTTATTTGCTCCTCTCATTGCAGGTTTTTTTGTTTTTTTTGTTTTTGTTTTTGTTTTTGTTTTTTTGGTTTTTTGAGACAGGGTTTCTCTGTGGCTTTGGAGGCTGTCCTGGAACTCGCTTGGTAGTCCAGGCTGGTCTCGAACTTGCAGAGATCTGCCTGCCTCTGCCTCCCGAGTGCTGGGATTAAAGGCATGCGCCACCAACGCCCGGCCTCATTGCAGGTTTTAAGAGTGGTCATGGTACTGTTATTTTAAGTTCTCTTTTATGTTTGGAATTTTTCAAAATAAAATGGTGGGAAACATTCATGGCAGTCTCTTAGTTTTTTTCAAGTGATCAACATAGCTGTTCTGCCATCTGGATTGCTAATTTCAGTATAAGATTTATTGTTTTCTGATTGTTCACCACTTTGTTGTATGCCATTTGTAATTGCTTATTAATTTGTATACTCAAATATTTTTTAATTTCTGTTACATTGTCTTTAAAACATAATGTTCAGGAGTAATTTAAGACCTTGAACAAAAGGGAAATTTGGTTTACTATAAGGACAAATATTTTTTTAAGTTTCAGAACATCAAACTAAATTTAGGCTTTTCTCGGAGTTGTTAGACAATGTGAGGGCAAATATGAAGGCCATGTGTGAGGTTGGCTCAGTGCCCAGAGGCTGCAGTGGGTCGATTTTCTTCTATTTCACTCTTCCAGGATGTGACTAAACCTAACCTAGTCCTTGTCAACACCTACAAATAATGTCAAAAACATGTACAGTGCAGACTCTTCTACTCTTTGGAATCTCTGATTGATACAGGCAGAGTCTCCTATTTCATGCCTTTATTTTTCAAATATCTTAGCTTTTTCTCCAGATCTTTAAATGCCTTCAGAGAGGACATGGTTTTGATACTACAATTATTTCTCAGTATTCTTGATCTCTTAAAAATCTTGACCTGTTAATTAGTCTCGATACCTTTTCAGTTCTTTTATATTTTAAAAGATTTCTATTGTTTTGGTTTTTTGAGACAGGTTTTCACTGTGTAGTCCTGGTTGGCCTGCAGTTCACTATGTAGATTATGCTGATCCTGAACTCACAGAGGCTGCCTCTGCCTCCCAAGGGTGTGCCTCCACACCCAACACTGCATTATTTATTTAGTCATAAACCTAGATCTGAAAACAGATTATGTGCTCTTTACACAGATTCATGACCCTGTTGATTACCTTACTTAATTTTCTGTCTTCCTTCTTGATCCTCCTGCTTTTGTCTCCTGAGCATATCCTACTGGCATACGCTACTACAACCAGTTGCTAGCCCTTGTTAGTCCATGACACACCTGGGCTTCATTTATCTATTCCTAAAGACATGATTTTCTAAACATACACTTATTTTGAATTTTAATTTTGTTTTATTGTAGTTATAATTTTCCAGTGTTTTAAGAGATATTAAAACATGTCTTACGTATATAGCATTATTCAATGTTTTTCCTCAAAGAATTAATCCATAAACTTAAGCCTTGAGTTTAAACAAATTAATATGTATTCCTTCCACAGCTTTTGAGTTGATTTTTTAGTTGTTTAGCTTATTTATTACTCTTCTGTGTTTGAAAGTAGCCTTTTCACTATAGCTCACAATGCTTAAAATATTTTAAAAATTGTATTCACCCAAGAGTTAGCATTGTTCTCTGAGAAGTTTGTTTGATAGTTTCAAAATAAGATATTCTAAAACTATCAGTCTTCCAAAAATATAAATATTTGAACTTTAATCATTTTACCATTGACTTTAGTTGCATAGTGGGTAAATGTTTTGTCTCTAGGTAATTTATTTTCTGTAGTGTGTAGTATGTTAGTTTATGAGTAATGTGTCTAAAATAAAAGCAAGTATTCTAACTATACTTATTTATATTTTAGAAAATGCTTAAAAAGCCATATTACCCATAAGAGAACAATTAAGGACTCCACTGAAGTGGTTATTTATATTGTTCTATTATTAAATAAAACTTAGGAGTCATATATTGGGGTAAAAACCTGATAGATAAGAGAAGCAGTTGATAAGTGAACAGTGACCTCCTCTGTCTCTCTTTCCTCAATCCAAAGGGGCCTGCACATCTTTCTAAGCCCCTCCTTACTACTCTCTATATCTCCTGGGTCCTCCAAAACCTCTATGGCTAATTCTGGTCAGGTAGTATCTAACTTTGTCCTCTGGTTAAAGGTGAACATTATTGTCAGTCTCAGGAGTGTCAGAGTGTGGTTAAAATATCCTCCCTGCAGCTCACCCGTTTATCATCACACCTAAGAAGTCAGGGTATCACTAAATCTAGATATTGTCAGTCACCCTCTCACTTCTATAGCAGACTTCACTCTTAATAGCCTGGTGTTCCTCAGGACAGAAAAGATGAAGGTTTATTAATAAAAACGTTTATTAATCAAAAACATTTATTTACTTGTTGAGCGTAGACTTCACATTACTGATTAAGCTTACAAAGACTATAGGTTGAGAGATGGTAGACCAGTATCCTCCAGGCAAATAAACTTGTACTGCTCTTTGTACTGCTCTAGTTGTAATGTCAGCTTATAAAAGTTATCCTGGGCACATGCATGAAGGCGAATGAAGTTCTTCATGTCTTAGAGTTTCAATGCATGCAGTCACCCTAGCTGTGTGATTCTATGATCATTGGAAGATATAAAACTCTTTGCTAGAAGTGCATCTATTTGTTCCAGGGCCATATGCCAGAAAACTTTGATTTTTTATATTATTCATATTCCCTGTGTGATGCCCAGTGAGACAGTTGTCTCATCTCTGTCAATATTCTCTTATTTTAGGTAAGGTCAAAAATTGGCTATTGCCCACAATTTGATGCCTTGCTGGACCACATGACTACACGGGAGATATTGATCATGTATGCCAGGGTGTGGGGGATTCCGGAGAACAATATTGGAGCCTATGTGGATAACTTGTTGGAAATACTGTACCTACAATCACAAGCTGAGAAGTTTATTTACACTTTGAGGTGAGCTCACATGCTGGTGCTCCCATTGCAGCAGTATTCTGACCCCTTTCATGTTTGGTATCTGACATGTTTAGAATGAATTGCCAACAGTCTAACCAAGCTCCGTAGCAGACAGGCAAAGACTGAAGTACTCAAGTGTTCTGCAGTGAAGTAGAGCCTAGGAGCAGCACACCTTTTGTTTGCAGAGATAAACTCACAAACCTAGTCCAATTTGAATTCTAGCCAGCGAACTAGAAAAGTTTGTGTCCCTCTTCCTGTCTTGTTGTGGTTCTTTGTCTCCTCATAAAGGACAAATATGAGGTTCTCTGTATTGTTCTGGCTGGTTGCCATGTGGCTTATATGTTAGGAAATCCCAAGGAAACTGTGAGAATAAAAATCTGAATTTACTGGTAGGATAGCTAAAAATAAATTGGATTTTAAAAAGCCATCATTCTGTATTGCAGATGAAAGTGAATTGATGTATACAGTTGGGTTTGGTGTCATGTCCTAATACAGTCACATGTAACCAACACTTTTTAATGTTTTTTAGCAGCTGTTTCCAGGTACTCAGCTCTTTTGAAATCTTGGCATTTTTTCCCTGTAAATAAGTGTTAATTAGATGTTCAACCTACTAAATTACTGTAATGTAAAGCTACATGAGCTTCCTCTTTTTATTTCCCTTCCTGACTCTGAAGTGGAGGAAACAAACGTAAACTGAGCACTGCTATTGCCATAATGGGAAAGTCATCAGTTGTCTTCCTAGATGAGCCGTCTACTGGCATGGACCCAGTAGCCCGGCGCATGCTTTGGAATACAGTGACAAGGACACGAGAGAGTGGCAAGGTCATCATCATAACTTCTCACAGGTGTGGCTCACAGGTGGTATGGGCAAAATTCTATGACTATGAGAGAGAAATATCTGGGGCCAGGAGTAGTGTATAGAAAATTTGCCTTAGTATCCAAGCTTCTAATGGGTAGAATCATAAGAAACGTTTGGATATTTAAGAGAAGGATATTCACGAGCTATCCCATTTGAATATTCGGTCCTCTACTGTTTCCACTTTAAAATACCTCCATTCCTTATGGCCCTGATAATATGCAAATGAAAATTATTTCTTCAAAGAGGATCACAAAATGTTGGGTATTTGAATATCCTCACATCAGAGATAATTTTGCCTTATGTCCTTCTGGCATCTTGTTTTTCTAGTATGGAGGAGTGTGAGGCTCTCTGTACCAGGCTAGCCATCATGGTGCAGGGAAAGTTCATGTGCCTGGGTAGCCCTCAGCATCTCAAAAACAAATTTGGCAATGTTTACACCATGAATATCAAGTTCAAAACTGGCGCTAGTGGTGATGTAATAATGGATTTTAAAAACTTTATTACCAAGGTTTTCCCAGGTAAGTTGGGTCAGGTTAACTTTGCCAGTTAAGTCATGTCTGTTGTCTCACCATCTATATGCTGTGTGTCTCTAACAGTAGTTTCCCATGAGCTTTTGGTATGTCTGACAGCTAATAATGAGTTCTTTGCTGGGGGGGATGTTTGTGTCTGTATCTATTTCTGTCTGTTTATGCAAAGTGTTCAAGAAAAGTGATAAGTGTTTGTCAGTCTCTTATGTGAGTGAGTCAGATAGTTATCCATGTGAGCTGGTATATGATTTACTATCTGGCCACAGAATTTAAAGTTTGAAGGTTTGGGTTTTGTTTATTGAAATCAATATATTCCAATTAAAAATATAATCCTATTAGTCTGCTATGACTGACTCCCATAGCAAAATAACACAGAAAGGGTAGCTTAAATACCATTTATTTTCTCACAGCTTTGGAGGTTAAAAGTTCAAAATCAAGCTGCCAACAGCCCTGTTTCTTCTGAACCCTCTCTGGCTTACACTGCAGACAGCATCTTTCCCATTTTATTTTCATAGGTGGTTTTCTGTGTTTTTGCATTTCCCTGGTGCTCTAGGGTCTAGTTTCCCTTTTTCTTTCTTTCGTTTAATCTCTCAAAGGATATCAGTCACAATGGACTAGCAATGTCACACTTATAACCTCATTTAAACTCAGTTACTTCTGCAAAGACCCTATCTCCAAAATCTCCTGGGGATTTGGGATTTCAATTTATGCATTTTGAAAGTGAAAAGAACTCAGGCCATAACATAATCTATTAAAAATAGTAAGTTTTTTTGTCTTGTATTAGAAATTGTAACTCTGCTCTTTTGCTGTCTTGGCCAGGATATGGTTTTGAAATGTAAGTGAGTATAGTTTCTTTCCTCTCAAGAATTCTGTCTCTGATGTTGGTTGGTCTTAAAAATCTGATAACTCAATGATGACAAGAAATTTATTTCATAAATGTTATGACTAATGGAATATTCTTTTGATAAGAAAAATAAAGGAAACTAATTCTGTTTCTGTATGTTAAATTCAGCGAGAATCTGTCTGCTGGCCCCATGGTACAGTACGCAAACAGCACATGCTGTTCTTGCTTCGAGTTTCTCACCTCACTCTCCCAAACTTAGAATACAAGCCTAGCAAGTGTTTTAACATGTATGGGTTTTTTAGTCTTCATTTCCACCTTACTGGGCTGTATAAAACGTAACAGAAATTCCTCTTGAGTTAAGCTAAGGATTTTGGAATTTTATAGTCTAAAGAAATAGGAAATAACATGGGAGAGATTGGGATCACTAAGTAAAGGAATAGTAAAATAGACATGGAGAATAGATGTGTGGGGAGATCATCATCTAAGCATTGGTCATGGTAATGATGGTGTGGTATGAAAATGCAGGCACATATGTCCAAAAAGCTAACTATCTGCTCGTGTATTCATTTAGCAAACATTTTTAGTGCTCATTTTATCAGTTTTATTTTCTTTGGTGCTTTGTGATCCAAAAAGTTCATTTACTGTCTGCTGTTCTGAAGGAGGAATACAAAATATTGACCCCCATTAAGGATGTGGACACACATATTTTATGGGAATGTGGGTTTGAAAAATGTCTTAAGTGTAAGGTGTCATTTCCCAGTCCTTCCCTATATTATTCTTGAGCAAATAGCTATTTTATATGATGGCAAAGAAGGAAACTGATGTTGAATGTGCACATAGATATTAACCCTTAAAAAATAAGAAATAAACATTACCCAAAGGGCAGTTGGAGTAAGAATTTCTAAAACAAGAAAGCAGATAGTTTTAGCATATAAATTTTATATAATCTCGAGGAAATTTAAATGGCCATATATTCATTTTGTAAAAATGTCACAAGTAGGATGATTCTTTTCCTCAATATAGATTTTATCTCTGAAAAGCATTGTAGGTGAAATTAAACTAAAATCTTGTAAAATTACAACAAAAAGTTTTAATGCAACAATAGGCTCAAAATAAAAGTAGAATATTCCTTCTTAACCCCAAAGATAAAAGATTAATAAAAGGGAAGAAAAAACATGAAAGAAACAAAATGGGAAAGTAACCTGTTAGAAAATATGAATCCGGAAGAGGAGGCAGACTCCCAAGGCTAAGCACTAAACTGAACTCAAGAAAGCCAGTAACAGAGAGGGAGGACTGATGACCAAAGGGATTAAGACTGGGCTGGTTTAACCCCCAGAAACAGCTGACCTGACAACGGTTAACTCTTGAATCCCAGGCTGATGCCTGGGAATCCAGCATGGGATTGATCAAGACCCCCTGAATGGGGGTGTCAGTGAGGAGGCCTTGGGCAGCAGATCAGAATTCATCCCAAGTATACACATGGACTTTGGACTCCCATCCAACAATGTGAGATGCACTCTCACCCTTAACTCTTGGGGGGAGGGTCTAGGCCCTGCCCTGGATGAAATGACAGACTATGGACACCCCCATGGAGGGCCTCACCCTCCCTGGGGAAATGAGGGGATAATGGGAGGGCTGGTGGGAGGGCACGGATGGAAGGGAGGGAAACAGAGAGGGGAAAAAAAAATAAACCTTCAATTGATTAAAAAAAAAAAAGAAAATACGAATCCTAGAAGCTAGTGGCTGTGTCATTGCTAGGATCTGAGGTGATGCCTTGGGCTGTCTGTGGGGAGCATACACTGAAAGGACCACATAAAGGCTGGACCTTCAAAGTGGGCAAAAGTACAGTCCTCAGAATCATCTTCTGATTCCAAGCTCTGCAGGAAAGTGTCCCTTAGCCAGGCTTGGACTGGAAGGTGACTCAGAAGAGCATATGTAGAGCTATCTTGCTGGTGTCTATTATTTAATAGATCCTAGAAAACTCTCAGATGTAAAGTTCAAACCTTATTTTGTCCTACTCCATTTCTCACATTCCAAAACTACAAGGCAATCCATCTCCCGTAAGCATAAAGAATTGAAAAGATTGTGGTGATCTCCACAGAAAAGCATTACTAGTGAAAAGCAGATACCGTAGCATGATGGAAGCACTTACAATGCTATAAAACAGAAAAATATTGTCACACAACATGAGCCAAACAAGTCACAAGTGGGATATATGTAATAAAAGAATAACTGAGAAATTGACTGACTAAGGGTTAGAAGGATCCACAGGACTGCCAATGACATTAGAGAGGATTTTCTCGGCAAAATTTCATAAATATATAACTAAAGAACAAAAAAATGCAATTTTCAAAGGAAATGGAGATTGCAGAAGAGAACAATAGGAAACAACCAAACAAATGTATATACACTATTGTAAGAAAGTAAAGTAAGGCAATGGCAGTCCAGTGGGAGGCAGTCACAAAGCCTTGGGCAGCAGATCAGTCCCCATCCCAAGTATACACACGGACTTTGGACTCCCATCCAACAATGTGAGGTGCACTCTCACCCTGAACTCTTGGGGAAGGGTCTAGGCCCTGCCCTATATGAAATGACACACTATGCACACCCCCATGGAGGGCCTCACCCTCCCTGGAGAAATGAGGGGATAACAGGGGGGGGAGGGCACGGGAGGAAGGGAGGGAATGGGAGAGGGACCTGGAACTGACTTGTGAAGCAACCTTGTTTCTTATCTAAATTTAAACTGGAAAATAAAATTTAAAAAAAAAACAATTTGAAGGAGCCCACAAAAAAAAAACAAAGGCGGGTGAAGTCAACAGAAAAGAAACAATACTGAAACTTGTCAGTCATTTCCCTAAAGCCAAAGAAGACAAGCCCAGCTTGAAAAGTCAAGCAGGCACCTGGAAAACCTGAGCACCAAAGCATATTCTAATGGAACCACTGCCCTTTAGTAATGGAGCACAGACAGAGTAGAGTACAGAGTACACTCTGTAGACCAAAGGTCAAGTCAATGACAATCAGAAGAAAAATCAGAATGAGTAGCTCAAGCACGTGTATGTGTGTGTTTGTCTGTGTGTTCATGTGTGTATGCATGAGGAAGCTAGAAGAAAACCTCACATATCATTTCTCAAGAGCCATTTATCTTCACTACATAGACATGTGTATGTGTATAGTGTGTGTTTTGTTCCTGTGGGTGTGTGCACTTATACATGCAAGTGTATGTGTACATATGATTGTGGTGGACATAGGTCAATGTGGCTGTCTTCCTCAGTCGCTGTCTATATTTTGAGGCAGTGTCTTTCACTGAATCTAGAGCTCCCCAATTTGGCAGGACTGGCTCTGGGAGTAACCTGTCTCTGCCCTGGTAGCCCTGGGGTTAGAACATATGCTACCACACCCAGCTTTTTTGTGGGTGCTGGGAATCTGAACTCAGGTCCTCATGCTTAAGCAGCACACACTTTGCTGACTGAGTCATCTTCCCAGGTATGGTATTTTGTTGTTGTTGTTGTTGTGTCATAGTCTTTTACTGGTCTAGACCTCACCAAGTCGGCTTGGCTGGCTGGCCAGTGAGTCACACAGGTCCATCTGTCTCTACTTATCCAGCACAAGGATTAGAAGTGAATACCACTATACCCAGGTTTTTTCATGTGGGTTCTGGGTTTCAAGCCTAGGTCCCCAAGCTCATGTAGTAAGCACTTTACCAACTGAGCCATCTCCCCAGCCTTTGACAAGGATATTTTATGATAACAGCATGTAATATATTTAAGAAACTCAGGGAAGGAAATAGCAAACAAAAATTATAACCCTAAAATGATTTTAAAGATTGAGACTCACAAAAAAATCATTAACATAAGAATATGTAGACATTATTGTTCCCTTAAGTTCTTTCTGAAGAATATGCAAGTGAAAATTTTCAGATCAATTGAAAATGTTGTTGGAGAAGCATCTGCATAAGGACTAACAGTGGATATTGGGCTGGGATTATAGGTAGTACACATCTGTAATTGAATGCCAGCACTGGGGAAGCTGAAGCAGGAGGATTGATTGTTCAAAACCAACCTGGGCTACACAGTGAGAGCCCCCCTCAACTCAAACAGAAAACAAAAGGCTAAGTGGTTCTCAACCTGTGGGTCTCCACCCCTTTGAGGATCATATATCAGATATCTTTCACATCAGATATTTATATTATGACTCATAACAATAGCAAAATTACAGAATATAAAGTAGCAATGAAAATAATTTTATGGTTGGGGTCACTACAACATGAGGAACTCTATTAAAAGGTCTCAGCATTAGGAAGATTGAGAACCACTGGGCTAAATAAATGGTGTGTGATCAAATAGCATATAGTTGAAAATGCTTTAGTAATACATATGATAAATAATTGTAAATGGATAATGCAAACAATATAAAACAATAGCCCCATATTCTCTCATGCTATCCCAATACTTGGCATTTGGGATTTCATTAATTTTTTATTTAAGTGTTTGGTTTTGTTCAACCAGTTTGCAGTATCTTCCTGTGTAAACAAATCCTCTTGTCATCTTCCACTGTAGGCACTTGTCTCCATAGATGCTACAGTAATCATTTGCTCAGTGTTTGCCAGTCACAGAACACATATGTTCAAAAGTATCATTGTGAATGGTGGGAGTAGCATGCTTTGTAGTTCTCGGTATCTTCAGTATTAAAAAAATACTGAAAAGATCAATGGCTCAGATATTACACATCTAGAAACAGACTGTAAATGTTTGAATCACCTATGCTAAAAGCTAGGTTTAAAAGAAAAGACATTCACTGCATTCTGACTCAAGAAACAACTATCAGTAGGCAAATGAAAATAAAGTATGGGATGTTAATATGCTAGGCTACTGTGGTGCAGAAAAGATAATGGATTATGACAATATGCGACAACATGAATAAACCTTAGAAATAATGTTCAATGATAGAAGGACTAGAAACCTCGCCCAGCTAGACTGGAGATATAGATCAGTGGTAGAGGACTTGTCCACCAAGTAGGAGACTAAAAATGGGCAAAATAAAAATATTAAGATAAAAGCAAAGGAAAATAATTGTAATGGATAATTTTTATTCAATTACATTGAAGGCACTGGAGACCCTTTATTGGGGCAGAGGCTGGAAGGTGTCATGTGATTTATTATTATTTGACCTGATTGGGTGATTTCCTCTGTGGTGATTTCAAACAATTAGGTTCTATGTTTGAAACAGTATATAACAAAAAGATCTGTGCAACAATGCATCCTTTAGGTCTAATATTAAAGAAAATCTCACATCATTATAACTGCATACAAGTTACTTTCAATTTTTAAATCCAATCAATTTAATCTGCAAATACACAACTCAGGCATAAACAAGTATGTGTTTAAAATTCATAAAGGATACTACTATTTTCCTTCTGACTATGCTAGTGAATTCTTACATAGTTGTAAAGCAAACTAACAGACTTTGGTGGCCTGCATGCTCTATGGGTATTCCTTTTCACATGGCAGAGAGATTGTATAATCACAAGAATATTGAGGTAGTGTCTTCCCTGCTCTCCTCCAAAGCCACCATAAGAAGATGCACGGTCAGGCCACATTCTCTGCACTGGTTTAAGCAGTAAAGCCTCATAATGTGATTTTAGGAAGATCAGTATCTAACATTAGACATGTGAGTTGGAAAACGTACTCTCAATAACTGCCATGTACTCCACATAATAATATGATTTCCTCAGTAATAAATCTTCTGAAAACACTAGCTATACTGTCTCTGGTGGCTTGGATGAGAGTGTCCCCATAAGGCTCATGTTTTTGAATACTCAGTCCTATCTACTTATGTATAGACTCATTAGTCTCTCCACTGTATATATTATTATGTAGATGTAACATTATTTTGACAGTTTTAAATGAAGTTTGAAGGATACTCACCTGTCCTGTCTTCCTGTCTTAGGTAGCAAGTTGAAGCAGGAGAATCAAGAGATCCTTAATTACCACATTCCCAGCAAGGACAACAGCTGGGGAAAGGTGATGGTCCAAACCATACCCTTGTATGCACTAAAGATAGGAGGGCACTAATGATGGGGTACTGGGGGTTCAGGCAGTGGGATCATGTCTACATTGTCACACATTTATGTTACTTTTCAAATACCTTTAGAATTTAGTTGCCTTTTATTTCTACCTCTAAATCCCATGATTAGTCTTTGTCCATCAAGAAAACTTGAACAGGGAACTGCTTGCTCTTGATTTCTAATTACCTATTTCTCCAGCTTTCCCCTGTCACCCTTCTGAGCCTTTTGTCCTCTAATGTGGACCCCGGGGAAACTGGGGAGAGAAAGGAGTGACTTCTCTGGGCTGGGGTCTGGAGGGAACTTGTCAATGGTGACTGCATGTTTTCTGTTGCTATTGAAGGTGTTTGGCATTCTGGAGAAAGCGAAAGAACAATACGATCTAGAAGACTATGCCATCAGTCAAATCACCCTGGAGCAAGTCTTCCTGTCCTTTGCCAGCCCAGGCAACACAGACACTGGTTATGCAAAAGCAAAAGAGGTGCCTTGAGACTCTGTTACAACCAGTGATTGTGATGTCTTTGTTCAAGTGTACTTGGGTTTGGAGAGGAAATGTGTGTGTGTTTGTATGTATATATACATATATAACATTGTTTAAATATATTTACATAATAAAGTTTTCCCTGTTGGAGAAAATGTATACCCTTCATTATAGACTCAGATGGTCACTTGTGTATCCAGCATGTACACATTTAAAATTGTTGGTGAAATATCACTGTTTTCTCGCCTAAAAATATGAGGAAGCACCACTTACCAGGGTGGAGACAAGGTCTTTTTCTCAAGTATTCTGAGAAGAGACATATTCAAAAAGGATGGCGGTATAGATAGGACAACACGATGCAATAGCATTGTGCTTTTGTGTCTGGTTGTGCATAGGAGGAGGATAAGGACCTGGGGCAAACCAGGACACACACATATTTATGTAAGCACAAGGCTAACGACAAATATTAAAAGTTTAGTTAAATAGCATTTCCCCAAAGTCAAAACAAGAGTCTTTTCACCAAAAACATGCAAAGTCCAAGAACAGAAAGTGTTTTGAGCCACATTCACTTATAATCCTATCAAGAAGGCCAGGAGTTTCCATGTTCTTTGCCTCTTACCTAACGAATTAAAAACAAGGACTCACACTGATTTGCAAAAGTAGCAAGATACACTTGCCCAATCATGCATAGGCATAAGATGTAATTAGGAGATTCTCACTGAAAAAACAAACCTAGCAACAAAATGACATCGAGAAGTCGATTCCTGTTTTATTGCTTTAGCAACAGCACAGCTTTCTTTGGGTTTTCTCCCTAACAGAAAACACGTGTCGGGGCTTCCACTGTCTACTTTCCATGCATCATCGAATCGTCTCAGGTCAGGATCAAGGAAGGTAGATTTTGCTACTTAATTTTCGTCATTGAGATTGGCAGGCGTTCAAAAGATTGACCAAGGCAGCAGGTGTGCCAGTCACACTGAGATTTGTACAGGGAAAGTTTAAAGAGTTACTAACCATGACAGAATATCGTCGATGAATGCAAACATCCAAGGAACAAGCATAGTATAGTGGTGTCCCCTCCCCAGTGTGGGAAAGGTCCTGGGCTCTGGACTGCAGCTATTGCAGAGCTTCTTCATGGAGCAACACTCCCCAGTGCATGAACTGCCTAAGCTGTGGAAACGGCTGTTGGGTCTGGGTTGTTGGCAGGTCCCGCTGAGAAGCAGACAGCTGCAGCTGGCTCTGATGATCCTGGACTGTGAGCGCAAGGGGACGAAGGAACGAAGGCATGGTCCACACTGCTGAGGGCGGGTGCCAGGCCAGAGTCGGAAAAGTGCCAAGCAGAAGACAACCGGAAAGAGAAGCTTCTGCGGTGTTCCTACAGCGCCCTCGTCTGACAACGCATAACGTCACGTTAGTTCCCTCTCTGGTCAACAGTAAATTCCTATCACACACATCAGGGATAGAGAATGTGCGGTGCTTGGCCAGAACTCAGAACCTGTGACTCTCATGAAGCTACACTAGAAGAGGGCATCTGGATGGAGTACAGCCAAGGCGGGTGAGCATTCACGAACCTGCAGAGCAGGAGGACTTATGATATAGAGGTGGAGTCGGCTGAGTGATTGACAGGCTGGTTGATGAACCGTAGAAGAACGGGTGGGGAGTCTAAGCCCTGAGACAGCTCCTGCACATAGGGGCAGGGTTAAGTGGGTTCGGACATGGAAAGGTCTGAGAAGTGTGGCAATTGATCCGGGACTGGGAAGCACGGGAGAGACCGAGAGACGGGGGGGGGGGGGGAGATAAAACCTATGCTTCTGGGGTTATGGACAGACAACCCCACGTTCTGGAAAAGAAGCAAAGGATGATGCATGCTGGGCTTAGTAGCAGGTGATGCTGAGAAGGATTTGGAGCAAGCAGAGGTCTGGGCTCTGACTCTGAGCTCTGGGTTCCAAGCTTGGCTTGTTTGCTCACCTACTGTCCCCTCACCCAACTGCTGTGTATGCTTGCTGCTCCCTACCACCCCTCATATACTGTTTCTCCCTGTATTGATGCATTTGGGGAACAGGAGAAACATATGGTCGTGGCATATGCTCCATGATTCTTATTTCCTGGCTCCCGCTACTCCCAGCCCATCCTCTGCCCCCCCCCCGTCCCCAGCACGTGTCTAAGTCTCTTCCACTGCACCTGACTCTCCTTGACCGTTCACCGCATTTGGCACGTGACTATGGGTCTGCCGGTGTGTCTTGGTTTGCAAGGGGTCCAGGCCATAACTTTGGGAAGGAGAGCACTGTTCTGCAGGACAGTTGACTAAGGCGCTGGGTGCAGGGCGATTCTCAGCAACTAGGGTTTCTAGTGCTTTTCAGTGGATAAGGTGCTAGTGGTTAAAGTTGCTAAATCGGAGCCTTGGCGGTGAGTCCTTCATGCCTTACACTGCTCTCAGATACCCGGGAAGCTCAATTTCCCTTTCTCTGTGTCTCTCTCTGTCTCAGTCTCTCAGTCCCTGTTTCTCTTTCTGCCCACCGCCCCCGAAATTTCTTATTTAAGGAATGGGGGATCTCTATGAGTTTGAGGCCAGCTTGGTCTACAGAGCAAGTTCCAGGACAGCCTCCAAAACAATACAGAGAAGCCCTGTCTCGAAAAACAAAACAAAAACAAACAAACAAACAAAAGGAATGGGGATAATGCCAAAACCACAGCTCAGGGTGTAAGGCCACAGGAGGTTAAAGGCAAAGGGCAGGATGCTCCATCAGTGCCCCTAGAGTTAGATCAACCAGATCTGCACACAGTGAGACCCTGTCTTGAAAGAAGGAAATAAGTCGCACACTTTTCCTTCACCTGGAACACAGAGAATAACGAGACAGTTGAATTGTGTAGGATTTCGATGCAATGGCCTCTGAGATTCACCCTTGTACTCAGTTTTACTCTTGTTATTCTAGTTCCCTGGTATGTTGACAGGTTGTTTGTCTGTGAGTCTGGAGTGTAAATTTTAATCCTCTAAGCTTTCCTGGTAGAGTGATTTTTGCTGCGTCTTGTAAATTTGGTGTGGTGTTTCTATTTCCACTCTTCAGTTGAGGGGTATCTAGGTTGCTTCCAAGGTCTGGTTATTACAAATAATACTGCTATGAACATAGTTGAACAGATGTCCTTATTGTATGAATGCACATCTTTTGGGTATATGCCTAAGAGTGGAATTGCTGCGTCTTGTGGTTGACTGATTCCCATTATTCTGAGGAATCTCCATACTGATTTCAAAAGTGGCTATATGAGTTGACACTCCCACCAGCAGTGAAGGAGTGTTCCCCTTTCTTCACATCCTCTCCAGCATCAACTGTCCTTGGAGTTTTTGATTTCAGCCATTCTGACAGGAGTAAGATGGTATCTCAAAGTTGTTTTGATTTGCATTTCCTTGATGGCTAAGGATGTTGAGCACTTTCTTAAGTGTCTCTTGGCCACTTTAGTCTCCTCTATTGAGAATTCTCTATTTAGTTCTGTACTCTACCTTTTAATTGGATCCTTTGGTGTTTTGGAGACTTGCTTCTTGAGTTCTTTGTAAATTTTGGAGATCAGCCCTAATATCTTTTCCCATTCTGTGGGCTGCCTTTTTGTCTTGTTGACTGTGTCCTTTGCCTTACTGAAGCTTCTTAGTTTCAGGAGGTCCCATTTGTTAATTGTCGATCTCAGTGTCTGTGCTACTGGTGTTATGTTCAGGAAGCAGTCTCCTGTACCAACTTGTTGAAGAGTATCTACCACTTTCTCTTCTAAGAGTTTCAGTGTGGTTGGATTTATGTTGAGATCTTTGATCCATTTGGACTTAAGTTTTGTGCAAGGCAATAGACATGGATCTATCTGCAGTCTTCTGCATGCCAATACCCAGTTATGCCAGCACCATTTGTTGAAGATGATTTCTTTTTTCCATTGTATAATTGTAGCTTCTTTGTCACATATCAAGTGTTCATAGGTGTGTGGGTTAAAGTCAGGGTTTTCAATTCGGTTCCATTGGTCTACCTGTCTATTTTTTTTGCCAATACCAAGCTGTTTTCAGGACCATAGTATATAATAGAGCTTGAAGTCAGGTATGGTGATGCCTCCTGAAGTTCCTTTATTGTATAGGGTTGTTTGGCTATCCTGGGCCTTTTGTTTTTCCATATAAAGTTGATTATTGTTCTTTCAAGGTCTGTGAAGAATTGTGCTAGAATTTTGATAGGGATTGCATTGAATCTGTAGACTGCTTTTGGCAAGATTGCCATTTTTATTATGTTGATCCTACCAATCTAAGAGCATGGGAGATCTTTCCATTTTCTGGCATCCTCTTTAAATATTCTCTCTCTCTCTCACTCTCTCTCTCTGTCTCTCTCTGTCTCTCGTGTACTAGAGTAGTAGTTATATTCCCATTCAACTTTTTTAAAGGTCTTTGAAGTTATTTATCTCTTCCTATATTACCTCCTCAACCCTGCCCTCCCACTCCCTACTCATATTTAACCCTTCCTAATCCAATATTCCCCCCTTTAAATCTTTATACTACCAAGCTCTCTCTTGTGTGTTGAAAATCCTTCCCTCCCCCCAAATTCCCTGACCTGTAGTGGGTGTCCCAAATGAAACACACATATCTGAAGATTCCAGTAATCTTGATTTTCT
Source organism: Mesocricetus auratus (assembly GCF_017639785.1). Lineage (NCBI taxonomy): Eukaryota > Metazoa > Chordata > Mammalia > Rodentia > Cricetidae > Mesocricetus > Mesocricetus auratus. The sequence goes on along the minus strand of NW_024429182.1, from coordinate 78,874,001 downwards.
TTTTAAAAACATCTTTACTTCTTCCAAAGTTGAACTCCCACTAAGTTCAGAAGAATGGCTTCACTGGAGTCCAAAAAACTTTTGATTCTTCTGTGGAAGAACCTTACTTTAAAGGTAAGTTGAACTCTGTATAGTATTGCTGCAGCACTTCAGAGATGGTCAACAGTAATTCTCACATCACAATCACTGCCTTTTAATTTGTACAGTTTTACTTTTCTTGATTCCAGAACTGGGGCTATCTATTCCAAACATAGACTCTACACAGAGTGAGATAATAGTAGAATGTTACAAAGGAGAGAGAAAAATGACAGTCTATGAAATTTTGTCTCTCCCAGTAAAGACTTGCTTATTGGTCACCTGTGTAATCTGAACAAAGTACCTTATTAACTTAATACAAACAAATTGCCATATTTGTTAAATCAATGACCTCTTGGAAAAACTAACATAGCATTGTTCTTCTTTAATCCTTTTAGAGGCGGAAGTTTGGGGCTTTAGTGACTGAAATAGCCCTGCTCCTTATACTCAGTGTTGTGCTTTTGGTGACACGCAGTCTTCTTCCTATAAAGAAGGTTAAATCTTTCCAGTATCCTGATCAACCAGCCAGTGATGTCCCTTCCTTCATCCAAGTTTTCACCACCATTTCTCATCCTTGGGAATTGGCTTATGTGCCTTCCAACAGCATCATGGTAGAGAATATTGTGGAAAATGTGAAAAAGGATCTAAACTTCCATATGAAAGGTTAGTTAAGATCTTCATAAAAGCACATTAGTTATTTTAGCAAAAAACATCTTTTTAACTGGGCCATTATCTTCCACTTGAAGCATTGCAGGCTATCCTCATAACCAAAGATGAGCTTTCTAAGTATACTCTTATAAAATTGGTTAAACTTGGAAGTTAGTTCATATAAATTTTTTCTCTACAACCACCCCTAAAACAAAGTCATATGTTAGCATTAGATGACCAACTGATAGTTTTCCAAGTTATTATCCAATTCTGTGGTGCTAAGTTTCTGGGGCAAGAATAGCATCAGGAGTATTGCTGTGTGCAGCAGGTACACACAGGATAAATGTGTCTTTATTCTGAATTAGTGATCATTTATTTAAAACATGATTACACAATTCATAGAAGATTATATCTGAGTCCATTTTATCTGTGTGTAAAAAGAACCTGAGGCAGGTAGTGTAGAAAGAAAAGAAGTTTACTTAACACATAGTTTTGGAGGTGAAAAGAACAGGATTGGAAACCTTACCTGTTCAGTCCCCACCTGGTGGGGACCATCTTGGCTATATCACAGTGTAGTAGATGGCATTGTGATGGAAGCACATTTGATGGAGAGATCACATGGAGAGAGAGAAGGCTACCAACTACATAAAGCAGGCCCAGGTCAGCTCTTTTCTAAACATCTCCCACACAGGAGCTAACCTGGGTCCTGCAAAAACTTCACTAACCCCTCCCCCAGAGAAATCCCTCCAATGACTTAACCCCTTCCCATACCAACCTCTTAAAGCTCCTACCTCCTCTGAGTTGTGACACTGACAACTGAGCTACAGGCTCATCGGTCTTTGGGAGAACACACTCAAAGCATATCCGGATCACAGTGCATTGACTTAGAGAAGCTATGGAGAATTATTTTCAGTTTCCAGTTCCTCACCTTCACACTCTCAGACCAATTTCTCCCATTTCTTATAGCGGCAGATACTATTAGAAATGTTGTGGACTTCCCTCTAGTATTGTCCTCTCCTTAAATAAGCATACAGTCCAAATCCTCTACCTCAGGAGCATCAGAATCAGGGTCCTAAATCTGTAACCTCCACCTTCCTTCTTCCTCAGAGCATGCTATATCTCTGTTTTCTGATCAGCACAGGAATGGTTCATTTTTATGCAAGCATGAATGAATATTAAACCACCATAGTCACTTAAAGACAGGTTTTTCAAAGGGTGAACCCAACAAAGGTTTCCTATATTTATTGGATAAAAAAGACAGGCTAAAATGATGGAGTGTTCCTTAGAATGGACTGTTTTTGTTGTTTATGAATTTGCTTACAAAAGTGAATGGAACAGAGTAGTTGAAGGAACTGGCTTCATGATAATTCTGGTGAGATGCAGAAACAGTGTCACCTGGAAGCACAGTTGACAAGTGTGGAAGAGAGTGTTTTGAGAGTGGGAACTCTGAAGCAGGAGAAAGCACCTCTGGTGACAATGCCAGCACCATCTATAGTGACGACAGTGGAGATTGTCTTGTATGTCTCTGGGAATCAGGGATTTGAGACGGAAAAATTATACCAAAAAAGCCATTTCTGTCTAAGGGGTAAACCTACATAGAACTTGATTTTCCACTGCAGCAGCTGTTAGGTCTTTGACATTCTGTTTACATCAATCATGCTTTTGATTCTAGGGAAATCCTTTGGGGTATACAATGTACTGTGTACAAATGTACTGTATATTAAATAACTAAAATTTTGACTTAGGAAAATATAAATTATACCTTTTCTAATGTCAGTCAGGTTGAATTTCAAAATTAAATTCGTTGATTGAAAAAATCTCAATTATTGAAATATACTCGCTTCAAACATTAAAATCATGAGGTGGATTCATTCCCCAACTTTTGCATATTTTTAATTCAGCTATTAAATATCATGGAACAATGATATAACACCTTTTCCCCAATTTCCCCTCAAACTGGAAACTTCATAACACCGGGGCCCTTTTGTCACTTGGCTTACTCCAGCAAATGTCCACAACTCCCTCCCATCTTACAGGTAGGAAGCAACACTGTCAGTCACTCTGCTTTCCCAGACTTTTCCTCTCTCTTCAGTTACAGGATTTTCTTCAGAAATTGATTTTGAAGACTACATTAGGTCAACTGTCAACTCTAAACATGTTCTGGCTGCTATTGTGTTTGACCACAGCTTCACAAACAGCAATGATCCCCTGCCAAAGAAGGTGAGAAGGTTTTCCACAGAAGCCGTATAGCTGGGGGCTGGAGAGATGGCTCAGGGGAGAACATAGTGTATTGCTCTTCCAGAGGACCTGACTTCAGTTCTTGACACTCACATTGGGCAACTCATAACCATATGTATCTCCAGCTCCAACAGATTTGACACACCCATGTGCATGTATACTCCCACACAGAAATACGCAAGTATACATAATTAAAACTAGAATAGTTTTTTTGGTTTTTTTTTGAGACAGGGTTTCTCTGTGTAGCTTTGGAGCCTTTCCTGGAACTCGTAGATCTTGAATTCACAGAGATCCGCCTGCCTCTGCCTCCTGAGTGCTAGGACTAAAAGGTATGCACCTCCACCACCTTCTGGCTAGAATAAATATTTTTAAGAGAAGCCTCATACCTGTACTTCTGATTTCTAGAGAGTTCATAATGAAGAAAATAACTTACCCCTTGACCGTTGAATGGACTTGGGTCCAAACCTAACTAATTCCACTGTCTATTACTCTGCAAAAAGAAAAGAATGTATTTGCTGCCTATCAGGCCTTCTCCATGAAATGGGGTCTTGGGAAATACAGATAGTTAAGGGTATTCGGCTGCTGTGTCTGATGTGGCAGCTGTATGCACCCTGCTAATGCTGCTGAAGTAAGTACATGTTTCCTAAGTTAAAATGCTTGCTATGATAAAGTGGGTGTATCTTCACAAATGCTAAGCATGCCTCCTTTCGTTGGGTAAAGGTCACAGGTAGATGCCCAGTAATAAGTGAATATTCGAATGGGGTTTCAAGACAGAAGTTTTGAGAACTTATTATGTGGTCAAGGACAGATCCTGTTCCTCAAGGAACTAAATTGTAGTTGAGAACACATGTGTCTTAGGGTTTCTATTGCTATGAAAAGACACCATAATCATGGCAGAGGGAGACATTTGATTGAGGTGGTGGCTTACAGTGTTAGAGGGTTAGTCCATTATCATCATGGCAGGGAGCTTGCCAGATGTAGGCAGACATGCTACTGAAGAATTAGCTGAAAATTCTACATCTTTCAGGCAACAGGAAGTGAACTGTCACACTGGATGTTATCTTGAACATATCTGAGACCTCAAAGCTCGCCTCCACAATGACACACTTCCTCCAACAAAGCCAAACATTCTAATAGTACCACTCCCTTTAGGGGCCATTTTCTTTCAAACCAGCACATGAATTCACTAGGTCACAGTGAATCAGAAGCAGGACTTCTACAAACACTGGGGATGATTCTGATAACTGCACCCAAGAGGAGAGACAAAGACGGTGTTTTGAATTTAATGTCCCTGGTATTGAGGGAAATAAACTATCGAATATAGATGTGTATGGAGACAAAACTCTGTGTTCAAGGTACAAACAGCTGTCAATGGGAGGTAAAGTGGCATCTTCAGCTAGGGTTATTGGTTTCTCTTTATTCTGTTTTGTCACATTGGTACTTCCATATGTCACCTATGCTCAAGTTCCTGGCTCCTTGAAAACTGATGTAAGCTTATCAGTGTACAGAAATGTTTTCACTGCAGTTTCAAACATCCCCCCTTCTGCCTTCAGTTCATAGTCTCCCTTGTCCTGTCCAGCTGCTTGTCTTACTCTGGCCCTTTATGAGTATGCTGGGCTCCATACTGTCTCCCAACCATGCAACTTCTTTCCTCTTCCACCTTTCCATAAATATTCTAAACACATCTTTATCACCAAATTTGAACTTAACATGATTATATATATATATATATATATATATATATGTATATATATATATCTTTCAGGCATTTTAGATTCCTCTATTGAGAATTCTCTGTTTAGTTCTGCACCCCACTTTTAAATTGGATTGTTTGGTGTTTTGGTGGCTAGCTTCTTGAGTTCATTGTATAGTTTGGAAATCAGCCCTCTGTCAGGTGTGGGGTTGGTGAAGATCTTCTCCCATTCTGTCAGCTGTTGTTTTGTCTTGCTGACTGTGTCCTTTGCCTTACAGAAGCTTCTCAGTTTCAGGAGGTCCCATTTATTAATTGTCGATCTCAATGTCTGTGCTATTGGTGTTATGTTCAGGAAGTGTTTACCTGTACAACTCATTCAAGGGTACCTCCCATTTTCTCTTCTAAGAGGATCAGTGAGGCTCATTTATGTTGAGGTCTTTGATCCATTTGGACTTAAGTTTTGTGCAGGGCTATAGATATGGATCTATCTGTAATCTTATACATGTCAACATCCAGTTATGCCAGCACCATTTGTTGAAGAGGCTTTCTTTTTTCCATTGTATAACTTTAGTTTCTTTGTCAAATATCAGGTGTTCATAGGTGTGGGGGTTAATATCAGGATTCCTATGTTTCCTTGTTAAGTTTCTGACTGGTGGTTCTGTCTAGTGGTGAAAGTGGAGTGTTGAAATCTCCCACTATAAGTGTGTGGGGTTTTATGTGTGATTTGAGCTTTAGTAATGTTTCTTCTCTGAATGTGGTTGCCTTTGTATTTGGGGCATAGATGTTCAGAATTGAGACTTCATCTTGATGGACTTTTCCTGTGATGAATATGAAATGACATTCTTCATCTCTTTTGATTGATTTTAGTTTGAAGTCTAATTTGTTAGATATTAGGATTAATACACCAGCTTGTTTCTTGGGTCCACTTGATTGGAAAATCTTTTCCCAACCCTTTACTCTGAGGTAATGTCTGTCTTTGACATTGAGATGTGTTCTTGTATGTAGCAGAAGGATGGATGCTGTCTTTGCATTCATTTTGTTAGCCTGCGTCTTTTTATAGGCAAGTTAAGACCATTGACATTGAGGGATATTAATGACCATTGATTATTAATATTTGTTTGTTTTGGTTTTTTGGTGGTGGTGTTATTGTGTGTGGATTTCTACCCTTTTTTTCTTTTGGTGTTTGGTAAAGTGGGATTATCTATTGCCGATTTTTTTGTGAGTGTAGTTATCTTCATTGGTTTGGAGTTTTCCTTTCAATACTTTCTGTAGGACTGGATTTGTGGATTTGTATTCTTTAAATCTGGTTTTGACATGGAATATCTTGTTTTCTCCATCTATAGCAATGGGTATTATTGTAGTCTGGACTGGCATCCATGTTCCCCTAGCATGTGTAGAACATCTATCCAGGACCTTCTGGCTTTCAGAGTTTCCACTGAGAAGTCCAGAGTGATTCAGATAGATCTGCCTTTATATTTAACTTGGCCTTTTTCCTTTGCTGCTCTTCATATTTTTTTCTTTATTCTGTAAGTTTGGTGCTTTGATTATTGTGTGGCAAATGGACTTCTCTTTGTGATCCAGTCTATTTGGTGTTCTGTACACGTCTTGTACTTTCACAGGCATATCCTTCTTTAGGTTGGGGAAGTTTTCTTCTATGGTTTTGTTGAATATGTTTTCTGTACCCTTGAGTGGCTGAGGTGTGGTCACACCCCAAGTGTTCCATCCTGCTGGGTCAGGCCCACAACAGTGGAGTGGACCCAACAAGTTCCAATTGGTGGCTAGTGGGTGGGGGGTGGCAGGAGAGCCCACACTCACCTCAAGCAGAGGCAGAGGGCAGAAGATTGGTGATCTTTACTAACAGTAATTATGCAACTTTCACATTTCTATCTTAACTCCTTCCTTCTCTGTCCTCCTCAACCACTTTTAGGAAAGGAAGAGTTTTGTCTTTAAGAATAGTTGGCCAACATAATGGGACATAAATTAATACTCCCTTTTGGAATATTCCATTTCAGTATGCATGTCAGATGACCTCCTAGGGACAATACATTCATTATATTCATGAGTTCCCGCTGTGTTTGCTTACTACAAACCTACATCAAAAATCCAACAGTTGTTGACACATCAAAATATCTTACATGTGATATGCTATATGACAGGTTCACAGTCACTTTCTGAAATCTAGAATCTATGAAGATACTCATCAATCTACCCTCAGAATTCTTGATACATTTTAAGAGTCATTTTGTTTCTGATTGCCATATTTTTCTCCCTTTTTTACTTTAAATATATAATTTGTTTTTATTGCTTCTAGGTAAAATACTACCTGCGTTTTAGTAGTGTTAAAAAGAACATTAATTCTGGGGCATATTTTCAAGGGCACAGCTGGTTCACAAATTTGCTCTTCCCACCTGTGCATCTTCTGGGACCCAGAAACCAATTTGATGCAGATGGAGGCAGTCCTGGTGAGCAGATGTTTACCTTACTTATCTTACTATCCCACTGTGTTGTAAGATGGACAAATTTATATTTTTTCAGTCCTGTGGTGACAAGTGCTTAATTAATTAATTTAATACATTTTAAATTAAAACAGAATTACATCACTTTTCCCCTTCCCTTTTCTTCCTCCTGCCCCTTTCAGGTAACCTCTCTGCAACCCATCCCATTGCCCCTGCTCTCAAATTGATATTTTCTTTTTGTCTGATTATTATTGTTTTAGATAGATAGGTAGATAGATAATTAGATAGATAGGCAGATAAGACAGACAGACAGATAGATGCAAACTGGCATAGCTATTTTAATATCTTAATAAAATAAACCAGATCAAAACTAATCAGAAGATATAGGGAAAGACAGTACATATTCATATTCATCAAGGGAAAAATTTACCAAGATGGTATTTTAATCTTAACCCCCAAACACAAGGGCATCTAAGTTTGTAAATGAAACACTACCATAGCTTAAATCACATATTAACCCTCACACACTGATAGTGGGAGACTTCAAGACCCCACTCTCACCAATAGACATGTCATCCAGACAAAAACTAAACAGAGAAATGCTGAAGCTATCAGATATTATAAACCCAATGGATCTAACAGATATTTACAGAATATTTTACCCAAACACAAAAGAATAAACTTCTCTGTATTGCATGCCTGCACCCCTAACCCATAAGCAGTCTCCAAACTGATCACCACTTGCCAATGAAAATTTAGTTTCCTCCAAAAGAGTCCATGGGCAAAACAAACTACTCTTAAGGGTAGGCTGCAGGCCCAGCAGTAGATGGCCAACAGAAAATGAACTCAATGGCATCTTTGGAGGGTTGTGATTTTGGTTTTTTGCCTCATAATGTCATGTCAGGGCTTTTTCTTTTCTCTCAAATTTTACTTTATTTTCAATTTTTATTTTCATTATATATATGTATCTATACATACATAATTACATATATATGTATGTATTAGGATATATCTCTTCTAGTTTAGTGTTTTTACTGGATTCCTGAATGTGTGAATGAGTGGGTCTCTGTTTCTTGTGCCTTCTCCTAGGTTCTTTCCCTTTTATTTGTTTTATTCTATTCTGATGTCTTACTTTTTGTTTTATCTTATTATTTTTCATTATTACTCCTTAAAAGCCTGTTTGTTTTGTAATAAGTGACAGAAAGGGTATAGATTTGGATAGGAGGGGAGATGAGAAGTAACTGGTAGGAGTAGAGGGAGACATTTTATATGAGGGAAAATATCTACTTTTGATATTTTGCTTGAATCACAAGCAGTTTCCATAGATTAGAGGAGACCATATTAGCTTGATAAGTAAATGCAGTGCTGTATTCTGTGCAGGAAACAGGAACAGAAAAGAAACACTGAGGAAAGACTAGTGAAATGCAAATTGAGTTTACATATTACAAATAGTATTGCACCTGTGTTAAGCTCTAAATTTTGAGAACTGTGCTGTGATAGCATAGCATATGAGGCTAAGGAAGCATGATGCAGGGTTGATGACACTTTTTCTCAGTCTTTGCATTATTGCCCTGCTAAGAGCCTTATGGAGCTTTAAAAAATCTATTCCTTCCCTCTCATGAAATTTCAACATCACAGACTTCTGTTTATGCAGGATGGCATGGGGTGATCCAGACTTCCTTTGAGGACCCATGACATACAAAAACCCTCTGTACTGCCTTTGTAATTTTCCATCATATTTATTTTTCCAACATGAAATCATATTTTTTAAAACTAACCCCAAACTCCCTAACCCAAAGGTACCAATAAAAGTATATCTTCTCTATCCAATAAAGCACATCTGTGGAGAATGTGTGGCTTACTAATTCAACATTGTGTGTTCCCCTCCTAATGTCAGGAAATAAGCAAATACAATTTTTTTCTCACCAATTCTGTGCAGCAAATTACTCTAAATTCTTCTTTATACCAGAAAGAGAAAACAGACATAACACTTGAGAAAGAAAGAGCTACACCATCTTTATTCACAGCATATGAACTCATTCTGTGTTTGTATGGAGAAACTGTGAGGGTTTCTCAGGACCGTAGACCAAGGAGAAAGCCTGATTAAAATTAGCTTGGCTTTTTCCCAATGACATACAGTCTTGTGTCACCTAACAAGGGCATAAGCTCTCAGAAAGACATTGCTAAACATCTCCCATCTCATCATGTGAACATCACAGTGATTTCACACAGCTAAGGTAGCTGTATCACTTTGTCATTGATAACAAAGTTATGAGATCACCTTCATTGACAGAATATTCAAATATAATATATTGCAGTATATGAATTACTGTTTTTCTTTGTTTAGCTCAGATTTTGTTAGTCATTTTACTTAGCAATCTTTATTTTCTCATTTAGGGTACATCAGTGAAGGGTTCCTGGCTGTGCAACATGCCTTAGACAAGGCCATCATGTTACATCATGGCGGTGCTGCTGCAACAGCACTCTTTAATGATATTAGCCTATTCATTCAGAGATTTCCATACCCTGAATATCATCATGATTTCTTCTATACATTTGCTAATACTTTTATCCCTCTAATAATGGCATGTACCTTCTTTATGAATTATCTCACCCTAGTTCAGTCCATTGTATGGGAAAAGGAAAACCAATTGAAGGTAACTATTTTTCTTTATTTATTTATTTATTCACTTATTTAGTTTGGTTTTTGAGACAGGGTTTCTCTGTATTTCTTTGGAGCCTGTCCTGGAACTTACTCTGTAGACCAGATTGGCTTCAAACTCACAGAGATCTGCCTGCCTGCCTCTGCCTCCCAAATACTGGGATTAAAGTCTTGTGCCACCAATACCTGGCTAACTATTTTTCTTGTAGACAGCATTTACATTGGAAATTTTCAAAGTGTGGAATGAATTTCTGTGGAAGGTTGAATTATCTATTCATGTCCAGAACTGATAGTTCTGTTTCACTTACAGCCATTCAACACTTGCATTTGTGGCAATTCTCTATAATTTTGTCTTCATTCAAATTTTTAGTATGACTCTTAGTTTCAGTGTATGGAAGACTACTTTATGCAGCATTCCAGATATTATTTGAATATCAACTATCCCCAAACTACTCAATGTGTCCGGTCCAGGCAGTTTTTGAATACTGATTTGATCTCCTTAGTAGTTATAAGTATTATCATCCAGGCACACCTTGACCCCAACCCTTGGGAACTGGCACATGGCAATCAGTACCCTGGCTCTATGCAGGCGCAAAGGTCCCTTTAAGAGACAAGTTCTGCCCACTCCTGCTCTCTTTCTGCCATTTCTCTGAGGAGGTAGGTCTCTCTGTCTCTCTTTCCCTACTCCCTTCCCTTTCCCAAGATAGCTTCTCTGTCTGCCTGGCATGTTCATCCTGCCATGGGATCCGCCAAGATCCCCCTCTTGTCGCATATCAGAACAGTAAGTCTGGACAATTATTCTGTTCTTCTGTTATCTGATCTTGATAGGTATTGCGTTCTTACACATTTCCCTATTTTCTCTCCACTATTAAAATTTTTGTTTGCCATTCAGCAGGTTGTGATAATCTTGTGACTCATTTCTGTAAAATTAGAAATAATGCTCCAATTCTCCTTCTGGTTTTGAGTAATGAATTTTCTCAACTTTGTCATGTCAGTCTGGCTAATTTCTGTCATTTTGATTAATTTTGGTGTTGTTGACTTTTCTCTGTTGTTTGTATCTTCTCTAATCTGGGTTAACTTCTCCTTCTGTACCTGTGTCTAGTTTTCTAGGCTCATGGAGTACAGTTAGGCTATTTGAAGTAGTTGTTTCTTTTTTTACTTAGGCCTCTAGCTGTGAAGTTCTCTCTCATCCCTGTTTTCACTGCATCCCATAAGCTTTGATATACTGTGTTTTTGTTCTCTACTTTTCCTTGGTATTTCTTCACTGGTTGTTGAAGGATACATTCTTATTTTCTACCTGTTAATGATTTTTTTTCAGTTTTCCTGTTATTGTTTTCCAGTTTCATCCCTTTGTGATAAGAAAAGATACTTCATTTAATTTCAGGCTCAAAAGAATAAAAGAGTAAAATTTAAAATTACAATGGGCAAAGTAAATTTAAAAACTAAGAGAAGTAAAAAATAAAATATATTAAGACTTTCATTATAGGCTAACATTTATTCTGGAGATGATTCAGGACGTGTGTCTGGGCCCACCAGTTAATCTAGGTTCATACCAAAGAAGAGGAGTTCAAATTGAGGAAAAAGGCCAACAAGAAACAAGAGATAGAGTCAGAAGGGCAGTCAGTAAATACTGAATTCACCCAAGTTTTTATGTTCAATGTTTTTTTTTGCCCCCATTAAAAAAGGGGGAGAAGGCAAAAGACTTCCTTTCCAATGATACAAGGAATAAACAGGGTAATTGCCTCTTCAATACCCAAAGCATCAAGTAACTGTATCCTGAGTTAAGTATTCTGTTGTTTGGGCAGGACATGCAGTGACTGCACCTTAAGCCTAGTATCCTGTTGCATTTATACCTTTTTTTCATTTTTTGTTTAAATTAGAAACAAGCTTGTTCTACGTGTCAATCCCAGTTGCTCTCCCTCCCCTCCTCCCCTGCCCCTCACCGACCCCCTCTCCCATCCCCTTTCTGCTCCCCAGGGAGGATGAGGCCTTCCATGGGGGATCTTCAAAGTCTGTCATATCATTTGGAGCAGGGCCAGACATTTGTTTCACCTTGGAGGAGCAAGGGCAGGTAAAAACTCTCTGACCTTAAGTCAAAATGGGATGGAGTAAATTCTGTGGGTTCCCACAGAAGAGATGAGAATTTATTTTGTTCGATTTCATGGTCAGTTAGTTGAGTTCAGTTGGGTATAGTGTTGTTTGTAATCCTCCATTTTTCACTTACCTTCTTTGTGTCCAGTTGTTCTGTTACTGAAAACATTAAAGTCTCTAGCCATAACTCTAACTACAGCACTATTGCCTCATTTAATTCTGTTAGGGTGTTTCTTCATGTATTTTGTCACTGTTGCTTTTGACTAATACACGTCTTTTACTGTAGTATCTTCATGATAATATAGCCCCTTTTCAAAACACAATATAATATAAATGATTTCTATAATAGTTTTGCTTTAAAATTATTTTTTGTTTGATATCACTGCTGTCACTTCAACTCTGTTTTGGTGTCTGTTTCATAGGATATATTTTGTCTTTCCATTTCAGTTCAATTCTATTGTTAGATATGAGGTGAACCTCAAATAAACTCACAAACATATTGAATGATGTTTATATCCAATGGTTCTGGAATACCCCATTGTTTGTTTGTAAGTACAGTGGATATACCAGAAGCCTGAAATAACAGAATATGATCTGTATCCCAAGAGAATTAAATTACATATTTAATAAGAGTCACATAAATAGGAAAACACAAATATTTAAACATTAAACCAAAACTGGATATGAAACAGTCACAGAACACATCTCAGAGAACAGAAAAGGCCTGAATAATACAAAGCATGTTTTTCTCTGAGAACAGCAGAGTGAAGACTAGAATTCCTGTTATCTATTCAGTTACTGGATATAGGTTCTATGGTGACAATTAGGAGAGTCACTAACCCACTCTCTATGGTGGGATGCGTTGCTCAGCCTTGATACAGAGAGGAGGGGCTTGGTCCTGCCTCAACTTGGTATGCCAGACTTTGTTGACTCCCAAATGAAGGCATTGCCATCTCTGAGGAGTGGCTGAGGGTTGGAAATGATGGGAGGTGGGGGGGGGGTTGGTAGGTAAAATGAAAAATAAATTTTTAAAATAAAAAACTCTGTTATTTGGCAATTAAACTTATAAATAACATACAAATCAAAGAAAAATAAAAGGTGAAACCTGTTAGCAAATGTGTAGTTTATCGAGATTAATGGTATACATCTAAGATGAGCTGTAAGGTGCACTCACTTCAGTGTGTATGGAAACCGGGTAATGTTATGGTTTCTTCAAGACTGTTTTGAATGTCCATATGTTTATGTGCAAGTGCAAGAGCCTACATGCCACACCATGCTTACTTGTCAGAGGACAGCTTTGGGTATTGGTTGTCACTTTCCAACTTGCTTGAGACAGAGTGTCTTTGTTGTTCATGGCTGTGTACACCAGGCTGGCTCCTGAGCCTTTGCCACCCCTAATCTTGCCATAGGAGTACTAAAATTACTGACATGCTGCCTTTCCTATTTTATGTAGGTTCTTAAGGATTCAAGTAACTATGTACAAAGGTTTTTGAAAAGTGATTGTGTTCAGTTCATAAACTAATTTAAGGGATCTTACTGTATTAGCAATAGTAACTGTTCTGGTTGATGAAGTGGGGATCTTTGCATTTATTCAGACTTTCTGTCGTCTCATTCAACCATGGTTTGCATTGTCCACGTACAAGTCTTGCACTACTTTTGCTAAATGTACTTTGTCGCTTTAAGTGCTTACTAAATTTGCTAAGTAAAGATCTGTAAGATAGATCATAGGTAGAGGTACTTACACACAGGCCTCATGACCTGAATTTTATACCTGGTGACAGGAGAGAGCCAACTTGAAAACGCTGTCTCCTGACTTCCATACGCACCATGACACATGCATATCTGCATGCACAGACATGTGCATGCACACTAACACAAAAACAATCAAATAATTTTTCAGAGTGAATCTGTTTCCAGTATTGTACTCTAGAAAACTGAATGGCACATTTTATCTTGTTTTTGTCTCTTAGAGGTAATAACATGAACCTGCAACAACTCTAAAGAAATTTGGATAGTGTGCATATGTTTATAGATCTTTACAGTCATACATTCATTAATTCAAAAGACATTCATTGAGAACCTTGCATGGGGGGGCTATAACCATAGAACTTAAATATTGACATATTAGTAAAATTCAATGAAAATATTTCAGACCTCTCAACTGACTTCTCTTAAACTATACTAACATTATATTCTATGTTAAATGCTTTGAATATTCTTTTGTTAACACTCAAAATACCTCATATTTCTATAAACAAATACATCTGAAGAAAATTGTTCATAAGGATTATTGCTAAAGCTGTGAACGTTGTTCTCTTTTCATCTAAATTTTAACACTTTCAATTTTTATGATTGAATTTAAATATTTTATATCTTTTTCTAGAACTATAATTATAAGAGATATATTTAAGTGGTTTGTAATTTTGTTTATATGCACTCTGTATCTTTAATAGTATCAGGGAATTATAAAAACTACAGGACTCACTCATGAGCTGAACAATTTTAATGAAATGACAGGAGATCCTGGGCCAAGTTATATCCTCTATGACTTGGAAACTTGGGTCATAAATATGAAATTTTATATGATATGTCAGTACATTTTGAGAACTCTAAGGTACTGTGTGGTTGAATGTATGTGTGTTTATGGTACTGAATTTTTGACAATTCTCCCACAGGAATACCAGCTCATGATAGGACTGAGCAACTGGATGCTCTGGGTTGCCTATTTCTTCACGTTCTTCTGTTTGTATTTTATTAACATCGTATTTATATGCGTGGTTTTATTTGTCAAGGCAAGTGTCTTTTTCACTCCAGTAAGATGTGGCTAAACTTTAAGAGGGAAACAGAAGTATAGAACTATCTTAACATCTCTGGTGCTGAGAACGGAAAATTTAGCGTGTGTGGACTTCATTGTAGAATCTCAGAGGCTGCTTGGTCTCTTGGCAGAATTCAATTAAAGTCTAGGTGGGTTGACCTTCTGTTGAGAAATGAGTTGTTTGATGCTGGAGACAGGCTTTTTTAAAGATCCTTACCTGACATGTATAAATCCCGGCCTAAGCAGAGAGTAATAATGCATGTCTGCAATCCCAGCAAGCCAAAGTGTGTAATCATCAGCTACATACACTGTAAGGCTAGTCTGGTCTCTGTGAGCCTCTGTCCAAAATAAGTGTTCATTTTTCATCTTCCTGAGTATGTCACTGGTGTTGGCAAGAAATAATAAAATATTTAAGGATATTTATTTTCTTATGATTTGTCATGATAACGTATCACACAGGACTAAACTGGATTTCTAATTATTTTGCTAGATTGAACCTGCACCAATCTTCCAATATAATGACCCAATCCTTGTATTCATCTTTTTGTCATTTTATGGCATCTCATCAATATTCTTCAGTTTTATGATTAGCGCACTGTTTAATAGAGG
The DNA here is from genome assembly GCF_017639785.1 of Mesocricetus auratus. NCBI lineage: Eukaryota > Metazoa > Chordata > Mammalia > Rodentia > Cricetidae > Mesocricetus > Mesocricetus auratus. The sequence continues at coordinate 78,858,714 of NW_024429182.1, read as the reverse complement.
TAAGTACATGTTTCCTCTTGGGAAAGAGCCCCAGCAACAAGACAAACACTGTGTTTGAAAGCGCCTTCTAAATGTTATCTACCACCACACCCATAGCCTCTGCGCTCTGAGATGGCCTGTACCCTTGTAATTACATGAAATGGAGTGAATGCAGAGTGATAGTTCACACCTGCAATGCTAGTACGTGTGAGACAGAAGTAGGGAGATCAGGAGTCTGTCTATAAACATCCTCAACAGTATAGTTAAGCTTGAAACCAGCCTGGACTATATGGGATTTTGTTTTGTTTTGTTTTGTTTTTAAAATGAGGTGATAAGCACAGCATTCATGTGATAGTATGATCCTATTTGGGTGTTCTTTCTAACCCTGAACTGCCTATTATATCCACCTAGCCCTTCCATCAGGAATTGTTGAGATTCTGACAGCTTCTGAACTGGAGAGAACAGAGTCTGCTAGTATATCTGATGCTGAGAAAATCAAGACAACAGCAGAATGGTTCCTTGCACTTAAATGTGTGCTGTTAGTCTGTTATGTATTTGAAGTGCGGTTCCTGACCACACAGAACTGGCATTGGTCTCTGGAGTAGGGATATCATATGTACATAATTTACTGTAGAGTTCTCTAAGGAAGTAGAAACAATGGAAGATAAAGGGGTATTATGATGAATTGGTTTGTTTGGTTATGGAGGCCAAAAAATGACCCCATCTGAAATCTGTGGCCAATGGATCCAAGAAAGCCAGTGAGTGATTAATTCCAGTATGTGTCCTAATGAGAGGAGCCAGTGGGGTCAGGTTAATCCCAAGGCAGGATAAGACTAGTGTTTTGACCATGAAGGAAGTCAGTAAGGTTTTCATATAAGGTAAGTCCACAAATTGAAATGCTGACCTAGACTAGGGGTACACAGACACACCCGGAAATAATGTTCAATCCATATATCCCACAATACATTCAGGGTGACATGTGAAACTAGCCACCAGAAGACATGCTGAGAACTATGAAAATTAGCAAATCACAGCACACACACAAAATGGTCATAGATCACAATATTGCAAGTGAAAGTGGACTTAAGAGGTAGCAGATAGATTTTGAAGGATTTTTGAAGTATTGAAAGATGAGAGTAGAACATAGAATCAATAGATATTCACTCCATTCATTCACTCACATGTTCTTTCTTTGTGTTACATACTTTGTGCTTAGCATGGTCTCTAACAACAAAGTCAGATAAAAAATTTGTCCTAACCCTTTGAGGGTTCACATGCCAATGAATTGTTTTGAAATTATAGTCCCACTGCATGTGTGATACCCTAGATTTAGTTTGCAGCACCAGAAAAAGAGAAACTAGTATTAAAATTGCATTTCATCAGTTACTAATGATGCTTATGTGTGTGTTTACTAATGAGTTAGGAGTGTTTTCTCTTCTGGAAAATTTAGCCATATTGGACAGGTATGGTAGCACACACTTATAATGCCTGCATTTGAGAGGTTGAAGCAGAAAGAGTACCAAAAGTTGGAGTCTAGCCTAGTCTACATAATGAGTTCCAGGCAGTCAGGGATACACAAGAAGACTGTATCTCAAAAAAAGTTATTTACAATATCCTTCTTTGTTTCATAAAGTTCTGAGAGTTACTTCACTCTCTCTGGTATGGATGACTTTTTCTAGACTCATGATTAATTTGTATCTTTGATTTCCAATACATTCTGCTACCTTTGCCTTTCCAGAATTTAACTCATGCCATTGTATTTAATCCATTTGCACAAGTATAGTAATGAGTAATCAGGAAGGATTTGCATCTGTCATTCAGCCATTTATTTTAATTTTTTATAAATTTTTATTTAAATTAGAAACAATCTTATTTTATATATCAATCTCAGTTCCCTCTCCCTCCCATCCTCCCATGTTCCCCCACTGACCCCCCTATCCACTCCAAGGGAGGGTGAGGCCTTCCATGAGGGATCATCAAAGTCTGTCACATTATTTGGGGCAGGGCCTAGGCCCTCCCCAGTGTGCTTGAGCTGAGAGAGTATCCCTCCATGGGGGAATGGGCTCCCAAAGCCCATTTGTGCGCTAGGGATAAACAGTGGTTCCACTGCAGAGGGCCCATAGACTGCCCAGACCTCCAAACTGACACTCACATTCAGGGAGCCTGGTTTGAACCTATGCTGGTTCTCTAGCTGCAGACTGGGGTCTGTGAGCTCCCACTTGCTCAGATTCGTTTTTTCTGTGGGTTTCCCCAGTGTGGTCCTGACCCCTTTGCTCAGCCATTTATTTAATATATTCCTCATGTTTTTCTCCCTTGTATCTTTCACTTTGATCCCCATCTCATTTTTTCTTTTATTTAGCTTCTGACTATTTTCTTTTGTAAATTATAATTAATGCCATAATCATGAGGCATTTATGACTTTGGCTTCCATAACATTTTTTAAAAAGACTTTTGTTGAGCTCCAGAAAATATTAATAGTATACCCTCTCTTTTCAGAAAGATACTAGAGTGAGAATGTTTTCCCCAGCTTTTGATTTGTTACTAGTAAGTGATATAATAATAATAAAATTATTAAGGACTCCAATGTCCTGATATGTGGTCTCAGAACCAGGAAGTCTCTCTTGGATTCATAAAGGATGGCTTTGCCTCATATAGAATTCTTGGTTGACAAGTTTTTGTCTTGTTTTCACAATGTCACTCTAATGATTTGTGACTTCTGTAGTCCAAGAGGGAAATATGCTGTAGTCTTATACTTGACAGAATTATCTCCCTTGCTATTTTATAGCCTTTTGTTTTGTTTTCTCATGCTACTATGTAACCCAGGACCTCAGGTACACTAGGGAAATAGACTACTATGGAGTGATGCCCTTGACACTTTATTTTGCCTGTTCTTGGGCTTAGGAACTTGAATAGTTCTATTTAGAATATGTCTCAGTGTAAGCTTCTTCTACCATCCTATTTAAAGTGGTATTTTTGTTTTGTTTAGATGAGGTTTATGCTTTTTTATTTTATTTTTTATGTTATGCTTGTTTTACATGTCAATCCCAGTTCCCTCTCCCTCCCCTCCTCCCGCACCCCTCACCATCCCCCCCATCCTCCCACCCTATTGCCAATTCCTTCCGCATAGGGGATATCTAGAGTCTATCATTTCATTCAGGGTAGGGTCCAGGCACTTCCCTAAGAGTCCAGGCAGAGAGAGCAACCCTCTTTGTGTTAAGGACACATGATGTCTGTTAGTATTCGAGCGATAAACACTGATCCACTGCTCAGGACCCCATAGTTAGCCCAGGCCTCCTCATTGACTCTCACATTCAGGGGGTCTGGATCGGTCCCATGCTGGCCTCTTTTGTACATGGCGATAAACATGGATCTATCTGCAGTCTTCTGCATACCAGTACCCAGTTATGCCAGCACCATTTGTTGAAGATGCTTTCTTTTTTCCATTGTATAGTTTTAGCTTCTTTGTCAAAAATCAAGTGTTCATAGGTGTGTGGGTTAAAATCAGGGTTTTCAATTCAGTTCCATTGGGCTACCTGCCTATTTTTGTGCCAACACCAAGCTGTTTTCAGGACTAGAGCTCTATAATAGAGCTTGAAATCAGGTATGGTGATGCCTTCTGAAGTTCCTTTATTGTATAGGGATGTTTTGGCTATCCTGGGCCTTTTGTTTTTCCATATAAAGTTGATTAATGTTCTTTGCGGGTCTGTGAAGAATTGTGCCAGAATTTTGATAGGGATTGCATTGAATCTATAGACTGCTTTTGGCAAGATTGCCATTTTTATTATGTTGATCCTACCAATCCAAGATTATGGGAGATCTTTCTATTTTCTTGTATCCTCATTGATTTCTTTCTTTAAAGACTCAAAGTTCTTGATATATAGGTCTTTCACTTCCTTGATTAACATTATCCCCAGATATTTGATGCTGTTTATGGCTATTGTAAAGGGTGATGTTTCTCTGATCCTTTCTCAGTCACTTCATCATCTGTATATAATAGGGTCACTGATTTTTTTGAGTTTACCTTGTATCCTGCCACTTTGCTGAAGGTGTTTATCAGCTCTAGGAGTTCCCTTGCAGAGTTTTTTGGGTCACTTATGTAAACTATCACATCATCTGCAAATAGTGAGAGCTTGACTTCTTCTTTTCCTATTTGTATCCCCTTTATCTCCTTTTGTTGTCTTATTGCTGTAGCTAGGACTTCAAGTATAATATTGAAGAGATATGGAGAGAGTGGACACCTTGTCTTCTTCCTGATTTTAGAGGAATTGCTTTGAGTTTATCTCCATTTAGTTTGATGTTAGCTGTTGGTTTACTGTATATTGCTTTTATTATATTCAGGTATGTTCCTGTTATCCCTGATCTCTCTAGGACCTTTATCATGAAGGGGTGCTGGATTTTGTCAAAGGCTTTTTCAGCATCTAGTGAGATGATCATGTGGTTTTTCTTTCGCAGTTTGTTTATATGGTGGATTACAATGATAGATTTTCTAATGTTGAACCATGTCTGCATTCCTGGGATGAAGCCTACTTGATCATGGTGGATGATTTTTCTGATGTGTTCTTGAATCCGGTTTGCTAGTATTTTATTGAGTATTTTTGCATCGATGTTCATGAGGGAAATTGGTCTATAGTTTTCTTTCTTAGTTGTGTCTTTGTGTGGCTTGGGTATCAAGGTAATTGTAGCCTCGTAAAAAGAGTGCTCAACATCCTTAGCCATCAGGGAAATGCAAATCAAAACAACTCTGAGATACCATCTTACTCCTGTCAGAATGGCTAGAATCAAAAACACCAAAGACAATTTATGCTGGAGGGGATGTGGAGAGAGAGGAACACTCCTCCACTGCTGGTGGGAATGCCAACTCATACAGCCTCTTTGGAAATCAGTATGGAGATTCCTCAGGAAAATGGGAATTAATCTACCACTAGACCCAGCAATTCCACTCTTAGGCATTTATCCAAATGAGGCAGGTTCATACAACAAGGGCATCTGCTCCACTATGTTCATAGCAGCATTGTTTGTAATAGCCAGAACCTGGAAGCAACCTAGATGCCCCTCAACTGAAGAGTGGATAGAGAAAATGTGGTACATTTACACAATGGAGTATTACTCAGCAGAAAAAAAACAATGGAATCTTGAAATTCGCAGGGAAATGGATAGCACTGGAAGAAACCATCATGAGTGAGGTAACCCAGTCGCAAAAAGACAAACATGGTATGTACTCACTCATATATGGATTTTAGATATGGATCAGGATAGTGCCAGTCTGCACTTCCACAGATAGAGAGTCTGGGAAACAGGAAAGAACCTAAAAGATATGCATATATGCATAGTACCCAAGAGAAGAGGATGGAGACAAGATCCTCTGAATGGATGGGGAACAGGGCTGGGGGGGTAGTGGGACCTGGGAAGAATAGAGGGGGTAAAGAGGAAGGGAGTTGGTCATGGGGGAACAGGAAGTTGAGGGGGTGGGGGTAGAATAGGGGGAAGAGGGAATCATAGGATCGAAGACAGATCAGGCACCAGAGTGACCTCGAGTGATCTAAAGGTATAACATCAATTGGCAAGCTAAGCAATAGTGGAAGGACCACCTCGAATGCCCATTCCTGATAATGAACTTGATGTCTATAACTATCCGGGAGCCTTCATCCTGGGACTGATGGAAGCAGAGGGAAACACACAACTAAGCACTGAACTGAACCCAAGGAACCCAGTGACAGAGAGAGAGGAATGATGAGCAAATTGGCAAAGAATGGGCTGGCAAAACCAGCAGAGACAGCTGATCTGAACAGGGAGTGCTCTTGGACCCCAGACCGACAGGGGGAGGCCAGAATGGGACTGATCTGGACCCCCAAATGTGAGTGTCAGTGAGAAGGCCTGGACAACCTATGGGGCTCTGAGCTGTGGATCAGTGTCTATCCCTGGTATACAATCTGTCTTCATGTGCCTATAGCACAAAGAGAGATGCTCTCTCAGCCTGGACTCTTAGGGGAGTGCCTTGACCCTACCAAGAGTAAAATGATAGACTCTAGACATCCCCTATGTGGAAGGATTTGGCAATAGGGTGGGAGGGAGGGTGGAAGGGGAGTGCGGGAGGAGGGAAGGGAGAGGGAACTGGGATTGACATGTAAAACAAGCTATTTAAAATTAAAAAAAAAGAAAAAAAAGAAAACAAAAAAAATAAAAAAATAAAAAACAAACAAAAAAAAGATTTACAAAATTGTGACTCCATCTAAAGACCTTTTACATGGAATAAGCATAATCTATATGGAAACTCTATGTATGTATTTATGTATGTATGTATGCATGCATGTATGTAAATGTATATAAAGAACTGACTTTTCCAATTTAAAAAAAAAAAAAAGAAGAGAAAGTGGGTGGTACCCTTGAACGAATTGGTACAGGAGACAGCTTCCTGAACATAACACCAGTAGCACAGACAGTGAGATCAACAATTAATAAATGGGACCTACTGAAACTGAGAAGCTTCTGTAAGGCAAAGGACACAGTCAGCAAGACAAAAAGGCAGCCCACAGAATGGGAAAAAATATTCACTAATCCCACATCTGACAGAGGGTTGATCTCCAAAATTTACAAAGAACTCAAGAAGCAAGTCTCCAAGACAGCAAAGGACCCAATTAAAAAGTGGGCTGCAGAACTAAATAGAGAGTTTTCAATAGAGGAGTCTAAAATGGCTGAGAGGCACTTGAGAAAGTGCTCAACATCCTTAGCCATCCGGGAAATGCAAATCAAAACAACTTTGAGATACCATCTCACTCCTGTCAGAATGGCTAAAATCAAAAACACCAATGACAATTCATGCTGGAGAGGATGTGGTGAAAGGGGAACACTCCTCCATTGCTGGTGGGAGTGCCAACTGGTTCAGCCACTTTGGAAATCAGTATGGAGATTCCTCAGAAAAATGGGAATAAACTTACCACAAGACCCAGCAACTCCACTCTTAGGCATATATCCAAAGATGCCCATTCATACAACAAAGATGTCTGTTCCACTATGTTCATAGCAGCTTTATTTGTAATAGCCAGAACTTGGAAGCAACCTAGATGTCCCTCACCCAAAGAGTGGATAGAGAAAATGTGGTACATCTACCCATTGGAGTACTATTCAGCAGAAAAAAATAACGGAATCATGAGATTCGCAGGCAAATGGATGACACTAGAAGAAACCATCCTGAGTGAGGTAACCCAGTCACAAAAAGAGAAACATGGCATGTACTCTCTCATATATGGATTTTAGACATAGATCTGGGGAGTGCCAGCCTACAATCCTATGGCCAGAGAGTCTGGGAAACAGAAACTTCATTTAGCGGCTGGTTAATTACTGAGCTGAACTCAAGAAAGCCAGTAACTCAAGAAAGCCAGTAACAGAGAGGGAGGACTGATGATCAAAGGGATTAAGACTGAGCTGGTTTAACCCCCAGAAACAGCTGACCAGACAAAGGTTAACTCTTGAATCCCAGGCATCAGCCTGGGAATCCAGCATGGGACTGATCAATACCCCCTGAATTTGGGTGTCAGTGAGGAGGCCTAGCGAACCTATTGAGCCTTGGGCAGCAGATCAGTACCCATCCCAAGTATACACACGGACTTTGGACTCCCATAGAACAATGTGAGGTGCACTCTGAACTCTTAGGGAAGGGTCTAGGCCCTGCCCTATATGAAATGACAGACTATGGACACCCCCATGGAGGGCCTCACCCTCCCTGGGGAAATGAGGGGACAATGGGGGGGTTGGGGGGAGGGCACGGGAGGAGGGGAGGGAATGGGAGAGGGACCTGGAACTGACTTGTGAAGCAACCTCATTTCTTATCTAAATTTAAACTGGAAAAAAAAGAAAGGTATTTGAATGCATGTTAAAAAAATAAACCCTCAATTTGATTAAAAAAAAAAGAGTTTGGCAGTGAGCCTCCTACTTCTATTGTGTGGAATACTTTGAGGAGTATTGGAGTTAACTCTTCTTTGAATTTCTGGTAGAATTCTGCACTGAAGCCATCTGGGCCTGGGCTTTCTTTGTTTGGGGGACTTTTGATGACTGCTTCTATTTCATTAATGGTTATAGGTCTGTTTAGATTGTTTAGCTGCTCTTGATTTAGGTTTTGGCAAGTGATACCTTCCAGGAAATTGTCCATTTCCTTTAAATTTTCGAATTTTGTGGAGTACAGATTTTCAAAGTATGCCCTGATGATTCTCTGGATTTCCTCAGAGTCCGTTGTTTTGTCCCCTTTTCCATTTCTTATTTTGTTAATTAGCATGCTCTCTCTCTGTCTTTTGATTAGTTTGGACAGAGATTTGTCTATTTTGTTTATTTCCTCAAAGAACCAACTCTTTGTTTCATTGATTCTTCTCAATGTTCTCCTGGTTTCTACTTGATTGATTTCAGCCCTCAATTTGATTATTTCCTGGTGTCTGCTCCTCCTGGGTGAGTTTGCTTCTTTTTGTTCTAGAAAGTTCAGCTGTGCTATTAATTCTCTAGTATGACTGTTTTCCAGTTTCTTCATGTGGGCACTTAGTGCTATGAACTTTCCTCTTAGCACTGCTTTCAAAGTGTCCCATAGGTTTGCGTATGTTGTGTCTTCATTCTCATTAAATTCCAGGAAGTCTTTAATTTCATTTTTTATTTTTTCCTTTACCCAGGGATGGTACAATTGAGTTTGTGGGGTTTCTGGGAATTGTGTTATTGTTGAATGCTAGTTATAATGCATGGTGGTCTGAGAGGATACAGGGGGTTACTCCAATTTTTTTGTATCTGTGGAGATTTGCTATGTTTCCTATTATGTGGTCAATTTTAGAGAAGGTTCCATGTGGCGCTGAGAAGATGGTATATCCCTTTGTGTTTGGGTGGAATGTTCTATAGATGTCTGTTAAACCCAGTTGGGTCATAACTTCTATTAGTCCCTTTGTTTCTTTGTTAAGTTTCTGTCTGGAGGTCCTGTCTAGCGGTGAGAGCGGAGTGTTGAAGTCTCCCATTATTAGTGTGTGCGATTTTAGTGCAATTTGAGCTTTAGTGATGTTTCTTTCACAAATGTAGGTGCCTTTGATTTGGGGCGTAGATGTTTAAAATTGAGACTACATCTTGATAGACTTTTCCTTTGATGAATATGAAATGTCCTTCTTCATCTCTTTTGATTGATTTTAATTTGAAGTCTAGTTTGTTAGATATTAGGATTGCTACACCCGCTTGTTTCTTGGGTCCGTTTGATTGGAAAATCTTTTCCCAACTCTTTACCCTGAGATACCATCTGTCTTTGATGTTGAGATGTGTTTCTTGTATGCAGCAGAAGGATGGGTTCTGTCTTCATGTCCATTTTGCTAGTCTGTGTCTTTTTATAGGCAAATTGAGGTCGTTGACATTGAGGGATATCAATGACTATTGATTGATGATTCTTGTTTGTGCTTGATTTATTTGTAGTGAAGTTATTTTGTGTAGTTTCTCCTCCCTTTTTCTTTTGGTGTTATGTAAAGTGGGATTATATATTATATAATATATATTATATATTGCCTGTGTCTTTGTGAGTGTAGTTATCTTCCTTGGATCTAGGTTTTCCTTATAGCTCTTTCTGTAGAGCTGGATTCATGGACACGTATTGTTTAAATCTGGCTTTGTCATGGAAAAACATTTTTATTTCTTGTAATGCCTATGTAGTGTAAGCAATTTAGATGTTGTATTTTTCAAAATTGCTTAAATTGATCATACCTCCCTTTACATTTGCAGTCAACTTTGCTGTGAGCTTGGGAAGTTGCTTTTTCCTCCTCACCTACTTCCCATGTATTACAATCTATTCAAACTATGAACACATGACATTCAAGCAGAAACTGATTTGGTGCTTCAACTTTAATGTTGGGATGGCATTTGGATTTAAATTCCTAATTGACGCAGAGGCAAAGAGTGAGTAGTGACCTTGTGAACTTTCCTGTATTCTAGAAGATACATAGTTGCTATCTTACTGGTTATTCATAGTTTAAGCTTGATTGCTAAACTGTCCTCCAAAATTATCTTCTACTTTATATTAACATATTAGTGTATGAGTGACTTCACAATCTCCAAAAATTTACTGGGCGTCCAGAAGGGTCCCTTCCTGTTTTTGCTGGAGCAGGTATCATTCCCTACACTGCAGTGATTATGTTTTTCCAAAATTATGTATTCCAGTGAGATTTTAGTATGCAAAGTGTTGAGGAGAGTAACCATCATTCTAATCCATAGATCTGGTTAGTTTTATTGTATTTTACTTTCCTGAATTTTATATAGTTCTTTTTTTCAACTCATTTCCAGTTTTTTCTCTGGTTGGATATAGTGACAGTTCCATGATTACTTAGTCAGATATGCTCTTGGAGTCCTAAATTTTAAGTCTGTAAGATGGTAGTGGACTCACATAGAAACCTCTAGAAAGCAACAACAAGCCACTTAGTTATGATACAGTTGAAGAGCTGCTTTCTATTGTCCATCTGGCATCTAACTGAATGTTTGATAATTTGTCTTAGAAACTGGAATGAAATGGAGTAACATATTCTCACCAGTGGATACGGACAACTTTCTGTTTGCCTTTGTGCTAGGAATGCTTTTAGTTGATGCCTTCCTATATGCCCTTGTGGCTTGGTATATAGAAGCTGTCTTTCCAGGAGAGTACGGTGTTCCCAAGCCATGGAACTTTTTCATGATGGTGAGTATTGATGCCTGTTATTCATAGGTGAATCCTTGTGAATTTATTCTAAAACATCTTGAAAGAAGATCACTAGTCAGTTTTATACCACTACTTAGTCAGTAGACTAGGTGGGAAAACCATTCTTATCTATGTTCCTCCTATAAGAAGCTACTACTGTTTTCCTAATACAACCTGAGCCCTCACACATACATACATACATACATACATGATGTAGGTAAGGTCTTTGATTCCTAAATTATTATTGCATATATCTATAATTATACATGAAGAAACATCATCCATGGGTAAGAGCTGGAAACTAACCAAGTGTACAAATTGTGAGTAATGAGTCCACACACTTACAAGAGTATATTTTAGAAAGGCTATGCATTCTTAAAGAAGGTAGCAACACCAAGACTCTGGACACTAACACAGAGAAGCTTAATCATGCCTAGATCCTCATCACCTTCTTTTGTCTAGATTTCTTACAGTCAGAGCTCCAGCAAATAGTATGAGAATCTTTGGCCTATATGTTGCTCAGAGAAGATGTGATAATGATATAGCAGTCTCTCTATGATGTTAGTTGGCAGTAGTTTCCCTTTACCCCTCTCAAATATTTACTTTGGTGGGGGCAGGGTCTTTTTAATATTATAATTTAATTACACTTTTCATGTTCTTTTCCTCTCTCTCTACACTCTCCTATGAACCCCTCCCTAGTCTTCAAATTCATGACCTCTTTTTAAAAACCTAATTTTTATTGCATATGTATATGTATATACATATATCCCTAAATATAGACTGTTCAATCCATGTAATGCTACCTGGATATAGATTTTCAGGGACGACCTCCTAAAACTGAGTAACCAATTGGTGTGCTTTTCACTGGGGAAGGCCAACTCTCCCATGCCCAGCTTTCCTCGATTGCCTATAGGTCCTTGTATAGGGCTGAGGACTCATGAGCTCCTCTTCCAGTTTGGCATGTTCATTGTTCAGCTCACATTTTAACCGTCATGTTGGTGACTCTATGTGTATAGCTGCTGATATTACTGGGAGATATATTCACATCAAGTCCTCTGATCCTCTTAGAATCTTTTCAGGCCCTCTTCCATGATGTTCTCTGAGCCTTAGCTGCAGGAGTGCTTTATAGATGTATCCATTGAGACTGAGCTCCACAACTCTGTATTGTGTTTAGTTGTACTTTTCTGTTATGTTCTCCATCTGTTGCAAAGAGAAGTTTCTTTAATGAGGGGTGCAGACTGCACATATCTGTGTGTTTAAGGACAAATGTTTATAGATTGTTGTTAGTAATTATGCTGGCTTAGTAAAGTAGTGGCTGTAGATTCTCCTTCAATAACTATGGCTTCACTAACATTGAGTAGTTAGCTAGGTCTCCTTCTTGAGCCAGTTATAAGACCAAGAGAGTTGTTGTTTACCACCAAGGTATATGTGCTACTACTACACAATTAGGGTTATCATGCCAGGCTGGTCATTGATTTCATTCATATCCTGAGTGGGACTGTTGGTTGCCTTACTCCTTTGGAAGCTTGAATGGTGCTTTTTGGTATCATGAAAGCTGGTCCTCAGGGAGAAGACAGATGGGTCAGTTCCAAATAAGGAGACTCTAGGCCCTGTTTCTGAAAAGCATGGTGTCTTCAGCAATAAGACTTTACCTTCTACCTCTGGGAGATAACCAAGGGTAATAGCAATAAGCTGTATGTTTTGGGAGTCTTTTGGATAGCCCTGGCTAACAACTCAAAAGATGGCTTCTCCTGTCTGGTATTGGGATTTTTATAGGTGTTCTTTCACTCTTGGAGAGAGAACCAGCAGCCCAGATGAGAAAAGTTCACTAAAACTATGCATGTATATTTATACATGGAGTTATATATGTTATGAATTTTGTTTTTGTTCTTTTTGGGTAAATAATATTCATGGTTCTTTCAGATATCCTTATTATTATTTAACCCAACTCCCTCCTTCATTTATAGTTACTTCCCTCCCTTTTCTTTTCCCATTTTCCCTGTCAGATCACTTGTATTCTGCTATTCCCCTTTATGCTCCTCCCCCTTGTGCAATTACCTCCTTCACCCTTCCTACAAAGGCCCTCTTTTCCCATTTCCCTGATCAGATCACTTGTACGATGCTATTCCCTTTTCAGTTGCTCCCTAAGCCCCTTTTTGCTGACAACAGTTCTGTTTTACTTTCCTGGTTTCTGTAGTTACTACAGGCTATGTTATGTGTTCACATCTGAAGATTTGGAACCAGGAGCCTCAGATAAGAGAGAACATAGGGCTTTTGGGCCTGGGCTGCCATACTCCATGTGATCTTTTCTAAGCTCATCCATTTATCTGCAAAGATTATGATTTAATTTTTCATTACAACTGAATAATATTCTATGGTGTATGTATACCACATTTTCATTACCCATTAATCAGTTGGAGGCCATTTATGTTGTTTCTACTTCCTTCCTATTGTGAATAGAACAGCTATGAACAGGACTGAGCATTTGTCTTGAAGGTAGAATGTTGAGTTCTTTAGGTATATGCCAAAGACTGGTATAGCTGGGTCATATGGAAGATTTATTTTTAGTGTTTTAAGAATTCTCCACACTGATTTCTATATGGTTGCCGCAGTAGTTTTCAATTGCATCAATAGTGAATGATGGTTCACATTTTCCTCTTTCATTCCCTCTAGCATTTGCTGTCCTTTATTCTGTAGATCTTAATCTTAATTTAATTAAAGGAAGTTTTCTATTTCTTCCTCCCCCCTTTAGCTCCCATTCATAATTTAGTAATGAGTTGTTTAATGTCCTTGAGTTTGTGTATTTCCTAAAGCACTTTGCCATCAATTTAAAGTTTTATTGGATTGTGGTCAGGTAGTATACAAGGAAGTAATTTCAATCATTTTGAATTTGAAAAGATTTGTTTTGTGTTCCAAAATGTGCTCTATTTTTGAAAAGTGTCCATGTGCTCCAGAGTTGAATGTGAATTATTTTGTTTTTAATAGAATAACTGAAGATGTCTATTAATTCCATTTGATATATGATGTCAATTAATTCTGTTTTTTCTGGTTTTTTTTGTCCAGATGACCTGTTTCTTGGAGAAAGTGTTATGTTAAAATCACCTTGTATTTACTGATTGATGTTAATATGTGTCTTTAAACGCAATGATAGATTTTTTAAATAAAGTTGGGCACACTGAGTTTCGTACAAATATGTCTAATAATAATGTTTTCTTTGTTAGCTGTTCCCTTGATTAGAATGAAGTATCCTTTTAAAAATATCTTCTAATGAGTTCTAATTTAAAGTTTATATTTTCAGATATTAGGATAGTGGTGCCTGCTTGCTTCTTGGTCCTATTTCATTGGGTTACTTTTGTCCATCCTTTTATTTTAATGTGGTGCCTAGATTTAATACTAAGATATGTTTCTGGTAGGCAGCAGACAGTTGTATTTTGTTCTTGATCCATTCAGATAGTTTGTGTCTTTTGATTGAGGACTTGAGTTCAGTGATATTTAAAGCTATTACTGAAATGCAAGTATTAATTGTGATCACTGTGTTGTTCAATTTTGATTTGTCTTCTCAGTGGTCCTTTGTGTTTTAATAATTTTGGCTTCATATGTCTTTCCACAGTCTCTCTGCTATGCTAATTTTTCTCTTAAGCCCAAAAGATTGCTTCCTGTGTCTTCCTTAATTTTGGTTTGTTGGATATAATTTTTTCAGACTGCTTATGTTGTAGAAATTTTTTCTTTCTTCAAAAATGGCAGATAACTTTGCAGAGTATATTATTTTACATTGACTGTTGCAGTCTTTTAGGACTTGGAATGGATTGCTCTGGGCTCTTCTGTGAATGGAGTATTTTTCTCTTACAACTTTCAATATGCGTTCTTTGTTATATATACTTATACTTAGTGTTTTAACTATGATATGCCATGGAGATTTTCTTTTCTTATCTATTTGGTGTTTGGTGTGCTTCTTGTATCCAGATGGATGTGTCTTTGCTTAGTTTGGGAAAGTTTTATTGTATGATTTTGTTAAGTAGCTGGTCTATGTCATTGACTTGAAATTATTCTCTTTCATATATTCCTATTATTTGAAGGTTTGGCCTTTGCATGGTATCCCACATTCCCTGTGTTTCTTTTCATATTTTTTGTTAAATTTTCTTGTTCCTTGCTTATTTGGTCTTGATCCTCTATTTTATCATTCAGATCTGATATTCTCTCTTCTTCTTGACTCATTCTACTTGAAAAGCTTTCCTTTCAGTTCTGAGTTTGTTATGGACACAACAGACTGGGAAAGATGAGAGAATGTTGGAATGGGTTAGGATTAGAGGTTGGGAATATATTAGAATTAAATTCAGGTGGACAGAGGGGAATGTCCTGGTGTATATGTTGTGTTTCCTGCTTCAAGGCATACTGTACAGGTAGATCGGTCTCAGTGGAAAGGTGTGAGAGAGTCATGTGGTTTTGTGGCTAGGTGGGGAAGACTCTGGCTCAAGCCTAAGATCCTTCACAGTGAGACAATGGAAGGCCAGACTAGGTTGGTGCATAGGTTGTGAGAACCAGGTTAAATATGGTGGAGTGTAGGAAAAGGTGTGGATGAAGAGGTCAGGAGTGTTTTCAAGGCTAGGTCTGGGCAGAAGCTTAGAAGTTACAGCCCAGGAGGTGTTAGACTAAGCAGTGGTATGGGATGTGGGACCCTGTGGGGGGGGGTCTTGAGGTCTCATGCTGTAGAGGTGTATATGTCCAGACTAGGACTGGGCACTTGCTGTGGGATCTGGGATAAGTCTGGTGGGTTAAGAAAAATAATGAGAATCTGCTTGTAGGGGTTACTTTCAAGGCTAGACCCCAGAGGAGGACATAGGCAGTCTATAGCTAGCTTGCTCTAAAATCTGACCTCAAAAACTGTATGAAGCCCATCTAAGTGCAAATGCTGTTCAGTTAAGGTATTTCCTAGTGTTCCCTTTTTCATGCCACCAGTTATATCAGTTCTATTCTCTTTTAGCGCTCTTACTGGTTTGGAGAAACACCTCAAAGAAATCCCCAAATCACCCAATTTAATGAGAAAATTCGAAGCAAGTATTTTGAAGCAGAACCAGCTGATTTGATGGCAGGCATCCAGATCAAACACCTGCACAAGGTATTCTTTCCCTTCCTCCCTTCCTAATGAAGCTGGAACTTAATTTGTATTCACTGTAAACATTCAATATGATAGATACCAAAATATTCAATAGGTTTTATTTATTTATGTTAATTAAAAAGTCATAGCCATTGCATTTACTTCTCCAGAGAAAGATAAAAATGAATATGTACAGTACTTAAGAGTTGATCCTTCTACTAGAAGACAATCAGATTCCCTATAACCTGTGCCATGTAGTCTATATATGCTGCTATTTTAAAGTGAAACTAATAGAGTTTTGTGACTTAAGTGGGTAAACATTAATTTCTATTTGCTAATATTTTCCTTCATCTATTGTGATCCATTTTTCCTGGGTGGGTGTTGGGGGAGGGTGGAGGTGACACTTGGATCTATCAGTATTGCTGGGTTTCTGTAGGCATGCAGCTCAGGGGATTCATGCCATCTGGGTTTTTCTTCCTTCTCAAGGGTCTGCATAAGCTTGAGATCTGAGTTCCTGACTCTACAGTCTGAACACACTCAGGAGGATTGAGAGTACTTATTTTCTTATAGACCTTTCCCAGCTTCATTATAATACAAGAAGTCTCTGTTTTGTTTTTATCAACCTAAGTGCAAAATTCAGCTTTTTCCCAAGTCTGCTCCAGAACTACAAACATTTCAATAAACTTTTATGTGACTGTTAGTAACATGTAATATAGTTAAAGCTAGAGGCAACTTACCAAGGAGCACACAGGCTGTGACCGTGTTCCCAAATGTATTTACCTGAATCTTCTACAGTTTTCTTTACTTTACTTTCCCCACCCTTTGCTCCTAAGAATTTCCTCTCATGCATACACAAAGCACCTCACCCTTCCTCATACTTCTCCTACACTTGCATATCCATGATAATGACAATATTTAAAAGAACTAAATGTCTTGTATCTTCTTCATTCATTCATTCTTTTTTTTCATTCGTTCATTCTTGTTCCTGGTGATTCAGCAGTAAAAACCTCAGAAAAAGTCCATACTCTCAAGGACTTTCATTCTAGTGTAAGTGAAAACATCTTAGCAATTAAACAAATAAGGTTATTATAACCTATGCTGGTGTCATTGGAAAAAATAAAAACTGTTAATGATACAACAAATTAAAAATAGAGTGGGGAGAAGATATTCATCTGATTACCCAAGGAAACCTGGCCATTGTGGATGCTGACTGCCCTTCTCAACTGTTATCTCTGTTGAAAAAGACCACGTCAGCCCAGATTAGATGCATTTCTCCAGGACATCTATCAGTAGCTGTTTGAAGTGGAGGCATGATGTCTCAGCTTGCTGTCCTCTAGCCTGGCTATACATCCATCACCATCTACAGTTTGGAATTGGCACTGTAGAGACTTGCTTATCAGTTTTGAGATTCAATGACTAGAAGAAATGGATATTAGTGGATTAACTCACAGACATTGGAGAGAGTATAGGACAATCCAGAGTCTGTTTGTTTAGTTTGCTGATTGGTGGTAATTAAAACAACAAAGGAATGAATAGGATTATTCATGGAAATATTGTACACCTACTGTGAAATTCTAAAACTCACCTTGTATCTTCAAAAAGATTTTCTCTCTTTGCTATTTCTCCTTATTATACTCTATTTCCCAATAAGATTAATGCACAGTCTTATTTCTTCTATATAAAGAGTTGCTGTGTGTACTTGTTCTTCTAAAGTGCTTATGAAGGCTACATAGTTAACATTTATGGGTTTCCCCCAACAGGAATTCAAAGGGGGTAACACCACCAAGATAGCCATTGAGGATTTGTCTTTGAACTTTTACGAGGGACAGATCACTGTTCTTCTAGGACACAATGGGGCAGGAAAATCCACTACTCTTTCCATCCTCTCAGGTTGGTGTTTGGCTCTGTTGAGTAGGTGTCCTTACCCAGATATTGGGGATAAAGCAATGAAACTTGCATGCTATGGTTTAATAGTCCACTTTGTTTTCAAATAATTTAAAAACTTAAAAGTTAGTTCTGGGGGGAAGTCATCACATTATGACTAAAAGATCATGAAGAATACAGTACATTTCTTAGTATGTATGTGTCTAAGAACAGAGCACCAAAAATCCTCAAAAACAAAATTGAAAGATTTGAAAAAGCAACAGATACACTTGCATTTAGAGACTTCAGCACTACTCCTGCAGTCACTGATGGAGACAGTAGATGGGACAGCCATGAGAATGCTGGGAACTTAACCACTAGGCCCAATAACAGCTAATCAAACAATTCCCTATGTGCTGGTACATCAGATCCTAGGCTGCCCAAAGGAGTAGAGAGAGCTAAGAAGTGTGAAATGTTCAGGCAGGAAGAAAATTATTCTAAACTGAAATATGGATTTTTAAGAAGGTTTCAAGAGTACCAAATATGGTAAAACCATTGGTAAATATAAAAACAATCTAAATCTTTTTATATATACATTTTCCTTTTGAATCTATCAAATACTGAAATAAAAACAATATTCAACTTTAATGTTCAATATTAAATACGCAAACAGACAACAACCTGGTGATGATGAGGATACTCAGTATTTAGAGTTACTACAGCTGTGTGTGCATGTGTATGGCTTCTAGAAATCAATGCCCTGATTCACTTCTCTTCCTTTGCTGATATATTTGAGATGGGTTCTCACTGAAATCAGAACCCACTGTTTCAGCTATTATAGCTAGTCTGGGAGCCTCAGGGATGACTTTGTCCCACCTCAGCCCCTACTCCTCTTCTACCCGTCACATCCTTTTTGTGCTGGGTTTATAGGTTATACCCCTGTACCTGGGTTTTATGTGAGTACTGGGACTCCAAACTCGGCTTCACGTTTGTACACCAAGCATGCAAGCACCTTACTAACCAACCCATCTTCTAGAAGACTTAAGAAAGAAAAAAAGGAGGAGGAGCAGGAGGAGGGAGAGGAGAAACTGGGAGGAGGAGGAAGAGCAGGAGGAGGAGAACCAAGAAAAGGAGTACAGGGGGAGGATGAGGAGAGAGAAAATTGAGGAGGAACTAAGTGTGACTTATAGGAGAAGTACAGGAACCCAAGTAAAAAGTACATTATTAGAAATTAACAGTGTGAACTGGAAGAAGAAAGAATCAGTGAATTTGAAGAAAGATCGATAGATACTATATGAGTAACAGAAATGAAAATTGACAGCATCAGAGAAATATAGGTACTTTTATGTCCACTGAATGTATGTGTTTTATCAGCGTCAGATGGAGAAGAAAAGGAGAAAGTAGGAGAAAAGTATTTTAGAAAATTAAAGTTGAAAATTTGCCAAATTTGTTGATAATATCAAATGACTGATTCAAGAAATCAACAAATCATCAATAAGATAAATTGAAGTTCATACCCAGCATGTTATAATAAATTCTGAAACACAAAGACAGTGAAGATGTTGAATGTCTCAAAAGTGTCACTCACCATGAGCCACAGAGCCCCTGTGAAACTAAGAAGTGACTTTTATCAGACACAGCACAGGTCAGATGTGATTGAGATAACGTATTTAAACTGATAAAAGAAACAGAAGTGAACATGAAAGAATGACTTTCCCAGATGAATTTATTTCAAAAAGACTTCATTCCCAGAAATACTAAGAGTTTCTCAGGCTAAATCTAAGGAAATGCAGCAAAATTTATCCAAAACTATTCAATTTAGTCTCAGGCAGATTTTTTTTTGGACAAAGGCAGAAAGAAGCCACATTCTTTTTTTATGTTGTTATATTTATTTTGTTGTTTTTTAATTTTTATTATTTATTTTTAAATTTAAATTAGAAACAAGGTTGCTTCACAAGTCAGTTCCAGGTCCCTCTCCATTTCCCTCACCTCCTCCTGTGCGGAGTCTCCCCCAACCCCCCCCCAATATCCCTTCATTTCCCCAGAGAGGGTGAGGCCCTCCATGGGGGTGTCCATAGTCTATCATTTCATCCAGGAAAGGGCCTAGACCCTCTCCCTAGAGTTCAGGGTGAGAGTGCATCTCTCATTGTTGGATGGGAGTCCAAAGTCCATTGTATACCCTGGATAAATACTGATCTACTGCCCAAGGCTCAACAGATTACCTAGGCCTCCTCACTGACACCCACATTCAGGGGGTCTTGATCAGTCCCATGCTGGATTCCCAGGCATCAGTCTGGGATTCAAGAGCTAACCCTTGCCAGGTCAGCTGTTTCTGGGGGTTAAACCAGCCCAGTCTTAATCCCTTTGGTCATTAGTCCTCCCTCTCTGTTACTGGCTTTCTTGAAGAGACCTCTTTACCAAAACCTCACAAGGCCAGTCTATAGGACAAATACTAATATTTTTCTCTTCTAGAACCTCTTGATCTAAGAACCAATAGTTCCAGCCACCCTCAGCACCACTGTCTTTCATGTTCCTGCTAGTATAGTCTGTTAAACTCCACTTAAAGCATTCCACGGATTTCCTAACCATAGTCCCAAAGTCCATATTCCTCCAACCAAAAACATGACCAGACCTATCACAACAATACTCCAGTCCCTGGTACCAACTTCTGTCTTAGTTAAGGTTTCTGTTGAAATGAAGACATACCGTGACCATGGCAACTCTCATAACAGATATTATTTAGTTGTGGCTGTCCTTACAGATTCAAAGGTTTAGTCTATTATTTGTCATAGCAGAAAGCATGATGGCTCATGGGCAGACATGGTACTGGAGAAGGAGCCAAGAGTTCTACATCTGGGCATGGCTTGAGCATTTGAATCTTAAAGTCCACCTTCAGTGACATACTTCCTCCAACAAGGCTACACCTATTTCAATAAGGCCACAACTTCTAATGTTGCCACTCTTTGGTGACCAAGAATTCAAATCTATGATCCCAGAGGAGCCATTATTGTTCAAACAATAAAAATTGTTAAAGAAGAAGGGACATGTAACAATCTCTACTAATGTATTTTCACTGTTTCCTTAATAAGCAAAATGTACCACTACATCATAGCTGGTAACACATGATTATACAGATGTCATGTATAATCAATAGTATCAGAAAGAAGGGAGGGAGAGATATGCAGAGATCACAATCATTAAGCTGTCTGGAATTAAATTTGAAATAGCTCCAAAACAACTACAAAGATAAACACAACCCGTTGGCAGTCATGAGTGAGGGTATATGCCTGTAACAAGGTAGAGGCAGGCAGATAAGCAGTTTAAAGTCATCCTCACTATATACCAAATTCAAGGCATCCAGGGATACATGAGACCCTATCTCAAACAAACAAACAAGCAAATGAGCAATAGTGAGAAAAGAATGAAAGGAACAAAAATATTAGGATAAGAACTGTTTATCCGATGCAAAAGAAAGCACCAGTGGGCCTAGAGGACTAAAGAGCACAGGCACAAAATCAAAGGAAGGTTGCAGCTGGAAACCCAAGCATATGAATGACTGTATTAAATATAGACTATTTACTTCAAAATCCAGGAGGCATCCAGGAGAAATAACAATGGTCTGTGTTGTTTCAGGTGTCTCTTAGACACCCCTGACAACAATGCTGGAGAAGGTTTCTCATATCTGATCTGGGGTTTTCATTACGTAGTCTATGGCTCCTGTGGAAGAGCATCATTATCCCAAGTGGCATAACTTTATTTAAAATAAAGTGATACATATACACATATATACATGATTTTAGATAAATATAAATGTATATGATTCCCTGTGTCTTTTCTAAACATCCTTAATGTTTTGTTCTCAATGCCCTCTCTCTTCCCTTACAGTTAAATCCCTCCCCCACTTTTCTCAGCCTCCCCTTCATAGTGCTTGCATCCTGCCCTCCCACATTCTGGGACTCCTCCCCGAGACACCGGACCCCTTGTGTCCTGGCTTCTATGGTTACTGTAGGTTACATATTCACATTTGTCTTTCTGGGTTGTTGAAGATAGCACATACTTTGGACACAGGATTTGAAGGTAATGAGCTGGAAGTGACCCTTGAGCCTCCTCCTAAAGGACTAGATTTCATAGTATCAGAAGGGGATATGTAAGCTGTCACTCTGACTGTTTCAAAAAATAATTAATTAATAGGGAATCCAGCAAGTCCATTACTTGAGAGACTGGGGTAGGAGGATGTCTTGAAGCCAACACACCACTCTGAGCAACATAATAAGATCCTTTCTCAGGAAATATCTGAGTTATCACATTTAAAGTAATATTTCTCCTTATTAAAATTAGCCTCTCACTACAACTGCCTAAGACTGTAGAACTGTCTGAACCATTTTGAAATTACTTTAAGTGACTGTACTTTTTTAAGTTCTTCAAGGTTAACAGCTTTACAGTGTGGGTTTTCCAGTTTAAAAGTTATGTGCCCAAATCTATTGCAGTGAGGAGATTGCACTATGAATAGTAACTGTTGACAAGTGGCTGATGGTGGTACTAAATTGTTCCCATGTTACACTTTCAAAACTCTTTATCACTCCAAGTGATTTTCCCATCTCCAGTGAATGTTAAAAAATCGCAACATTCAAGTAAACAGAAAAAAACTGTAAAATATTTCTAATATGATCCCCAAAGCAGCAAACAAATATCTTTGTCATCCATATTAGTGAGCAATCCATGTGTATTTTAGTCACAAAGGCTATTCTGTTTTGTTATCTGTCTAATTCTAGGTCTCTATCCCCCAACCAGAGGAGAGGCCTATATTCATGGATATGACATATCACAGCATATGGCACAAATCAGGAAATCCTTGGGCTTGTGTCCTCAGCAGAACTTGTTGTTTGATCACTTGACAGTGTCAGAACACCTTTATTTCTACTGTAGGGTGAGCCAAGGATATCTCTTTTTCCTCCTCATTCTGTTCAGGTAGATCACCAAGTACTAATATTCTTATTCTTATAAAGTTCAATAAATGATTTTAGATGAATTTTCCTCTAAGCTTAAGGACTGGAAAGGGGCCGGTAAACCACTCCAGAGTTGATGTAAGGAAGAAGCTACTGTGAGATACCTATAAGATCCAGAGGTCAGGAGGACTGGAGTGAAACATTACCTTTGGGACAGCTCTACTTGTGAACCCATAGATAGAGCCAGTCAATACTCCAGCACAGACTGCAGAGGGGCTAGTAAAGCCCCACCTCTAGAGGAGGAGCTTTGGCAGTTGATTGCTGCTGAGGGAAAGTGATAGCTGATAGGTGATTCATTCTCCAGTGAACCGCCCCACATGCATTCACAGACAGACAGCATGACTAGACTCAGTGGCTTATGAAAGCTAATGTGCAGTTGGGAGGGAGACATGGCAGGGAGTGCTGAGAAGAGTCAGAAGAGGAGGGGAAGATTGATATGATCAAAACATATTATCTATACATACGAAATTCTCAAAAACAGAAAATAATTTTTAAAAGAAACTTCTAAGACTAAAATTGAAAGTTCCATGCAAACTATGCCTCCTTCTTTTAGGTAAAAGGAATACCTCAAAAGATGTGTCTTGAGGAAATTGACAGCATGCTGTCAGCTTTTAATCTACTGGAGAAACGGGATGCATTTTCAAAGTCACTGAGTGGAGGCATGAAGCGCAAACTTGCCATCATTACAGCACTGCTAGGGGGCTCCAAGGTAAAGGGACAAGCCAGTTCTGTTCTACAGCAGGTTTAGAAATCCAAGTGATACAAATCAGGAAGCTGACATAGATTTAACACTTTGAAAGAAGCTCCCATGGAATTCGCATTGTCAATCTCATTGGTATAAAATGATCATGGGCTTGGTTTTAGTACAGAAGTCCTAGTTTTACATAAACTTTCTATCTTTGCTCAGTTGGACATCTGGCTTAAAAATCAAAGTAAGAGCAAGCCCAGTACTGGTAGACACCCATGGGACCAGTGCATATTTACTTAGTCATTGAATTATTCTGTTTCTAGGTGGTGATACTTGATGAGCCAACATCTGGCATGGACCCAGCCTCAAGGAGGACCACCTGGGATCTCCTTCAAGCATATAAACAGGGCCATACCATCCTACTGACCACCCACTATATGGATGAAGCTGATGTGCTGGGTGACCGCATTGCTATCATGGTCCAAGGAACCTTGCGGTGCTGTGGCTCTTCAGTCTTCCTGAAAAGACTATATGGTTCATTCCCTTTGATTATTCTTACAATGTTGTTGCCTTAATAATCTTTTAACTTAATTCCCATTGATGTTGTATATATAGCCAAAATTTGAGTGATTCCAATATTATGTTCAGCTAACATTCATCTGTAAATCCTTTGGATGGTGATTCTGTTTTCTTCAAAATTATCTCCCACTTCTGTGATTTTTGTAATGTTCAGTGTTGGCATTATCTAAAGAATTTGTCCATCAATGAAATTATGACTACATACAGAAATATAGAAAATGAAATCAGAGGGGGATAGATTACTTTCTAATCTCCCTGGTGATATTTTTTGTGTAATTCACTGTCTCTTTTAGTGTATGCTGCTTAATTCCCTCACAATTCTGAAGTTTCCAGCCTTTTTCTGTTACTGATTTATTACTTCATCCTGTTTTTGTCTGATAAGATATTTTGTCTATCTTTTAACATCTACACTTAATTTGTAGTTCTGTCTTCTATTCTGGAGATGGTCCCGAGATCACAGAATGGGCATTTTGCTGTGTTAGGGTATTCCCTACTTCTGTTTTATGTCAAGCTTCTCTTATTTCAACGTGAAGACCTGTTACATTTCTCTCTAGATATGCCTAATGCTGGTGAACTCTCAGATTTTACTTACCTGGAGTGCCTTAGTTTCTGGTTCACTTCCAGTTGTTTTTGCCCCTGACTAGGCATTATTTCATGCTACTTAGAATATCCAAAACCTTTTGACTGGTTGCCAAACTTTATGTGCTATGTTGTTGGATGTGTAGACTTTTGTTGGGGAAATGTCTGTCAAGAGTTTTGTGCTCCATTCCAACATCCAGTTGGAATATTTTGTGCACCATTGAGGTATGATTTTCACTTTTGCTAATGTGGGTATGGGGTACCATTCATTAAATATATTTCAGTTCTATTGCAGAAGCATGAGCCCCATGGGGTCTTAATTAAATTTCCTGGCTGATCATCACCGATTCTCCACTTTGGTTTAGCTATGTAAGCTCCAGTCTTTATGTAAGGTAACAAAGGGACAAAAAGGTAAATCCAACTACATAGAGTTCCTCTTGGTGTTTATATAGCCTGTCACTGAGCAAAGGCTAACAGAGACACCCTTATGAGGTTTCTGTGGTTACTTCTTTTAATTTTTATTTGTATGTGTATGTGTTATATATGTTGTGTGTGTGCTGTGCGCATGCTCATGTGCTCATATGTAGAGACCAGAGGAAAACTTTAGAGTGTCTTCCTCTATTGTTCTCTGCCTTATTCCCCTGAGACAAGGTCTCTCATTGAACCAGAATCACATAACTATCTTCCAGGATCTGCCTGTCTTCACCTTCCAACTCTGGGGTTATAGGCAAGTGTGCCATGCTTAATGTTTTTGTTGGTGCTAGTTCTCACACATGCACAGAAAGTGCCCTTGTCCACTAAGCCATCTCTCCAGCTCTCATTTCAAGGTTATCTTGCTACAGAGCTCTGCATTCAAATTGTCGTCACAGCTTGTAGCTGTAGATTTAGTCTTTCAACTTCTCACATCAGGTGTAGCACTGGAGGCTGTTGGTATTTCCCTTTGCTGCACCTCCAAGCCAAGGTGGCATGCTTGAACATCTCATCTCACCTCCATCTCACAGGCATGGATGCCCCTTGGCTAACTCTTGTCTGCAGACCAAAGCTGTGCTTTCAATTCCCATTTCTTTCAGATGTTCATGGTGGAAGTTCTGTTAGGACGTACTTACATTGTCAGGGTCATGACCTAAACTAATCCTCATTTATTATGAATGTTTTCATTGGATAGGTAATTCTTGCTTGACAGAATTTTGATCAAATTTTCAAGATGTAATTTTACAAGGACATCTTAAATTTTCTAATTATTTTCTACTTTATGATTAACTGAGATTTTCCACTTGTGCTATTCTCTATTTTCTTACACTTCACTATTTGCATTCCCATTTGGATCACTTTTAGTGATCTTTTTTCAGGGATATTGATTCTTTCTTTTCTTCTTTCTACTTTGCTGCTGAGACCATTAAGTGACTTCTCTATTTGTACTTTCTACTGTTTCCATTGGCTTCCTTTTATAGTTTTCATCAGCCTGCAAAATGTCTGATTGACTCAACACCTTGTTTATCTATTTCTAGTAGACCGACGATTATATTTATCATGGTATTTTAGTCTTTATCCTATAATTTCTACATCTAGGCCAGTCTCTGCTTCTAGCTTTAATAATATATATATTATATTTAATATAATATATATGCTTGCTTGTTTATTGGCATGGCTTATAATTTTTATGCATGAGTAGAAACTAAAGTATGTAATATTTATCTCAAAGAAGCATATACCTTTATTTCTGTCAAGCTATATTTATGAATGATAAAGTCAATAGAATGTATATTTGGGCAATCCTGAAATGTGGTACAGCTTTGTTTGTATTCTGCTCATCACTGTCTTCAAATGTTTTAGGAGGGAAATAGAATGTTACTGTTAAAGAGAGCTTGAGACCTACATATAGGAAGATGGTTCTCCCTTTAGGCTGTGACCCAACCACAGGCCTTCTAACTGGCATATCCTCTTTGATTTCCATACTCCCCAACCCCTGTCAATTTCTTCAGTACCCTGGGGCTCACTGGCTCTCTTCTACTCTCTCTTTGCTCCTTCTCTGCTACCCTCTTCCTTTCTCAAAGGACTCTTGTCAGGTTATGGGCCCAGATACCCCAGAGACATTTCCCTTAGTTCTACTGTCCAAGCCTAGGGTACTAGAATGTCGTTGCTAAGAGAATAAATCCTAGAGTTCCATGGAGGGATTTCCCTCCATACCCTATCCCACACCTAGCTTTAGGAAAACCAATAAAGAAGGAAGACAATAAGGTGGATGAGTGAGAGGAGAAAAAGGAGGAGACACAGGGTGCAGGGAAGAGATGATAGAATATAAAAATAGAAGATCTCTCTGATGTGAAGATCTTTGAAGGAAATTAATTTTATCCAATTTATATAGCTTCTGGTATATAAATGTGTGTCCAGGAATTATCCGCTTGATGAATATTAATCTTGATTTCTCTAAGTCAGGTAGATTCTATGTTATCTCTGCTCTATCTGGTTTTATAATCTAGATAATTATTAATCCATTATAGGCCTATTTACAATTATATCATTAATTATTATTATAGTACACAATGCCATGCTTCTTAGAGTTGTAGTCAAATAACTTGTGACATGCTCTATCTTCTTCTAGTTTACACAAACCACAAAAAGCCAGGTATGGCCTCATTAGGATATGGTAAGTACAAAACCTTTTAATTTGGTCTTCTGAATGCATTTTCTCAGGTGTTGGGTACCACATAGTCATGGTGAAGGAACCTCACTGTGACATTGATGAAATCTCAAAACTGATCCATTACTATGCATCAACAGCCACCTTGAAGACTAATGTTGGAAATGAATTATCTTTTATTCTACCCCAAGAATATACTCACAGGTGTGGATCTAAAGAATGCCAATCAGTAGATTTTTAAATAGTCAGAAATAATTGTTTTTTTCTCGTTTCTTCCTGATTAGCAAATAAAGTTTATTTAAAGAGACAAAACTTCTATCACAGCTGCCACTTGCACTGAAAAGAGACAGGCACCACTTGCTTATTATAGTTTCCTGGGGTTAACTGGTGATATTGGGTGTTTTGTTGTCCATAGAGTCAATGTGACTACTAGTACATGGAGTGAAGTAAAGTACTAAGATAATGAAAAGGTAGTGGTAAAGTGATTTGCTAGCATGTACAGGATCTAAATTCAGTTTCATATCCACACATACAAACTCCACCAATACCAATAATATTAGCCTTAAAAACTAAGTGAAATGATACATACCTGCAATCCTAGAATGAGACATGAAATAGATTATGAGTTTGAAGCCAACATTAATCATAAAGTGAGACATTCTCTCAAAAATATAATGAAATTAACCAGGACAGTTTAAATGGTGGCTCTTGGAGTGAAGATGACAAAAATTCACCAGGAATAGGCAATTGGTGTGTCATCCAGCAGTGTTCATGCCTCCAAAGAATAGTGACTCTCCTTTCTCTATCAGCCATCAACTGTCTCCTCATAGAGCATCTTAATAGTTTTATTAGAAAATCAAAATGATATGTCTCCAAGAGAAAAGTATCAAGGAAGCAATTTACTACAGCAGTTTGTTGTTGTCTCGCTTTTTCTGTTTGTCTCGCCTTTCTGAATTAACAGAACAGAAGCATGAAATTATAACCAGCATTGACATGTTAGTGAGGGGAAATCACTTTCAAATAAAAAAAGTAAGTATGAAAATCACCTCCTTTAGTCCCAGCCTGTCGTCTTCTCCTACTTGTAGGTTTGAAGCTCTCTTTTCTTCTCTGGAAGAGAATCAAGAGAACCTTGGCATTTCTAGTTTTGGTGTCTCTATCACTACCATGGAAGAAGTTTTCCTTAGGTTAGCAAGCGTCCATAGGAAAAGGGAAAGCCTCAGAGGGAAAGACAATTGCAAACTTCGACACTGCATGCCTTAGAAATTTAAGCATGGTCAGGCTTGGAGGTGTGCTGGTGCTTGGGAACTAACATCACTCTTACTTAGTGGGTTGCCATTATACAATGACTAACCCGAGGGGCCTTTGGATTCAGGGGTTGCAACTCATATTCTTTAAGCAATGGACAGTCAGATAAGGTTGAAATGACAAACTTTTTTTTTAATATAGGGTCAGTCACATGGAAGATTCAAAATCAGATAACCAAGATACTCAGTCACCCTCAGTGGGGAGCAAAGAGAATAAGAATAAGGATGTCCCAAGCAGCATGAGAGGAGGCTTTCCCATTAAAGGTGAAGACCTGGCCATTGTGTTTAACACCGGGGTAAGAATCTTTACAAAGAAATAGCTGCCTAAAGCAAGAGTTAGGATTTAAGAGTTTTGTTTTCTCTTAATTCATGAACCAAAAGAACATACTGTTCTTAGCCACTAAGAACCAATACAGTGTGGAGCAGTTGGGACCCCAGCCTACTGAGTGTTTAAATGTAGAGGGATGGACTCTAGAAAACACATTATCAGCTATTTACTGTCGCTGCCATTATTCTGAAATTCTTTTGTTTTCTTAATTTTTTTTCCAAATTGAAAACCCAGAAACTCAACTGCTACTTCAAGTTGGTGTAAGCATACCAGAGAGTCTGATTTTTCAAATTATCAACTAGTAGTGTGTTCTAAGACTTTCAATAGGAGTAGTTCCTGTATCTGAGATTGTTTCTAGACAAGTGAGGTCCTCATCATGGGAAACCTGTTTGGACTGCCAAACATTTCTTTCCTTGCTCTTGCATCCTGGTCATAGTGGTTATCAAGAGTCAGGAAAAATCATTCTGTTAACATTTTAAGTATTATATACAACATTAAACTTAAGCACTTCACATAATATGCTATATCAGAAGTTAGTCAGATCAATGTAAATCGATAACAAATGTTGAGGGTCACATGATCTCTGTCACCATCACTCAACTATCATTGCACAAGAAGCAGCCACAAGAGCATAGGAACAATGTGATGAGCTGCATTCTAACAGAGAGTTATTTACACAAAGGTTGTGGTTTGTTGTCCCTTGCCTTAGACTAACAGATGGATAATCATATTATTGAATGCTACAGCATAGGTTTGGAGCCTCCTCCAAGAACTAACTTACTTACATAAGCTGTGTGTGCTTAAATTGTGCGTATTTATGCCATAAAGCTTTAGCATCACAAAATTTCAGAACACCAATGTCAATGAATTTCAGTGTGAATGCTGTATCAAGGTCTAGAGGTTGCAATAATTCTGTTTCTCTCTTCTTTGCCTAGTGTTCCCTCTACTATCAGCAGTTCCATGCCATGTTCATAAAGAGGTTGATGTATAATTGGCGAAACTGGAGGGTGCTTTTGGTACAGATACTGGGACTTGTTATCTCTTCTCTCTTTCTCCTGAAGTCTCATAACCTTAGATATGAAGATGAGAAAACAAGGCAAATGAATTTGAGTGAATATGGTCAAACCATTGTGCCTTTTTCTATTTCTGGAAAATCTAGTTTGACGACAAGTCTCTTACTACACCTTGAGAATATGCTAAAGCCTGGTGGCCACAAACTTAAGGAAGTACAAGGTAAGGCTAACTTAGAAAGAACAGAAAGTTGTCTTTTCAATGATTTTCCTGGGTCACTTCCAAAGAAAGGTCATAACTGTAACATGTTAACTTGATCCATTCTTTTCCTGATACTCATTATACCACAGAGACAATTAAACAATAGCAATGTCTTTATTAAAGCTACTGGTCTCAAAAATTAGTTGGTATTAGTTACACTTTGTGAACATTTACTGTTTCCCTCTAGTTAAACACACACAATAGATAGATGATAGATAGATAGATACATAGATTGATTGATTGATAGAAGAAAGTGCCTAAATATAATTTTTTATGAAATTGGGCATAGTCCTACTTTTTGGGAACAATGAAATACAGCATGGAATTGTGGCCTCCAGTTCTGAACTTCAGTTCTTTTGTAGTAATAACTAACTGTTTAATTGGAGCCTCCAGCTC
Organism: Mesocricetus auratus; assembly: GCF_017639785.1. Lineage (NCBI taxonomy): Eukaryota > Metazoa > Chordata > Mammalia > Rodentia > Cricetidae > Mesocricetus > Mesocricetus auratus. The sequence continues at coordinate 78,828,309 of NW_024429182.1, read as the reverse complement.
ATCCCTGTCCAGTCTGGAAAGCCCCATTCCTCTCTTTCTCTCTCCAAACCCTGACCACTCAGCAAGTCTCCAAACAAAAGAAAGGTGCCAAAAGCCCAGTTCTGCATTCTTTGTGACTATTGCAACTTCCTCCTCTGATGTCTCCAGCTGCCAAGTTCCTGCCTATGTGCTCAGCTTTTGACTAGACTTGGGCACAAACCCAGCTTGTGGCAGATACATCATCACCCCTTGCCTACACTCTATAAAATCTCCCTGTTTTAGTTCAGGGCACAACTTCTCTGACCTTATTCCTGGAGGTGAAAGAACCGACCCAGAAGTTGCTTTGCTCAATATACCTGTTGTTATACTTTTTCAATTGGCTTGATCTGGCTTACTGTATCAATGGAGAAACTTATTATGTGGGGGTGGGGTGGGGAACAGAAAACCTTTTTAATATCGGAAACAAACCTGAAGACTGTGGGGACAGGCTACTAAAAACATAGCAATAAAGTTTATATTTTCTCTGCTGAATACTTTTCATTTAATTTGAGAAATCACCATATTCAGTAGATATTTTTACTACTTTTTAACAAATAAGCTTTAATGACATTTAAAGAAGTCAACTATTTTGCCCCAGACAGAAGATGCAGATGTGGGTTTAACCTGATCTGCCTTCATCTATAAACCACTCAATATAATACACTACCTCTCTGAATATAAATTATGTTCTCTTTCAAATGTAATAATTTCTTCCCAGATGGGTAATATTTTCTTCACTACCTGATGGATACTGTTCCTTTGGTGAACACATATTTTTTTGGGATAAGCAAAGCCATTTTGTTTTGTTCCTCTCTCTCCTTCAGGTTTTGTTCTGAAGTATGAAAATATGCTTAAGGATGTTAACTGTTCTTTTAAAACATAATCCCAGTGGAACAACTTACAAATCATAAATTGGCTGATTTTAAAAAATGTTCTTATTCTTTTTCTTCACAATGATAGATGTGCTGTCCCTAATGTAGTCTTCTAATCCCATCTCTCTGAAGGCTGAGGAAGAAGGATCACAAATTGACATTTGAAGCATGCATATTTCTAATTTAAATAAAAAAGGAAAAACTTGACACATCAATTTTTAAGTTTTTTTCTAATTATCTTAGTCATGGAAACTTTAATAAGTATTTTTATTAATTGTTGTATTGTCTCTCTGTTTTAAACTTCATATCATTATAAAAATTGCTATTTATGGTAAAGAATTGACATTAAATCCTTTAGAACTTGCTCTCTCTTTGCCATAGACAATAGAAAACTGTTTTCCAGTGGGGAAAGAGGTTTCTAAGTAATCTTGCATCTGTTTTTTAACTTCTGAAATGATCTATGCCTTAGCAACACTAAACATTTTTAACTCTTGAGAATTTCATACAGATGTACAGCAAAATATAAAACACCCATTTTCCCACTCAAATTCATCCCATATCCTCCCAACATGTCCATCTCACAACAATATTTCTTTATAGCCCATTAAACCAATCAGTGCTTCCCATATGTGCATGGGTGGTAGCAGCCACTGGATCATCGGAAGCCTACCAGTGGCCAGATATTCAAAAAGTAATTTCTGTCCCCTAGAAACTATTAATTGCTAATAGCTCCTCAGTAAAGGATGAGGTCTAGAGATCATCTCCCCCGCCCCTCTATGTTGGAATTCTGACTTTATCTTGTGAAGGTCTTGTGCAGGAAGTCACAGCTGCTGTGAATTCATGGATTCAATGGCTGCATCATGTCCAAAAGACAGCCTTTCACAGCTCTCCTCCCTATCCTCTGGCATTTGCATTCTTTCTGCCTCTTCTTCTGAAATGTTCCCTGAGCCATGGCTAGAAGGTTAATACAGATGTCCCATATTTATTAGGCCTGAGCCTGAAAGCTCTTATTCTCCGTACAATCATCAGTTGTACATCTTTACATTGACGGGTACCCACTACAAAATGAAGCTTCTCTGGACAAGGTTGTGTGACCTCAAGTCTATTGGTATAAACATATTTAGACATTAGCTTGACAGTATGACTTTTTAGCAAAGGAAAAATAGCAAATTTTTTCCTAGGGCCTATTACCTCCCACTCCATGAACTTTTGACCAATAATTCAGTACTATGCATCAAATTCCCTCCTGTGGAGCAGATCTCAAATTTAATCCTGAAGTGATTATTACTCCATAAGCAATCATGGCACTACTGTGCAGTGGTTATATCTTGTAGCATGCAGTCCAGTGCTGGATGAAACTATTGATGTCTTTCTTTTCCTTAGGAGTCTCTACAGCATCTTCCAGCAGTATGGAGGCTAGCTAATAGGGAGGAGGTTTCCTGGCCCATTTTGGGAATTGATTTTTCTCTGTCCTGTATCTAAATGTGTAGCATCTTCAATGATATGGACTTATTGTGATTTTATTATGGGTGATCAAGGGCTGTACTGATTTGGAGACGTATGGGACTTTGCTGCCCAATAACTTATAGGTAGTCCAATAAGTGATTCATGTTCTGCATTGAGATTTATTTCCTGTCAATTCTGGGAGTTATGCAGCCCTGTAAATTTTTTAAGACTCACCATAAATTGGGTGAGTGTAAGCTCTTGAAAGGTATTCAAGCACCACAGTAACTCAGGAAGCACTCCCTGCCTTCCCAGACTGAACAAAACTGTCTTCCCTTCATCCATTTAGAAGCATGTCTCATTTGCGGGTTTCATCACACCAAACTACAACTGTGAATTAGTCATCTGCCTCTCAACAGAAATTATGAGGAGTTCAGAACCTCCTCTGAATCTCTAGATCCTAGCCCAGTTCCCTTCACATAACAAGCATACAGAGCAACATAATCTCAGCATACTCAGTATGGGGAAAACACTGGGAAAGGGAGAGACTACAGCTGAGGTGTTACAGTAGCAGGCTAGGCAAGGGAGCAAGAATAATAGGGCTAGAGGAAAGAGGGTGTGTTCAAAAGATACATCTTAGGTGGATTGAATAGATTTGTATTCTGTCTTTATAAGTGGAAGAGAATCAGAATAAGTACCATTTAGCTTTATTATTTTGCTAATATTTTATTTTGTGATTTATGTAGGTTTACAAGATATTGAGAGGCCTTGTGCACTGATGGTAACCTCTAGTAAAGCTACAATATGAGAATGGAATCAGGTTATTGAAATACCTCTCCTTTCCTTCCTGTTGCCCTTATTACCACACTAACTTCCTGTTTATTCCCACCCATATCCCTGAAAACTACTAGTCTCTATTCTGTTTCTGTAGATTGATCATTCAAGAGTGATAAAAAATGGAATCAAACAGTGTGTAAAATTTTGGAATGGACATTTTCACTTAGGGTGATTTTCTGGTAATTGTGTGTATCCAACATTTGTTTCTTTAATTGCTAACTACTATTCTTTCACATGGCCATGGTGCAATTTATTTAACCATTCACTCATTGAAAGACACCTAAGGTTTCCCCAGTAAGCACAGCTATAAGTAAAGCTTTTGTTATGCAACTTGCATCTTCATTTCTCTTTCTCATATAATTGCATTATAATCTATGAAGATCCATCTTCTTTTCAGAGTACTCTGCAGTTTTACTTTTCCAACATTTACATTTCTCAGGGTACCTAATTCTTTATATGTTATGCTTATATTTCATATATGTTAAGGCAATTCTAGTCCTGTAAAATGTAAAATTAAGATGTGGATTGAGAAGGAAAGTGGTTTGAAAATAATAAGGATAATGAAGTGCAATTATGTGTGTAGACAAATGAGTCTACACACACCTCGTGGTGATTGGGTTAAGGGATTCGTCCATAGCTGGTAAAACACATTTCCAAGTGTGCCCATTAGGGTATTTCCAGAATAGATCAGAATTGCAATCAGTAAATACAGTGAAATAATTTGCAAGCTGAAGCCCATATGGGTAGACATCATCCAACCCATGGCAGGACTGTGTGAGTCTTATTTGAGGCTGGGCAGCTTAGTCTGTCTCCTCCTCACTATTGTGCAGGGCATGATGTTCTTGGGCCACACTGGGATACTAGAGACTTATGGAGCTTCCCTACCACTCAGAATAGAGCAGAATGCTGGGCTCCCCTCAATGTTTTTATTCTTTTCAAGGTCTTGACAAAAAATGTTGTTGCTTTCTAGTACTGCTATATTTGCAAAAGGTGATTTTAAAAAATGTTCATATAGTTTTTCCTTTTTATCAGAGGAGAGTTTTGAGACCTCTGTGATGTGAGAGTAATTCTTACAAATCTGTTAAAGACAGGTAGGTGAGTTGAAGGAGTGCATCAGGCTGTGTTTTCTCAGCAAATTGTAGTTTAGGTTATAGAAAATACAATGAGGCATCCTGGAATTTAATGATGGAAAAGCGTTCCAAGGGTAATAGCAAAATTTTGAAATTATTATCTCCACAAAATTTAAAGTGGTAAGAAATGTAATTATTTGTTCTTGGATGCCATTCGTTAGTGTGATCTGTATGTTGGATCCACTGACCAGTATTGTGTCTTCGCTCTAGGTGACCTACTCAAATACCTGGAAGGAAATAAAGAATGCATTCATTTATGTATTATTGCACTTTCCATCAAGGTGGTTGCAAATAGAACAAAGCTAACTGTTCTATTCAACAATGAAGCTTACCATTCACCATCTCTATCCCTGGCAGTTTTAGACAACATTCTTTTCATGTCACTTTCTGGTGCTGATGCTTCCATAACCATCTCCAATAAACCTCAGCCACGCTCCCAGGCTAAAGAAAGTCTAGGGTATGTTTGTTTCATGTTTTTACATTTGCACTTGAAATGCATTCTTCCCACCCTATTCAATTATGTTTCTGTGATATTAGCCATTGATGGAAATAGCGTCCTTGATGAATCTTTTGGTTCCTTCTGTAGGAGTGCAGAAGGAAAGGTGGTTGCCTTAAAAATTCAGCTGGGCATGGCTCTTTTGGTCAGTGGCTTTTGCCTCCTGACAGTGACTGAGAGAACCACCAAGGCAAAGCACATTCAGTTTCTGAGTGGGGTCTCTGTCCTCGTGTACTGGCTTTCTGCTCTCCTGTTTGATTTAATCATCTTCTTTGTTTCATGCTGCCTACTATTGGTGAGTGTCAGACAATGTTTATGAGAGTTTATTTTCCTTTAGTTCCAAAAGGAAAATCTATCTTCTAGCTGATGTTCTCATAAACATAGCTATTCCAATAAAAAATCTTGCTCATTATTGTATAAAGCACATTTCAGCACTGGGAATGGTGGTGAACATCTGGAATTTCAGCACTTGGGAGGTAAAGGCATAAAGGTTAGGAGTTCAAGGTCATCCTCAGCTATATTCCTAGTTCAAGGTTGGTGTGCATGAGACCCTGTCTAAATAAATAAATAATCCAAAATTCTTTTTTTTTTTTTGGTTTTTCGAGACAGGGTTTCTCTGTATTGTTTTGGAGGCTGTTGGTCCAGCCTGGCCTCGAACTCACAGTGATCTGCCTGCCTCTGCCTCCCGAGTGCTGGGATTAAAGGTGTGCGCCACCACCGCCCGGCATAATCCAAAATTCTTAAGGTAGACTAGGAAAATAACTTCAAAATGCTTTATTACAACAAAGTAACCTTCATTTGTCATAGTACAAGTGTATCTCTTGGACTAATTTCCCAGTGTTTCCTTTTTAGCTTTTGCTGAATTCTAAAACTATTCAAAGTAGAAAGTTTCTTACTGTGTTTCATACTTCATACTACTGAACTATGGTCTCAACAGAATTATTGCCACCTTTCCTAATTTTAAGTCTCCATCAGAATATCTTAAATATTTTTTCAAATACTAGGATAGTTATTACAAAAAACTACTAAAAAGTAAGTAGGTTTGGAAAAATTGGAAACCTTGACACCTGTGGGTGGGGATCAGAAAGATGGATGTTGCCAGGAACAACATGGCAGGCTTCTCAAAGGTAGCCAATGGCACTACCCTATAATTAAACATTCCAGTTCCAGATGTGAGAGATGGAACAGAATCTCAAAGATACATCATCGTCTTACTTCCACTATATACTAATCACAACAGTCAAAATGTGGAGGAGACCTTAATGACTGCCAGCAGATGCATAGAGAAAGAGAATGTGGTATCTGCATGCAACATTGCATCAGTTAGCCTTAGGAAAAAAACTGCTTCTCATATGTGCTGTTACTATGGATGAAAGTAGGGGATATTTATACAAAACACAGCAACCATCCAAAGCCAATACTGTGTGTTTCTACTTTATGAAATAAACAAAATAGCCAAAGTCAGAGAATCAGCATGTGGAATGGTGGTTTCTAAAACTTGGGAGAAGATTCAGTCAAGCAAGATTCAAAATTTATGCTTCCTTATATGGTTTTCCACATGAATTGTAAGTAACTAAAAAGTGAATACTGGAATGAGTATGGGAAGTAGGCTAGACTTAAAAAAACCTAAGTTAAAAGCAAGGGATATAAATAAGAGGCAACTGATGAACTATAAGGAAAACATTTAAACAAATGATCTATTTTCTGGAAAAGTTGATAGCTAGCTGTCATTAGTATAAGAGTCTCCTGGTTCTGTGTAGGAATCTTTAGAGAAACTCTTCTAGGGAGAAAACCAAAATAAGAAAAGACCATGGTTATGATTCTGCTTGCTAGGATGTCCACTGGTGAGGGGGAAGGTGTACCTGACCTGAGTTCATGCTCATAATCTGTGTGTTTTATTATTTCAAAGAGGCAGAAAATGAAAGTCTTGGTATTTTCTTTCTTCCTTTCTTTTTTAAATATGTATTTATTTTATGTGCATTGGTGTTCTTGCTGCATATATGTCTGTGTGAGGGTGTCCAATTCCCTGGAACTGCAGTTATAGACAGTTGTGAGTTGCCATGTGGGTCCTGGGAATTGAACCAAAGTCCTCTGGAATAGCAGTCAGTGCCAGTGCTCTTAACTACTGAGCCAACTCTCCAGCTCTTTCTTTCTTTCTTTCTTTCTTTCTTTCTTTCTTTCTTTCTTTCTTTCTTTCTTTCTTTTCTTTTCTTTTCTTTTCTTTTCTCTCTCTCTCTCTCTCTCTCTGTCTCTCTGTCTCTCTGTCTCTCTCTCTTCCTCCCTCCCTCCCTCCCTCCTTTCACTCTTCTTCCCTCCCCCCTCCCTCTGTAGTGTGGTATGTGGGGCTGGGAGAGAGACAGAGACCCTGGCCTCACTTTTATCTCTGTCCCCTCTGTTTCAGGTTGTGTTCAAATACTGCAAAATTGATATTTATGTCACAGACTACCATTTTCTGGAGACAATGCTGATCCTCACACTGTTTGGATGGTCTGCCATTCCCCTCACATACCTGATGAGCTTCTTATTTTCTAAAAGCACCTCTGCCTACGTCAAAATTATCATGTTCAATTATGTGTCTGGCATTTTCAGTATCTTGATAGATACCTTATTAGTAGCTAGTAAGTGTGAGCACTTCACAAAATGGCCCCTTCCCCAGAGACAGCAATAAATAAATCAGTAGCAGTAATGGGCCTAAAGATATGGGAGTTAGTAGACAGTTAAATTCTAGGGTTTGGGACACATCTGTATTAGCTATATCTCAACAATCTTTCTTGAGTTTCTATGCTCATGTTCCACTCATAATGCCTGTATTAAAAAGCTGAGACCCAACATGAGCTTCAGATCCTCAGTGGGACTTCTCCCCCACTTCTTGCAGCTCAGATTCAGTGAGTCTGTAGTAATTTCAGAACTTGGGTTATTACATGGAGATCTTTGCTCCTTTGGAACTGATTTTGATGCAGGGTGAGATATACAGATCTAGTTTCATTCTTTTCTACAGTGGATATCTATTTTTCTTAGCACTATTTGTTGAACATGCCATGTTTTTTTTTCTTCACTGTGTACTTTTGGCATTTTTGTCAAATCTCACATGGCTGGCAGTTACATGGCCCTTTTAGACCCAATTTCAGAAAACTCAAGATTATTTGACTTAGATGGATACAGAAATAAATATTTCCCTTAAGAATTTGTCAGTACTTGCATATATTTTGTTCTAAAAATATAGTAACTATGTGGGGAAAAAACAAGCAAAACAACACTAGTAGTTTGTTTTAAATAATTTCAGCTGGCTGTGGTCCCAGGTGAGTAGTAAAAACATATACAAATTTCCTGACTCCCTGATAATCTGAATTAAATCCCATATAAATAAGATTTTAAAATTTTTATTTGTTTTTATTTTTCTGTATGTGTGCCTGCTTGTCTGTGTGCATACAATGTGAAGTCTGTGGAGACCAGAAAAGGGCATCACATTTCCTAGAACCAGAGATACAGGTGGTTGTAAGTCACTGTGTGGGCGCTGGGAACTCATGTCCTCTGAAAGATTAGCCAGTGCTCTTAACTGCTGAGCCATCTCTATAGCCCCCAAAGAAGATACTGTAGTATCCAAACCAAACCTGAATATACTTCAAACTTAAACATATAGTGTATATATTAAAATGTGCATTGTAACAGAGTCTTAGGAGTGTAAACAAATAACAAAACACTCAAATAGATTTGGAAAATATTTACAGACAAAACTTTTAAATGAAAATAAACTCAAGTATGGTTAGGCAGGAGGAATCCATTCTAGGGTTATATTGCACAACAAGGTAATTATTCTTCATAATGATATGTATTTTTAAATCTCTAAGAGATTATTTTAAATAATCTCATCACAAATGAAAATACTTGATGTGATGGGTCCATTAACTATTCTTATTTGATTGTTCCACAGTATGAACATCTGTTATAATGTCATATATTATTCCATAAATACAATTATTACATGTCAATTAAAATAAAGCCAAAACAACTTCTGCAGATTAAAGTTTTCAAATACCATCCATAGTTAAAGTAAGAAGTAGTAAAGATTAACACAAAAGAAATATACTTATACTATTACATGACATAGAAACAACAAAACCATAAAATTGTAAAATCATTGGAGGATAGAGAGGTTCTAATATAGAGCCAAATAAAGTTTAGAAAGAAATTTAGAAGACAAAGAATAAGTGTTTGAAATTTTTGGAATATCCAGGCTTGTTCACAGGCAGAAATCTTTAGTTGTAGAAAGTTTCCCTCACCTGGTTCAAGCAATTGATACACTGGGCCTCAAGGCTAAAAGAATACCATAGCCACAAACACAGCCCAAGAGTGAACTAGAAAGGGGCATGCGTGAATTCCAGTGTCCATGCTAGAGAGACACTTTAAAGTATAACTTGCAAAGCATAATGTGTCCAGTGCAGAAGGAGGAAGAGACAGGAGGGGGTAGAATGGAGTGGCAAAAAGTAAACAGAAAGTAATGTGACAGTGATTATTAGCACAGAACACCAGTACTGAAGCTAAGTGACAACACAGGATCATTAGATAAGGTTTGTGTAATAGATTCTCCAAGTCTAAGTTCTAGATCCATGCTATTTACATTAAACATAGTTTCAGAAACTAAGATACACAAAATGCAGTAGTCACTAAAGATAAGATATGCATATAGAAAACTAAAACTTGAGCTATGATAGTGATGTGATCAAATGTATTTTTCATGTTAAAATTATTGGAGATACAGAGGATTACAATATGGTACAAGATTCATTTTAGCATTAAGTGCTAAGAGTTCTAAATTTTATATACTTGATAGGAAATATGAATACTCAGAATTATTAGAATGACTTCAAGGAGTTGCAAAAACACAATATCATAACAGAAGTTTTTATATATCTTTCTTAGAATTCATAGACAAGATAGATGGAGGAGAAGTTGACAAATAGTTACTACCGAGCAAACCATTCATTGGGTGTGAGTTAATGAGCACATTGTTTCATGATATCTGAAAAGCCTAGCAGATGGTGCACTGTCCAGCCTAATATAGAAAGGGAAATGCCATCACCATCTGAAGTAACACACATCTAAGAACTTAAACATGAGCCAAGGAAGAGCAGCAGGAAGTAGGAACTACTTAGGGAGCTGAAGAGTAACATGCCCTGCAGCCAATTGGCTATCTGAAAAAACAATATAGCTATAACATTTAAATGTTATGAAAGCTAAACTGTAATGGCCATACAACCTCAAATGGAGTAACATTCAAAGTAAGAAGAATTATAGACAAAAAGAAGTAAAAAATTAACTGGCTAGAAAGTGTACATGCTATGCAGAGACCACGCAACTTGAGAAATAGATATAATGGCAAGTAGAGTAGGAACCAGCAAACAGGCATTTACACAGTTGCTGTACCATTGGAAGCATTCTATCAAAAAGAAGTAAGGTAGGAAGGAAGGATGAAAGGAAGGAAGGATGGAAGGAAGGAAGGAAAGAAAAAAATGTCCTCTTAGACATGACAACATTGGACCAACAAACATAAAAACTTGTACTTCTAAAAATGCAATTTACTAAACCAGATTTCAGAAAAGGTAGAAAATTGGTAATGAACTATAAGCATCAAGTACTTAGTTAAAATTCTTTTCACAGAGGAAATACTATCCACAGGTAGCTCTATTTCACCAAAAAGACTTTTCAGAATTCTGTAATTATCGCCACAAACTCAAGCTGTAAACGAAGCCAAAACCTATTAGCAAGTAATGGACATTGTTCAGAGATAACCATCTGGGTTTCAGTTCCCTGAGGTTGGTTTGATAATTCCTAGGGGACTTCTTATCCTAGAGGTGATTTGTTTTCTCTTACATAACCTGTTCTTGTCACCCTTTTAGAAATGCCAGTTACCTTGTCTAATACCACCAAAGCCTTCCTGCTCAACACACTACTGCTCTTTCCCACTTACAACCTCGGGAAGTGCATAGGTGACTACACTGTTATTTACCAGAGGAAAATACAGTGCACACAGCAGAAGAATGTTCCCAAATACCTGAATTGTAGCAAAGAAAGTAAGTATATTGGGGACGTAGACCCTGAGGTTAAACGCTGGTCATCAGGTTTGTTGGCAAGTGCCTTTATTCAGTCAGCCATTTCAATAGTACTTTTCATTCTTATGATTCCTGAGATAGTTTAGCAATTTCTCAGTCTATTCAGAAAATAAGCTTTCAATTTTATTGATTCATTTCATGTTTATTTTCTAATTTAGTGTATTTTAGTATGTGTTGGTAGACTGTCTTAAGATGGTAAGAAGAGTTATTAAGCTATTTATTGTCAATATGTTTATTCTCTTTCATGATTAGCATTATGTCAGTATAGCTTAGGGGAAATCCATGTTTCTCCTGCTTTTATTGCCTGAACTTACAGGGTTTATGGTTTGATGTATTGGGAAAATTCTCATTCTTGGTGTTCTAGTTACAGTTACTTTTGCTGTGATGAAACACCATGACTAAAAGCAAGTTGGGAAGGAAAAGATTTATTAGGCTTACACTTCCACATGGTTGTCCATCATTGAAATAAGTCAGAACAGGAACCTGGAGGCAGGAGCTGGTGCAGAGGCCATGAAAGAGTGCTGCTTACTGCCATGCTTCCCATGGCTTTCTCAACTTGATTTCTTATAGAACCCAGGACCACCAGCTCAGGGATGGGCATCACCCACCATGGGCTGGACTCTTCTCCGTGGATCACTAATGCCCTATACCAAATCCTACGGAGACATTTTCTCAGTTAAGGCCCTATTGTTTTTTCTCAGCACAGCGGCAGCGCCTGAATTTACTACTGTTTCAGCCAATAATTGTGGCTCAGCAGTTACTGGCTGCTTCTCAGGTAGTGGCCTGGCATGACTTTTACATGCCAGTAGATCTAACCCCTGTAACTGACATCAAATGTAGTTTTTTACTAAATCTCTATCAGTCTATTTATCAGTAAGACTCTGGAGTCAGAAGCTGGAGTGAAAACAACTAGCTCAGAGAGATTGAGGAGCAACTAGCTGACCTTACCTCTTCGTGGCATCTCAGAAAGAGAGTCCTTCTGCTCCACCGAACTGAAAAAGACCATCACACCCAAAATACCTCTTTACTACTACTTATGTGTCTCTCCATCTTCCAGACTCCCTCTGACTCTCTATAATTACTTTCTGTCAACTAGTTGCTGCCTCCATCTCCTGACTGAAGGTTTATTTTATTTATTTAATTAGCACAAATACAAACGGGGTTCACAGTGTGTTCAAATATAACACAACAAGGCTCCCTCTTTTCCAGTGATCCTAGATTGTATCAAGTTGACATAAAACTAGCAAGCATACTTAGAAAGAAAAATAAGGAAGGAGAAACTGGTCAGGGTGTATTGCATGAAAAAAAAAGAAAAATTGAAAGGCAGAATTGTCTCTTAGAGACTTGAGGTTGTGCAAATAGCTTCAATTAAGGGCACTGCGGAACACAAAGCCTGCCAGGGAATCAGAAGATGGTATCCATTACACTCCCTGCCTCCCTCCACCTAACAGGAGATGATGAGACAGTATCCACTACACTCCACACCTCCCTCCACCTAACAGGGGATAAGAAGACAGTATCCACTATACTCCCTGCCTCAGTCCAAAAGCAGTGGGTACAACTCTGCTCTTCACTCTACAAAGAGACATGGCTTCCATATTCCACACATCCAAGTGGTCATCCCACAAAATGGCAGCTGTGTTGATGGTCTGAGAAATAATCATTTCCAGAAAAAAAGGAAGTCAATATCATTGAAAGGGTATAGAAGGCAAAAAAAATACAAAAATAAGACATACAATAAAATGTTCTTTTAAAAACTCCATAGAGGCAGTTTATTTACAAATTATCTTATGGTATCAAAGTATGGAGATGGGGTAAATTTGGCAAGATACCAATATTGATACCAGTCGAAGGGATCCGTGGCCATTCTGATGTTGTTTCTATTTTACTTCCCATTTAAGAATTGTGCAAATTATAACACAAGGAGAGAACAGTTTCCAGAAGACAACACAGAATGTACAATTTCTAACCATTCATATTAAAACTAATATGTTGTTACCTTAAGGACATATAATTGACACTCTTATGTGTCGATAAAAATGTATGCAATTTATGGGCACCCCCCGGGGGTGGAAAAATGAGGGAGCAGCTAAGCTTGTGTGGACTTCACTTGAAGGGAGTGGGTTCACAGATGTCATTATGATGTTATGCCTAAAATGTGTATGGATGTAGCTTTGCAATGAATCAAGTATTTTAAAACCATAATTCTAAAGTGTGAGAAATGAAAAGACTACTAAGAATATTAAATATAATGGTCTCTATAAAAATCATAGTTTTCCTAATAAGTTATTAGATTTTATAATAAATCAATGTAGCTAATGAATTCAAAATAACAAAAACACAAGATTCAATTGTATTTACACATGCATTGCAAATGTTTATGGAATACTACTCTTTAAAAGGAAAGTTCAGGGCCCACAGTGTCTCAGTAGGTAAAGGTACTTGTCACACAAGCCTGGTGACCTGAGTTTGGTCCCTGGGACCCAAAGACAGAGAAATAGTTGTCTTCTGATCTCTACACTCATCCTATGTTATATGTGCATGTGCACACACACGTACATACACACATGTACATAACATGACGATATGCATGCACACGCTAATTAAAAAGTGCAAGGAGTTCAAAGTCATAAAATGGAGCAATTTGGATTAAAAGTAGAGTTGTATTATAGGTCAAGGTGTAGAAAAGGATTATTAATCTATTTTTATGAAAACATGGGAACTCTGAAAATTACTTTTTTACTTTTATTGGTTATAATCAAATGAAATGATCTAAATTTGATATTTCAATGCTCAGTATGGAAAAGTGTGAGAAAGAAGGGGTTTACAGCAGAGAAAGCTAACAACATGACATCAAACAGGTACTCACATCAATAGCAGTAGAATTAATTCATACTGATAATACGCACCTCATTTTTGATATGAGGAAAGGGCACCTTCCTCCATAGGGTTCCAAAGACCACAACACCACTATAATCATGAAAAGGATTATATAATCACAGACAAGAAAATATAGGGGATGACTACTAAGGGTAATGTATCTGGGATTGGAATATGAAAGCGAAGAGGGAAATTGTATTAAAAGCTAGGAAATGTTAATGAATCTGGTATTAATAAGGTATTCATATCTGTCCACTCATGATAACATTCATCATACTAACACACCTGGTGAATAATAAGGAAGAATGAGTGCAAGGTACAGAAAACTCTTTGAAATTATTTTTGTAAGTATGTATTTCAACCATCAGGCTGTGGAGATAGCTCAGTTGTCAAAGTGCCACATAAGCATGAAGGCCTGAGCTCGATTCCCAAAACTCACATAAGAAAGCCAGGGCTGCTGGCACAGGCTTGGAATCTCAGTGCCAGCAAAGTGGAGAAATATGACTTATTGGGCTAGCTGTCTTGACTTATTGTTAGACAATTAATATCTATGTTAATATTTATATTCTTACTATGTTACTGTACAATACATTAATGAGGGTCAGTCTTCAAAGTTTTTCTCTTAATCTGCATTTTCATAACAGGCTAATCACTTCTCAAGCTCCGAATACTGTGTGCAAGTTTAGCCTAATATCTCATCTTATCCTGTTTCTTACTTGGTATTTTATTAGTTGTTCATGTCAGTGTTGCACAATAAATTAAGTGTGATACTCCCATTTTTCTCCCCTCCTTCCTCAGATATTGAGCAGAATATTTATTCTTTAAAGGAGCATATGATTGGAAAGTATTTAATTGCTATGGGCATCACAGGCTTAGTTTCCCTCCTCTTCATTTTCTTTTGGGAGAACACTTTTTGGAAATTAAGAATGCTTATTCATCAACACATTTACTTTGGTGTCTGCAAGAAATACAAGACAGTAAGTACTTAAGCATGGAACAAGTCAAGAAAAAATAAAAATTCTAGTAGCATTGACATTAGACAAGGAAAGTGTTGTTGTATATTACTACCTCAGTTAACAGAGAAAAATGGCAGTGTCTACAGGAATGTCCTTCCTTAAAGCCATGCTAAGATATTACCTACAATAAAGTAAATTCATTTTGATTATCATTTTGAAGTGCTAGATTTTGTTCCTATGAATTTTATCTATTACCACTTTCTCTTGCATTCAGTTTTTTGTATTTATTTTTATAATTTTCCTTGTTCCACTCACTTTCAGTTTTCACTTCTCCTTTGTTAATTTCCTGATTTCTTTTTTTAAGCAAGTTTAAAGCCATGGCTCTTAAATCTCTCATTAATAAAAAATGAGCATTTAACAATACAGATATCAAACCACATCTGGTGATACAGGTCTATAATTCTAGCTACTCAGGAGCCTGAGACATAAGGATCGCAAGTCCAAGGCACTCTTGAGCCACAGGGGAGTTCAAAGACAGCCTAAGTAACTTAGACATTGCCTCAAAAATGGAAAGTAATAACTCAGGCTTCTAGGTAAGATGACAGAACTGTTTCCACATGCCCTGGCTAAGGAAAAGTTAGTAAAAGAGTAGACTGTATTCCTAAGACCAAAAGAGGCAATTTGAGAAATTCATGAAGGTAATGAAAAGACAGCTAAAGAACACCCAGGAAAAGATGGGTACCCATGAAAGAGAGTGAGTCAAGCCATTCTGTAGACACATGGCTTCCTGGTGGTGAAGCAGAAGTTTCATCTAAAAGGCAAGCCAGGTGGTTCAACTGAAGACAATGTCACTTCCCAATGAGATTTGACTCCAATCTAGTTCTTTTAAAAATAGTTTATATGCTTTATTTATATTAAATTTAAACTTACATACCAATCCCAGTGCCCTCTCTCTCCTATCCTCCCACTCCTCCCACCATCCCCTCATCCACACCTCAAAGAGGGTGAGGTCTCTCATGGGGAATCCTAAAAGTCTGTCACATCATTTGGGCAGGACCCAGGCCCTCCCCCCCTGTATCTAGGCTGAGCAAGTCATCCCTCCACAGGGAATGGATTCTACAAACTGCCCAAGACCCCCAACTGTCATTTTCATTCAGGGGGCCTAGTTCAGTCTTGTGAAGGTCCACAGTCAATGAGCTCACACTTGTTTGGGTCAGCTGTCTTTGTAGGTTTTTCCAACATGGTCTTGATCCCTTTGCTCCTATTATCACTCCTCTCTCTCTTCATCTGGACTCCAGGAGTTCAGCCCAGTGCTTAGCTGTGGATCTCTGAATCTGTCCCCATCAGTTACTGGATGATGGCTCTATCATGGCATTTAAGGTAGTTATCAATCTGACTATGGGGAAAGGCAGCTTAGGTTCCCTCTCCACTATTGTTTAGATTTTTCATTGGGGTCATCCTTGTGGATTCTTGGGAATTTTCCTAGTGCCAGGTTTCTTGTTAACTCCATAATGGTTCCCTCTGTCAAGGTATTTCTTTCCTCTCTCCTACCATCCTTCCTCCTCCCCATACACTCCCAAATTGCTCATGAGATCTTGTCTATTTTCCCTTCTCAGGGTAGGGTCCTTGTTGTTTCCTAGCTTCACTGGGGTTGTGGACTGTAGGCCCTCCATGGGGGTGTCCATAGTCTGTCATTTCATCCAGGGCAGGGACTAGACCCTCCCCCAAGAGTCCAGGGTAAGAGTGCATCTCTCATTGTTGGATGGGAGTCCAAAGTCTATTTGTATACCCGGGATAAATGCTAGGCTCAATAGATTACCTAGGCCTCCTCACTGACACCCCCATTCAGGGGGTCTTGATCGGTCCCATGCTGGATTCCCAGGCAGCTGTTTCTGGGGGTTAAACCAGCCCAGTCTTAATGCCTTTGGTCATCAGTCTTCCCTCTCTGTCACTGGATTTCTTGAGTTCAGCTCAGTGCTCAGCCATGGGAGTCTGCCTCTTCTTCCATCAGCCACTGAATGAAGGTTCTGTTTCCCAGACTCTCTGGCCATGGGATTGTAGGCTGGCACTCCCCAGATCTATGTCTAAAATCCATATATGAGAGTACATGCCATGTTTCTCTTTTTGTGACTGGGTTATCTCGCTCAGGATGGTTTCTTCTAATGTCATCCATTTGCCTGCAAATTTCAGGATTCCATTTTTTTTTCTGCTGAATAGTACTCCATTGTGTAAATGTACCACATTTTCTCTGTCCATTCTTCAGCTGAGGGGCATCTATGTTACTTCCAGGTTCTCGCTATTACAAATAATGCTGCTATGAACATAGTTAAACAGATGTCCTTGTGGTATGAATGTGCATTTTTTGAGTATATGTCCAAGAGTGGTATTGCTGGATCTTGAGGTAGGTTGATACCTAATTTTCTGAGAAGCTGCCATACTTATTTCCTAATTGGCCGTACAAGATTGCACTCCCACAAGCAATGGAGTGTTCCTCTTATTCTACATCCTGTCCAGCATAGGCTTTCATTAGTGCTTTTAACCTTAACTATTCTGACAGGTGTAGGATGGTATCTCAGAGTGGTTTTGATTTGTATTTCCTTGATGACTAAGGAGATGAGCAATTCCTTAAGTGCCTTTCAGCCATTTGAGATTCCTCTGTTGAGAATTTTCTATTTGGATCTATACTTCATTTTTAAATTGGATTATTTGGTGTTTTTGTGTCTAGTTTCTTGAGTTCTTTGTATATTTTAGAGATCAACCCATTCTGTAGGCGCCATTTTGTCTTGTTGACTCTATCCTTTGCCTTACAGAAGCTTCTCAGTTTCAGGAGGTTCCATTTATTAATTGTCAAACTTGTGTTTGTGCTACTGGTATTATGTTCAGGAAGTCGTCTCCTGCACCAATGCATTCAAAGGTACTTCCTACTTTTTCTTCTAAGAGGTTCAGTGTGACTGGATTTATGTTGAGGTCTTTGATCCATTTGGACTTGAGTTTTGTGCATGGTGATAGATATGCCTCTATTTGCTTTCTTCTACATGTCAACATGCATTTATGCCAGCACCATTTGTTGAAGATGCTTTGTTTTTACCATTTTGTAATTTTAGCTTCTTTGTCAAAACTCAGGTGTTCATAAGTGTGTGAATTAATATCAAGATCTTTGATTTGATTCCATTGGTCTACCTGTCTGGTTTTGTGCCAATACCAAGCTGTTTTTCTTTCTATAGCTGTATAGTAAGAGCTTGAAGTCAGGGATGGTGATGCCTCCAGAAGTTCCTTTATTACACAGGGTTGTTTTGGCTACCCTGGATTTTTCTTTTTCCATATAAAATTGAGTATTGTTCTTTCAAGGCCTGTGAAGAATTGTGCTGAGGTTTTGATGGGAATTGCATTGAATCTTTAGATTGCTTTAGGAAAGATTGTCGTTTTTATTATGTTGATCTAGCCAATCAAGCTGCATGGGAGATCTTTCCATTTCCTGATATCTTCTTTAATTTCTTTCTTTAAAGACTTGAAGTTCTTATCATAACGGTCTTTCACTTGTTTGGTTGGAGTTACCCCAAGATATTTTATGTTGTTTGTGGCTATTTCCAAGGGTGATGTTTGTCTGATTTTTTTTCTTACATGATATATCCTTATTACAGTTTCTGCTCCCCTACTCCAAGTTCCTTTCCACTTCCCCTCCCATCCAGATCCACCTCCTTTCTGTCTCTCATTAGAAAACAAACAGGCTTCTAAAGAATTATAATACAACATAGTATAACAAAAACAAACAAACCAGAACATTACAAAACAAACTGAAGGAAAAACATCAAAGAAAATGTACAAGAAACAGAAATAGATGCAGACATCCATTCATGCCCTTAAATGTTTTAAAGTTTAATCATTCTTTAGTGACATGAATTCATAGTTTCCACCTTGTGAATAGCTTTCCCCTCTTCTCTGCTCCCTACCTTCATTTCTGTGGTGAACTGGGTGCTACTATTGGATGTGACCACTGAAATAATACTCAGAAAGCCCCTTGGAAATTTCTCAAATCATCCACTTAGATATATGCAATACAATGCCTCAGTTTAGATTTCACAAAATCACTACTTTTAGGACAAATGCCTTTTAAAACATATCCACATGTATGATTGTTGTCTTGAAAAATACAGGATAAAATTTCCAAGGAATTATCTGGGGAATCTCAAGATAAAGATGTAGAAAATGAGAGAAGGAAAATTCTATGCCAGTCTGAAAAGTTTCTGAATTCCCCAGTTCTTATTAAGGAGCTCACAAAGGTAAGGGCATTCCATGGCACTCATATTCTGCCTTCAGCCCCATCAAGAGCAAGCTGTGGGCATCAGGCTCACCATGGTTCTTCAGGGACTTTGCAAACTCTTCTGTGAGGGGACCACTTTGTCAATATTTCTTTATATAACCTACAAATATGCTTTACTAAATTGTGTTTTGTGTGTGTATTTTTTTAAGATATACTTTAAGTACCCACTAATTCTGGCTGTGAAAAATATCTCCCTTGCTGTCCAAGAGAGGGAGTGCTTTGGATTACTTGGATTCAATGGAGCAGGTAAAACAACTACCTTCCAAATTTTGACTGGAGAAAGGACTCCTACCACTGGAGATGTATTCATTGATGGCATTAGCATCACCAAGAACATCCTAAAGGTAAGCTATTCCAGGCTAAGATGTGAACAGAGCAATGGTTCTAGGATGCAGGCAGTAGGCAGACGGCTAGGGATAATACATGGCAATGGTGATAGGCACAGATGTTGATGCTGTGGTTTCTGGGGAGGAAAATAAAATTTTAAAGAGAAGAAAGTTAATAAGAGCATAACCTAAGACAAGAGTTTCTTTTGAAACTGTAGAAGTGAAAGGCAAGTTCTCATTTCAGTGTAGAAGACATGCATCTCACGGGGCTGGAAGGGTATAAGGCAGCAAATATGAGCAGAAGATGAACCACACACAGTTTAGCAGCAACTAGGGCCTTGATCCATGTCACTGAGAACTCTAAAGCAGGATGGCCTTTCAGACTAATTGCAAATCAAAACAAGATCACCAACCTTTGTACCCTCTGCTGGCCACTGGCTGCAGAAGCTGAAGATGGGTAACTCTGGGAAGAAGGTGAGAACTTCAAGCAAATGACAAAGTTTCAAATTTCAGGAATCAACAGCACATATCAATCAGGTAGGTCCCTGAGGAGATAGAAGGACAGTGTGAACTGCCCACCTGGGACTGTCAGGGTGCAAAGGGGATTAGAGATTTGTCATCAGGAAACAAACCTGAATTGAGAATCAATATCCTAGTCAGAGAAAGTGTCATATTTCAAAGGAGACCAGACACACAATCTTTGCAGTGACTGGTTCTGCATCACAATGTCTGAAGAAAGGTTTCTAAGCCTCAGGCATCTTTTCAGCCTGCCATTGGAAAATCTCTCACATTTTATGTGATTGGTGATAATACTTAATTTGTTTTGTCTCTAAAATGTTCTTTAGCATAACTTCTTATCTTGCTGGCAATAGATAATGTAAAATTTACCACCTAATGCATTTCTGAATTCAGTGACACTGTGCCCCTTACCACAGGTTGTCTCTAGAAGTATTTTGTTATCCCAAACTGAAAAATCTACCCATTAAACAATAACTCTCCCTCCCTTCATTCACTCTTGGGGAACCACTGTTCTACTTTCTGACTGTATGAATTTGACTGTGTTTAGGTATTTTATATATAAGAATGTTCCTTTTTGCCTGGCATTTCAGCTGCCATTGTCTTTAAAGTTAATGTTGTATGATTATGAGACATTGTTTACCCATACAACTACTATGAAATGTACTAGTCAGGTTTCTTTCTTTCTTTCTTTTTTGCTTTCTTATTTTTTTATTTTAACTTTAAATAGCTTGTTTTACATGTCAATCCCGGTTCCCTCTCCTCCTCCCACATACCCCCACCATCCCCCCCCAGCCTCCAGCCCTATTGCCACTTCCTTCAACATAGGGGATATCCAGAGTCTGTCATTTCACTCAGGGCAGGGTCTAGGCACTCCCCTAAGAGTCCAGACTGAGAGAGGATCCCTCTTTGTGTTATGGACACATAAAGTCCGTTTGTATGCCAGGAATAAAACATGGATCCACTGCCCAGGGCCCCATAGGTTGCCCAGGCCTCCTCACTGACTCTCACACTCAGGGGATCTGGATCAGTCCCATGCTGCCCTCCCAGCTGTCGGTCTGGGGTCCAAGAGCTCCCCTGTTCAGATCAGCTGTCTCTACTGGTTTTGCCAGACCATTCTTTGCCAATTTGCTCATCGCTCCTCTCTCTCTCTGTCACTGGGTTCCTTGGGTTCAGTTCCGTGTTTAACTGTGGGTGTTTGCCTCTGCTTCCATCAGTCACTGGATGAAGGCTCCCAGATGGTTATAGACATCAAGCTCATTATCAGGAATGGGCATTCGAGGTGGTCTCTCCACTATTGCTTAGCTTGCCAATTGGTGTTATCCCTTTAGATCACTAGAGGTCACACTGGTGCCTGATCTGTCTTCTAACCTATGATTCCCTCTTCCCCCTATTCTACCCCTCCCACTCAACCTTCCTGTTCCCCCATGACCTACTCTCTCTTCCACGACTCCCCCTCTCTTCTTCCCAGCTCCCACTCCCCCCCCCCACCTCTCGCCATGTTCCCCATCTGTTCAGAGGACCTTGCCTCATTCCTCTTCTCTTGGGTACCATGCATATCTTTCAGGTTCATTCCTGTTTCCCAGACTCTCTGTCAGTGGAAGTGCAGACTGGCACTATTCTGATCCATGTGTAAAATCAAAATATGAGTGAGTGCATACCATGTTTGTCTTTTTGTGACTGGGTTACCTCACTCAGGATGGTTTCTTCCAGTGCTATCCATTTACCTGTGAATTTCAAGATTCCATTGTTTTTTTCTGCTGAATAGTACTCCATTGTGTAAATGTACCACATTTTCTCTATCCACTCTTCAGTTGATGGGCATCTAGGTTGCTTCCAGGTTCTGGCTATTACAACTAATGCTGCTATGAACATAGTGGAGCAGATGCCCTTGTTGTATGAATTCGCATCTTTTGGATATATGCCTAAGAGTGGAATTGCTGGGTCTTGTGGTAGATTGATACCCATTTTCCTGAGGAATCTCCATACTGATTTCCAAAGTGGCTGTATGACTCGGCACTCCCACCAGCAGTGGAGGAGTGTTCCCCTCTCTTCACATCCTCTCCAGCATAAATTGTCTTCGGTGTTTTTTATTTTAGCCATTCTGACAGGAGTAAGATGATATCTCAAAGTTGTTTTGATTTGCATTTCCCTGATGGCTAAGGATGTTGAGCACTTTCTTAAGTGTCTCCTGGCCATTTTAGCCTCCTCTATTGAGAATTCTCTATTTAGTTCTGTACCCCACCTCTTATTGGATCCTTTGGTGTTTTGGAGACTTGCTTCTTGAGTTCTTTGTAAATTTTGGAGATTAGCCCTGTGTCAGACGTGGGGTTAGTGAATATCTTTTCTCATTGTGTGGACAGCCGTTTTCTTGTTGACTGTGTCCTTTGCCTTACAGAAGCTTTTCAGTTTCAGGAGGTCCCATTTAGTAATTGTTGATCTCAGTGTCTGTGCCACTGGTGTTATGTTCAGGAAGTGGTCTCCTGTACCAATTCATTGAAGAATATCTCCGACTTTCTCTTCTAAAAGTTTCAGTGTGGCTGGATTTATGTTGAGATCTTTGATCCATTTGTACTTAGGTTTTGTACAAGGCAGTAAACATGGATCTATCTGCAGTCTTCTGCATGCCAATACCCAGTTATGCCAGCACCATTTGTTGAAGATGCTTTCTTTTTTCCATTGTATAGTTTTAGTTTCTTTGTCAAAAATCAAGTGTTCATAGGTGTGTGGGTTAAAACCATGGTTTTCAATTTGGTTCCATTGGTCTACCTGTCTATTTTGTGCCAATACCAAGCTGTTATCAGGACTATAACTCTATAATAGAGTTTGAAGTCAGGTATGGTAATTCCTGCTGAAGTTCCTTTATCGTATAGGGTTGTTTCGGCTATCCTGAGCCTTTTATTTTTCCATATAAAGTTGATTATTGTTCTTTCATGGTCCTTGAAGAATTGTGCCGGGATTTTGATAGGGATTGCATTGAATCTGTAGACTGCTTTTGGCAAGATTGCCATTTTTATTATGTTGACCCTACCAATCCAAGAACATGGGAGATCTTTCCATTTTCTGGTATCTTCTTTGATTTCTTTCTTTAAAGACTCAAAGTTCTTGATATACAGGTCTTTCACTTCCTTGGTTAACATTATCCCCAGATACTTGATGCTGTTTATGGCTATTGTATAGGGTGATCTTTCTCTGATTTCTTTCTCAGTCACTTCATCATCTGTATCTAATAGGGCCACTGATTTTTTTCAGTTTACCTTGTATCCTGCCACATTGCTGAAGGTGTTTATCAGCTCTAGGAGCTCCCTTGCGGAGTTTTTTGGGTCACTTATGTAAACTATCATATCATCTGCAAATAGTGAAAGCTTGACTTCTTTTCCTATTTGCATCCCCTTTATCTCCTTTTGTTGTCTTATTGCTCTAGCTAGAACTTCAAGTACAATATTGAAGAGATATGGAGAGAGTGGACAGCCTAGTCTTGTTCCTGATTTTAGAGGAATTGCTTTGAGTTTATCTCCATTTAGTTTGATGTTAGCTGTTGGTTTACTGTATATTGCTTTTATTATATTCAGGTATGTTCCTGTTATCCCTGATAGGACCTTTATCATGAAGGGGTGCTGGATTTTGTCAAAGACTTTTTCAGCATCTAGTGAGATGATCATGTGGATTTTCTTTCGCAGTTTGTTTATATGGTGGATTACACTGATAGATTTTTCTAATGTTGAACCATCCCTGCATTCCTGGGATGAAGCCTACTTGATCATGGTGGATGATTTTTCTGATGTGTTCTTGAATCCGGTTTGCTATTATTTTATTGAGTATTTTTGCATCGATATTCATGAGGGAAATTGGTCTATAGTTCTCTTTCTTAGTTGTGTCTTTGTGTGGTTTGGGTATCAAGGTAATTGTAGCCTCGTAAAAAGAGTTTGGCAGTGAGCCTCCTGCTTCTATTGTGTGGAATACTTGGAGGAGTATTGGAATTAGCTCTTCTTTGAATTTCTGGTAGAATTCTGCACTGAAGCCATCTGGGCCTGGGCTTTTTTTGTCTGGGAGACTTTTGATGACTGCTTTATTTCATTAGTGGTTATAGGTCTGTTTAGATTGTTTATCTGCTCTTGATTTAGTTTTGGCAAGTGATATCTATCCAGGAAATTGTCCATTTCCTTTAAATTTTGGAATTTTGTGGAGTACAGATTTTCAAAGTATGCCCTGATGGTTCTCTGGATTTCCTCAGAGTCCATTGTTATGTCCCTTGTTTCATTTCTGATTTTGTTAATTAGCATGCTCTCTCGTTTTGGTTAGTTTGGACAGAGGCTTGTCTATTTTGTCTGTTCTCTAGTTTCTTCAAGTGGGCACTTAGTGCTATGAACTTTCCAAACAGCACTGCTTTCAGAGTGTCCCATAAATTTGGGTATGTTGCGTCTACATTCTCATTGAATTCCAGGAAGTCTTTAATTTCTTTTTTTATTTCTTCCTTTACCCAGGGATGGTGCAATTGTGCATTGTTCAATTTCCATGAGTTTGTAGGGTTTCTGCGATTTGTGTTATTGTTGAATTCTAATTTTAATGCATGGTTGTCTGATAAGATACAGGGGGTTATTCCAATTTTTTTGTATCTGTGGAGATTTGCTATGTTTCCTATTATGTGGTAAATTTTAGAGAAGGTTCCATGTGGCGCTGAGAAGATGGTATATCCCTTTGTGTTTGGGTGGAATGTTCTATAGATGTCTGTTAAACCCAGTTGGGTCAAAACTTCTATTAGTTCTTTTGTTTCTTTGTTAAGTTTCTGTCTGGAGGTCCTGTCTAGTGGTGAGAGCCGAGTGTTGAACTCTCCTACTACTAGTGTGTGAGATTTTATTTGCGATTTGAGCTTTAGTAATGTTTCTTTCACGAATGTGGGTGCCTTTGTATTTGGGGCATAGATGTTCAAAATTGAGACTTCATCTTGATGGACATTTCCTTTGATGAATATGAAATGTACTTCTTCATCTCTTTTGATTGATTTTAATTTGAAGTCTAGTTTGTTAGATATTAGGATTGCTACACCCGCTTGTTTCTTGGGTCTGTTTGATTGGAAAATCTTTTCCCAACCCTTTACTCTGAGTTAACTTCTATCTTTGATGTTGAGATGTGTTTCTTGTATGCAGCAGAAGGATGGGTTCTGTCTTCATATCCATTTTGCTAATCTGTGTCTTTTTATAGGCAAGTTGAGACCGTTGACATTGAGGGATATTAATGACCATTGATTGATGATTATTTTTTGTGCTTGATTTATTGGTAGTGGAGTTATTGTGTGTAGGTTTTCCTCCCTTTTTCTTTTGGTGTTTCATAAAGTAGGATTGTATATTGCCTGTGTCTTTGTGAGTGTAGTTATCTTCGTTGCATCTAGGTTTTCCTTCCAGCACATTCTGTAGAGCTAGATTCATGGATAGGTATTGTTTAAATCTGGCTAAGGGACCAAGGAATATTTTGTTTTCTCCATCTATGGTAATTGAAAGCTTTTCTGGATATAGTAGTCTGGGCTGGCATCCTTGGTCCCTTAGTGTTTGTAGGACATCTATCCAGGATCTTCTGGCTTTCATAGTTTCCATTGAGAAGTCACATGTAATTCTGGTAGATCTATCTTTATATGTTACTTGGCCTTTTTCTTTAGCTGCTCTTAATATTTTCTCTTTATTCTGTAGGTTTGATGTTTTGATAATTATATGACGGGGTGACTTATTTTTCTGGTCCAGCCTATTTGGTGTTCTGTAAGATTCACGTATTTTCATAGGCATATCCTTCTTGAGGTTAGGGAAGTTTTCTTCTATGATTTTGTTGAATATGTTTTCTGTACCTTTGAGCTATATTTACTCGCCTTCTTCTATACATATTATTCTCAGGTTTGGCTTCTTCATGGTGCCCCATATTTCCTGGATATTTTGTGTTAGGCATTTGTTGGTTTTGAGATATTCTTTGGTTGACGACTGTATATTCTCTAATGAGTTTTCAACACTTGAGATTCTCTCTTCTATTTCTTGTATTCTTTTGGTGATACTTGCATCTGTAGTTCCTGATCATTTACCTTGCTTTTCTATTTCCAGCATCTCCTCGTTCTGTGTTTTCTTTATTGTTTCTATTTCAGCTTTCAATCCTTCAACTCTTTGAGTTGTTTTCTTCATTTTCTTGGTTGTTTTTTTCTTGGTAGTCTTTAGATTCTTTGAGAGATTTGTTTATTTCTTGAAATTTTCCCCCATTTTATGGATGTTTTTGTTTGTTTTTTTCTTCTATTTCTTTAAGAGATTTCCTCGTTTCCTCTTCGAGGGTCTCTATCATCTTCATAAAATAATTTTTAAGGTCTGTCTCCTCTGCTTCATCTATGTAGTGCTTTTGAGGTCTTGCTGGCATTGGTTCTCTAGATTCTGGTGGAGTCATGTTGGTCTTTCTATTACTGAGTGAGCTCTTATTCTGTCTTCTTCCCATCTCCTCTTCCAGTGGGTGCAGGTGGGGTCTTTCTGTCTCTACTGGTCTCCTTCTTTCCTGAAGCTGAAGCTGGGGATGCTGACACTGAACCTGAAGCTGAAGCTGGTGTCACCGGAGGTTGGGGGCCTGGAAGGGCTGATGCCTTTCCTGTGTGGACGGGTGTTCTGGATGCCAGGAGCGGTCCCCCAGAAGATTGAGGGGATGGGTATTGAGCAGGGGATGAGGAGTTGCCTCTTTTCTTGTTTTGTAGTATGTTTATAGTATGTATCTGTCCTCCAGTTCCCCTTGGTTTTTATATTTTATCCCTGGTCAAGAAATCACAGGGCCCTGCACTTCTATGAGAGCCATGCAGTTGCAATCTTTCCTCTTGAGAAAATTAGTCCAGGGCCTGCAAGTTGTTAAGGAGCCCTTTAATATACTGAGAAGATTTTTAGGTTGTATTTTTAAACTTGAAAGATTAGACATAGAAACTAGCCCAATCCTGAGTCAAGTTCTACAAAGCTTCATACAAACTCCACAGAACACTCCTTCACTTAAGGTCATTAATCTTTTTCCCTACCATCTATAGAGAGGACAATGCTGCCTTCTGTATTTAGTGTATGAGTGGCTTGGGCCAGTCCCTTTTAGCAACTCAGCAGTCATTCTTTGGGGACAACTCCAGCTGTGAGCTCAACCAGACAATATAATTATAAATACCCCCACACTCTCATTTTACTAAGTCTCATAAACTTGTTGTATTTTCATTTTCACTTATCTCTAAATAGTTTGTAAATTCTTTTTATGGTTTCTTTCCACTCATTGAATAATGAGGTGTCTGTCCTTGAACTTCTATGCCTTGTAGTGCCCATACCTGCCCTTACAGCAGTACATGCCTATTATGTTTCCTTTGTGATTTCTCTCTCTCTAGTAACAGTTGTGTGATATTTTCTAGACTTTCTCCACAAGCTCCCTTAGTTATTTTAGCATCTAAGATGGTTATTTCAAGTCTTTGCTGAGCATATTTGCCATCATAACATTTTTCAGGTTGGCAGTTTCCAATTCCCACTCCCATGAATGAACTGCATTTTCTATTTTGTTGTATGTTTGACATTTTTGCTAAAAACTGGACTGACAATGTGGTAACTCTAGCAACCGTATTCTTCCCCACTCTCTGATGTTGTTTATTGTTTCCTGTGAGTTTAGTTGTTTTTATCCATCTCTGAGCTTAAAATCAGTCTGAGATAGAAGCTGAGGGTCCTCACAGGTGTTTTCTGATCATGTGTGAATTATTTTCTGTGCATAGCTAGTCATTTTCAAGTTTTACTTGTATTGTGTTTTTATTATATCTTTAGGATATGGATCCTAAAGAGAGGTCAAGAGAAAGAAACTAAGGTGTGAGTGGAAAACACGCTATCCTTAAGAGCATTTTAGCCAAAGAGGAAGGGACTTGAACCATACCAACTCTACAAGCATGAATAATCTAGGATCAATATAAACTAATTATTAATTTAAGGTCATAGTCTTTTCTCTAGTTTTTAGGCTGTGTACACCTATTGGAAAATATTTTACATTCTAATACAACCATAATTTTTGAGCTCCTATTTGCAAAATGAAGGCTTTCTTTGTTTTGGGTTCAGCCTCCCTAAGGGACAGGCATGTACAGGGCTGTGCAGGTTGAACAGTAAAGAAAGGATTCATGCTGACCATGTTCCTCAGAGCCCCTGATTAAGAGGAAGACATATCTACAAACTGAATGGGACCTAGGACTTGTTTTCTGACTTCTTTATCCCCGTGACAATTAGAACTGAATTTAAGAACCATTCATTCCATTAGACTACAATAGATTCACCAGCTATAATTTTGTAACCCTTCAGAAAAGAACAATTCTGATAGGTCTCTTAGAAGCATGGTCTGGAGAACTGCACGCCTCATGCCTTGCCTATGAATTTCCACAAGGTGCTAGATGGCTTGAGTTTCACTTGCAGCAATTATTGTAATAGGTGAGGTCAAAAATCGGCTATTGTCCTCAATTTGATGCCTTGCTGGAATACCTGACTGGTCGGGAAATAATGATCATGTATGCAAGAATATGGGGAGTCTCTGAGCATCAGATTCAGCCCTATGTGGACATGCACTTGAACTCTTTGGGTCTGGAGCCCCATGCCAACTTTCTCATCAGCACCTACAGGTGAGCCATTATTCCCTAACTTCTTAACTACTGCTGTCCCTGATGCTCATAATGACTAAGCACTCGTTGTTCCTGGTGTTTGACACAAGTGCCCAAAGCTCCACCTAAGCTTCTCTGTCACACAGCTACCTGAGTATGTTACCATATGTCCTATCTTCATTCCTTTGCTGTGTTAAAAACACTCTAACAAAAGCAACTTGGGGGAGAAAAGGGTTCATTTGGACAGTCACAGTCCAACATCAAAGGAAGTCAGGGCCAAAACCTGGGCAGGATTGCTTACAGTTCTGTGCATCATTACTTCCAACCAGGGAATTCACTCATAGCCAGTGGTGTACAGATAGAATGTATGGAGGACGATGCTCGATAACTGGCTTGCTAACAGGTTCACACTTAGTGAACTTTCTTATCTAGCTCAGGTCCACCTACCTAGATGAGCCATTTGAATCAGTTAATATCAACATAATGCACCACAGACATAAGGAAAGTTAATAACTCGAGTGAGTCTTCTTCAGGTGATTCAAGGCCGTGCCAAGTTGACAGTTAATACTAAGTTAGATGCCATCTTATTCTGTTGGGTTTCAGATGCTAGTAACAGTTCCACATTTCAGAAATGAAACTTGATATCTTGATTCTATTTAAACTATGGTTTCTGAAACCTGAATCAGGTATGCTTTCTTATCCCTACTGTTGCTATGATTCTGTCTTGCAACTGAGAGAAATGGAGGCCTTCAAACTGGGATGGGGTTATGCATCCTAATAACAGCAAGTAAACACATGGAGCCAAAACCACATTTGTAAAATATGTTATATATGTGCATGCACAGATGTACTTGGACCTGATGCTTTGTTAAAGCCATATTGAATCTGAATGAGGATGTCTACATTTGGGGTTTGTTGGAACACTCCATACTAAGAATGTCTGTGCTAAGTCTTTCCTGGGAATAACTGATAGATATAATTTCATTTCTTCCACCACCCCCTTTTTTGATCTGAAGTGGAGGAAACAAACGTAGACTGAGCACTGCTATTGCCACAATGGGAAAGCCTTCAGTCATCTTACTGGATGAACCATCAACTGGCATGGACCCAAGAGCTAGGCGCCTTCTCTGGGACACAGTGATAAAGATTCGAGAAAGTGGAAAGGCCGTAATTATAACATCCCACAGGTGTGGCTCTTCGAAAGGCTTGGTTAAGGTTTGGCAAGAATTATGGTAGCAATGCTATACTGGCCAGTTATTTGGGGGTCAGGACTATTTAACAATATATTTGACTGAATAATGAGTTTATTTTTAGGAATTAAGATTCATGTTAATTTCAATAAATTGAATAGTCAAGAATCCTCAGTGTGTTTTTAAAATGAAAAACTGGTAAAGAACAGGGAGTTAGAGGTATATTGGTGTTTTGTTATCGATCCTTTAAAAATACACACTTCTCAGGACTTGGGGAGATAGCTCAATTAGTAAAGGACTTGCTATTCAAGTATGAGAACCTGAGCTTATCCCTAGAGCCCATATTTTAAAAAAACTGTGTGCGGGGCCTGGAGAGATGGTTTATTAGTTAAGCTGCTCTTCTAAAGGACCCAGGTTCAATTCCTAGCACCTACATGGCAGCTCATAACCAACTATAACTCTAGTTCCAGGGAATCCAATGCCCTCTTCTGACCTTCATGGGCACTACACACATGCAGATAAACACACACACAAGCACACACACACACACACACACACACACACACACACACACAGACATCACAGACACGCATGCAGGCAAGACACCCATACATAGAAAAATAAATTATAAAATATGTTTAAAGGTGGATGTGGTGGTACAAGGTTGTAATCCCAAGGCTGGATAGAAACAGGTAGATCTCTGGGGCTGACTAGGCAGCCTAACCTAAATCAGTGACCCTCATCCCAAGGCCCAGTAAGAGACAAGTCAGATGGTGCTTAAAGAATGACACCCAAGGTTGAATTCTGAACACCACAATACACTTCCTAATCATGAGTCTGGTGACTGGAAAATACAACTTGTGGTCGAAAACAAGATCCTGGAAACGTTTGACTGTACAATGTGCAGTGTCTTTCAAAGAACGTCCTAATTTCATGTTGTTCTGCTTCCTTGTTTTGCAAGCATGGAAGAATGTGAAGCTCTCTGTACAAGGTTATCCATAATGGTGAAAGGGAAGCTCACATGCCTGGGTAGTCCTCAGTACCTCAAGAACAAGTTTGGCAACATTTATATTCTGAAGGTCAAGGTCAAGTCTGAGGAAACATTAAAGGATTTTAAAAATTTCATCACACTGACATTTCCAGGTAAGTTAAGCCTCATTCCAATGGTGTTAGAGATGTGTTAAATTCCATGCTTTGTTCTCACCACCCACAAGGGTTATATTTTAAGTCTAGTTTCCATGTGTTACTGATGTTCATTCAGTGATCCTCCATACTTCCTTTGTTACTACAAACCTCTGCTGCCAGATTACACTAAGAAGTTTCACAGACAACAGAGGCTGTCACCAAACTCTGACAATGCATCCTAGGGCCTCTTCGTAATTTGTTCGATCCATATAAATTATACCTCTAAAGTCATATTTTAATATAATTCTCATTTGTTCTCACACATTCTCCATGAGAAGCATTAAGAAATATCCCACTTCGCATTAAGCGCCTTATTCTGGCTTTTGGCTATCAGTGCCAGCATATGGTTTTGAAATGCAAGCAAGCTGTAGCAGTTGTGTCTCTCCCTACAAAAATCCTTCTGCTTTTGAGTGACAAACTCAGTAAACACTCTCTACCCAGAGTACAGTGCAAGCAATAGCAACTATTTTCGCTTTACTGGCTTCTTTCCTAACCATAAAGGACTGATATAATAACAATTTTTAGCACACTCTTATAGGAGTTTCTGGTGTGCCTCAGGCTGTTGAGTTGCAATTTCATCTTTTGGGCAATGGAAAATATTATTTGTTGTACTGTAGGAATATAAATTTGAAAATATATTTTAACAATCAATGGTAAAGCAGACATGGAGAGCAGATTTGAGGAAAACCAAATAATCACTTTTGCATTGACCTTAGTGACTATGATTTCCCCACAAGACATACAGATGTATGTATCTGTAAAGAATTGGCCATGCTCCATACTATACCAGTGAGTATATGAGCAACAAAACTTGAACCTTTTTCTCATTTTTTTTCAGGGGGAGGTCACGAAATTGGGGGTTCAAACCTGGGAAGACTGAGGAGTGTGATAGGGGTGCATGATGTGAAATTCTCAAATAATAAAAATATTATATTGGAAAAACACTGAATTGAAATATCTTCACATAATAAAACTTGTAATGTTCCTTAGCAAACATGTTGTGTGTGTTCCTATATATGTATGTATGTGTGAGTACATGTGTATGCAGGTATCTACCACCTCTGCATGAATGCGTAGAGGCAAAAGTTGGGGTTGAAAGTCTGCCTCTATCACTGTTCACCTTACACTTTGAGGCAGGATCGCTCCCTGACCTTGGACTGGCTGATATCCTGTCTCTGACCTGAGATGGCTCAGTGGATGATGCGCCTGTCCTTCTAATTTTACTACTATTCAAAGAACAAAGAGCAGAGCCTTCTTAAATTCTTTCCAACAAGTTGTAGGAAAGGAAATACTTTCAAATTGGATACCAAAACTAGTCATGGGCAATACAAAAAAATTAGAGGCAATGTCCCTAATGGGCATGGCAAAGAAATCCTTAGCAAAACACTAGCAAACTTCATTCAAGAGCACAGGAAAATGATCATTCACCATCACCAAATGGGCTGAAGTGTCACTTAACATAGGCAAATCTGTAAATGAGATACCAAATTATCAGGGTGAATGACAAATGTATTCACTCATCTTAATGGAAACAGAAAAATATTTAGTCAAAATTCAGCATTTTGTGATTTATTCAACAGATTACATGCAATAGGAACTCTCCTCAACACTTACAATACTGTATGACCCAAGTCCACAACTGACATGAAACTCTATAGTTTGAAGCTGTGTGGCAGTTTGAATGAGAATGAATACTTAGTTCCCAGTTGCTGAAGGATTAGGTGAGGCATTGTTGAAGAGGTGTGTCACTGGCAATGGGCTTTGAGGTTTCAAAAATTGATACCATTCTCAGTGAGCTTTCTCTCTGTCCAATGCCTGAAGATTGAGATGTAAAGCTCTCAGCTACCACTCTAGCACCACACCTGTCTGCTTCTTACTTAGCATGATGGTCATAGACTCTACTACCTGCTAGAACTGTGAGCAAATCCTCAATTAAATGCTTTCTTTTATAAGAGTTGCCTGGCTAATGGTGTCTCTTTACAGCAATAGAACAGTGACTAAAACAAAAGTCAAAAGCTTTCCTTTTTTAGGAATCAGTAACAAGTTGGTGGGGTGTAAATTAGTATAGCCAGTATCAAAAAACAATGAACATTCCTTTAAAAAATTAAAAATATCACTAGCCTATGACCTAGCAACCTACTGCTAATTATACAACCAAAATAAGTAAAAAAGAATATGTCAAAGTGATATATTCACTCCCATTGTTTACCAAAGCATTATTCACAGTAGCCAAAAAAGAAAACAATTTAAAGATCTTTTGAGAAATGGTGGACAAAGAAAATATGATACACATAGGGGAGCTAGCGTGCACATACATGGTAGGGAAACTAATCCTGAAAAAATAAGGAAATCTTGTATTTGTGGAAACATGAGTGAAGCTAGATGACATTCTGTTCAATGAAACAAGTCATGTACAAAAAGACAAGTGCTGTATGATCTCACTAAGTGATCAACACTTAGATGTTGAATCTAAGGAAGTGGCATGGAAGTAGAGTTTATTGGTAGTTACTGGGTGCTATGGCGGGGTGAGGTTGGGGAGAAAGAGCATACAGAGATGTCACAGTCACTGTTCTGTTGCAGTGAAGAGACACCGTGACCAAAGCAACTCTTAGAAAAGGAAGCCTTTAATTTGGGGCTTGCTTACAGTTTCAGAGGTTTAGTCCATTATCATCACGGCAGGGAGCATGGTCTCAGGCAATCGTGGTGCTTGAGAAGTAGTTAAAAGCTACATCCTGATCCATAGGCTGAGAGGGAGAGAGACACTGGGCCTGGTGTAGGCTTATTGAAACCTCAGAGCCCACTCCCAGTGATATACTTGCTCCAACAGAGCCACTCCTCCTAATCCTTTTCAAATAGTGCCACTCCCTGATGGCTAAATATTCAAATGTATGAGCCTATGAGGGGACATTCTTATTCAAACCACCACAGAAGTAGATACATTATATAGTGTGAAGATTATAGTTAATATACTCTTAATAATCAGTTATAAACATAAAAATATAGGTATTTGAGATACCTTCTTAGATTTATTTAAGTATATATGTGTAACTGCTTTATTTGCATGTATGTCTGTATACTAGACATGTGCCTGATGCTCACAGAGGTCAGAAGTGGGTGTCAAATCCCTGAAACTGGAATTATGGATGATTGTGAGCTGTCATGTCAGTCCTGGGATTTAAAACCGAGTCCTCTGCAAAACCAACTACTTCTAACCATTAAACCATTTCTCCAGCACCAAAAGATACTATTTTCTTAACTTTCTGTAGCCATTCTGTATGCATATATATTTTATTATCGCATCAATTGTTATATTAATTTAAATAAGTAAGTGAATGAACTGAAAAGGTGGAAATGCCTTCAGTATTGATGGAGATATTGCTTATTTTTATGGGGTTTAGAAGCTGGGAAATTGCACCTGACAATGAATGGGTAAATATTACTTGACCTACATGGGTGGTTTTATCAGTGCTTTTTAAAATTTATTATGCTTTCTATTTGAAATATGCTACAATAAAAGAGCTTTACATGATCATACAATAATACATGCATTTACATCAATATTAATAAAATTACTCATTTCAAATATGTATTTTTCTTTAAAACATTTTAAATTGAAACATTTAATTAAAGTTGTAATGATTTATTAATTTACATAAGTTAATTATGGATGCATCTTTATCCCAATTGTGTTTGTAGAGTTGTATATGTAATAAAGCCAAGATCACAGTAGCATGACTGGTGATTTCTGTGTATGATTTCTCCTTGTGCATGGAAGGAAAGACATGGTATAATCATGAGAATGAGACAACCTTGTTGCCTTAGTTACTTTTCTATTACCATGAAAAAACACAATAAGCAAGACAACTTATTAAAGAAAGCGCTCAATAGGGGCTTAAAGTTTTGAAGCATTAGTGTCCATGATCACCATGGCAGGGAACATGGCAGCAGGTATGCACACATGGTTCCAAAGCTTTTATACCCTGATCTACAAGCATGAGGTAGCGAGGTGAGAGTGAGAGAGAGAGAGAGAGAGAGAGAGAGAGAGAGAGAGAGAGAGAGAGAATTGCCCGAGCATGGTATGATCTTTTAAAGCCCACCTTTGTGACACACCTCTTTCAACAAGACCACACTTCTTAATCCTTCCCAAACAGTTCCACCAACACTAGGGACCAGACATTCAAATACATGAACCTACGGGGGCCATTCTTATCACAACCATCATACTTGTCCTTCCTCCTCGTCCCTCAAAACTGTGCCCTCATACACACACACAACCAGAAAATCTCTAACTATTCTCAGCATTATGTTCAGGAATAAATACATTAGTATTTTAAAGATCAACTTTTATACTGTGTACATGAGTTGACAATCTACTGAGCTTACAAGACTCAACAACTGCCGTCAATTCTCTACAATTTACTATATATGTATACCAAAAAGAGTTTGTTAACCCAACTCTTCACCTTTGTATGATATATAACATTAAGCAGACACAGCACTATTTTTATAATTTTAAAGGAAATCTGTAAGTTTACTTACCTGTCCTGTCTTCCTGTCTTAGGTAGTGACTTGAAGCAAGAGAATCAAGGGATCCTCAATTACTACATTCCCAGCAAGGACAACAGCTGGGGAAAGGTGATGACCAATGCATGTTAGGGGATCACTAACAATGGGGGTACGTGGGATCCAGGCAGTGGAATTGTGCCTGATATTGTGGAAGCTGTGGAGTGTTTATGTTCCTCTTCAAATGCCTAGAGATTAAACATCTTTGATTACTACCCTTAAATTCCATTATTAGTTCATGTCCATCAAAAGAATGGGGACAGAAAACTGCCTCTTCCATTTCTCAATTACCTGTTTCTTTTGCTTTTTGATTTTGCCCTTCTGTGTGTCTCTTTATCTAACTTAATATACTTGACTAGGGAAGGGAGGAGGAGAGGCTACTCTGGGAGCTAGAGGGGAACTGCAATGGCAACAGTATGCTTTTGTTGTTGTTTAAGATGTTTGGCATTTTGGAGAAAGCAAAGGAACAATTC
This sequence comes from Mesocricetus auratus, assembly GCF_017639785.1. NCBI lineage: Eukaryota > Metazoa > Chordata > Mammalia > Rodentia > Cricetidae > Mesocricetus > Mesocricetus auratus. The sequence goes on along the minus strand of NW_024429182.1, from coordinate 78,792,385 downwards.
AATTTAGAAGATTATTCCATCAGTCAGATCACCCTGGATCAAGTCTTCCTGGCTTTTGCTAATCAGGACAATACAAGAAATGATTATGAGACAGAGGTGCCTTGAGATTCAGTTACAACCATTAATACTGATATATTTTTTGGACTACAGCTGGAATCCTGTGCTTGTATATCTTCATGTAAATTTATTTGTGCAATAAATACTTCCCTGAAAGAAAAAAATGTGTGTCCTCTTCACTGAAGATATATCTGAATGTACTGTTTCCAATAAGTAGGAATCTAAAAGCATTAAGAGCTGTTTTTCTCTCCTAGAAAAATGAAAGCCCTGAATTCATTTTTATAAGGACCTATTCTTCAATATTCTAAGTACCTGAGCATAAACATCTAGCAGTGATGGCACCATCAGATTTGTCCAAGTAGAAATGCATTCATTTTAGCATCCAACTATGTATAAGAAGAGCATAAACATAGAAGAAATAAAAATTTCCACAAACATGCACACAAAAATATGCACACACACATCTACACCAACTTACTCACTGATAAGTCTATGTTAAATTAATATCAAATTTTGATAGTATTTCCAAAATTCCAAGTAATGGTCTGTTACTTCATGATAAAAAGAGAAATTGAAGGTCATGGACAGAAGAAAAATAGTTCTTTAAAAAAAACAATGAACTTTTCTTTCTGTTCTTGCTTCCACTGTAATAAAGAATAAGAGAACAGAGTATACATGGAGTTGAGTGATACAAAGATTTTTCTCCTGATTCTTGTCTAGGAAGTAGGTATCTGCTAGGAGGGGTTTTAACATCTTATCATCTCTCTGCAATTCATGAGCAGACAAGTAGGATGGTTCTGAAAGATAGTCTATGAAGCTGCTGTGCATTAGGGTGGTTTCTTCAGTTTTGTAATGGCCAGAACCTGGAAGCTACCTAGATGCCCCTCAACTGAAGAGTGGAGAGAGAAAATGTACATTTACACAATGGAGTACTATTCAGTGGGAAACCTTGAAATTTGCAGGCAAATTACAGCACTAGAAGAAACCATCCTGAGTGAGATAATCCAGTCACGAAAAGAGAAACATGGCATGTACTCACTCATATATGGATTTTAGACATGAATCAGGGGAGTGCTAGCCTACAAGCCCACTGCCAGAGAGTCTGGGAAAAAGAACCTTCATCCAGTGACTGATGGAAGCAGAGGCAGACACTCACAGCTAAACACTGAACTGAACTCCTGGAATCCAGACAGAAAGGGAGGACTGACAAGCAAAGGGGTCAAGACTGGGCTGTTTTAACCCACGGAAACAGCTGACTTCAACAAGGGGGAGCTATTGGACCCCAGGCTGATGGCTGGGAGGACAGCATGGAACTGATCCAGACTCCCTGAATGTGGGTGTCAGTGAGGAGGCCTAGGCAGTCTATGGAGCCTTGGGTAGTATTTATCTCTGGCATACAAATGGACTTTGGGTGCCCATCCAACAATGAGAGATGCTCTCTCAGCCTGGACTCTTGGGGGAGGGCCTAGGCCCTGCTCTGAATGAAATGACAGACTCTGGAGATCCCCCATGGGGGGATTCACCCTCCCTGGGGATCAGAGTGGGGATTGGGAAGGGGGTTGGGGGACCTGAGGGGGAAGGGAGGGAGAGGGAGCTGGGATTGACATGTTGACATGTGAAGCAAGCTTGTTTCTAATTTAAATTTTAAAAAATGGAAAAAAGAAATTTTCAATTATAAAACAATACCCAGGGCTAATGAAATGGCTCAGTGAGTAAAGGCACAAGCTGTCAAGCTTAACAACCTGAGTTTGATCCCCTGGACCCTCCATGGTAGAAGAGAACTGACTCCAGCTAGTTGTCGTCTGACCTCCACATTCATGTGATATGCTCCTACCCCAAATAAATAAAATGTAATTTTAAATAGTTTTAATTATGTATAGAAGACACTATTTTTGTTCTTTTTATATAAAGGAGGATTTGAATTTATGAATCTCTAGGACGAACATTCTTTGTAGCTTTTCCTTTGGTATATGTAGCTTAATGCAAGTCAACAGAAAGGTATGATTAATTTCTAACGCAACATTCAGTGCTGTCCTGTATACCAAGTGGGGAAAGCCTTACAACAACACATATACACAACACATATACACAACACATATACAATAACACATATACACAAAGTATAAATTGAGCAATAAGAACCCCTTCATGGTGGCCATCATGAGGAAACAGAAGGTATAAATAGTACAACACTCCAGTAGGAATTTATACATATGATGAACATTCCAACAAATAACAGAATACACATCCATCTCAAGTGTATACAGAACATTCTCTAGAATCCACTAAATCTTGGATCTTAACATAAGCCACAGTAGGGGTGATTGTCAGGAGCGGGATTGAATTTCCACGTAAAACGATAAAAGCTTTAATGGAATTTTAGAAACAAAAGAACAGAGAAAAGCATGGGTTCTTGGTAGCAGCATTTTTCTCAGGTGGGCTCTGTTTTGCTAGCAACAAGCAGAGACTCACATGGCTTGCTTAAGGGAGTTTTCCTGACTCAGCATAAGCAGGAAAAAAAGAAAAAAAAAACCAGCAAGGTTCTTTTAAGAGGCTCTGCTAGCAATTGAAAGCTATGTATGTACAGCTGGAAGTGGCAATGATCATACCTCCAAGTCGGCAGCTTTTGCTGGATCTCAGCATAGACTGAGGCAGTAGGCTGGAATCACGCTTACATCCTCCATCTTGGAAAAACTGCAGTTTAAACAGCCGTGGTTTTAACAGATGAGACACATCGCCAGAAAAACATAAAGATTTACAGTAAAGTCAGACTTGGATGAAGAAAAACCTCTAAAGGTTTACAGTGTGTTTAAAAATATACGTAAGATTGAGAGAGAAAAAGAAACAGCATAGTGGTTGTAGGAGGAAGTCTGATGCCGCCATTAAACATGTGACTTATTAGAGGCGCATACAGATGAGGTAATAAAAGGGCGGTTTACCACACCGCTAACCACACCCACTTTAGGCAGGACTAAAGACGTATACGGCTGGACGTAAAGACGTATATGTACGTAGGCGGAACTACGTCACTAGCCAGGCCCACTTTTGGGCATGGCTAGGGGCGTTACGGGGGGAAGGCATAAAAGACAGCACACAGGAAGTCTCGCTCTCTTTTCCTGGAGTTCGGCTTCCGGTCCGGCCGCTAGCTGAGAACTGTTTGGCTCCTCTGGGTTTGGTATCTTGTGAGTAATTTTCTACATTAAATACTTAGCTTTACTGTCAGTAATTGTGTGTCGCGTATCGTTACAGCGTCCGTTTAGCCTACAAGTGGTAAATAAGTAGAGAAGCTGGCTGTGGTGGCACACGCCAGTAGGATTTGCTGCAGAGGCAGAGGCAGAGGCAGAGGCAAGCAGATTTCCAGAGAAACCCTGTCTCAGAAAAAGAAACAAAGAAATAAAAGTAAAAGAAATAGAGTAATAATAATAGATAAATAAATAAGCCACGTAAAGATGGAAAATACACAGAAAGTCTGGATACTGTATGCTATTGTGTTTTTCAGTTTTTTGATTGCTAAAGAAGGAAAAACTGCTAAAGTATACTTGATTATAAATGTTGCTGAATTAATCCAACTTATATATTTCAAAAATGCTTTGACTTCTAACTTTAAATATAAGGACCGGTTACTTGGGAAAAGAGTTTTTGTTTATGTTTCCACAGAAAATGGAAAGCTGAGGATTCCTTCCAGGCTTCTGTAGATTGATGAACCAAGACCCCCAGAAGCAGTGGGCCAGGTGTTCCAACAATTGAGACAGCTAAGATGATGGAGCTTTACAGACCCTGAAACTAAGGACTTATACAGGTTTCTGAGTTTTGTCATGATCCCCATAGTATGAACAGTGCCCCCATCCAGCAGGAATCAGTTTGGAATGAGCGACGTCCAAATCCCCATATTGTTTATAAATCTTTGTTTTCATTTGAATGGGGTTGCTTATAATTGGTTAAAGATCACAACCAATCTCTTTTTAAAGGAAAAAGGGGACTATGGTATGGAAATGAGTACTTTGTATTAATATGGTTTTTCATTTATTGATACAAATTCAAGGTCAATTTTATGATGTGTATATTTCTCCTCTTGATTAAGTATTGTGCTTTTACTGATCTTTTAAAACATAATGCATAATTGAATATAGACTATAGATAGTTACTTATAATAGTCAGAACTTATAGTTAGGTTAGTTAGGTTTTCTAGATATACAGAGATATATTTGAGATAGTCTTCAAACATTTCAAAGACCGTCAGAAAATGCCATTTAAAATGGTTTAGGGTTTTTCTTGACAATGAGAAATATCTGCTCCTGGCACATCAATTACATCTGAGAGGAAGATGGACATCAAAGAAACTTGTTAAGGAGTTTGCTTTTAACATGGCAAGATTAGCCATTTGTGCAAGAAACTGCTCTTGCCTGGACTGCTTGACTGTTGCTGTATAATCTGGACATGCAGGACCCATAGGAAAGTGACTGTTGAACTCAAACAGTTCTTCAGGGTTCCTGCTTCATGGAAGAGTCTACGAGACTTTCTGCAGGACACAGAAAAATGAATGACAGACTGCCAATGCAAATGAACAGTTTGAGACTTCCTGCTTTGCTGAGAAGTCTTCCAGATACATTGTGGCCTATGGGCTGAAGATGGATGCCCCAACATTACAAAGGAATTTCGGATAACTGTCCAGGAAACGAGATGTCTCTGTCAATTCTAGTGTTTATATATTATCCTTCTGTGGTCTTTGATGGAGTTGAAAGCAAATAGTTATAATCATAGTTTTCCTTAGTTATGATAAAAGATAAGCTACATATAGGACTTTGGACTCCCAAGGATGGGATAGATGATATTCTCTTTAAATCTTGCTAAATGTTGATGGACAAAATATTGTAACTGTGTTCTTGCTTGATACCTGTTCTGTTATATATAATTTGTCTATGTTAAAGTTAAGACCTTTCTTTTTGTTTAGACAGAAAAGAGGAGATGATGAGAGATGTCATTCTGAAATCTGTTTCTTGTTGGTTGTTGAATAAAGCACTGTTGGCCAATAGGGAAGCAAGATAGGTGGGACTAGGAGTCGAAGAGGACTCTGGGAAGGAGAAACACAGGGAGTCATCCTGTAGATGCCATAGGGGTAAGAAGTCCAGACCCTTTTCTCTGGTAAAAGAAATACTTAGATTAACAATTATGGAGTAAATACTTAAGTCAGAGCTAGCCAGTAAGAAACAAGCAAGGCCAACAGCTTCATAATTAATATAGCCTCCTGTGTGTTCATTTGGGACTGATGCGGCTCTGGAACCAGGCTGGCAGGAAGGCTTCTCTCTACACATGGTGGCCATCATGAAGAAAGAGAAGGTATAAACAGCACAACACTCCAATAGGAACTTAACATATGATGAACATTCCAACAAATAACAGAATACACATCCTTCTCAAGTGTACACAGAACATTCTGTAGAATCCACTAAATCTTGGATTTTAAAATAAGCCACAGTAGGGGTGATTGGTGATTTGGTCCATGGTAGAGCACTTGCTTAGAAAGCACCTGGGTTTGGTTCCCAGCTCAAAAAAACAAAAACAAAAACAAAACAAAACAAAACAAAAAAAAAAACCACGACAAAGGAAGCCTGAATTTAAACAGATGGAGATCTTACAGCCTTATTTATCTAAGATGTTTAATAAAACTAGAAATCAATAACAGATGAAACAGTGGAAAGTTAAACACTACTAATGAGTCAAAAGGGGAAAATTACAAAATGTCTTTAGAAAATGAAGATCACAACATACCAAACCTTAAACAATAGCAGAGCTGAAAGCGTGTAGTTATAAATGAAGACTTCTAAAATGAAAAAAATCATTTCAAATCAAGAAACACAGTGTATGCCTAGGAACAGAAGAAGTAGAAAAATAGGGGAAGCAAACAAAAACCAAAACCAAAAAAAAAAAAAAGTATTGACAAAAGAGAAAAAAATCAATGAAAACAAAATTTAGTTATTTGAAAACAGACACACTGACAAATCTTTATCTAGATTAAGAAATACTGAAGACCTTAAACTGCTACAGTCAGAAATGACGGTGGAGACATTACTGCATGACAAAGTAAGTATTAGATCCTTCCTCACTCCAAGCACCGCCACTGATCGGTTCCTCAGGCTCCGCCCCTCCTCCTTACTTCCGGTCAGTCTTGGCTCCTGTCCAGGTGCTGCTGCACAGAGCCGTTGAACCCCATGTTGAGCGGAAGCACGGCTTCCGGTAGCACGTGACCGGGTGTTGAGAGGAAGTATGACTCCAGGTAGACAGGTGACTGGGTGTTAAAAGGAAGTGCGGCTCTGGTAGACACTTGACCCGGGTGTTGAGAGGGAGTGTAGCCCCGGTAGACACGTGACCGAGTGTTGAGAGGAAGTGCGGCTCTGGTAGACACCTGCAGCTCAGAGGACAAGCAGGTCCCTGTGGTGGCAGTTGCAAGGCCTGAGTGGTGAGTGTCAGGGACCTCTCCAGTCAGCTTCCCAAACTGCTTGTCTGACAGCGAAAACTGTGTGAGATTTGAAGTACATCTGAGGTCTGGGCTGGGCTGTAGCTTACTGAAACATTTTGGAAGAGCAGTTTACCCCTGCTAACTCCTGCAGGTTACCAGGGTCAATTAACAGGGCTTAGTTTGGGCCAGTTTTTGAAAAGGAAAGAAAAAAAAGAAAAGAAAAGAAAAATATTATGCTAGAAAAAAAAAGCTACTGGTTCCTCCACAATTTCTCACTATTTGATCCTCAAAATCTTGCACAAGAGGCAGAAAACTTAACTGTCTTATGACATAACATACTTTTTGTTCCTATATTCTCAACATTTTAATCTCATTCTGGGTTGGATGCTGGCTTTTAATGAACCCACCCAAAACTGATCTCACTAATCACCTTTTCCTTTTTTGCACTTTTAAGATAACTTTTGTTCAACATCTGTCAGTTTTGTTGTGTGTCTTAGATACTATCTTAAGCAGGTACCAATTTTGTTTCAGAAAATTGCATATGAAAAACACTTCTTACTAGATTTCTTTTAAATTAATACTTAAAAATTATACACGTTAAATATTGCATAATGTTTTGATGTCATATATTGCCTAATGATTAGGCCAAGTTAATAAATGTAATTGTTATTGCTATTTTTTATGGTGAAAATTTTCAAATCTTTTTCTCTAGTTCTATGAAATCCAGTGCATTATAGTTATCTCTGGTCATCCTGTTGTGTAATACCACACCAGAACGATACTTCTATCTGACTCTAGCTCAATATCTACTAATCAGTATCCTCCAACCTACCCCCATCGCTCTGGCAACCTCTTCCGTGTCCATAAAATAAACTTTTTTTTTTACATCTCACAAATGAGAACACACACAGTGCTTATCTCTCTGTGCCTAGCATTTCCCCTAACATAGTTGAATCTATGTTATTGCAGGTGACATGATTATATTCATTTTGTTATGGGTCTGGGGGTCATTCAGAGATTTACCCAGTCTCTGAATTTAACAAATTTGAGGCTTTTTATTTAGATACTGATATCAAGGCTGCACCTGAAAGTGCTCCCAAGATGCAACACTTAGCCATGTCAGCTCTGGGCTTATAAAGACAAAATCCACAAGATTACATGTATTCTGCCTTCATGTAGGCAGGAGCTCGTTTTAACTTGTCTTGTAGTTGTTCTAGTCATTTTTTTAGCAGAAAAAAAAGCAAGCTTGATTTACAAAACATAAATAGGGCTGGAGAAATGGCTCAGGGTTAAGAATACTGGCTGTTATTTCAGAGATCCTGAGTTCAATTCCCAGCAACTAAATGGTGGATCACAGCCATCTATAGTGGGATCAGAAGCCCTCTTCTGGCATAAAGGCATACATGCAGATAGAGCACTTATATACATAAAATAAATAAATATATAAATCTTTAAAAATCAAATAGTTAACCTTATGACCTATTATCTTTCAAGAACAGCAAGTTTTACATATCAGTCAACTTAAAGAATAGTCTTCAATGTCTGGGGAAAAAAAGGAAGTGGACTGCTAGGGTACTGCAGTAATATATTTATTAATGCCTGCCTGAGGATTCAGAAAGCAAAGTAAGCCACAAGCCATAGAAGCCAGGCACACATACCTTTAATCCCAGCAACCAGAAAGTAGAAGGTGCTGGTACACACCTTTAATCCTAGGACTCAGGATGAAGAGGTAGAGAGATCTCTGTGAGTCCAAGGCCACCCAGATTGACACAAGATTGATCCAGTCCTAAAGAGAAACATCTTACACAAAAGTGATCTCAGCACCTGGGATCACATTTCTTTAATCCTAGCATTAGGGGATTATGCAAGACAGGAACAAGGAGTCAGTATCAGGCATTCATTCACATCTCCACACTGAAGATAGTTGAGTTCCCTTCTCCAGCCACATTAAGAATAGGAATGCCCCAGCCCTGTTAGAGATAAGAGCTCTCTGGTAGCTTGGCTACTTTGCTTCCCTGATCTTCAGCTTGAACCCCAATATCTGTCTCTGGGTAATTTATTTATCTTGTTACAGGGTACTGCTTGTACAAGCTAGGGACTTACATGTTAGAGGAATTTTTTGTTTTTTTTTTAATCTCTCAACATAAGTAATTAAAACCTTAAATGTAATTAACCATCACACTTTTATGAATAAATAGTGGGCATTATGTATATGCACTCATTTTATTTATCACCTAATGGGAAAAACTTAACACACACACATATATTTGGTTTTATGAGACAGGGTTTCTCTGTATTGTTTTGGAGGCTGTCCATCCAGCCCGGCCTTAAACTCACAGAGATCCGCCTGCCTCTGCCTCCTGAGTGCTGAGATTAAAGGCCTGCGCCACCACCACCCAAAACTTAACACATTTAAAAAATTTATTTTAGCATACAGTGGTAATACATAGAGACCATAATATAATTATCTTTGGGTTTTATTGCTGTAAAGAGACACCATAACTAATGACAATTTTTAATAAAGGAAAACATTTAATTGGGGCTGACTTAGAGTTTAGATGTTTAGTCCAACCTGGTCATAGTCGGAAGCATAAAACCATACAGGCAGACATGGTGCTGGAGAGGTAACTGAGAGTTCTACATCTGGATCTGCAGGCATCAGGGAGTGTCCATCCATCACCCTAGGCCTGGCTGGAGCATTTGAGACCGCAAAGCCTGCCCCTAATGGCACACTCCTCCAACAAAGCCATACCCACTCCAACAAGGCCACACCTACTAAAAGTGACACTTAATAAAGGGATGACAGTCAGAACAAACCATTTTCTTATCCTTTTTAATGCAGTTTTTCTGATATTCTTCTGCCTTAATGGGTGGTATAAATGTACTCCATTTTCCAGAATCTTATAAAGGTGCTTTTAATGTTTCTGTTGGGCCATTCATTGTTTTTCTTTCCCTTTCTTTTACTCTATTGTCAACTTTTTCTTGATTTTCAAACTGGATGTTTAATTTGACCTAATTTCAAGCTTACTGATTATTTTGCCTATTCAAATCTTCCAGTGATCCTTCCTTGATTAAGTGTTTAATGTGTATATGCTTGTTGATACTTCAGTTTGTTGAAATGCAATTGTATTGTTTCCTTTAGCTCTTGGAATATATTTGAGACTGTTAATAAGAAGTCATTTCTTACTAATAAGAAGAAGTCTAATATACATATCCTTGTATTTATAGGCCCACTGTAACAAAATAGCACAGGCTGAGTGCCTTCACATTGTTGGAGGCTGAAAGTTTCTTTTGGGGCTGATATATTTCCTGTAGTGTGTGTGTGTGTGTGTGTGTGTGTGTGTGTGTGTGTGTGTGTGTGTGTGTGTGTGATATTTTCAGCCTTTAGATCCTGGGAGAGGCTTCCTATTTATGAATGGGACCAGAATAAAAAGAGAATCTCCAAGCCTCTTACTTATTTTTTTATTCTTTATTCTTGAGAATTTTATACATTTATGCAATGAAATATCCCATTTCCCCTCCCATTTGCCCTCTCCATCTCCTATATGCTCCAGGATAATTCCACTAAGTCAAGTTAGTGCTGCTCATATGTTTATGTATATGAAGCCATCCACCAAAGCATGATAAATTACCAGTGGCCACATTCTCAAAAAAAGAAAGAGTTTCTACCCCACCCCTGTAGGTGGAGTTTTTCATCAGGGCATGGATTAACTCTTTCATCAGCCACTTCCCAAATAACCTCTCAGGACGTATTATTAATTATAAATGCCAATAGTTAGGCTTATTACTAACTAGCTCTTATAACTTAAATTAAGCCATTTCTATTAATCTATGTGCTGCCCTGAGGCTCATGGCTTTTACTTCTCCTGCATGTCCTGCTTCCTTCCCATCTGGCTGGTGACTCCTCTGACTCTGTTCTTCTTCCCAGCATTCTCTCTGCCTCTGAAAATCTGCCATCTGCCAATTAGTGTTTTATTAACAATAAGAACAATACATATTTACAGCATACAAAGATTGTTCCACACCCCCAGCAGCTATTAACTGTCAATAGCTCCTTTGCAAAGAGAAGGTTATGAGAGCACCTCCCCAATCTGCCAAAATTTTGGCTGGCTTGATCTTGTGCAGGCAATTACAGCTGCTGTAAATTCATGTGTGGGCTAGCTATGTCATGTCTAGTTGATAGTGTTTCACAGCTCTCCTCCCCAGCCTCTGGCTCTTAAAGTCTTTCCACTTCCCTTTTTCAGTGTTCCCTGACCTTTGTCAGGAGGATGTTACCATTGCTTGTGATTGCTTCCTCTGACTACATGGTAAAACCCTATTACTAAAGACACCACACACTTTGGATGTAGAACACACAAAAATTAATATCAAATTGACCAGAACTTCCTCCCTACTAGCTAGTTTTCACATTACTAGACGTTGTTATGCAGACTTCAGGGAAGAAAAGTCTATGATCTTACCCACTTCTAAACCCTGTGAGCTACAATACCAACCTGCTGTGCAAAATGTGCCTTCTGGTGTAGTAGTGGCACACTGTTAGGGGTTAATAACCTCTTTCTCATTGGATTTGAGGCCTGCTCCATGGGATGGAATTTTATGTCTGATTGTAACTCTGGACAAAAGCCCATGACTCAGGAGATTATAAGTCCTAGCATAGAACCTGTTATTGTTATCTTGCAAAATGGTCCTACTGTCAAGTTGCCTTCTAAATATTTGTATTTATGTTCAAATTCATAGATCTGGGCTTTAGAGGAGCTCTTATGGTGTGTAATAGTCAGTGGAGATATGGGCCAAAGTACTGAAAAGAAGGACTGGGTACTCAGCCTAAATTGGAATCTTTAGTACTCTTCCTCTCATGAGGTGCAATCATAATATTTTGAGAGTCTTGTAGAGTCCCTCATCTCAATCAGATTTTCCCAGAAGAGAGATAACTTGGAGTCAGATAGAGGAGATGACGAAGGACCAGGAGGAAGAATGTGTAAGAGATGATTTTTTAGTAGATTTTCTTGGATAAATGTTTCTCTATCTCTAAATCAATTGTTAAATTAAGGCTTTTTTAATAGTTGTGTTTTTATTATTATTTTTTAGACAGGGTCTTAATTTAAAGCCTTCACTGGCCTAGAACAGATGATGTAGACTGGTCTGGCCTTACTCTTGAGTGCTAGTATTAAAACTGTGTGCCACCACACCTAGTAATGGTTGTGTTTTTAATTTTCAGCAGTTAAATATCTGTTTTGCTGTTAGAAATAAATGCTGACCTTCTCACATAACCATGCTGCAAGGTCCACCATTCAGTGATTTTTCAAACTGATAGTTCTTAAAATTAATACCATCAGAGCTTAAATGGTATCTGATTTCATACTCTATAGCTAGCATAGAATATGATGATGTATACTAAATGTACAGTAAATAATATGATGGCATTTAAATATGTTTACACATCAGTATTAGAATGGAGTATTATATTCTGAGCATATGAAAACACACTGATTGACACTTTACATTAATTTGCTTTTTTATTTGTTTATGTAATAGTTATTTTATTTGTTTCTGTAAATATTGAAAACAGATTTTTAAAAAAAAATCAAATCCTGTTAGTATTATATCATTTTACCTGGAAAAAATGGAACCACATCTTACTTAACATTTCTCTACTTTCCAGTTTCTTCATTAAATATTAAGAATGTTTTATATTAAGAATACTAATAGAAACCAGGCAGTGGTGACACATGCCTTTAGTCCCAGCACTCGGGAGGCAGAGGTAGGCAGATCTCTGTGAATTCAAGGTCAGCCTGGACTACAAAGTGAGTTCCAGGACAGCCAAGGTTACACTGAGAAACCCTGTCTCTAAAAACCAAAACAACAAAAAAAGAATACTAATAGAAAAATTTAGGAACAATTCAATTTGCTTTATTTCAGACACATAATCTTATAAATTTTGAAGCTAATTAAAAAGAAAAGTAGTAAAAATAAATAATGCCATTGTTTGTTGCTCACATTTTAGGTAACTTACCATTGTAAAAAAAGAAAGAAAGAAAACAAAAAGAAATAATTCCTTTCATCCCTAGAGTCGAGCACACCTTTTTTGTAGGAGGATGAATTGGTTGATAGTCAACCAATTAACAGTTCTTCTCTGGAAAAATTTTACATTAAAGGTAGGTAAAGGCATCCATGGGAATGTCCATAAGAGTTTATTTGTTACATTTCAGTCTGTGTACACCTGTGCATGCACTTTTGAAAAATTCAAAACTGTGGGTAGATCTTCCAATGTATAAAAGCCAACAAATCAATAGTGTAGACATGAAAAAAGTGAGGAGAAGGGAAGAGGTAGTTGAGATAGTATATGAGAATTTCAGAACCCAGGCCTAGTGCTTAGAGGTAGTAATATACAAAGGGTAGGAGAAAATCCCCAGATAAGGTTTTTGTTAAGGGCTTTTGCTGCAGAGAAAAGGGAAGGCAACACAGGGGTGACAGTAGTTCCTGCCTTTAGGTTAGTGTGGAGACTGCTTTTTAAGGTGATCAGAAAAGGCATGTTTATTAAAGTGATGGAGAGAGAAACTACCTAGGGGGATACATGGAAAACTTCCTGGAACTCAGGTACCCTGTTTTCCTTCCTTTTATAGTCTGATGCTTCTGGTCCTCAGAACTGGGGAAGAGAGAGACTAGACAAATCTAGCTTCATTTAACTTTGAATTAATAGTTTTGGACATAACATTTCTCAAGTGATCTCCAAGTCTACGTTCAGTACTGAATAGACTGATCAAAGATTAAAGTAGCAGAGGTGTGAAACAGAATAATAAAGCAGAGATGAGAAAGCTTTTCATTTATTTCAAGTTACATCAAATATCTGCAGAGTCAAAAAGTAGTGTTTTACCAAAGTAGGCTTCAAGTTCTTGAAAAATAACCTAGGCAACTTAATTATAATCCATGTATCACAGATGTTATCTGTAGACTATCTGGTAGAAAACAAATGATATACTATCCAACTGGGTATCGTCTAAAATTAGTTATTTTAAAATCAACATAGAATAAGTGAATCAAGGTGTCTTAAGGTTTTCTTTGGTAAGAATTCTGACCCCTTATTACTCATTTTGAGAGATTTAGAGTTTACTAGTGGTCATTCAAGTGGCTCTGCAAAATTACGGCAATTGTTGTAGCTCTGATCACAAAGACCTTCCAGGCTACAAATACCTAGCCTTGTGGCATAATCTGGTATTTCATAAAAAAACTACTTTTGTTGTGTAACAGGTTAAGGGCCCAGAAGTTTGTTAAGCTTTATTCTTTTACCATTGCCCCATGACCTCATTTTCTAAACACGTTAACAATCACTTAGATTTTGTGACAGAAACATCATGGATTCAGTGATTGTTCTCTCCAGAGAATGATGATGTATAAGAGCCATAGTTTCAAATGCTTACATTTATTAAGCATGTAGCAAGCAAAAGTAAAAGAACAAAAGTAAAGCATCAGATAGGTAGCAAAATTGTGTGCTTACAAATCCAGTAGAAATTGACTGGAGAAGTCCCATTGAGACAGTATACTAGAGTATGTGACTTAGAATCCCAGATAGAGCAGTTTTCCCTTGGGTGAGGAGTTTATGTAAAAGAACAAATATAAAGAAGCAGATAGACAACAAAACATCACATCTGGCCCTTACAAAGTCCAGCAGAAGTAACTGGGGAAGCACTGTTTAAACACCCATGCTGAGGTGCCTGACAGAGAGTACAAGGCAAAACGTCCCCTACATGGATGAGCTTCTGGCTTCTCATTCCCATCACAGGTATATTTATAAAATGAGATAAGCAATAGCAACCTTGTCCCTACCTGTGGGACAATCAGCATGGGACTGGGGACACCTAGGAGAGAAACAGGGGACAAGAGAGAAAAGGAACAGATGACAAGACAGGATTCTGATCAAGCTGACAACCTTTATTTATCCCAAAGGGATTTATATAGGGGAAGTGAGGAGAGGAATGAATGGGGGTGTTAACTGTAGCTTCCATGAGCCTGGTGGAGCAAAGGTCAGTGGGAGGGGTAGGTCATCCTGTGTCCTCTGGTAACCTAACTGCAGGTTCTAACTTTATCTTTCACAATCTACCCTCTCTTGTTCAAGCCTACACCTGAGTGTCTTGGTAATTTACACTAGGCAGATAAGCCGATGAGTCTGTTTTCCTGGAACTTGTTTCCTATCTTAAGAGGTGGTATTTCTGCTGTGTGGCCTGCAGTCATGTCTTCTCTATGAGGAGGGCGTGATAATGCTATGGCTGGATTCTGGTGGAGGTCCCTGACACAACCTCAGTTTTTCTGAAAATGGTTACTTTTACCTGTTCTCAAGGCCATGGGGTTTTTAATGCTGTTAGCTGTGTGCTATTCCATTTCCTCCTCGTCACAGCATCAGGGGGCCAACCTTTACCAGGACAAGGAGTCTGGGAGGACACTTGAGATGAGCATGCTCAAATATAAAGAAGGGGTTCCTTATTCCCATAGTTCACTCTCGGTATGTACAAATAGCACATGACTGTTTGCCAATACAATTTATAATGATGATGCACCTGTTTTTTATATCATCTATAAGATTATTGTGAGAATTGAATGCATATAATATATACCATGCTTTTAATGGCTGGCAGGTCATAAGTTCAGGTCCTGAGCATACATCTTCCCTCTATTCCATGGTGGTTCAGGAGTAAAAATATAATAAAACTCTCATTAGCATTGAATGTGTACTGCTAAGCTAATCAATAACTCTTTTCCTCTTTTAGAAGAGGCAGATGATTAGTTCAGTAACAGAAATCATGGCAGCATTGTTGTTTGTAATAATGCTGTTGATATTCCGTGCGTTCACTGGTATAAACGTTGTTGGACCATATCATTTCACACCTCAACCCATTGCTACCATGCCTTCTTTCATCAAAGATGCCAAGGAATGGGAATTGATTTACACACCTGATATTGATGTGGTATCTGAAATCATTGAAAATGTAAAGAAGAATCTCAACACCACTATAAAAGGTTAGACATTCAAGTTTTCTAGAAAAGACTGCTATATCTATAAAAACAATGCTGAAAGTTAAGGTTGAAGAGGAGCCTATGTCTTACTTTAAGACTTGCAGTGTGATTGTGATAAATAGGTTAGTGTGGAATTGGAGAGACAGACAAATCAATGAGAGAACAGAGAACCCAAAAGTAGATCTATTGCACTAAGACCCCAGAGTGACTTTGACAATGACACACTAGAATGTAGTGAAAGAGAACCTATTCCACAGATAGTACTGGGACAATTGAACACCAATGGGTAAAATACTGAAAATCCATATCTTCTCTAAAATTAACTGAAAATGGGTCATTGACCTAAATGTAAAATGATGACACCTTTAAGAGAGAACATGTGAGAAAATCTTTATGACTTAGAGCTAGTTGATTCCTTAGTCATGATACAAAATTCGTGATCAATAAGGAAGTTGTGAGTTATTTGGATTCCTGTTATATAATGCAGAAGTGCTTGCCCTTGAGTTTAAAAGCCATACTCTGTCTCTTATGGTTGAGTTAAAACTGGTATTTTCCTGCCTTACTGTAATTTCAAAAACAGAGGTCCCTCAACATTTTCTCTTTAGGTTATAGTTTTGTGGAGATTGATTTGGCCGCTTGGAGTTTGTTGGTTTGTTTGCAGTGCTGGAAATTGAACCTAGGGGTCTTATATATGCTAGGCAAGCTTTCTACTAATCTATGTCCTCAGCCCTGGAGCTTTCAATTCTATATAAATTAAAAACTACACCAGCAATATTGTAACTCACAAATATATTTTTGGAAGTTAGGCAAAGATGAAGTTTATTCAAAGAGAAAAATATTGCATTTTTTAAAGAAAAAGAACAGGACAGGGAAGTTATAATTTCAGCAGCTTCCCAGAAGAGGAGAATGAAGAAGAGGAAAAAAAAACCTCATGTTATATGAGTTAAACCAACATGGAGGTTGTCCATATGGTGGATAGCAGCTACATGGTAGGAAGGGGAACATTAGAGAAAGAATAAGCAATCCAAAGTACAAACAACTATGACAGCAAAAATCATGTTTAGCTCTGCTAGAATCAGAAAGACAAAATGAGAGAGGGAGGAAAAGAAGGAAGTAGAGAGAGAAGGCTATGCCTTCCTGACAGACCCAGCTGAACCTTGTAATGACTCTGGGACTGTGCTATGGGGTGAGAAGTCTGGAAAGGAAAAGTACATTTCTCATTAAAAGAATAATTCTCCCTCCCTCTTTCCCTCCCGTCCTCCCTCTCTTTTTTTTAAAGCATGGCTTAAGGAGATTCTGCCTTCTTGGGGTGGGGGGGTGGGATCCCTTGTCCAGGTCATAAATTTACCTAACTGGATTAACTCTTTCATGTTTTGGGTAGCTAGAAATGTTAGATCTCTACTTAAGCCAAAGATTTTCATCCTCTTGATCCAAAGGAACCAGTTTTCCCTTGTTTCTGTATAAGTCTCCCCTCTGAATAGGTAACCCTAAAATACTTTAGGATATGGGCTAAAGTTAGTAAATATTTATAATCCATCTTTATGGGAATCTAGAAATCCAGTTCCACGGATGGTATCAATATCTGTACTGGAGTTCTAGACACTGCCCTCACATAGAAACTTTTAGGCAAGGGTACTCATTTAGGAGGAAGTGCAAAACTAGAACTCCCTTCTAGTATTCCTGTCCACACTTTGTGTAGTCCCTGCCATGAGTGCCCTGTCCAGTTACTGTCACTTGTTCTCATAAACCATTTCTGAAGAGGTAGCCATAACTACCGTTAGGGAATAAGGAAAATGACTGATCTGGCTTCTTGAAGCTGACTGTGGCAAAGGGTGTGGCAGTTGAGGTACTTCTCTAGTGAGCCTATATAAAAGACACCAAAAGTGTATCAATGATTTACATGTCTTAACTCTCAGATGTAGGAAGTAAAAGAAGTCCTTGACTGACAACTGGAAAGAGACTTGAGGGAGAAGTAAAGGCAAGAGTTATTAAAATTACAAGCCTTAGAATGTGAGGGAACCAGGAAAAGCCAAAAGAGAAACATTTTAAATGTCCAAATCACTCCATTAGAATCTCTTCATGGGTTCATAGAGCATGTATCCTCTGTGCTTCTGTTTTTGAGCATACCATACATCTATTTGATGTTTTTGAGTTAGTGGCTCTCAGTTTACTTGGAGTGGTACAAGCACTATAGCAATCATTAGAGTTGTTATCACCTCCAAAGAAACTGCATAGTTTCTGAACTCCACCTTGTTAGGAAAACACTAGAGTGCTTTCTGTCTCTATAAATTGTTATATGTACATTGTGCTACTCGTTCTTCTAACATCACATAATCTTTTCATAGCAAAATTTTATAAAACACCTGTAAGATTTTGTACTCAAAATATCCATTAGTTACTCATGTCAACATTTAAGAAAAAGGCCATTAAGATTCAAAATATTTTTAATAGATTTTATCTGTATAAAGTAGTATCTCATCTCTCAAACAAGAGCATCTGATGTTTTTATTTAAGCAGACAATTTTGTCTCCCTGTAGTTCGAGGTTTTCCTTCAGAAGCTGCGTTTGAGGAGTATATTCTGTTTGATTATACATCTCAGAAAGTGCTGGCTGCTATTGTTTTTGA
The DNA here is from genome assembly GCF_017639785.1 of Mesocricetus auratus. Classification (NCBI taxonomy): domain Eukaryota; kingdom Metazoa; phylum Chordata; class Mammalia; order Rodentia; family Cricetidae; genus Mesocricetus; species Mesocricetus auratus. The sequence continues at coordinate 78,774,237 of NW_024429182.1, read as the reverse complement.
TTGTGGCTTCAAAAACAAAAATGATCCTCTGCCACTTCAGGTAAGAAATTTTGCTTTACAAGGGTTTTCAAGTAAGTTGAATTCTCATAATAATAGTACTTTTAGTGTCTAGGATTTTTTGATGAATTACTTACTATTATAGCCCAATTTTGTCAATGAAGAAAGTATCATTCCTAAGAACAAACTAGTAATATGTAATAAAGCAAAAATATTAATCCATCTGTGAGTGATAATACCTTTGTACACATTACTGATTATAAGGGACCATGATTGTAATTCTTCACTATCAGATTGACTAGATTTAGAATCGCCTAAGAAATCTATAATGGTATTTTCAGAAATGGCCAACTAAGGGAAGAAGACCCATCCTAAATATGGAGAGCAGTATCCCATGGTTGTATAGACAAAATAAAAGGGGGAAAGGAAAAAAGCCAACAGAGTCCTGGCATTTCCCCTTTTTTCTTTCTTGGCTACAGTGTGAACTACTCTGCTCTGCCATGCCTTTCTTAAGCCTCTGAAACTAAGTCAAAATAAATATTTATTCCTTAAAATTGTTTCTGTCAGATACTATGGTCACAGCAACACAAAACATACAGGAGGGTACTGTAGACTAAGGGGAACCCTTAATTAATCAGTGTTTGTCATAGTACATACAGAGTGGAAAAGATGTGTTTTAAGTCAGAGGCATTTTATTAGCAGACAGATGAACTCAAATCCTTTCTTTGAATCAAAGACAGAAAATAATTCCTTTTATAAATCTCTAGAAAACTTGAATACTTAGCTGCATCAATTCAGCCTTGGGATATTGGGACTGAAGAAAAGCTGATGGTGTTTACAGAAAGAGTAAAGAACAGTACTTTGAATTTGGAATCTCTAGCAAAATTTATAGGCATCCCATCTGGTGGTTAGAGAAATAAGCAATCAATCTATAGACTCTAGAAATGGAGCAACACCCACTTTTCCTAAGGTGCTTTTCAGAAGGCAGAAGTAGGATCCATATATTTTAATGTTTATCCTGTATTTTCAAGGCTTTGTTCATCTGTGTCAGCTTTCTCTCTGTAACATAAAGCTGTGTATCTGTTAATGAGGATTTAGGCACATATATATTTTCTCAGTATACATTGACTCAAAGTATCTGTGGTAGTTTGAATGAAAATGGCCCCCATAGGCCCTTAGGGAGTGGCACTATTGAGAGGTATGACCTTGTTGGAGTTAGGTATGGCTTTGTTGGAGACAGGCTTTGAGGTCTTAGTTGCTCAAGTCACACACAGTGTGTCATTCTTTTCCTGCTTCCTGCAGATCCAGATGTAGAACTCTCAGTTCATTCTCGAGTACCATGTCTGCTTGTGTGCCAGCCACCATGCTTCCCACCTTGATGACAATGAGGCAAACCTCTGAAGTGCAAGCCAGTCCCTGTGGGTGGTGTTTTCCTGTCTCAACTGCCTGCTTCCAAATAACTGGCTGCTGCTTCCCAAATAACTGTCTTGGAGACTTAATATAAATTATAAATGCTCAACCAATAGCTCATGCTTGCTACTAGCTAACTCTTACACTTAAATTAAACCATATTTCTTATCTATGCTTTGCCACATGTCTTGGTACCTTTTCTCAGTACTGCATGCCCATCTTGCTTCTCTTCATGTTATTGTAACTCTACTGACTCTGCCCTTTTTCATCCCAGCATCCTTAGTTTGGTTGCCCCACCTATACTTCTTGTTTATCTACCAGCCAATCAGTGTTTTATGAAACCAATTTGAGTGACAAATGAATCATTATCCATTCGTCCACATCTGGCACCCCACATGTGGCATGAATCCACAACCCTGAGATTAAGAGTCTCATGCTCTACCAACTGAACTAGCCGGTGTCAAACTTACATCCTTTACTTTTGCTAGGATGAATAGTTGCTGTTATCATTATAGGTGTCTTTAAACTACTGTGACCTGTGATCATCATGGATGCTGACATCTGGTTTGAGTTTGGAGAAGTACTTGCTTTGGCTATAGACTTTGAGGCAGTAGAAGTCATGTGTGGTGAGACCCCTGGTGTTGACATTTTAGCAATAGTTGTAGGTTTCACAGTGACAGTTGTAACATTTCTCAACATTTCTCGGCAGTCCTGAAGTTACGGTGCTGCTATTAACCTCATTGGTCTGGTTGGAAGCCACAGTGATATTCCCTGTCATGTTAGTACTGGAGGTCAGCAGAGGCATAGAATCCTTTCCTCTTGGAGAGCCCTGAAGGTCTGCACCATCTGCCATGGTCCCTGACAGTGCCAGCACCTACAGCACGCTCAGCAGCAGCAGTGCACCCCGCAAACACAGTGCCTTCGTTCCCCAGGCCCCTGAGCACCCACAGAAACTGCACCTCCATGCACGCAACTGCTCTGTGTCCCCTTCTGCAAAGACTTTGGGTGACTGTCCAGGTGGCCTGCTGTCTCTGTCTTTGTTCCACATTTTGGAAGTTGCTCGCCTGTACTTCCTGCCTACCTAGTATTGTTATCCTCCTCCTCAGGTCTTTGATGAGGCTGAAGATTAGATTGTCACAATTATTTTTCTTTCTTCCTAAATAGAAATATTAGATATAAGACTTAGACTTTCCAGTTTAGGACAACTCTATAGTAATCTCTGTTATGCCTTTACTCTAGGACTGGATATGTAGTTTTTACCATTTGCTCAAGCTGCTTCACTGGCAATAGGTCTTAATTGTGTTTGTTCTTATTTTTCCTTCTCCTAGAGCTTACTTGATATTTGCTATATAGTTTTGTATCAAGCCTAAATCTTTTTCTTTACACTAAAAGGGTAATTGTAGTGAGATATCCACCCTTCCCTCTGACCACCCTCATTTGGGTTTGGTCACAGGTTGAGTGCATGAGGGGGGTGAGTTTTAGGTCTGGGGTGTGGGCAGATAGGTGGCTCTCTCTTGCGGGTCTGTGTGGTGGCCATCTATTTCTTCTGTGACTTCTCCCCAAAATAAATTTTATTTAAGACTAATACCTAGTCCTGTGAGTCATTATCCATTCCTCCAGAGACAAATATTTACATTTACTGAAATGGAAAAATTAATAAAAATCTAATAACTTAGACTCCCAAAGCCCAAATAGAAAAAGAAAAACTCTTATGCCTTTCAGCCCAACAGATAAGACTAAACAAAGAACTGAATACATGACTAGCCTGCGAACAGATAACACATGCCAACTGTGTCAACATTTCTCTGTCCTAAAGAAGATCAGAGAGTTATCAATTCGAAGTTGTAAACGTCCCTGGCCCAGGAGATAATTAACAAACTTATTTCCTCTGAGGCATCCTGCTTAATTGCATCCTGCCTGAAACATACAGTTATTGTTTCATCCTATGTAACCATGAAAGCTTTGTAATCTCAAGACATCCAGTCTTTTGAACTTTCCCTCTAAACCTCCCCTCAGCCAAAAAAGAGCATTCTGCTTGTTCCTGAATGGGCAGAATTGGGGCTGCAGTTTGAAATAAAAAGAAACTTTTGTTTTTACATTCAGTGTGTTGCTTCCTCGGTGGTGGATTTTGGGGGTTCTGCAATCTGGGCATAACAGTACAAGAGCATTATTCCACAGCAAGCCCCCAATGAAGTGTTTTCCTTTATAAAAATTGCTGAGGTCATGGTGTTTTAGCAGCAATAAAACCCTAACTAAGACAGTATCTTCAAGTTTTATTCTCCCTACCTACAGACCATTCTCAAATCTTTGAAATTCTCAATGCTAAAATTCCCATAAATTTTCTCTAGTGCTAAGCTTATTTTGATAATTTTCTTTCTAAAATTTTATTTATTAATATTATTGTGTGTAATGTGTGTGAGTATAGGCACTCAGCCACCACCATAACATGTAGAGATCAGGGGACAACTTTGGAGACTCAGTTCTCTCCTTCCACTGTGGGTTGTGGGAATCAAACATAGTTCTTCAGGCTTACACAGTAAGTACTTTTACCCCCAGGGCCATCTTGACAGTCTTGTTTTCATGGTTTTCTAAATGAATACTAATAGATACCAATTTCTTTATTTTCCTGACAAAACCTTTTATTTATCCATGTGACTATCCCAGTGTACCTGTTCAATCTTAGATGAGACCCTGTCATTATCCCAAGTAAAAGACTGCAGTGTGGGTACTTGTCATGGATCCATAGGTAAAAGTGCTTGCCTTGAAAGTCTGATAAGCTGAGGTTGATCCTTGGAACCCGTGGCAGAAGGAAACAACCAACTCCTGGAAGATATCCTCTAATCTCCACATACAGGCCATGCCATGATCATACATACATATACACACACACAGTAATAATAATACATTTGAAAAAAATTAGAAAATTCCAGTGGCTTACATGGCCATCCAGATGTGACTCTGTCCCCAAATCTGCAAATTTTTACTATTTATCCAAGAAGCTCCATACTGATACTATGTATTTCTGCTTCTGGGACTTGGACATGGTGTTGTTCCTGTGAATTTTCATTCAGCTTATAGTTGTTCTTTTATAATAACCTATGCATATTTCTAGTAGTCAAACAGCTTTTAGGGAAAACAGACAATTCTGTAGGTTTTCAACAGGGATTTTAATATAAGGAAATGTTTCATTTTTGTTTGTTTGGTTGGTTGATTTTGGTTTTGATTTTCTGGACATGCTTTCTCTGTATTGCTCGCTCTGTAGACCACAGAGATTGGTCTGCCTCTGCCTCCCAAGTGCTGGGATTAAAGGTGTGTGCCACCAATGTCTATCTAGGAAATGTTTTATTCATAATATTTAAGTATAACTTGAAGTCACTGTTAGCTAACAATGTAAAGTGTCTAACATGCTTTCCCAGTTGGGTGAACCATTCCTCCCTCTCCTGAGCCCTTAGTTGTTAGGTGTGCCATTTTCTGTTCATCCTACAAGGATTGGATTCAAGTGCCTGTTTGTCTATAGTTCTTCATTTATTGCTCAGCTTTTTATTATGCCAATATAAGTAAAAAAAGGTAGCTTACTGGGGGCTGGAGAGATGACTCAGCACTTAAGAGCAGTGCTTGCTCTTCCAAAGGTCCTGAGTTCAATTCCCAGTAAACACATGGTGGCTCACAACCACCTGTAATAAGAGTTGGTGTTCTCCTCTGGCTTGCAGGCATACATGCAAGCAGAACACTGTATACATAATAAATAAGTCTTTTAAAAAAGGTGGCTTATATTTCTATAATATAATTTTATATTATCTCATTGCATGCCCTTGAGAGTCTTTTCATGCCTGTCTTTTTATGTGTTTTCTGTATTTTGAGTAGAATTGAAATGTATCTAGTGTGCATGCGTTCTCTACCCTGCTTATTGTAAATGCTGGGCATTCAGAATTTAACAAATTAATTTCATCCTTAAAGTCACATGTTTTTCTACTAAGGTGTAACTTTATGGCTAAAATTTTCTTTTAAGTTTCTTTTTGGCTTTCAGCATATATGATTTCTCTTCATACTTTCAGATAAAATATTATTTGCGTTTTGTTGGTGTGCAGAGGACCATCTTGTGGCCAGACAAGACAGGCTGGAAAACAACATTTCTTTTTCCTAACCACCCTTCTCTACAACCCAGGAATCCAAATTTTCCTGATGGAGGAAGTCCTGGTAAGCAGATCCTTATTTTATCAAAATGGTCACATGCTAGTGCATACATATACTTGTATTTATTTAACAAATGAGAAATGTTTATTCTTCATGGTAATTAGAATTTATATTGTAACAATATGACTTTTTACTCTTAACTCTTGATAAACTTATATATCATTGTATCTACTTCCAGTTCTCATGCCAGTATTATTTTTATTTTAATTTTATTCAAATGTATTTGCTATATATGTGTGGTGGTTTGAAAGAAAATGGCTCCCATTTTCTTTAATTGGCTGATTAAGCCAATTAAAAATTTTGAGTCCTTTTTCATTGATGGTCAGACCAAGAACTGGCTCCTGCCTCTGAAAACTCTGTTGATGCCCAAGCTGGGGTACAGTGTTTTTAAAGACAAAACCATAGTTACGTCAGTGCTCAAGGTGTGTGTTTTGGAGGTATATTAATGAGGGATTTAGAGTAACCTAGTAACATCTTTCTTTGTAAGACTTGATGGTGACTTCTAGATACTGTGTAATATGTTTGGATTATGTTCAAGGTCATGGACTGTCTCTGAAGCATTGCTAAAGCAGAGAAGGCTATTGGTGGAGGATGGAAGCCTAAGAAGTGACTAAGCAGACATAGAGTTGGGACAGGATCCTGTTATCTTCATCATTTCAATTTAATACTTCTTTATTGCTAAATAATATTTCTGTTCTCTTCATCTGTTCATCTACTGATGAATATCTAGGCAGACTCTGTATCTCAGCTCTATGAAGACTGCCACAGTAAACCTGAGCATGCATCTATCTCCTTGTTATGGCAACTTACTTCTTTTGAATACATATGTAGAACAAGAGTAGCTATATTTTTCCCTTTATTGAAAATAGTTTCTTTTCTCACATAATATATCCTGATTACAGTCTCCCCTCCCTCTACTCCTCCCTACCTCCCTTATCATCTGATCCACAATGTTTCTGTCTCTCATTAGAAATGAATAGCCTTCTAAGAGATAACAACAAAACGTAACAAAAAATAAGATAAAGTGAAACCCATCACATCAAAGTTGGACAAGGCAAACCAACAAAAGGAAAACAGCCTGAAGAGAAGGCAAATGAATCAGAGACCCACTCATTCACACACTCAGGAATCCCACAAAAACATTAATCTGGAAAATATAACATAATGTATACACAGAGAACCTGCTGCAGACCATGATAGGCCCTATGCATGCTGCCTTGGTCTCTGTGAGTTCATATAAGCTTTGATCATGTTGATTTAGAGGGTATTGTTTTCTTGATGTCCTCCATCCCCTCTGACTCCCATAACTAATTCCACCTCTTCTTCCATGAAGTTCCTTGAGCTCTGCCAGATGGGAATGATTTGATAATGCTATCCTATTTAGAGTTGAGTGTTCAAAGTCTCTTACTCTGAATAACGCATGGCTGTGGGTCTCTGTATTTGTTCCCATCTGCTGCAGGGGTAAGCTTCTCTGATGATGGCTGAGCAGAAATCTGATCTGTGAGTATAGCAAAATGTCATAAGGGATCAGTATGCTTCTCTCTCTCTCTCTCTCTCTCTCTCTCTCTCTCTCTCTCTCTCTCTCTCTCTCTCTCTCTTCCTCCCTCTCTTCCTCTCTCCCTCCCTCCCCCTCTTCCTCTCTCTTTCTTTCTTTTCTTTTGGAACAGAAGTATTTGGTTTACCCTAGGTCTCTGGGATATCTTTGATCTACTTGAAGTTGAGTCTTGTGCAAGGTGATAAGTTTTAATCTATTTGGATTCTTTTACATACAGCCATCCAAATTGACCAGCACCATTTGTTGAAGATGCTGTCTTTCTTTTCCAAGCTATGTTTTTGGCTTCTTTATCAAAAATTAGGTTTCCATATGTGTGTGGATTTATGTCTTTGTCTTCAGTTCAACTCCATTGATCAACATGTCTATTTTTTGTGCCAATACAATGCTGTTTTTGTTACTATAGCTCTGTAGTACAACTTGAAGTCAGGAATGGTGATAACTCTAGCAGTTCTTTTATTATTCACAATTGTTTTAGCTACATGGGTTTTTATGTTTCCACATGAAGTTGCAAATTGTCCTTTTGAGATCTGTGACAAATTGTGTGGGAATTTTGATGGGGATTGTGTTGAATATGTAGATTGTTGTAAATAGGATGGCCATTTTTTAAAAATAAATTTATTTGTTTATTTTACATCACAGGCAAAGTTTCCCCTCCCTCCTCTCCTACCATTCCCTCCCCCATTCTCCCTTTTCCCACCCTCCAACCCACTCCTCCTCTGTTTCTGTTTTGGAAAGGTCAGGTCACCCATGAGTATCAACTAAACATGGCATATCAAGTTGCAGTAAGACTAAACAACCCCCTCCCTTGTGTTTTAAGCCTGGGTAAGGTGACCCAGGATGGGGAGTAGGATCCCAAAAGACAGTAAGAGTCAGAGACAGCCCCACTTCCCACTGTTAGTCCCAGAAGAGGACCAAGCTACATAACTAACATATGCAGAGTGCCTAGGTCATTCCCATGCAGGATCTCTGGTTGTTGGTTCAGTCTCTGTGAGCCCCTATGATCCAATTTAGTTGATTCTGTGAGTTTTCTTATGATGTCCTTGACCTCTCTGGCTCCTATCATCCTTTCTCCTCCTCTGCAAGATTCCCTGAGCTCCTAAGGATTGACTGTGAGTCTATGTAGTTGGTTGTTTTTCTCTTTCCTCTTTGACTCTTTTGGAGGACCTACCATCCAGGTCCCAAATAATCATACATGGAAACATTTTCTTACTTATAAATGCCTGACCTTAGCTTGGCTTGTTTCTAACCAACTTTTCTTAACTTAAATTATCCTGTCTACCTTATGTCTCAGGGCTTTAACCTTTTCTATTACTGTATACCTTTCTTCTTACTCCGTGGCTTACCTTGTAGCTGAGCAGCTGGCCCCTGGAGTCTTCCTCTGCTCCTTTCTTTCATACCTCAATCTTTTCTCCCCAGATTTCTCCTATTTATTCTCTCTGCCTGTCAGCCCTACCTGTCCTTTCTCCTGCCTAGCTATTGGTCATTCAGCTCTTTATGAGACCAATCAGGTGTTTTAGACAAGCAAAGTAACACAGCTTCATAGAGTTAAACAAATGCAACAAAAGAATGCAACATATTTTCATCATTAAAACAATATTCTACAGCATAAACAAATGTAGCACATCTTAAAATAATATTCTACAATTGAACTGTATCTGTTTCCATCAGTTGCTGGATGACACCTCTCTGATGACAATGGACTAGGCACCAATCTGGTCACAGGAGATAGCCAGATCCAGCTGTGTATCTGCTGTTGCTAGAAGTGTAATCTAGGATCTTCCTTGTAGATGCAATGGATGGCCATTTTTATTATATTAATCCTGACCCATTAGTATAAGTATTGCAGCTTGGATGAAAAGGAATCCTGGCAGTTGGGAGCCAAGAAGTACCACAAAGTCACTATATACATAAACGTAACAGCTTACAGCCCTACTCCAAGGAAATGTTTCTCCCAAGTAACAGCTTTGCTCTTGGGCAGGGGAAGGTTTCCCCAGGGAAAGTGTTACAGTTCTGCTCCTCTCTTCTCTGCTCCAGCTGCAGCAAGGAAAAGTTGTTACTTGTCTGCTCCACTCCACTCTGGGGAAAGAAGGTCTCACCCAAGCCTCATTCAAGAGATTTCCTGGGAGGGAAGAGTTCAGGAGGGTGGCTGCCTCTGCCATGGTAGTAAAAGGCAACAGCAAAGTGAACAGGCAGAGGGTTTATATATGGCTTCTTAGGGGTGTTTTTCTAAGGTGATTTTCAGGGTGGGAATTGGTTGGATTTTAGTCCCTGAGCTTTGACAAATTCAGAAATTGGCTGTATTTCATGCTCTGGAATTAGTTGGTTTTCCTGCTTAGGGTTGGTTGTTTTTTGTACTGAGTTAGTCATGGGCAGAGTATGTTTCTTGGGCTCTGGTTTCATGGCCAAAACACGTGAGGGTGTGTTTTGGCTGGCCCTTTTACCCTACAATGAGCATAGGCTGTCTTCCCAGCTTCTGATGTTTCTTTCTTCAAAGACTCAAAGTGTTATTCATACAAATAATGCTTTCTTGTTGACTGAGCAACTGCACATGAATCTACTGATTATTGTCTGTGGCCCCAATGCCCCACAGTCAGCACCCTGCCAGCCACTCAGGCCATGGCCAAGCGGGGCTTCCAGTCCCATGGCCCCAGCTCTTCTGTGGCCTTGTTATGTAGGTTTAAATTAAGTCTCAATTGTTCTGTTTACCAACAAGGACTTGAAGTTAGATGTGGGAGTGAAAACCTGTTAGGTCAGAGAAGATGAGAAGCAACCAGCTGACCTTGCTTTTTGGCCAGAGATGCATCTCTTCTCTCATCCCAGAACCAGAGGGAAGCTCAAACTCTAATCCCTGCCCTTTCCTCCCTGTGTGTCATCTTTATCCAGAGTCCTGTCTTCTCTATAGCTAATTCTGGCCAGGTAGTTGCTGGCTCTCCCTCCTGATTCAAGATAAACTTCACAGTGTGGAGTATCACATTGCTATCAAAATACCCCACAAAATACAACTCTTTTACTTGCTTGTTTTGAATTACTATGTTGAATAGGCATGGAGAGAGTCTTTGTCTTGTTCCTGATTTTAGTGGAATTGTTTTGAGTTTCTTTCCATTTCATTTGATGTTTGCTATAGGCTTGTTGGAAATTGCCTTTATTATGTTTATGTATATTCTTTGTATGTCTAATTTCTTAAGGACTTCTATCATGATGGATGTTGGATTGTCACAAAAGCATTTTCTGCATATAATGAGATGATTTTGTCTTTTTCTCTCAATTTGTTTATATAGTGGATTACATTTATTGATTTTTGTATATTGAATCATCCCTGTATCTCTGGGATAAAGCCTACTTGATCATGGTAGATGATCTTTTTGATGTGTTCCTGGATTCACTTTGCAAGTGTCTTATTTCCTATTTTTGTATCTGTGATCATAAGGAAAATTGGTCTGTAATTCTCTTTCTTTGGTGAGACTTCATGTGGTTTGAATATCAGGGTAACTGTGGCCTCATATAATGAATTGGGCAGTGCTCCTTCTGTTTCTATTTTGTGAAGTAATTTGAGGAGTACTGGTATTATCTCTTTTTTGAAAATCTGGTAGAATTATACATTAAAACTACCTGGCTCTTGGCTTTTTTGGTGGGGGTGGAAAACTTTTAATGACTGCTTCTACTTCACTAGGCATTGTAAGTCTATTTAAATTGCTTATCTGATCTTGATTTGGTAAGTTTTATCTACTGAGAAATTTATCCATTTCTTTTAGGTTTTCCAATTTGGTAGATTACAGGTTTTTAAAGTATGTTCTTTAGATTCTCTGAATTTCTTCAATGTCTGTTGTTATGTCCTCCCTTTTCATTTCTGAACTGGTTAATTTGGATGTTCTCTTCCCATCTTTGAGTTACTTGTATAAGGGATTGTCTATCTTGTTTTATTTTAAATAATTGTTTCATTAATTCTTTATTTTGTTATCTTTGATTCTATTTTATTTATTTCAGCCCTGAGTTTGATCATTTCTTACCATCTACTCCTATTGGGGATGCCCACTTCTTTTTCTTCTAAAGCTTTCAGATGTAATGTTAAGCTGCTAGTGTAGGTCCTTCAGTTTTTGTTTTCGTTTTTTTAATGTAGGCACATAGTGCTATGAACTTGCCTCTTAGCACAGCTTTCATTTTGTTCGTTAAGTTTGGGTATGCTGTGTATTGATTTTCATTGAATTTTAGAAAGTATTTTTTCTGTCTGGACCCATTTTTTTCTTTCAATAAAGGAGTTGTTCAGTTTCTGTGAGTCTGTTGTTTCTGTGGTTGTTAAAATCCATGGTGTTCTGATAGGACTCAAGGAGTTATTTCAGTTTTATTGTAGTTGTGTCCAAGTATAACCATGAGGTACTGAGAAGAAAGTATATTCTTTTGTGTTTCCGTTTCCTTAAATTGTTCCATAAATATCTGTTAGGTTAATTTTATTTATAATGTATGCTACTACCATTTCTCTGTTTAATTTTTGTCTGGATGACCAGTCCATTGATGAGAGTCGTGTATTGGAATCTCTCACTATCAGTGTGTGTGGGGCAATATGTGATTTAAGCTGTTGTAGTGTTTCTTTTACAAAAATGGGTGCCTGTGTATTTGAGGCATAGATGTTAAGAATTAAAATGTCATCTTGGTGGAAGTTTTTCTTTGGTGAGTATGTAGTGTCTTTTCTCATCTCTTTTGTTTAGTTTTGTTTTAAAGTCTATTTTGTTAGATATTAAAATGGCTACACCACCTTGCTTCCTAAGTTAATTTGCATGGAATATCTTTTTCTAACCTTTTACCCTGATATTGAGGTGTGCTTCTCAGATACAGAGAAATATGGATCCTGTTTTTATATCCATCCTGTTTGTCTGTGTCTTTTTATTGGGGAATTGAGACCATTGATATTAAGAGATATTAATGACCAATGATTATTGATTCCTCTTATTTTGTTGTTGTTGTTGGTGGTGGTGGTGGTAGACAGTGTGTGTGTGTTTTCTTTCTTTTAGTTTTGCTGTTGTTAGATTATTCCCTATAATTTCACGGGTATAATTAACCTCCTTGAGCTCTAGTTTTCTTTCTTGGACCTTCTGTAGGGCAGGATTTGTAGATAGATATTGTTGAAGTTTGATTTTATCACGGAATATCTTATTTTCTCCATCTATGGTAGTTGAAAGTTTTGCTGTATATAGTAGTCTGAGCGGGCATATGTGGTCTCTTTGAGTCCAGAGTAGAACATCTGTCCAGGTTTTTCGACTTTTAGAGTCTCCATTGAGAAGTCAGATGTAATTATAATAGGTCTACCTTTATATGTCACTTTTTCCCTGGAAACTTTTAATATTCTTTCTTTGTTCTCTATGTTTACTGATTTGATTATTATTTGCTAAGGAGACTTTGTTTTCTGGTCCAATCTACTTGGTGTTCTGAAGATGGAGATTTCTGTTCCACCTGGTCCCACAGCCAATTTGCCCCAAATAAACACACACACTCTACATTAATTATTAAACTGTTTGGCCAATGACTAGCACTTCTTACTGGATCACTCTCTCTTAATTATTAACCCATTTCTATTAATCTAAGTATTCCCATGTGCTCTTGACTTACCGGGTAATGCCCTGGCATGATACTCCTGCCTCTGCATGGTTTCTGCTTGGCAGCTCCTCTCGCCTTCCTCTCACTAGCCTTCTCCTTGTCTCATAGCCCCACATATGCTTCCTGTCTACCTACTGTTTTATTCATCAACCAATAAGAGAAACATATATACAGGAGGACATTCCACATCAGTGTTCTGTACAAGATGCCTTTATAGGAATCTCCCTTAGCTAGGGAAACTTTCGTCTATGACTGTTGAGAATATTTTCTGGGCCTTTGAGCTGGGATTCTTCTCCTTCTTCTATTCATAATATAATTAGATTTGGTCCTTTCATAGTGTCCCAGATTGCCTGGATATATTGTGTCTGGAAATTTTTAGATTTAACATTTTCTCTGACCAGTGTATCTACTTCTTCTATCATATTCTATGCCTGAGATTCTTTCTTCTATCTTTTGCATTCAGTTGGTGAAGGCTGCCTCTGTAGTTCCTGTTCAAATTCCTAAATTTTTCATTCCCAAACTCCCTCAGGTCATGTTTTTTTATTGCTTCTATTTCTATTTCCAGGTCTTGAACAGTTTCATTCATTTCCTTCAACTGCATATTTATTTTTGGCTTTCTTTAAAGTATATATTCATTTTGCTCAATTTGTGTTTTCCTGGCTTTCTGTAAGGGATTGTTCATTTCCTTCAATTATTTGCTTATTGCCTTCCTAGTTTTTTCTTTCACTTTTTTATTATTTAAATTAGAAACAAGCTTGCTTCACATGTCAATCCCAGCTCCCTCTCCCTCCCCTCCTGCACTCCACACATCATCTCAACCTCCCACCCAATGCCCACTCCACTCTCCAGGGAGGGTGAGGCCCTTCATGGAGGATCTCCAAAGTCTTTCATACCATCTGGGGCAGGGCATACGCCCTACCCCATATGTCCAGGCTCAGAGAGCATCCATCCATGTGGAATGGGCTCCCAAAGTCCACTTGGATGCCAGGGATAAATACTGATCTAATGCCTGAAGCCACAAAGAATGCTGAGGCCTCCTCACTGACACCCACTTTCAGGGAGTCTGGATCAGTCACATTCTGACCTCTCAGCCATCAGTCTGGGGTCCATAAGCTCCCCCTTGTTCAGGTCAGCTGTTTCTGTGGGTTTCACCCACCCAGTCTTGAGCCATTTGCTCATCACTCCTCCCTATCTGCAACTGGTTTCCAGGAGTTCAGTTCAGTGTTTAGCTGTGGGTGTCTGCCTCTGGTTCCATCAGCCTCTGGATGAAGGCTCTAGATGGTATATAAAGTAGTCATTAATCTCTTCGGGGAAGGGTATTTAAGGTAGCCTCTCCACTATTGCTTAGATTGCCTGTTGGTGTCATCCTTGTAGAACTCTAGAAATCTCCCTAGTGCCAAATCTCTCCACAAACCTGTAATGGCTCCCTCTATTATGGCATCTCTCAACCTGCTCTCTTCTATTCTTCCCCCAACTCAAGCTTCCTGCTCCCCCATAACATCCTCTCCCCTCCTCTTCTCCCCTCTCTTTCTCCCTGCTCCCTCTCCCCTCCCCCCATGCTCCCAATCCACTTAGGAGATCCTATCCCTTTCCCCATCTCTGGGGTACCATGCATATATCTGTTAGGGTCCTCCCTGTTTCCCAGACTCTCTGACAGTGGGATTTTAGGCTAGCACTCCCCTGTTTCATGCCTAAAATCCATATATGAGTGAGTACATACCATGTTTGTTTTTTTGTGGCTGGGTTACATCACTCAGGATGGTTTCTTCTAGTGCCATCCATTTGCCTGCGAATTTCAAGATTCCATTGTTTTTTTTCTGCAGAGTAGTACTCCATTGTGTAAATGTACCACATTTTCTCTATCTTCTCTTAGGTTGAGGGGCATCTAGGTTACATCCAGGATCTGGATATTACAAATAATGCTGCTGTGAGCATAGTGCAACGGATGTCCTTGTTGCATGAATGTACATTTTTTGGGTATATGCCTAAGAGTGAATTGCTGGATTTTGTGGTAGACTGATTCCCATTTTTCTGAGGAATCTCCATACTGATTTACAAAGCGGCTGTACAAGTTGGCACTCTCACTAGCAGTGAGAGTTCCTCTCTCTGCATCCTCTCCTACATGAACTGTATTGGTATTTAAGTTTTTTGTTTTGTTTTTTAGCCATTCTGAGAGGAGTGAAATGGTGTCTCAGAGTTGTTTTGATTTGCATTCCCCTAATGGCTAAGGATGTTGAGCATTTTCTTAAGTGTCTCTCAGCCATTTTAGACTCCTCTATTGAGAATTCTCAATTTTGTTCGTTCACCACTTTTTAATTGGATCCTATGGTGTTTTGGAGACTTGCTTCTTGAGTTCTTTGTAAATTTTGGAAATCAGCCCTTTGTCAGTTATGGGGTCAGTGAATATCTTTTCCCAGTCTGTGGGTTGCCTTTTTGTCTTGCTGACTGTGTCCTTTGCCTTACAGAAGCTTCTCAGTTGCAGGAGGTCCCATGTATTAATTGTTGACCTCAGTGTCAGTGCTACTGGTGTTATGTTCAGGAAGCTGTCTCCTGTACCAATTCGCTCAAGGATACCACCCACTTTCTCTTCTAAGAGGTTCAGTGTGGCTGGATTTATGTTGAGGTCTTTGATCCATTTGGACTTAAGTTTTGTGCATGGCAATAGACATGGATCTATCTGCATTCTTCTACATGCCAGCATCCGGTTATGCCAGCACCATTTGTTGAAGATGCTTTCTTTTTTCCATTGTATATTTTAGCTTCTTTGTTGAAGATCAGATGTTCATACATGTATGGGTTAATATCAAAGTGTTCAATTCAATTCCATTGGTCTACCTGTCTATATTTGTTCCAATACCAAGCTGTTTTCAGGACTATATCTCTATAATAGAGCTTGAAGTCAGGGATGGTGATGCCTCCTGAAGTTCCTTTATTGTACAGGGTTGTTTGGCTATCCTGGGTCTTTTGTTTTTCCATATAAACTTGATTATTGCTCTTTCACCGTCTGCCAAGGATTGGGAAGATATTTTGATGGGGATTGAATTGAATTTGTAGATTGCTTTTGGAAAGATTGCCATTTTTACTGTGTTGATCCTACCTATCCGAGAGCATGGGAGATCTTTCCATTTTCTGGTATCTTCTTTAATTTCTTTCTTTAAAGACTCAAACTTTTCAGGTCTTTGACTTGTTTGGTAGCATTATCCCCAGATATTTTATGTTGTTTGGGGCTATTGTAAAGGGTGATGTTTCTCTGATTTCTTTCTCAGCCCATTTATTGTCTGTATATAATAGGACTACTGATTTTTTTAGTTAATCTTGTATCCTGTCACTTTGCTGAAGGTGTTTATCAGCTGTAGGAGTTCCCGTGAGGGGTTTTGGGTCACTTATGTAAACTATCATATCATCTGCAAATAGATAAAGTTTGACTTCTTCCTTTCCAATTTGTATCCTCTTGATTTACTTTTGTTGTCTTATTGCTCTAACTAGAACTTCAGGTACAATATTGAAGAAATATGTAGAGAGTGGATAGCCTTGAATTGTTCCTGATCTTAGAGGAGTTGTCTTGAGTTTCTCTCCATTTAGTTTGATGTTAGCTGTTGGTTTACTGTATATTGCTTTTATTGTGTTCAGGTATGTTCCTGTTATTCATGATCTCTCCAGGACCTTTATCATGAAGGGATGTTGGATTTTGTCAAAGGCTTTTTCAGAATCGAATGAGATTATCATGTGGTTTTACATTGATAGATTTTCATATGTTGAACCATCCCTGCATCCCTGGGATGAAGCCTACATAATCATTGTGGATGGTTTTTCAGATGTGTTCTTGGAATCGATTTGCTAGTATTTTATTGAGTACTTTTGCATCAATGTTCATGGTCTGTATTTCTCTTTCTTAGTTGTGTCTTTGTGTGATTTGGGACCAAGGTAATTATAGCCTCATAAAAATAGTTTGGCAATGAACCTTCTGCTTCTATTGTAGAACACTTTGAAGAGTACTGGAATTAGCTCTTCTTTAAATTTCTGGTAGCATTCTACGCTGAAGCCATCTGAGCCTGGGCTTTTTTTGGTAGGGAGACTTTTGATGACTGCTTCTATTTCATTAGGGGTTATAGGTCTGTTAGATTGCTTATCTGCTCTTGATTTAATTTTGGTAAGTGATATCTATCCAGAAAATTTACCATTTCCTTTAAATTTTCCAATTTTGTAGAGTACAGGTTTTCAAAGTATGGCCTGAAGATTCTCTGGATTTCCTCAGTGCACATTATTATGTCCCTCTTTTCATTCCTGATTTTGTTAATTTGCATGTTCTCTCTCTCTCTGCCTTTTTGTTATTTTGGATAAAGGTTTGTCTATCTTGTTGATTTTCTCGAAGAGCCAACTCTTTGTTACATTGATTCTTTGTATTGTTTTCCTAGTTTCTACATTATTGATTTCAGCCCCCAATTTGATTATTTCCTGGTTTCTTCTCCTCCCTGGTGAATTTGCTTCTTTTTGTTCTAAAGCTTTCAGTTGTGATGTTAATTCTGTACTGTGACTATTCTCCAGTTTCTTCATGTGAGCACTTAGTGCTATGAGCTTTCCTCTTAGTACTTCTTTCAAAGTGTTCCACAAATTTGTGTATGTTGTGTCTTCATTTTTGTTGAATTCTAGGAAGTCTTTGATTTCTTTTTTATTTCTTCCTTGACCCAGGAATGGTGCAATTGCATGTTGTTCAATTTCCATGAGTTTGTAGGGTTTCTGCAGTTTGTGTTGTTGAATTCTAACTTTAAAGCATGGTATTCTGAGAAGATACAGGGGGTTATTCCTATTTTTAGTACCTGTTGAGGTTTGCTGTGTTGCCAAGTATGTGCTCGATTTTAGAGAAGGTTCCATGTAGAGAAGAAAGTATATTATTTTGTGTTTGAATGGAGTGTTCTATAGATGTCTCTCAAACTGAATTGGGTCATAACTGCTTTGAGTTCCTTTGTTTCTTTGTTAAGTTTCTGTCTGGTGGTCCTGTCTTGTGGTGAGGGTAGGGTGTTGAAGTCTCCCACTATAATTGAGAGGTCTCATGTGTGATTTGAGTTTTAGTAATGTTTCTTTTATGACGAACATGGGAGCCTTTGTATTTTGGGCATAGATGTTCATAATTGAGACTTCTTCGTGATGGATTTTTCCTGTGATGAATATGAAATGACCTTCTTCATCTCTTTTGTTTGATTTTCATTTGAAGTCAAATTTGTTCGATACTAGGACAGCTACACCAGCTTGTTTCTTGGGTTCATTTGATTGGAAAATCCCAACTTTTACTCTGAGGTAATATCTATCTTTGAAGTTGAGGTGTGTTTCTTGTATGCAGCAAAAGGATGGATTCTCTTTTCATATCCAGTCTGTTAACCTGTATCTTTCTATAGGCAAATTAAGAACGTTAATATTGAGGGAGATTAAGGACCATTGAGTGTTAATTCTTGTTTGTTTTTGATTTGTTGGTGGTGGTGTTATTGTTTGTGGATTTACCCTGCTTTTTCTTTTGGCTTTTGGTAAAGTTGGATTATGTATTGCCTATATTTTTGTGAGCATAGTTACCTTCCTTAGGTTGAAGTTTTCCTTCCAGTACTTTCTGTAGGGCTAGATTAGTAGATATGTATTATTTAAATCTGTTTTTTTTGTGGATACCTTGTTTTGCCCATCTATAGTGATTGAAAGCTTTGCTAGGTATAATAGTCTGGGTGGCATCCCTGGTCTCCTAGTGTTGATGGAATATTCAGGACCTTCTGGCATTCAGAGTTTCCATGGAGAAGTCAGATGTCATTCTGATAGGTTTGCCTTTATATGTTACTTGGCTTTTCCCTTTGATGCTCTTAATATTCTTTCTTTATTCTGTATGTTTGGTGTTTTGATTATTATGTAGCAAGGGGACTTTTTGTGGTCCACTCTATTTCATGCTCTGTAGGCTTCTTGTACTTTCATTGGCATGTCTTTATGTTGGGAAAGTTTTCTTTTATGGTTTTGTTGAATATGTTTTCTGCACCTTTGAGTTGTGTTTTTTTCACTGTCTTCTATCCCTATTATTCTTAGATTTGGCCTTTTCACAGTGTCCTATATTTCCTGGATTTTTTGGGTTAGGGATTTGTTAAACTTAAGATTTCTTTGGTTGATGAATCTATTTCTCCTAATGTATCTTCAATGCCTGAGACTATCTCTTCTAACTCCTGTTGGTTATGCTTGCATCTGTAGTTCCTGACCATTTACTCACCTTTTCTAATCCCAGCATTCCTTCAGACTGTTTTTTTTATTGTCTGTATTTCAGGTTTTAAACCTTACATTGTTTGATTTGTTTCCTGCAATTTTTGGTTTGTCTTTTCTTCCATTTCTTTAAGGGATTTTCTGATTTCCTCTTTTAGAGTCTCTGACATATTCATGAAGTTGTTTTTAAAGTCATTCTCTTCTGCTTCATCTATGTTTTGATGATCAGATCTTGCTGGTGTAAGTCCCTAGACTCTTGTGGTGTCATATTGGTTTTTCAGTTGTTGAATGTGTTCTTATATTGTCATCTTCCCATCCCTTCTTCCATGGGTACATGTGGGGGTCTTCCTTTCCTCGTGGATATGGGTCCAAGGTTCTCTTCTGGTGGGTGCAATCAGATTCAATACTCTGATGGGTCTCAAGGTGGATGCAGACATGTCAGAGGGACTTGCTCTCCCTGTGAGTGGGAGCTCTGCCCTCTGTCCTCTGCCCTCTGCCCTCTGCCTTCTGCCCTCTGCCCTCTGCCCTCTGCCCTGAGTGGAGGAAGGAGTAGACTGGCTCTCTCAGTAGGCTCCTGGTTGCTTGATCCTGGGGGGGGAAGTCATCCTGGCTGCAGTTCCCAGGCCAGGAGATCCCAGAGAGTGTGAGCGGAAGGAAACTCGTAGATTTTTAAAAGGGATTTGTTCATTTCCCTTTAAGAACCTCTATCATCTTCATATAGTTAGTTTTGAGGTATTTTTCTTATGTTTCAGCTATGTTGAAATATTCAGGGCCTACTGTGTTAGCATTGCAGGGCTCTAGTACAGACATGTTGTCCTGGCTATTATTCATTGTGTTCTTATGCTGGCATTTAGGCATCTGGATTTGGGGCGAGTTGTAGGTCTAGGTGGTGATTTCTGGGTTTGTCTTTGTTGAGTGGATACTTTGTTCCTCAGTTATGTTTCTTCTCTGTATTTTCAGAGAATGTGATGGCTGTGTATTGCCTGTTTTACATGCCTCCTTGACTGTTGTGCTTACGGGATACCTGCTAGAGTTGAGGTAGAGACGCAGTGAGAAAGTTGTGGGAGGAAGGTCGAGAGGAGGTGTTCCATAGGATCCACAGGAGATGTGGGCAACAGGAAAAGGAGGCCACAGCTGGTTATCTGTTGCAGCTTTAAGGAGGAGATTGAGGGATGGTGTTTAGAGTAGTGGTTCAACCTTCCTAGTACTGCAGATCTTTAATACAGTTCCTCATGTTGTGGTGACTCTCAACCATAAAATTGTTTTGTTGTTACTTCATAACCATAATTTTGTTGCTATGGTGAATCATGGTGTAAATATCTGATATGCAGAATATCTGATATGTGACTCTCAAAGGGGTTGGATCCACAGGTTGAAAACCACTGGTCTATGGGAACAGAGAGAGCATAGAAGGTCTGAAGACAGGCTAACTAGTCCTCCTGTAGGTGTGGCCTGTGACATACATTCTTAATATAAAGTATTATACAAACATACCCAGTAAAGTCTTTGCTTCCCTCTGAAATCTCATAAGCCCAACCTCTATTGCACTCAGTATTCTTAACTTCAAACTCCCACAGAATAGCCAACTGAGGTCTGAGTATCCCACAAACCTGGTGCAATGTCTTTCTTAATGCATTAATTTTTTAAAACAATCTTATTTTATATGCCAATCCCAGTTACCTTTCCCTCCTGTCCCACTCCTCTCACCATCCCCCTGTCCACCCCCACCATCCAGTCCTCAGAAGGGGTGATGTCCCCCATGGGGAATCATCATTAAAGTCTTCACATCATTTGGGTCAGGGCTGAGACCCTCCCCCACCCCTGTGTCTATGCTGAGCAAGGCATCCCTACCTAGGGAATCAGATCCAAAAAGCCAGTTCATGCCCTAAGGATAAATACTGGTTCCACTGCCAGGGCCCCATAGGCTGCCCAAGTCCCCCAACTGACACCTGTACTCAGGGGAGCTAGTTTAGGCAGATTCCCTATCTGGACTACAGGAGTTTGGCCCAATGCTTCTGTGGATCTCTGAATCTGCCTCCATAAGTTACTGGATGATGGCTCTATGATGGCAATTAAGGTAGTCATCAATCTGGTTATAGGGGAAGGGCAGTTAAGGTACCCTCTCTATCCTTGTGGATTCTTGGAAATTACCCTAGTGCCAGGTCTCTCATTAGCCCCGTAATGACTCCCTCTATCAAGGTATCTCTTTCCTTGTTCTCCCTCTCTCTCCTTCCCCCAATTTAATCTTCCCTATCTCTCATGTTCTCCTCACCCTTCCTTTCTCCCTTTGTTGCTGAGTATGTGGTCGATTTTGTAGAAGGTTCCTTGACACACTGAGAAAAAGGTCTATTATTTTGTGTTCTATAGAAATCTGTTAAACACAATTGAGTCATAATTTCTGTTAGTTCCTTTATTTCTCTGTTAAGTTTTTGTCTGGTAGTCCTATCCAGTGGTGAGAGTGGGGTGTGAAAGTCTCCCATTATTAGTGTGTGGGGTTTTATAAATGATTTAAGTTTTAGTAATTTTTTCTTTACAAATGTAGATGCCCTTGTATTTGGGGATTGATGTTCAGAATTGAGACTATTTCTTGATGGATTTTTCCTGTGATGACTATGAAATATCCTTCATCATCTCTTTTGATTAACTGTAATTTGAAGTCTACTTTGTTAGATATTAGGATAGTGACACCAGCTTGTTTCTTAGGTCCATTTGATTGGAAAATGTTTTCCCAACCCTATACTCTGAGGTCATACCTGTCTTTTTAGTTGAGGTGTGTTTCTTGTATGCAGCAGAAGGATGGATTCTGTCTTCATATCCATTCTGTTAGCCTGTGTCTTACAATTGATATTAAGAGATATTAATGACCAGTAATAATTAATTCCTGTTATTTTTGCATTTGGTGGTGGTGGTAGTAGTATTGTGTGTGTTTCCCATTTTCTGTGTTTTGGTAATGTAGGATTAGCTGTTGCACATGTTTTTGTGGGTATAGTTAACTTCCTTGGGTTGGAGTTTTTCTTCCAGTACTTGATATAGGGCTGAATTTGTGGATATGTGTTGTTTAAACCTGTTTTTGTCATGGGATATCTTGTTTTCTCCGTCAATAGCTATTGAAAGCTTTGTTGTGTATAGTAGTCTGGGCTGGCATCTGTGGTCTCTTAGTGTCCTTAGAATATCCACCCATGTTTGGCGTTTTGATTATTATGTGCTGATGGGACTTTTTTTGGTACATTCTATTTGGTCTTCTCTAAGCTTTTTGTAGTTTCATAGGCATGTCCTTCTTTAGGTTGAATAAGTTTTCTTCCATGATTTTGTTGAATATATTTTCTGTATCTTTGAACTGGACTTCTTCACTTCCTCTATACCTATTCTTAGGTTTGGTCATCTCATGGTGTCCCAGATTTCCTGGATATTTTGTATTAAGACTTTGTTGGATTTAACACTTCCTTTGGTTGATGAATCTGTTTCCTTTATTGTACCTTCAACACCTGAGATTGTCTCTTTGATCTCTCATATTCCGTTGGTTATGCTTGCATCTGTAGTTTCTGATCATTTACCCGGATTTTCCATTTCTAGCATTCTCTCCCCTCCTCTCCTGCCCTCCCCACCAGGTCCCATAGTCTCCCACCCAATCTCCATGCTGATCCCCAGGGAGGGTGAGGCCCTCCATGGTGGATCTTCAGTAACTGTCATTTCATACAGGGCAGGGCCTAGGCCCTCCCCCCAAGAGTCCCAGCTGAGAGAGCCTCCCATATTGTGGCATGGGCACTCAAAGTCTATTTGTACACCAGGGATAAATACTACACAAGGCCCCATAGATTACCTAGGCCTCATCACTGACACCCACATTCAGAGGGTATGGGTCAGTCCCATGCTTTCCACATAGCCATCAATCTGGAGTCTAAGAGCTCCCCCTTGTTCAGGTCAAGTGTTTCTGTGGCTTAAACTAGCCCAGTCTTAACTCCTTTGTCTATCAGTTCTCTCTTTCTGACACTGGATTCCACGAGTTCAGTTCAGTGTTTGTCTGTGGGTATCTGCCTATGCTTTCATCAGTCACTGGATGAAGGTTCTGTTTCCTAGACTCACTGGCAGTGAGACTGTATGCTGGCATTCCCCTTATTCATGTCTAAAATACATAAATGAGTGAGTACATACCATGTTTCTCTTTTTGTGACTGGGTTACCTCACTCAGGATGGTTTATTCTAGTGCCATCCATTTGCCTGCGAATTTCAAGATTCCATTGTTTTTTTCCTCGCTGAGTAGTATTCCATTGTGTAAATGTACCACATTTTCTCTATCCACTCTTCAATTGAGGGGCTTCTAGGTTCCTTCCATGTTCTGGCCATTACAAATAATGCTGCTATGAACATAGTGGAACAGACATCCTTGTTGTATGAATGTGCATCTTTTGGGTATATGCCTAAGAGTGGAATTGCTGGGTCTTGTGGTAGACTGAATCCCATTTTCCTGAGGAATCTCCATACTGATTTCCAAAGTGGCTGTACAAGTCGGCACTCCCATCAGTAGTGTAGGAATGTTCCCCTTTCTCCACATCCTCTCCAGCATAAACTGTCATTGGAGTTTTTTATTTTAGTCATTCTGACAGGAGTGAGATGGTATCTCAGAGTTGTTTTGATGTGCATTTCCCTGATGGATAGGGATGTTGAGCACTTTCTCAAGTGTCTCTCAACCATTTAGTCTCTCCTACTGAGAATTCTCTATTTAGTTCTGTACCCATTTTTTAATTGGATCCTTTGGTGTTTTGGAGACTTGCTTCTTGAGTTCTTTGTAAATTTTGGAGATCAGCCCTGTGTCAGATGTGGGGTCAGTGAATATCTTTTCCCAGTCTGTGGGTTGCCTTTTTGTCTTGCTGACTGTGTCCTTTGCCTTACAGAAGCTTCTCAGTTGCAGGAGGTCCCATGTATTAATTGTTGACCTCAGTGTCAGTGCTACTGGTGTTATGTTCAGGAAGCTGTCTCCTGTACCAATTCGCTCAAGGGTGCCTCCTACTTTCTCTTCTAAGAGGTTCAGTATGGCTGGATTTATGTTGAGGTCTTTGATCCATTTGGACTTAAGTTTTGTGCATGGTGATAGACATGGATCTATCCGCATTCTTCCACATGCCAGCATCCAGTTATGCCAGCACCATTTCTTTTTTTCCATTGTATATTTTTAGCTTCTTTGTCGAAAATCAGATATTCATACATGTATGGGTTAATATCATAGTGTTTAATTCGATTCATTGGTCTACTTGTCTATTTTTTGTTTTTTTTATTGCCCCTATTTCAGATTACAATTCTTGTACTGTTTGAACTGTTTCCTTCACTTGTTTGATTTTTCTTGGCTTTCCTTGCTTTCTTTAAGAATTTGTTAATTTCTTTCCTTTTTTGTTTGTCTTTTCCTCCATTTCTTTAAGGGAGTTTCTCATTTCCTCTGTAAGGGCCTCTATCATCTTCACAAAGTTTTTTTAAGGTTGTTTTTCTCTTCTTCATCTGTGTTGGGATGTTCAAGTCTTGCTAGTATAGAACCCCTAGTCTCTGGTGGTGGTGTATTGTTCCTTATGTGATTGATTATGTTCTTATATTGTCATCCACCCATCTCTTCCTCCATTGGATGCAGGTGGGGTCTGTGACTTAGGGGTTCTATCTTCCTCCAGTTGGTATAGGTGGGGCCTGTGGCTTATATGGCCACTCTTCCTACAAGTGGATGCAGGTCCCTGCTTCTGCTGAATGCTGAATGCTGATACAGCTCTGGAGCTCTACCAAGTGTAGGAGGAGCCAAGGATCCAATGGTGGCAGATGGTGTGCAGGATGGTTTGGGGTGTGAGGAGGCTGCCTCCAGGTCTCTGGGGCCTCATTGGGTAGGAGTGGGGAGCATGATAAATCCACCGGTTAGGATTTAAAGGGAAGGATCCTCAATCCAGGACCTAGGCACTCACCTCCCTGGTAGGGCCAATGGCACCAATGGAGGTAGATATGGTGCAGGATGTTTTGGGGTTGTGGGGAGACTGTTCCCAGGTCTCACCAATTTCTATTTTATTTTGGTTCCTATTGCTAGTTCTAGGAACAGCACGATCACAAATAATTTGTGGAGGAAAGGGCTTATTTCATCTATTTATAGTCTGTCATGAAGGGAAGTCATAGTAGGAACTCAGGACAGGAACCTAGAGGCAAGAACTGAAACAGAAGCTGTGGAGGAATCATGGTTATGGGCTTGCTTCTCCTGAATTTCTCAGTTTGCTTTCTTACATACCCCAGAACCAATTGTCCAGGGACAGCACTGCTCACAATGGGCTGGCCTTTTCTCATCAATGATCAATTAAAAAGAAATGTCCTACAAGCTTGCCTACAGGCCAATCTGATGAGGACATTTTCTTTTTTATTTTTATTAAAATAAATTACGTCTTACAAACATGCATGCATTCCAATCCCAGCTCCTTCTCCCACCCCTCTTCCCTTGTCCCTCCCCCAGCCCTCCCACCCAGTTCCCAATTCCCCAGAGAGGGTGAGGCCCTCCTTGGGGGGTTTGAGGACATTTTCTTAATTTAGGATCCTTTTCTCAGATTGATGCTAGTTTGTGTCAAATTAAAAGAAAAATAAAGCTAACCAACAAACAGTTGAGCTGTGGTCATGTCTTAGCTATTGTGCACAGAGCAGCTATGAACATGAAAGAATATGTGTCTCTTTAGGAGAAATGGTCTTTTGAGTTTATGCCCCAAAGTGAGGTCATATGGCAGACAGATGTCTAGTTTCCACAGTGACTGTACCAATTTGCATTCTCACTAACAGATCATGGGATTCCCCTTTCTCAACATTCTCACCAGCATTTTATGTAATTTTTTGTTTTGTTCTTTGTTTTTAGTGACATTCCACTAGAGAAACTTATTTTTTGTTTCCAATGAGTATCAATTAAAAATAGCTTCTTGGATACACTCAGATTCAAACTGCAAAAAAAAAGCTTCTTGATTGAGGTGGGATACTGTGTCTACTTCACCATCTCATTGCCAGACCTCATCTGCCTTAACCATGTGTGGGTCTTTTACATCCTAGTTCTATCCATTTACCTGCATATTTCATAATTTTGTTTTTATTAAAATCTAAACAATAAATTAAACTTTCTTTAATAACTTAACAGTTATTATTAGTAATGATCCATTATATAAATGTACAACATTTCATTATCCATTCATCAGTTGATGGACATTCAAACTGTTTTCAGTTTCTGGCTATGATAAATAAAGCATCAGTGAACACGGATGAGCTGGTTTCTCTGAGGATGTAGAGATGTAGGATGTACAGTCTTTTGTGTATATGCCAAAGAACGGTATTGCTGAATCTTTGAATCAGTTGGTGCTCAGCTGCATGACAAATGGTCACATTAATTTCCATGGTGGCTATATTAGTTTCTATTACCACCATCAATGGATTGTGTTCTTCACAGCCTCACCAGCATGTACTCTCATTTGTTTTATTGATACCACCTTTAAGCTAACATTTGATGACTTCTGGTAGGCTGGCAGTGCTCCACGGCAGGCCCCACACCTAAGAATATTTGGGCAACACAAGTTGAACTTTATGGGTTTTTTTTTGAAAAATATGAGAGAAAACACAGAGCTAAGTGGGTAGGGACATGGAAGTAGATCTGGAACTCTGGGAGGGTGACTATGACCAAAATATTTTGTATGATGTATCTTTGTCCTCGATTCTATATCGTTGATCAATGTCTCTGGTTTTGTACCAGTGTCATGATGTTTTTACTATGGCTCTGTAGTATAACTTGAAAACAAGTGAAACACTTTTCTGGAGGTGACAAAACCACTGCACTCATGAACTCACAACAGCTTTGGTTTTGCCTGCACAAGACCTGCCCAAGTTCAAGGCAATCTATGTTCTAGAATGGAGTAGGAAAGAGCTCATGCACCCCCCACCTAGAGAAGGTGAGAAGATATGGACAATTGTTGGCTTATGGGGAGGAAGAATCAATTTTCTTTAAGGATGTGGTTCATGGTAGGTTAACCACATTCCATTGAATGACCACACACCTGGAATTATACAGACAGCACAAATTGGTGTCATTGAGTTATTAAGTTATTTATATTATATAATATGAAGGTAGACTAGATGGAGGTGGATCTGGGAGAAAATAGGAAAGGAGTTGAGGGTGAATATGATCAAAATATGAAATTATCAAGAAATCAGTAAACATTTATATAAATCTATAAAAAGGTGTAGTCAAGGAAGGTAAAGAAATTGTGGATTTTTT
Organism: Mesocricetus auratus; assembly: GCF_017639785.1. Taxonomy (NCBI): domain Eukaryota; kingdom Metazoa; phylum Chordata; class Mammalia; order Rodentia; family Cricetidae; genus Mesocricetus; species Mesocricetus auratus. The sequence goes on along the minus strand of NW_024429182.1, from coordinate 78,747,007 downwards.
TCTTTTTTTGAGAATTTGATATAATTGCAAAGTTCTCTGTTCCCTTTCCTTCCTTTAAATAGTATCATGTACCTCTCCCCATTCTTCCTTCAAATCATAGGCTCTTTTATTGTTACTGCATATACTATGTATACAGAATATGTAATATATATGTATATGTAAATATATAATATAAATATATATTCCTAAATATAACCTTCTCAGTCCATGTAATGTTACTTGTATGTATGCTTTCAGGGTTATTCATTGGCACTGTACAACCAATTTGTTGTTCCTCCCTGGGAAAGACCATGTCTCCCTCTACCAACTTCCTTTGGTTGCCTATAGTTTTTTGTGTAGGGTTAAGGCTTCATGGGCTTATCCTCTTACTTTTTGGCATGTCCACATGTGCCTTCCTTGGTTGGCTCACATTTGGAAAACCGTGTTGGTGAGACATTATGGCACCTTCTGACATTAATAGGAGACACAATTTCACAGCAAAGTTTCTGGTCCTCTGGCTTTAAAATCTTTTCATCCCCCTCTTTTGCAGTGCTCCCTGAGTGTTTTGCAAATGTGTATCCACTTGGACTAGGCTATACAACTCTGTATTTTTATTAATATTGGTTTTCTGTAGTGGTCTCCATCTACAAGAGAAATTTCCTTGATGAGAGGTGAAGATTACTCTTATCAGTGGGTATAAGGATAAATATCTATAGATTGTTGTTAGCAATTTTTTTCTTATTTAGCAAAGTTGTGGCTGTAGATTCTCCTCCAATAACCATGATTTCACTACCAACAAGTAGTTACCTATGTTTCCAGAACCAGGCTTGGCTTCCTCCTGTTAAGCAGTTAAGCTCAATTAAAGAGCTGTTGATTACTATCAACTTACACAGGCTACTATTGAACTCTGAATGTTATTGTGCTTGCTGATCAATGATGTGCTTCATAGATATCACAGCTGGGTAGGACTGTTGGTTTTCTCCCTCCTTTGGAAAGTCATGTGGTGCCTTCTGATACCATGAAATCTAAGTCTTCTTGGAGGAGACATAAAGGTCAGTTCCAGCTCAGGAGTTTCTGGGTCCTGTTTCTGAAGTTCATGCTATCTTCCATAATAGGACTTATTCTCTACCTAGGAAGTGCAACTAAGGGTGATAGCAGTAGGCTGTATGTTTGTAGTCTCTTGCACAGCCCTGACCAACAACTCGTAGGAGGGATTCTGATGTCTGGTATTGTAGTTTTGTTAGGTATCTTTGGTTGTTGTAGGAACCATATCAGCCCAGTATGAAAAATTAAAACTATATATGTATATTTATATGAGAATTACTTGTATTGTAGGTTTTGTCTTTTGTTTGTTTTGAGTGTTTTGTTGTTGTTTATAAATATTTAATAGTATGATTCCTTGTGGCCTTTTCAGACACTCTTATTGAGGCAATTGTGTTTTAACTTTTGATATTGCATGGGTTTTTCAGGGTGATTTTCAGTATGTTTTCTCAGTTTTTGTGCAAATTACCTGGGATCTTATTAAAGTGCAAATTCTAACTGAGTGGAAGAAAGAAACCTGATGCCAATTCTGTGAAAACTATTCTAAAGAATTGAAATAGAGGGACCCCTTGTAAATTTATGGTACAAGGTCAGAATTACCTTGTTACCAAAATAGTCAAGGACAGACACACACTCACCAAACCACACACAAACTATAGCCAAGTGTTCTTGATGGAAACAGGTTCAAATGTTCTTAACAAAACACTAGCAAACCAAGCTGGAGAGATTGCTCAATGGGTAAGACTGCATGCTATGAAGGCATTAAGGCCTGAGTTCAAAACCCCAGCACTCATGTTTAAAAAGGAGCAGAGACAGATGGATCCTGGGGTCTCACTGGTCAGTGATCTTAGTGGAAATGGCAATGTCCAGATTCATTGAGAGGCTCTATCTCAAAAAACTAAGGTGTAGAGCAATAGAGGTGGATCCCTACCATGTTCTGCGCATGGGCACACATAGCTATATACAGTTGTATATGCACATATCATAAATCCATTAAAAGTACTAGCAAATCAAATCCAACATCCTATCAAAGATTGTTTATCACAATCAAGTTTGATTAATCCAGAGATGGAAGGATGATTCCTGTATATAATTTTTGAGTGTTTTACACCGTAGGAGTAGAAAGGTAAAAATCATAATTATTTCAATAGATGCAGAGGAGGCATTTGATAAAATACAACATTCCTTTATGATAAAGCCCTGAACAAATTGTGTACAAGCTGATAATACTCCAAGCATAATAAAGGGTAGCCCATATACATAACATCATACTAAATACAGAAAAGCTGAAAGCATTCCTTCTAAGATCAGGACCAAGGCAAGAGTGCCCGGTTTTACTGTTCTTGTTCAGTACCAGTTAGGTAAGGCAACTAAATAGAGACATGAAAATACTAAAAGAAGAAGTCAGACTATCCCAGATTGCAGATGATAGGATAGAAAAAAACAAAATAAAAAAAATCTACCAACACTATTAGAACTGTTTTTTGTAAGATGAGAAATGAACACAAATCAGTATTTTATACATAAAAATGATATTGCTGAGAAACAAATCATGAAAATAACTTCACACAGTCATTACAAAAAAAACCCTAGGAATAAATTTAACTAAGACCCGAAAGACCTCTATAATGAACATTACAATGTAGTTTTTTTTAAGAACAAAAGAAAAATGGGGATGTCTTCCATGTCAGTTACTTGGAAGAAATAATGTTTTTTTTTAATGTCCACAATATTTAGTTTGTGGATTCATTGCAGTTCTTATCTGTTGCAGGGTCCTGATGGGTGGGGGAATGTAGATGTGACACCAGTGACACAGGCACGAGGAACAAGTTGAAACAACAAGCTCACTTTATTTCAGACAGGGGTAAGCCTTGTTTATATACCTCCCATCTGCCCGGAGTCTGGGGGCGGGGGATGATTCACTGAGCTGGCATCTGCTGAGGTGATGTGGTCACTGTCCATAGGTCCATGTCATCTCTAGTCAGACTCTCCTGCTATTGTCAAGGCCCTCTTGCAGAACCAGGCTGGCTGTCAGGACATATCTACTGCCCTTACTATCAGTCTAGGCCAGCTGTCAGGCGCATTAAGGCTTATTTACCACGTACTTATCTGTATTTGTGTAATTGCATTGTAGTAATCTTTCCAAACATACACATTTCAAATTGTTAATGTTATAGCCTATTTGTGTTTATATATTAATTTTATGTAAAATGTTAAACATTGCTGATAATTTTCATTTAAATTTTTGAGAAGTTTACACAAGTACTGTGTTTATATCCTTTTCCACCTCCAACTCCTACTGTGTCCTACAGCACTCCCTCTCAAATAGTCTTCATCTTCTGTGAAAGAAGCTGCTTTGATGAGGGATGAGAGCTACACTTATCTGTGGTTATAAGGTTAAGTATTTAGAATACCATTAGAAATTATATTGGTTTAGGAAAATGACAGTAGTGAATTCTCTGCTAAGATCTATGTCATCTCTGAGTCATTGGTAGTTGTCTTTCTTATTTTTGTGTATCTATACATGTAGTGTGCTTGCATATATATATATATATATATATATATATATATATTCACATGCCGGTGGGTACACATATGTGTCCTTGTAGAGGCCCAGGGTTGAAGTTTTGTGTTTTCCTTATATATTGAGATATGATCTCTTGATGAACACATTGGTTGCCATTTCAACTAGTCTAGCTACCAGGGCTACCCATATCCACCTCCTGCGTGCTGGGATTACAGAAAAGCTTCCCTGCCTACCTGGATTTTTCTTGGGTCCTGGGCATCTGAAGTCTGGTCTTTATGCTTGTTGGTAAGCATTTTTCCTGCTTCTCTGTCAACCTAGTCCCCAGTTACTGATTTTATTTATGCTGTACTTTATCAATCATAAGTCTTTGTCTTAGTCTTTACTTTTTGCCTGGTTCTGAGATATCATTTCTTTATTTGTTTGTATTTTCACGTCACCATCTTGTCAATATTTAACTACATTGTCATTCTTTCTGTAGGTAGAAATTTTGTAAGTAGAATATTTAGCAAACTTGTCAGTATTTTTTTTACTTTTTTAATTAATTTTTTCATTTATTTTACATCCAACCACAGTTTCCCCCTCCTCTCTTCTTGTTCCCTCCCGCCTCCTCCCATCTATTCCCCCATCGACCTCTCCTCCATTTCCATTGAGAAAGGGGTAGACCAGCCATGGGAGTCAACAAAGCATGGCACATCAAGTTGTGGCAGACAAAGCCCCTCCCCCTGCATCAAGGCTGGACAAGGCAATCCAGCATGGGGAAGAGGTTTCCAAAAGCCAGCTCAAGCAACAGGGACAGGTCCTGACAAACAGATGAAGCTACACAACTGTCACCTAAGTCAGTCCCATGCAGGCTCCCTAGCTGTTGGTTCAAAGTCTGTGAGCTCCCACGAGCTCAGGTCATCTGTTTCTGTGGGTTTTCCTATCATGACCTTGTTCCCCCTGGCTCATACAACCCCTCCTCCCTTATTTCAGGAGGACTCCTGGAGCTTGGCCCAGTCTTGTCTGTGGATCTCTGCATATTCTTCTATCTGGGGTCATCCTTGTGGATTCCTTGGAGTTTCCCTGGTACCAAGCTTCTCCATAACCCCAAAATGGCACCCCTATCAATACATCTCTTTCATTACTCCCCTCTATCCCACCCCCAACCTACTGAACTCAATCCCTCCATGTTCCCACCCACTTGTACCCCCAGTTTACCTAGAAAATGTCCTCTATTTCCCTTTCCCAGGGAAATATGTGCATCCCTATTTGGGTCCTCCTTGTTATTTAGCCTTTCTGGGGCTGTAGACTGTAGTCTGGCTATCCTTTACTTTATACCTGATATGTACTTATAAGTGAGTACATACCATGTTTGTCTTTCTGGGTCTGTGTTAACTCACCCAGGATGATTTTTTTTCTAGTTCTATCCATTTGTCTGCAAATTTCATGATGCCATTGTTTTTGATCACTGAGTAATAACTCCACTGTGAAAATGTACCACGTTTTCTTTATCCATTCTTTGGTTGAGGGGCATCTAGGTTGTTTTCAGGTTCTGGCTATTACAAATAATGCTACTATGAACATAGTTGAGCAAATGTCCTTATGATATGATTGAGCATTCTTTGGCTATATGCCCAAGATTGGTATAGCTGAGTCTGGAGGCATATTGATTCCCAATTTTCTGAGAAACCACCATATCAATTTCCAGAGTGACTGTACAAGTTTGTACTCCTACCAGAAGTGGAGGAGTGTTCCCCTACTCTACATCCTCTCCAACCTAAGCTGTCATTAGTGTTTTTACCTTAGCCAATCTGACAGGTATGAGATGGTATCTCAGTTGTTTTGATTTGGATTTCCCTGATGGCTAAGGATATTGAACAGTTCTTAAGTTTATCTCAGCCATTTGAGATTATTCTGTTGAGAATTCTCTGTTTAAATCTGTACCCCATTTTTAATAGAATTATTTGGTATTTTAATGTAGTTTCTTGAGTTCTTGATATATTTTGGAGATCAGCCCTCTGTCAGATGTGGGTTTGTCTGGTGAAGATCTCTTCCAAATTTGTAGGCTGCTTTATCTTATTGACAATGTCCTTTGCTTCACCCAGGCATTTTAGTTTTAGGAGGTCCCATTTGTTAATTGGCAATCTCAGTGTTTGTGCTACTGGTGTATATTCCGTAAGTTGTCTCATGTGCCAATTCCTTCAAAACTAATTCCCACTTTCTTCTATTAGGTTCAGTGTAACTGGATTTATGTTGAGATCTTTGATTCACTCGGACTTGAGTTTTGTGCAGGGCAGTAGATATGAACCTATTTGCATTCTAATACATGCCTATATCCAGTTATATATGCCAGCACCATCTGTTGAAGATGCTTTCTTTTTTCCATTGTATAATTTAGCTTCTTTGTCAAAAATCTGGTGTTCGTAGTTGTGTGAATTTATGTCAGGATCCTCATTTCGATTCCATTGATCCACCTTTCTGTTTTTATGCCAATGTCATGCAATTTTTATTACCATAGCTCTATAGTAGAACTTAAAGTCAGGGATGGTAATAACTCTGGAAGTTTCTTTTTCATACAGGATTGCTTTCATTGTCCTTGTCTATTTTTTCATTTTTCCATATGAAATTGAGTATTGTTCTTTTGAGGTCTGTAAAGAATTGCGATGGGATTTTGATGAATATTACATTGAACCTGTAGATTGCTTTTGGTAAGTTTGCCATTTTTACTATGTTAATCATGATAATCTATGAGCATGGAAGATCTTTCCATTTTCTCTGGATGGTTTTTTCTAGTTCATTCATTTGCCTGCAAATTTCAAGATGTAATTTATTTATTTATTTATTTTTACTGCTGAGTAATACTCCATTTTGTAAATGTACCCCATTTTCTTTACCCAGTTGAACGTATTCTTTTTTTTTCTTTCTTTTTTTTTTTTTTTTTTTTTTTTTTTGGTTTTACGAGACAGGGTTTCTCTGTATTGTTTTGGAGGCTGTTGGTCCAGCCTGGCCTCGAACTCAGAGATCTGCCTGCCTCTGCCTCCCAAGTGCTGGGATTAAAGGCATGTGCTGCCACCACCCAGCGACCCAGTTGAACGTATTCTTACCCTGGTATTTATACATCTGAGTTTTGGATGATTTTAGCTGTGAGTGTTGATTCTTGTATTGTCTTTATTGGATGGGTGCTTAGTTCCTTTATTATCTGTTCTTTAATTATTTTGTCCAGAATAGCCAAGGGTTCTGACGATTGTCAGGTTTTCTGGTCCAGTAGTGTTACATCAGGTGAGGTTTATGGGGGTTTGGGTGTCTAGTTACAGCCTACTATCCTGTTCTTCTGACTGGTGTGGGCTGTACCTGTGCCTATGGAATCTGTTCTTCAAGCTGATGTGGGTTGTGCCTGTGTCTGTGTAGTCTGCTGGGGTTTCAAGGGAGGGTTGTCCATAGAGAAGATGATTTGGTGGGTGGGTTGGGTGACTCTTGGCGGAACAGAATCCAGTGCATGGCATTGATGGTGGTGCAGCCTGGAGGCAGGTTTCTCACCTACACCAACTGCTGGGGACTGCACTAGTGCAATAGAGTTCCCCCAGATTTGGGGGGAGGGCCCAGATGCCTTGCTGATGTTGAAATGAGGTATGCCCTCAGGTTTAGGGTCTGGAAGTTGGGGCAGTTCAGCTGGGAGGTCAGTTAGTCATCTGTTCCTTCCAATTGGAGTGGGTTATGCCTGTGTCTATGGAGACTGCTGAAGTTGCAGAGGAAGACTGGCCACTGAGAGGACAATCACATGGGTGGAGTTTGGTGGCAGAGTGGGTCTTTGAGGGAATAGAATCTAACTAGAGCTGGCAGCAGTGGTGCTGCAGCCTGGAGGTAGGTCTCTCACTTGCTAGCTGGCTGCTGGGCACTGCCACTTGCAAGTTTTAGTAATCTTAATATTTTAATTTTTGGAAGACAAAAATCCTATTCAGCCAAAAAAAATGTCTTTTATGTCAAATCTATGGTTGGTTCTGTATGTTGAAAGCTCAAGTTTATTTGCATTTCCTTCTTCATATGTCTGAGTTGCTCCTTAGTCTGTTTTATTTTGACCATGATTTTTCTCAAACAGGATATATCAGGGAAGGATTCCTGGCAGTACAGCATGCCTTGGATATGAGCATTATGTTGTATCATGAAAGCAATGCTGGGAAAAAACTATTTGATGAAATTAACGTTCTCATACAGAGATTTCCATACCCAGCTCATCCTCAGGATAAATTACTTTGGATCTCCAGTCCTTTCATCCCCTTGATGTTCATACTTATGTTCTCTTCCATTGTACTTTCCATCATGCGATCCATTGTGTTTGAAAAAGAAAAAAGATTAAAGGTAGTATCACTTAATTTCTGATAGTTTCTGTAAAAAAAAAGAGCATATGTATATATGTACACACACACACACACAGCCTGTGGATATCTTTTGAAAAGTTACTACCTCCTTGTATGCATTCAGCATTTCTGGATATTTGTTATATCCCAGCAGAGCAGCAAGAGACCCAAATACAGAAAAGTGAGTCTTGATGATACCAACCTCACAAGCTAGAAAAGATTTAGAGACAGACTTAAAACAGGAAAGCAACATAGAAGAAAACCGGAAGTCAAGGAGGAGGACAAGAAATATTACTAGATGAAGTATTTTATACTTAGAATTTCAAATATAACTCAGCTCTGGTCCATTAATATCAATATCCATTTGCTTTTACTATGTTCAAGTTTTCAACAACAACAAAAAAGGTTACTGTACAAATAAAAAAATCAACAAACAGTAAAGCAATGCAAAGAAACAAATTGATCATCAGTAGTAGACTTAGGTAAGACACAAATGTTGGACATAGGGGAAATTTCATAAAGCCCCACCCCTAGATGGAAGAGTCACATTCAATCAAATGGCTGTTGAGATAGCAACAATCAGTTACTTGCCAGGGAGAAGCCTCCTGTTTGTTATCCAGTCCCATGTGGTCTGCCTTAGACATGTTTACATCTGAGCAACAACAGAATGGATTTAGTAGGGTGTGTGTGTGTGTGTGTGTGTGTGTGTGTGTGTATGCACATACGTGCATGTGTGCTTACATGACAGTAATAATTGAAGAAGTAGTCATGAATTTCAGGAATTTGGGGGTTGGACACATTAGGAGCTGGAGTAGGACAAAAAGGGGAATGAAAGTGGTATAATACAGTATTCATATAAGAAATTCATATAAAAATACATAGATGGAAATATCAGACAGGTATTTTAACTGTGCTTAGTATTCTACTGTATATGTTGAATTATCCAAAATTTTTGAAGTTTTATGGGTATTTTTCACATTTTTATTTAGTGTATGTATCCACTCACATGTGAAATGGCATGTGTAGAAGTCTGTAGACAACTTTCAAGAGTCAGTTCTCTCTACCATGTGCTAATTAAGGATCGCATTCAGGTTGTTGGGCTTGTCAGGCATGGAAACAGGCACCTTTGCCTGCTGAATCATCTCTGCAAACCCAGAATTCTTTATAGCATCTTAATTTCTGAGTTTCACTAGAATCGTGGGGTTCATATGTACTTATACTTAAAATGTGCATTTGTTGCAGTGTGGTAAAGATACAGAGGTAATGAAGGTACAGTATGCCTTTGAAAGAAAGCAGCCTATATAATATATTTCCATAAGAGAAATTTTCAAAAGAAAACATCCCAACAGTACTTAGGAATGCCTTTAACAAGTATATCCATTGATAAGTAAAATAAGGAAAAAACTAGAAAAAATGAACTCAATATTTGAGATTATAAAAACTGAAATGTAGAGAGAAAAATGTAAAATTCCAGAAGAAAGCATCCAAAAATATAGAACTATATCAAATGATATTAACACATATAATTGGATTCCTAAGAATGAGAAAATAAAACAAAAGGAATTAAAAATACTGGGAGAATTTCCAAAATTAATAACATATATTAAAATGCAGATGCAAGAAGCTCAGAGAACCCAAAGATAAATGTTGCATAAACATAAGTGTGCACACACCTGTGTGTACACACACACACACACACACACACACACACACACACATACACACACAGTCTCATTGTAGTCAAGTGGCTAAAACCTAAAAGTACGGAAAAAATATTGAAAGGAAATACCAGTAGAGGGGAAAGATACATGCATGCCTTTCTCTTAATATCCTGGAAGTAAAGCTTTTATAGGGGCAATTTATCTTACTGCTTGATGATTTAATTTGAAGGCCATTGAGATGGTTTATTACTGCACAAGTTTGATGACTTGAGTTCAGTCTTCAGATCCCACAGTAGAAGGAGGGAACCTGATCAATGGGATGTTTCCCATGCCTATTCTTGGTGTTCTTGGGGACTTTGTTAGACAGTCTATAGCTCTTGGGAACATCATCATTCCGTGTAGCATAACTTTATTCAAAACACGCGCACACACACACACACACACATATACACACATTTTTTCCTTACAAGAGAAAAGGGAGTAAGAGAAATAAATGACACTAAGGATGTGTAAAATAGATTAAAAAATAATTTGAAAATTTTTTGTAAGTCTCAGATGTAGAATTGATAACAATCTCCAAACTCAGAAAAAAAAAATATATATATATATGTTTTAAGAGAAATGCTGATCTTACTGCATAATTTTGATAACTTCTAAGCCTTGGGTTTTTTGTTCACTCTTAAAATAGAGATAATATTAACCATTTTTATAACCTTTGTAGTAAAAAATTCAAAAAAATCTGTGAATGCACTGTGAATTGCCAGACATAAAAACCTTGGTTTATGTTGACTGTCCTACAGGAATACCAGCTCATAATTGGGCTTAGAAATTGGATCATCTGGGCTGGCTATTTCTTCACATTCTTCCCTTTATATGCCATCATTATCCTTTTGATATGTGCATTACTCTTTTTCCAGGCAAGTATCCAGTTTCATGCTGTAAGACAGATAAAATTAATAATGATTAGTATGTGATGTTAAAACCACCTACTAAAGTATAAACATAAGAAGAAACAGGCAAAACTCAACTATTTTCAAAATATTATTTTACCATGTAACCGTTTTAAAAATATGTTTAATTATTAATTTTATTGTTTTTAAAATCTAGTGCATTTTATGTTGCTGTAAATCCTAATTCTGACATTAAGTTTTTTAGGAAAACATAATCTAATTTTGGCAATGTTGTAGTTTTATTTAAATTTTACAATGTCTTTTAAAATATAAAATTGAGTTCTACACTCATCCTAGCTGTACTTCCAGTGTTCTATACGTGCACATGGCAAATGACTACTGCAACAAGCAGGTGAGTTTCAATGGGTTGAGTCTGCCACACAGCCCAATGAAAGGAGAGATAAAATGCTGTGGACTTTCTGTTCCCAAGTAGAATAAAATGGTTTGTTTTTTTGTTTCATTGGTTGGTTTTTGTTTTTTGTTTTGTTTTGACTTCACTAAAAAATTCAGATTCTGCTTAGTCTCTCAACCAGACTTTAACTGCCTGTCTTTCAAGTCTCACCAGCAATGTGGGGTGATCTGTTTCACTAGGAACCATACTTTTGTCTCTTTGCTCATGTTTACAGAACACTAGTTGTAATGTACCTTATTTGATATATGATTGTTTTATTGTAGATTGCAGAGGAGCCAATCTTGCGATACAGTGACTGTAGTTTCATCTTTGTCTTTCTTATATGTTATGCCATCGCATCCATATGTTTTGCCTTTATGGTTAGCACATTCTTCAATAAAAGTAAGTGTATTTACAGTTCTCTTTAGCTAACTACTAGAGGCACTGCCTTGCATTCTAACATACAAAGTGAATTATACATGAAACAATTTGACAGGAGTTAGAGAGAACATTAAAAATGAATGTGCCCCAGGGTACATATAAAATGGTGACATTAGAACTATACAATATTTCCTGTAGAAGTTGATTAAAATTGCTACTGAAAGCAAGTACTTGCCGTATAGCAAGACTCTAGTAATTGGTTCTTTGTGAAAACTCATGTAAGAATTATAGGTGTCTTCAGATGACACCAAAAATGATCTAATTAGACATTCTATAGAAATATATTTAAATAACTATCAGGAAGTTAAGAGAAACAAAAATAATAATTTTAGTGGTGGAGGAATCAAAATAGTGGCAGACTTGAACTCACTAAATCAGTAATATCTTAAGTGTTAATTTTCTGAATACCAAAATTATAAAATATAGCCTTGATGGAATATCACTGTATTGATACAACATGTTTAGGATATGATTTTTTAAAAATTCATTGAAGCATTTATCTAATTATTCTTTATTAATAAAAAATCAGAGGTCAGGTATCAGGGTAAGAACTCGAATAACAGAGAAGCTGCAGAGAAGCCACCAGTGACCTCCTACCTCTTCCATTTCTTCCTCCAAAAGGACTGAGATCTTCTCTGATCCCTGCCTTACTACTTCCTCGGTGCTCCAAAACCTCTAGTGGCTAGCTAGTGTGTAGCTCTGCCTTCTAATTCAAAACATAAACTATTGCCAATAAAAATAACTGACATAGTAAGTACAATAACTATATACAAATGTATACAAATAAGAATTACATTAATGTCCAGTCAATTTGCATTTGGCAAATTCGGAGAAAATACTCCATTATCTATCCTATCTATCCTTATGTCCAAAGTGTTGTACATAATTCACTTTCTATTCTAACTTGTATCACCAACCCAAAATTATCTTTTTGTGTCTCTCAACCTTATTTGCTTTACACCTCTTTTTGGTGCTTCTTTTCTGAATTTGGTAGCCAGGAAAACTGTAACTATCTAGTCTTCAACTCTATAACAGACCTGAGAAGGATATAATATTACCTGAGTAAACAGGAAGTACAGAGCAAACAACTTCCAAAACTAAGAAATGACAGAAACAGCTGGCGGGCTAGACAGTCACCCAAGGTTTCTCTGCAACATTGAGGCATCCATCTTCAGCCTACAGGCTTACAAAAACTGACAAACCTTTCTGTAAGCCAGGAAGTTTGAAGGACTTCCCCACCTTGTCTTGGCAAAGTTCCACAATTGCTTTCTTTTGTGTCTGGCTTGTCCAACCTGAACAGCACACTGTCCTAAGTTGAGGCAAGGGTAATTTATTGCCCAGGGGTCATCTTTTGCCACAAAGAAGGCAAACTCCATATGGAGTGTCTTTGATTCCTTCCATCTTCTCTGGAGTAGACTGGTTCTGCCAGAAGCTGACATGTCTCCTTGTCATAAAACATATTATATTATTAAAACATCTTAAATGTTCATATTCTATAGATCTCTTAAGTGTTTGATGATCACTATCTATGTAAAATATATCTGTTTGATCTTGAAAACATACCTAACATGACTGAAAGTTTGACCGTAATAGGTGACTAACCTGCATTTCTTTATTATCCTAAATAATCTGTAGTAATAACTTTCAGGGACTAGAAATTTACATTACATTGTAAAATGAGCTACATGGGTACAACACCTTAAACAAGTAAAAGCATAATGCACAGTACATTATAGCAAAAATAACCTTGAATCTGTATCAATATAAAAATATCTTAAACAAGAATAGAAACATATACAGTGTAACAAAAAAACCTCAAATTTTTATCAACATACAAAAATCCGTACCAATGTGAAATATTTAAGACTAGTAGTTGCTTTTTGTTCAATGCAAAAAGCATTTTAAATGTCATATGCAGCATATCTCGAAGAGACTAAAGGACCAAAATTTGTTAAATACATCCAGAGTACAAAAACTTAATTCCTAGTTACCTGATGTAGACTCGAGCCCAAAATCATGTACAGGAAGCTTCAAGAAGCCTTTTTCTAGAATTAGTACTGTATATTACCATTAATATCATGACAGAAAGTTTAATATATACATATATAAATTTTGTAATTTTGATATAATATTTATACCTTAAGAAAAGTTTTAAAGAGTCAAAATAAAACCAAAGAATTATAAGATTAGTAGCAATAGAATAGTCCCCTAATCTTGGTTTTTCTTCTGTCTTATATCAGGTAGCACTTCTGGCATAAGTCAGAGATTTCAGATTTTCGTTCAACAAATATGCTTCGATTTAGAGAAGGAAATAGCCACATTCCAACCCCAAAATCAGTTTTAATTGTTAATTGAACTGGGACTACAAAAAAACCATTTGCCGTATTGTTTGTAGAGAACAATAGAAACAAATATTTGGGAAGACTCATGAAATTTTGTCCTGTTGGAAATGTGCTATACCAATAAGCCAATTTACTCTTTTTCTTGGGACATTTTCTCTGGATGATTCATCCTTTTTTCTTCAGATGCCACATTTGTGCAGTGGTCTTCAGATTCCTTAGTTGGATGCCTTCATTCTCCTGGAAAGACAAAAACAAAACCCTGACCCAACCCTGAGTTGGGGAGGTTCTGTTTTTTGGCAAATTATATCTGATCAATTGAAAAGCATTTGTTAGACTTATAAGCTAGTTTAGTTTGAATAGTCATGCTATCTAATGAACTATTGTCTGTGCTAATCAAGATGTCTCTTCGGTTTGAATCTAATCTTTATCAATTTTGATGGTATCCATAGTCTTTATTCTATGGAAACATAAGCAAAACATCTTCCCAAATGTAGCACATATCCTGGTTTCCATTCTGAAGTCAACACATCTTCAAAGTATAGAAGTTTTGGTTGATTTAATTCAGCAGTATTTTTCTATTATCCAATGTCTCTCTGCAGCTGTCATTCCTTTCTCATTAGCATTTTAAAATTTAAAGTTAATAAAGCATCATGCAATCTATCTCTGCAGGTCTTTATTATCAGTTTCTGTTTATTAAGCATATCTTTTAGAGTGCAATTACATCTTTCTATAATTGCTTGCCCTGTAGCATAGTGTGGTATACCTGTAATATGCTTTAAGTTGTAATATGAAAAAAACAACTGTTTCATTTTACTGGAAACATATGCTGGAACATTTTCAGTCTTAATTTGTATAGGTTTCCCCATGATGGCCATAACTTTTAATACATGTGTAATTACAGAATCAGCCATCTCAGAATTCAAAGCAGTTGTCCATTGAAATCCTGAATAGGTATATGTGGTATGGTGACATATTTTAATTTTCCAAACTCTGCAAAATTAAACAGCCATTCGCCAAGTTTCATTTTTTTGAGTACCCCTTGGATTACTTCCTGCAGACAGTGAAGTTTGGTTATGCAAAGAACAAGTAGGACATTGCCTTATAACTTCTTTGGCTTGTTGCCAAGTAATGAAAAAAAACCTTTTTCAACCCCTTGCTATTAAAATGGTGTTTCTTATGAACATTTTAGGTTTCTACATATTTCCTACCAGTAGCTGCCTTTTGCTAGAGGGCCTGGTAGACCTGCATGGGATCTGATATGTATTATATACAGAGGATGATTTCTATTTCTGGTTATTTATTGTAACTGAATAAATAACAAGGTTAATTCTGAATAATCTAGAATAAGCTCAGCAGTTTCAAATATAAAATAACTCTTTCTGCACATGGAAACTATATTAATTGGTTGTGGAAAATCTAATAATGCCATAAGAATAGTAGAAAATTCTGACTTTTAAACAGAATCATAAAGGCTTTGAGCCATTTTATTTAAATTTCCTTATATATTACCTACATTCCATCATTTTTATTATGTAGTTATTTAATCATTTAATTATTTTTTTATTTTAGAGAAACTTATTTACATATATATCCCCCATTCCCTTGCTCTCCCATCCTCCCATGCTTCCCACTGACCCCTGTACCCACCCCTACCCACTCCCCTGGGACAGTGAGACCCTTCAGGGGGGATCATCAAAGTCCATCACATCATTTGGGGGAGGGCCCAGGCCCTCCTTTCCATATCTGGACTGCAATAGTATCCCTCCTTAGAGAATGGGCTCCCAAAGTCCATTTGTGAACCAGGAATAAACACTGGCTCCACTATTAGAGGTTCCATAGACTGTCTTGGCCTCCTAGTTGGCATCCACATTCAGAGGGCCTGGTTTGGTCCAATGCCAGCTCCCCCACTTTACAACTAGTGTCTGCAGGCTCTCATTAGGTCAGGTCAACTGTTTCTGTGGGTATCTCCAGTTCTGTCTTGGTTCATTTGCTCATCTCTCCTCCCTCTCCACAACTGGATTCTGGGAGAATGACTCAGTGCTAGGCTGTGGGTACCTGTCATTTGTGTTTTTGATTTTATCCATTCTGACCAGTATAAAATGATATCTCAGAGTTGTTTTGAGTTGTATTTCCCTGATGGCTAAGGATGTTAAGCACTTTCTAAAGTGTCTTTCAGCCATTTTAGATTCCTCTATTGAGAATTCTCTATTTAGTTCTGCACCACACTTTTTAATTGGATTGTTTGATGTTTTGGTGGCTAGCTTCTTGAGTTCATTGTATATTTTGGAAATCAGCCTTCTGTCAGATGTGGGGTTGATGAAGATCTTTTCCCATTCTGTGGTCTGCCATTTTGTCTTTTGTCTTACAGAAGCTTCTCAGTTTCAGGAGGTCCCATTTATTGATTGTCAATCTCAATGTCTATGCTACTGGTGTTATGTTCAGGAAGTGTTCACCTGTGCCAATATGTTCAAGGGTACTTCCCACTATCTCTTCTAAGAGGTTCAATGTGGCTGGATTTATGTTAAGGTCTTTGATCCATTTGTATTTAAGTTTTGTGCATAATTATAGATATGGATCTATCTGTAATTTTCTTTATGTCTGCATCCACTTATGCCAGTACCATTTGTTGAAGATGCTTTCTTTTATCCTTTGTAAAACTTTACCGTCATTGTCAAAAATCAGGTGTTTGTAGGTGTGTGGGTTAATGAAGAGGAAACAGTGCAATGGGAAAAGGGGGGTCTAGGATACTTTATTAAATATAGAAATCACTTGGAGGAGAAGCTGGGAAATGGTCTGCTCTCTGAAGCATGGCCAGCATCCAAAAGAGATTTTACTTTCTCTTTTTGATATATCTCTTGCCTTTCCCACGTCCTTCTGTCCAAGCCCCAAATGGGTGTGGCCAGTATCCTGGGTACATGAGCTCTCCCCTACAATTCCCCTTTTAGTCTAGATAAAAGATTTAGACTTAATACAAAACTCAAACATATATAGCATATATACAAAGAAGATGATAAGCAAATTATAGTCTACTTATATCCTATCCTAAGTATATCTATCCCATCTAAACCCTAAACTTACATGAAAGAGATGCCCAAGTCTGAACACCCCCTTCCAATTCCGACCCTAAATAATTGAAAATTAACCCTATCCTGCAATATCAACAGTAGGGAAGGGGGGCGCATTATTCTCAAAATTACTTCCTGCTGAAATGGAATGACAACAACCTCATGGGATCCTGTAGGAAAAAAATGTTAGTGTAACGAAAGTCTCATTCACATTCAGTCTCTGTTGGCGGGAGATGCTTGATTAAAGTTCTTGACTGAAGTTATAATGTGATTGAAGCTCTTGTCTGAGGCTCTTGCCAGATTGTAGAAGGTACATCACATCAGTCCATTGGTCTAGAGTTGTGTAGAGCAATGTAGTCTCAAACCGGTTTCAGGATGGTACTCATCAGGTCAAATTGATGATGTGGGGCCCCATGTTCTTTCCAAAGTTTTTGAAGATTGCTGTTGGTAAATTCCTTGTTCTCTGTGGAAAAATCAAACATTAATGTTAACAGAGAAATTTTCATATGTATGCATACCAGGAAAGGCAACATTAAGGAAGACAGTAGGTATAAAGGAAATCAGACTTTCAGAGAAAGAACCGAGTATGAACAGATGACAGTCCCTAGATTTTGTTTTCTTCTGTCTTACATCAATGGCTCCTTGTTATAATACAGAAAATCTGAATTTTATTTTAACAACATGCTTGGATTTAGTGGAGGAGAGCCAAATCAACTCCAAAATCAGCTTCAGTTTAAGTGAATTGGGACTAAAAGAGCATTAGGAAGTAAAGAAAAATACATAAGTACAAGGTTCAGAGAATTGGCCATAGATTCTTGTTTGTTTGATGCTCCTTTGGGTAGCCATCCTCTCTTCTTCAGGTATCCATACATTCACTATTTTCTCGCTGCTTGGAGATGGGTTTTCCTGTGAAGGCAAAAGCAAAAAACTTCTCTTTCCCTTTATGAGGTCTCCTTACGTATAGTAGAATATGACTTTGTGGATGAGCTGTCATTTTTCATCTTCCAGAGGTTTCTCCTATTCAGATCGAATCTTGATCAGTTTTGATAGAACCCAAAGCTTTTCTTCTCCTGTGGAAACAAAGGCAAAACCCCTTTCCCAACGTAACATGTATCCTAGTTTCCAAACTGAGGTCATAATGTCCTTGAAATACAGTCTGATTTAGTTCAGAAGTTTTTTCTGTAGTCCAGTGTCTTTCTGCAGCTGTTTGTCCTTTCTCATTAGCGTTGAGAAAGTTCAATGTTAGTAAAGCATTATATGTAATCTGTGTTTGGGGGTCTTTGTTCCCCCTGGATGTTTATGAAGCATTTCTTTTAAGGTTTGGTTAGATCTCTCAACCATTGCTTGTCCTGTAGTATTATAAGATATACAAGTTACATGTTTTGTGTTATAATATTTGAAAAACTTCCAATTTACTGGAGACATATGCTGTAGCATTGTGATTTTTTATTTGTGCAGGTATGCCCATAACTGCCATCACCTCTAAGAGGTGTGTGATAATAGAATCAGCCTTTTCAGAGCTAAGAGCAGTAGCCCATTGGAAGCCTGAAAACGTGTGTATGGTATGGTATATGTATTTCAAACTTCCAAATTCTGGAAAGTGAAATACATCCATTTGCCAAATTTAATTTCTGCAAATACCCTTGGGATTATTGCCTACTGGTAATAGAGTTTGATTATAGAATGAACAGGTGGGGTAGTTTCTTAATATTTCCTTGGCTTGTTGCCAAGTAATAGAAAAATCCATCTTTAAGACTTTCCTATTAAATGGTGTTTCTTATGAAATTCGGAAGCTTCCAACACACCTCCTATTAATAAGCGATCAATCCCATCATTGCCTTGTGCTAGAGGACCTGGCAGACCTGTATGGGATATGTGTTATACATGTAGGATGAATTCTATTTCTTATAGTTTCCTGTAATTGTATAAACAAAATGAGGTTAATTCTATATCATCAGGAACAAATTCTGCAGTCTCAATGTGTAAGACAACTCTCTCTGCATACTGAGAATCTGTAACTATATTGAAAGGCTCTTTAAAATCCATAAGTACCTTGAGAATGGCATTCAACTCTGCCTTTTGTACAGAATTGTAAGGGCTTTGAACTACTTTACTTAAATTTCCTGATTTATAGCCTGCATTACATGACTTGTTTGCATCAGTGTAGAATGTAAGAACTCCAGAGATTGGCAATTTCTTACGATACATAGAAGGATCCAAATTGTTTTCTTTATGAATTTGATTCGCTCTGTTTTGGGATAATTGTTACTAATATTCCACAAAAGTTACTGCAATTGCACGTTGTTCAATTTCCATGAGTTTGTAGGGTTTCTACGATTTGTGTTGTTGTTGAAATCTAACTTTAAAGCATGGTGATCTGATACAGGGGGCTATTCCAATTTTTTTTGTATCTGTGGCAGTTTACTATGTTGCCAAGTAAGTGGTCGATTTTACAGAAGGTTCCATGTGGCACGGAAAAGAAGGTATATTCTTTTGTGTTTGGATGGAATGCTCTATAGATGTCTGTTAATCCCAATTGAGTTACAACTTCTGTTAGTTCTTTTGTTTCTTTGTTAAGTTTCTGTCTGATGGTCCTGTCAAGTGGTGAGAGCGGAGTGTTGAAGTCTCCTACTGTAAGTGTGTAAGGGTTTATGTGTGATTGGAGCTTTAGTAATGTTTATTTTGTGAATGTGGATGCCTTCAAATTTGGGACATAGATGTTCAGAATTGAGACTTCATCTTGATGGACTTTTTTCCTGTGATGAATATGAAATGCCCTTCTTCGTCTCTTTTGGTTGAATTTAGTTTGAAGTCTAATTTGTTAAATATTAGGATGCTACACCAGCTTGTTTCTTGGGTCCATTAGATTGGAAATTCTTCTCCCAACCCTTTAATCTGAGGTAACGTCTGACTTTCATTGAGATGTGTTTTGTATATACAGCAGAAGGATGAATTCTGTCTTCGTATCCATTCTGTTAGCCTGTGTCTTTTTATAGACAAGTTGAGACCATTGACAATGAGGGATATTAATGACTATTGATTGTTTCTTCTTGTTTTCTTGTTTCTTTTGGATTTATTAGTGGTAGTGTTATTGTATGTGGGTCCCCCCCCCGCTTTTTTCTTTTGGTGTTTAGTAAAGTGGGATTATCTATTGCCTATATTTTTGTGAGTGTAGTTATCTTTATTGGGTTGGATTTTCCTTCCAGTACTTTCTGTAGGATGGATTTGTGGATATGTATTGTTAAAATCTGATTTTGTCGTGGAATATGTTATTTTCTCTGTCTATAGTAATTGAAAGCTTTGCTGAGTACAGTAGTCTGGGCTGGCATGCATGTTCCCTTATCGTTTGTAGAACATCTATCCAGGACATTCTGGCTTTCATAGTTTCCATTGAGAAGTCAGGTGCAGTACAGATAGGTCTGCCTTTATCTGTTATTTAGCCTTTTTCTTTTGCTGCTCTTAATATTTTCTCTTTATTCTGTTGGTTTGGTGTTTTATTATCATGTGGCAAGGGGACGTCTTTTTGTGATCCAGTTTATTTGGTGTTCTGTTAGCTTCTTGTACTTTCAGAGGCATATCCTTCTTTAGGTTGGGGAAGTTTTCTTCTATTATTTTGTTGAATATGTTTTCTGTACCTTTGAGCTGTATTTCTTCACCTTCTTCTATACCTATTATTCTCAGGTTTGGTCTCTTCACAGTGTCCCATATTTCCTGGATATTTTGTGGTAGGGATTTTTTGGACTTGAGATTTTATTTGGTCGATGACTATATATCCTCTAGTGGTTCTAAAATACCTGAGATTCTCTCTTCCATCTCTTGTATTCTATTGGTTATACTTACATCTGTAGTTCCTGGTTGTTTACCCAGCTCTTCTTTTTCCAGCATCCCCTCATTCTGTGTTTTCTTTATTGCTTCTATTTCAGCTTTCAATCCTTGAACTGTTTGTTTCCTTCACTTGTTTGGTTGTTTTTTCTTGGCTCTCTTTCGATTCTTTAAGAGATTTGTTTATTTCTTGAATTTTTTGTTTGTCTTTTCCTCCATTTCATGTATTTTTTGTTTTTTCTTCTATTTCTTTAAGGGATTTTCTCATTTTTTTCTTTGAGGGTCTCTATCATCTTCATAAAATAATTTTTAAGGTCTGTCGCCTCTGCCTCATCTACGTTGGGCTTTTCAGGTCTTGCTGGTGTAGAGTCTCTAGATTCTGGTGATGTCATATTGGTCTTTCTATTGCTGAGTGTTTCTTATACTGTCGTCTTCCCATCCCTTCTTCAAGTGGATGCAGGTGGGGTCTCTCTGTCTCCACTGGTCTCCTGGTGGCATATGTGGGCCAAGACTTCAGTGTCTGCAAATCCAGATGGTCTGATTTCTCCTGGTATTCTCCACACTCAAGCAGAGCTCAGTGGATGAAGGGAGAGCCAAGAGTGGGGTGTGGCAGGACTCACATCCTTCCTGTCTCGGCAGGTCCACTCAATTCAAGGAGAAGACCCATGAAGATCGAGGTAGGGGGTGATGGACAGGAGTTGGGGCACAATCAGAGCCTGCATACACCTGACTTGGATCACGGCAGATGTTGGGGGAGTCAGGAGTGGGGCCAATTATTTTTTTATTAATTTCCTTTTTTACATTCCAATCCCAGTTCCCCCTTCCTCCTCTCATCCTGCTCTCCCCACACCCCCTCCCATCTGCTCCATAGAGAGTTTAAGGCCACCTCTAGGAAGTCTACTAAGTCTGTCCCATCCTCTCATTGACCTTCCCTCAATTTTTGCATCAATATAGAATGTCGGGTCTCCATAAATTGGTGTTCCCCATATGATGTGAGGAAAAATACAATTAGTTTTCTTTATAAATTGAAGTCTCTTGATTTTGGAATATTTGTTGTTAATCTCTCCCAAAAACTTACTGCAAGGTCTTTGCCAACGCACATTTTCTATCTATAATGAGGCAATTTCAGCATTAGTGAAAGGTACCACAATTACTGCTGGTTCTATTTTTGCTAACTGATTAAGTCTTAATTTTCCTTTCAGAATCAATTCAAAAACATAGGTCTTTAATTTTGTTTTATTCTATTTGTATGGTTAAAAAATCCATTCTAAGATATTATCTTCTTTCTGCATCAAAATTCCTGTAGGAGAATGAGTAGAAGGTAAATAACCAGAATACAGTCAAGCTCTGGATCCAAACCATACACGTGCACACCTTTTTTTTTCTTTTTTTTATGATTTTTTTATTCTTTTTTTTAAATTTAGATAAGAAACAAGGTTGCTTCACAAGTCAGTTCCAGGTCCCTCTCCTTTTCCCTCCCCTCCTCCCGTGCCCTCTCCCCATGCCCCCCCCCCCGTTATCCCCTCATTCCCCCAGGGAGGGTGAGGCCCTCCATGGGGGTGTCCATAGTCTGTCATTTCATATAGGGCAGGGCCTAGACCCTTCCCCAAGAGTTCAGGGTGAGAGTGCACCTCACATTGTTCTATGAGAGTCCAAAGTCCGTGTGTATACTTGGTATGGGTACTGATCTGCTGCCCAAGGCTCAATAGATTACCTAGGCCTCCTCACTGACACCCAGATTCAGGGGGTCTTGATCAGTCCCATGCTGGATTCCCAGGCTGATGCCTGGGATTCAAGAGTTAACCTTTGTCTGGTCAGCTGTTTCTGGGGATTAAACCAGCCCAGTCTTAATCCCTTTGATCATCAGTCCTCCCTCTCTGATACTGGCTTTCCTGAGTTCAGCTCAGTACTTAACCAGCCGCTAAATGTAGTTTCTGTTTCCCAGACTCTCTGGCCATAGGATTGTAGGCTGACACTCCCCAGATCTATGTCTAAAATCCATATATGAGAGAGTACATGCCATGTTTCTCTTTTTGTGACTGGGTTACCTCACTCAGGATGGTTTCTTCTAGTGTCATCCATTTGCCTGCGAATCTCAGGATTCCATTATTTTTTTCTGCTGAATAGTACTCCATTGTGTAGATGTACCACATTTTCTCTATCCACTCTTCGGGTGAGGGACATCTAGGTTGCTTCCAAGTTCTGGCTATTACAAATAAAGCTGCTATGAACATGGTGGAACATACATCTTTGTTGTATGAATGGGCATCTTTTGTATATATGCCTAAGAGTGGAGTTGCTGGGTCTTGTGGTAGGTTTATTCCCATTTTTCTGAGGAATCTCCATACTGCTTTCCAAAGTGGCTGAACCAGTTGGCACTCCCACCAGCAATGGAGGAGTGTCCCCCTTTCACCACATCCTCTCCAGCATAAATTGTCATTGGTGTTTTTGATTTTAGCCATTCTGACAGGAGTGAGATGGTATCTCAGAGTTGTTTTGATTTGCATTTCCCGGATGGCTAAGGATGTTGAGCACTTTCTCAAGTGCCTCTCAGCCATTTTAGACTCCTCTATTGAAAACTCTCTATTTAGTTCTGCAGCCCACTTTTTAATTGGGTCCTTTGCTGTTTTGGAGACTTGCTTCTTGAGTTCTTTGTAAATTTTGGAGATCAACCCTCTGTCAGATGTGGGATTAGTGAATATTTTTCCCATTCTGTGGGCTGCCTTTTTGTCTTGCTGACTGTGTCCTTTGACTTACAGAAGCTTCTCAGTTTCAGGAGGTCCCATTTATTAATTGTTGATCTCACTGTCTGTGCTACTGGTGTTATGTTCAGGAAGCTGTCTCCTGTACCAATTCGTTCAAGGGTACCACCCACTTTCTCTTCTATGAGGTTCAGTGTGGCTGGATTTATGTTGAGGTCTTTGATCCATTTGGACTTAAGTTTTGTGCATGGCGATAAACATGGATCGATCCGCATTCTTCTACATGCCAGTCTCCAATTATGCCAGCACCATTTGTTGAAGATGCTTTCTTTATTCCATTGTATATTTTTAGCTTCTTTGTCAAAGATCAGATGTTCATACGTGTGTGGGTTAATACCCGGATTTTCAATTCGATTCCATTGGTCTACCTGTCTATTTTTGTGCCAATACCAAGCTGTTTTCAGGACTATAGCTCTATAATAGAGCTTGAGGTCAGGGATGGTGATGCCTCCAGACGTTGCCTTGTTGAACAGGGTTGTTTTGGCTATCCTGGGTCTTTTGTTTTTCCATACAAAATTGATTATTGTTCTTTCAAGGTCTGTGAAGAATTGTGCTGGGATTTTAATGGGGATAGCATTGAATCTGTAGATTGCTTTTGGCAGGATTGCCATTTTTACTACATTGATCCTACCTATCCAAGAGCATGGGAGATCTTTCCATTTTCTGAGGGCTTCTTTAATTTCTTTCTTTAAAGATTCAAAGTTCTTACGATACAGGTCTTTCACTTGTTTGGTTAGCGTTACCCCAAGGTATTTTATGTTGTTTGTGGCAATTGTAAAGGGTGATGTTTCTCTGATTTCTCTTTCAGCCCTTTTATCATCTGTATATAATAGGGCTACTGACTTTCTTGAGTTGATCTTGTAGCCTGCCACTTTGCTGAAGGTGTTAATCAGCTCTTGTAAGAGTTCCCTGGTAGAGTTCTTTGGGTCATTGATGTAAACTATCATATCGTCTGCAAACAGTGAAAGTTTGACCTCTTCCTTCCCAATTTGTATCCCCTTGATCCCCCTTTGTTGTCATATGGCAATAGCTAGAACTTCAAGTACCATGTTGAAAAGGTATGGAGAGAGTGGACAGCCTTGTTTTGTTCCTGATTTTAGAGGAATTGCGTTGAGTTTCTGTCCATTTAGTTTGATGTTGGCTGTTGGTTTACTGTATATGGCTTTTATTATGTTTAAGTATGTCCCTGTTATCCCAGATCTCTCCAAGACCTTTATCATGAAGGGGTGTTGGATTTTGTTAAAGGCTTTTTCAGCATCTAGTGAGATGATCATGTGATTTTTGTTTTTCAGCTTGTTTATATGGTGGATTACGTTGATGGATTTTCGTATGTTGAACCATCCCTGCATCCCTGGGATGAAACCTACTTGATCGTGGTGAATGATTGTTTTGATGTGTTCTTGGATCCGATTTGCCAGTATTTTATTGAGTATTTTTGCATCAATGTTCATGAGGGATATTGGTCTGAAGTTCTCTTTCTTGGTTGTATCTTTGTTTGGCTTGGGGATCAAGGTTATTGAAGCCTCATAGAAAGAGTTTGGCAAAGACCCTTCTGCTTCTATTGTGTGGAACACTTTGAGAAGAATTGGTATAAGCTGTTCTTTGAATTTGTGGTAGAATTCTGCACTGAGGCCATCTGGACCTGGACTTTTTTTGGTTGGGAGACTTTTGATGACAGCTTCTATTTCCATAGGGGTTATAGGTCTATTTAAATCGCTTATCTGTTCTTGATTTAGTTTTGGCAAATGATAGCTGTCCAGGAAGTCATCCATTTCCTTTAAATTTTCGAATTTTGTGGAGTACAGGTTTTCAAAGTATGACCTAATGATTCTCTGGATTTCCTCAGAGTCTGTTGTTATGTCCCCCTTTTCATTTCTGATTTTGTTAATTTGCGTGTTCACTCTCTGCTGTTTGGTAAGTTTGGACAAAGGTTTGTCTATCTTGTTGATTTTCTCAAAGAACCAACTCTTCATTGCATTGATTCTTTGTATTGTTTTCCTGGTTTCTACTTTGTTGATTTCAGCCCACAATTTGATTATTTCCTGGCGTCTACTCCTCCTGGGGGAGTTTGCTTCTTTGTGTTCTAGAGCTTTTAGCTGTGATGTTAATTCTCTGGTATAACTGTTTTCCTGTTTCTTCATGTGAGCACTTAGTGCTATGAACTTCCCCCATAGCACTGCTTTCAAGGTGTCCCATAGGTTTGGGTATGTTGTGTCTTCATTCTCATTGAATTCGAGGAAGTCTTTAATTTCTTTTTTTATTTCCTCTTTGACCCAGGGATGGTGCAGTTGAGCATTATTCAATTTCCATGAGTTTGTAGGTTTTCTGCAATTTGTGTTGTTGTTGAATTCTAATTTTAAGGCATGGTGGTCTGATAAGATGCATGGAGTTATTCCAATTTTTTGTAGCTGCTGAGGTTTGATATGTTGCCAAGTATGTGGTCGATTTTTGAGAAGGTTCCATGTGGTGGTGAGAAGAAGGTATATTCTTTTTTATGTGGATGAAATGTTCTATAGATATCTGTTAATCCCAGTTGGGTCATTACTTCTATTAGACCCTTTGCTTCTTTGTTGAGTTTCTGTCTGGTATTCCTGTCTAGTGGTGAGAGTGGTGTGTTGAAATCTCCCACTATAACTGTGTGGGGCTTTAGATGAGATTTAAGTTCTAATAATGTTTCTTTAACGAATGTGGATGCCTTTGTATTGGGGGCATAGATGTTCAGGATAGACACTTCATCTTGGTGGGTTTCACCTGTGATGAGTATGTAATGACCTCCTTCATCTCTTTTGATTGATTTTATTTTAAAGTCTAGTTTGTTAGATATTAGGATTGCTACCCCTGCTTGTTTCTTGGGTCCATTTGATTGAAAATTTTTTCCCAACCTTTAACTCTCAGGTAATGTCTGTCTTTGAGGGTGAGGTGTGTTTCTTGTATGCAGCAGAAGGAAGGGTTCTGTCTTCGAATCCATTCTGCTAGTCTGTGTCTTTTTATGGGTGAGTTAAGGCCATTAATATTGAGGGATATTAATGACCATTGATTGCTCATCCTTCTTCGATTTGCGATGGCTGTTGTTGGTGGAATTATGGGTGGAATTTCACCCCTTTGTTCTTTTGGCTGTTGGTAGAGAGGGATTCTCTAATGCTTATGTTTTTCTGGTTGTAGTTAGCTTCCTTGGGTTGGAGTTTTCCTTCCAAAATTTTCTGTAGGGCTGGGTTAGTGGACACATATTGCTTGAATCTAGTTTTGTCATGGAATATCTTGTTTTCTCCGTCTATAGTGATTGAGAGCTTTGCCGGGTATAGTAGTCTGGGCTGGCACCCATGGTCTCTTAGTGTAGGTAGAATATCTATCCAGGACCTTCTGGCTTTCAGAGTTTCCATGGAGAAATCAGGTGTAATTCTGATAGGTCTGCCTTTATATGTTACTTGACCTTTTTCCTTAGCTGCTCTTAATATTCTTTCTTTATTCTGTATGTTTGGGGTCTTGATTATTATGTGGCGAGGAGATTTTTTTTTGTGGTCCACTCTATTTGGTGTTCTGTAGGCTTCTTGTACCTTCATTGGCATGTCTTTCTTAAGGTTGGGAAAGTTTTCTTCTATGATTTTGTTGAATATGCCTTCTGCCCCTTTGAGGGGGATTTCTTCTCCTTCTTCTATACCTATTATTCTTAGGTTTGGTCTTTTCATGGTGTCCCATAATTCCTGGATGTTTTGTGTTAAGGATTTGTTGGATTTAAGGTTTTCTTTGGTTGATAAATCCATTTCTCCTAGTGTATCTTCAACACTTGAGATTCTCTCTTCCATCTCTTCTATTCTGTTGGTAATGCTTGTATTGGTAGTGCCTGACTGTTTGTCCAGCTTTTCTATTTTCTGCCTTTCTTCAGATTGTGTTTTTTTAATGTCTCTATTTCAGTTTTCAACCCTTGCCGCGTTTGCATTGCTTCTTGCAATTTTCTGTTTATCTGTTCATCCGTTTGTTGCCTTTTATGAACTTTTTGGTTTGTTCTTTCTTCCATTTCTTGCATTTTTTGGTTTGCTTTATGTTCCATTTCTTGGATTTTGTGCTTTGTTTCTTCTTCCATTTCCTGCCTTTTTTGGTTTGTTTCTTCTTCCATTTTTTTCATTTTTTGCTTTGTTTTTTCTACCATTTTTTGCTTTGTTTCTTCTTCCATTTCCTGCCTTTTTTGGTATGTTTCTTCTTCCAATTCTTGCATTTTTTGCTTTGTTTTTTCTTCCATTTCTTGCATTTTTTGCTTCATTTCTTCTTCCATTTCGTGCCTTTTTTGGTTTGTTTTTTCTTCCAATTCTTGCATTTTTTGGTTTGTTTTTTCTTCCATTTCTTGCATTTTTTGGTTTGTTTTTTCTTCCATTTCTTTGAGGGATTTTCCAATATCCTCTTTTAGGGCCTCTATCATTTTCATGAAAGTGCTTTTAAGGTCGTTCTCTTCTGCTTCCTTCGGATTGGAATGTTGGGGTCTTGCTGGTGTGGAGTCTCTAGAATCTGGCGGTGTCATATTTGTTTTTCTGTGGCTGACTGTGTTTTTGTATTGTCTCTTTCCCATCTCTTCTTCTAGTGGGTGCAGAAAGGGCCCCTTACTGGTCTGGGGACCAGAGTTCCCTTTTGATGGGTGCTAGCAAGTCCAATAATCTGTTGGTTCTTCTATACCTTGTCCAAATGGTGGTCCGTGGGTGGAGAAGAAGAACAGGAATCTGGGGCGCTTAGCCTCCTACCTGGTCCCCTGGACCCTATGCTGGGTCCTGTTGTACCTGATCCGTAACAGCTACTCCCCTGGTCTCCCTGGCTCCTCTATTTTCCTGGTCTCGTTGGTGGGAGAGAAGATCTGGAGTCTGGGTTGCTTGGCTCCCGCCGGAATTGGGAGTTCTGTGTAGTTCCCAGGCGATCTGCAGGCTCTGGAACACAGGCCGGGAAGCCGGCCTGTTTACCTGATGCTGCTGGAGGGACAGCTACTTCCCTGTACTCCCAGCCCCCTCTGGTTTCCTGGACTCGTTGGTTGGAGAGAAGACCTGGAGTCTGGGGTGCTTGGCTCCCGCCGGGATTGGGAGCTCTGTGCAGTTCCCAGGTGATCTGCAGGCTCTGGAACACAGGCCGGTAAGCTGGCCTGTTTACCTGATGCTGCTGGAGGGACAGCTACTTCCCTGTACTCCCAGCCTCCTCTCGCACATGCACATCTTGTATATTCTTTTTCACTAAAGCCAATTCTTTCTCAGCCTCAGCTGATAATTTTCTTGAACTATTTAAGTTCTTATAACCTTGTAATATTTGAAATATATTACTTAGTTCTTGAGTTGTCAATCCAATTGGGGACTATAGCCAGTTAATATCTCACAGCAACTTTTGAAAATAATAAAGAGTTTGTAATTGATCTCTCTGATTTGTGTTTTCTGTGGTTGAATTTTTTGTAAACCTATCTTATATCCTAGGCAAATAGAATATCCTCTTTGCATTTTTCCAAAAAATTTTCTTTACTTCTGCAAACATTTTCTCTCAGTTTTCTGCAACTGAATCAGCTAGTAAAATATCATTCATGCCAGGCATTGGTGGCGCATGCCTTTAATCCCAGCACTCGGGAGGCAGAGGCAGGCAGATCCCTGTAAGTTCTCGAAAAACCAAAAAAAAAAACAATATCATTCATATGGTAAATTATAGATTGAGGCAACTAATTACAAATTATTTCCAATAACTATTTTACATAATATTGATACAATGTAGGACTGTTTATTATTCCTTGTGGAATGACTTTCTATTGATATATTTTAACAGGTGGGGAGTTATTATATGTAGGTACTGTGATGGTAAATTTTTCTCTATCCTATTCTTGCAAAGGTATAGTTAAAAAGTCAGTCTTTTAAATCAATCACTATAATAGACCATACTTTAGGTAATAGAGAAGGAACTCTAGGCTATAAAGGGCCCATTGGCTGAATCATCTTAATGTTAGATCTTAGATCTATTGCCATTGTCTGTTTTCTAGACTTCTTTTTAATGACAGATATAGGAGAATTCCAAGGCCTGGTTGATTCTTTTATATGTTGAGCAATTAGTTGCTCTTGTTCCAGCTTTTCTAGTGCCTATAATTTTCTGATGTCAAAGGCCATTATTCTACCCAAACAGGTTTGTCAGTTAACTGTTTTAAAGGTTGGGCTATTGATGCTTTTGAAATATCAGCATCTCTGATTTTGTACAACCTGAATGGTTGGTGACTGTTCTTTTAATATTTTTCTCAGAAACATGTTAGTTTATGGTCTGTTACTGAAACTGGAGTAATGTTAACTGAGTATTCCATCAGTATAGCAATTCACATCCCCATAAGTTCATTGCTATGTTAGCCATATATGGCTTTAATTTTTCTCTCTCTCCTTCCAGCTTTATACATTCAATCCAACTTGCACTTTGTTTTGCTGGAGGTAAAGTTCCAATCTCTAAAAGCTGCACATTTACCTCCTGAAGAGGACAATTTGAATGCCAAGATTCTGGTGCAGTTATTGTTACATTTGTTCCTTTGTCTACCAAACCCTCAATTACAATGCCATTTATTTGTATTTTTAACTTTGGTCTTTGATCATTTTTAAAAGTTTGCCAAAATAATTGCTTTATGGTTTCTTCTGAAATTTTTTGTTTTATCTTCTAAATCTGTTCTATCATCCAGAGCAGTATGGTTTTCCATAACGGGCATTATGTCTTGTAAT
Organism: Mesocricetus auratus; assembly: GCF_017639785.1. Classification (NCBI taxonomy): domain Eukaryota; kingdom Metazoa; phylum Chordata; class Mammalia; order Rodentia; family Cricetidae; genus Mesocricetus; species Mesocricetus auratus. Next base: position 78,716,985 of record NW_024429182.1, on the reverse strand, counting down.
TGCTCTGTGGAGGAGTTTCCCCAATGCTGACAGGTAATGACTGAACTAAATTTGATAAGGGGTCTATGAGAGGCCCCTATGGTGTTTCCCAATGGCAAAGCATTACCTTGCCTTTTCCACATTGATTTATTAGTCCAGTGTTTGCCTTTGCCACGCTTTCTGCATATTCCAGAAATCTGGGACCTTCTGCTTGTATTCTCTCTAGAAAAAAATTGTTTGTAGGAATACCTTGCCTACAATCCCTATTCAGATGACCTTGGCTTACCACAATTAAACATCTAACCTTTTGATTTTTGTTAAAATTTGTAGAAGTCACTTCTCCTATCTAAGTATCATCATAAGCATGAGATTCAATATCAACTGTATTTCTAATCCATTCATCTGTGGGTGCTATCTTGCCTTTCAAGGCCTGATCACCCTTTTACATTCTAAATTAGCATTTTTAAAAGTCAAAGATTCAATTACTGTCCATCTAACTTCGAAATCTGATATCATTCTATTTACAGATGAAGTAAGTCCTTGTTAAAAAAAATCACTGAAAGCTTCTTTGGGGCCTTGTATAATTTTATTAAATGGCTCAGTCCTCTTTCCTGATTCTTCCATTTTGTCCCAAACATTCAAAGTTACTCTACAGCATAGAATCAAAGTATAATCATCAAAATTTATCCTGTCTTTCCACATCAGCATAATGGTCTTCACCAAAGATTTGATCATTGGAAACCTCTAGCCCTAACTTGTTGTTCAGTCATCCTAGCTGTGTCTCTCTACCAGGTTCTCCACTGTAACTGAGGGCTATCTTCCAATATTGCTGTAACTAAATTTTTCCAGTCTTGTGGAATAATTCTGCTCTGAGTGGCCCATAAATTTAACATCTGATTCACAAAAGTGAATGCATACCACATGAAACTATTACTTCCTTAAATCTCTTCATATCTAAAATTTCTATAGTATCCCAGTTAACTTCTGAATATCCATAGGGGTGCCTATCATCTGTCTTAAATAGTAATTGGATAAATTAAGGTTGGTTTTCTAATAAACTTGGGCTGCGCCTCTTCAGTTTCATAATGCAATAGTACAGTAGTTCTGCTATAAACTCCTCTGTGTGTGAACATTTTTCTTAGTTTCATTAGGTCTTTCTTTGTTTTCTTTTTTTAACTTTACAAGACAGGGTTTCCCCATAGCTTTGGAGGATGTCCTGGAACTCACTCTGGAGACCAGGCTGGCATCGAACTCATGGAGATCTGCCTGCCTCTGCTTCCTGAGAGCTGGGTTTAAAGGCATGCACCTGGCTCATTAGGTCTTTCTATGGATTGTATCTTAACAATTTTTTGTACTTGGTGCCAATATCAAACAACTATTTAAAGGATAAAATGTGAATTACCAATCTGATAATTATTATAATTGGCATTATGTAAATACCAGCTAAATTAATTATGGCTTCATTTAATTGTTCCATTTTCTAGCAGTCCATTATGGAATTATACAAAGCCCTAACTCCCTCCATCATAATATTGTTTCCCATTTTTAACATGGGGAAAAAACTTTTTAAAACTAATTCCCACTTTAATAACTTCCAGTTGTCTCATCCAATCTCCTGATGATACAGTAAAGTGTGAGGCAGACTGGCTGTAGTTGTGTAGCAGAATCGGGCAGAAGGTGCACAGCCTGGCTGAGGATAGCTGATGCATAACTGTGAGCTGAGAGTGTGTTACAGCTGCAACAGCAATAGAAATCCAAGATGGTATCAAGGCAGCTAACCGAGTGGCAGCAGCCTGAGGGTGGGGGATTCAGGGAAAGCCCACAATCCACAGGGAGAAGGAGCCAATGAGCTAGCCATCAGAAAAACAGACAAAGGGGACCATGCCAAAGAAGCCTGAAGGCAGAGCCGGCTGGTCATAGGCAACTAACTCTGATGATGTTTGGAACCCAGGTGCCTGTGGAGTTTGGGGCCTATAGAATTTGGGTGGCAAAGATAGCCGCTTGTCCCAGTTCAGTGTGCCCCTAGTTTGATGCCGGGTGAAGCGTTTATCTAATTAGTCTTTACCAATAAAAAATCAGGAGTCAGATATCGGGATAAGAATAGCAGAGAAACTGCAGAGAAGCTGCCAGTGACTGCCTACCTGTTCTGTTACTTCCTCCAAAAGTGCCAAGATCCTCTCTAAGCCCTGCCTCACTACTTCCTTAGTCCTCCAAACATCTATGGTTACTTTTGGTCAGCTAGTGACTAGCTCCACCCTCTAATTCAAAACAAACTTTATTGTCAGAATGCAATCAAAATACCACACAATACTTTGGCATACCAAGAATTGGAAAACCCAAGACAATAGTGAAAACTTTCATTACACTGAGCTAAAGGAGATGTGATTACTGAAAGGAATGGGCAGCCATTTCAATGTGCTGTCAAACAATTACATGTTCTCTGAACACAGCTATAGAAAAAGTTCAGCAAAGAACTGTAAGTTATGAGAAAGAATCAAATGTAATTTGCAGACTTGAAAAACACAAAAACAGGGGAGGAAACCAATAAAATTAAGATAAAGTAGATAAAAGAGGTATAATTGAGATGGGCAATAGAATATACAAATTTAAAAAATAAAGACAAAATACAAGGAAAAGAATTGACTATGTAAGACCAGGGACAAATGTGTAATAGGAATACCATTGAAATATGAGAAGAACAGCATAATTTTGGGATTTTTTTAAGGGAGGGAAACATAGAGGAGCTTGTCAAGATAAAGAATGGCATGAGTGGTAACTTCCTGAAGAGGATTCCAATAGCTCAGGAAATAACAAGAATTGACAAATAGGACTTCATACAACTAAAAGTCTTTGCACAGAAAAAGCAGCTGAGTAAAGTGAGAGTACAGAGTTGAGGAGTGTTTGTCAGTGTTCATCTGACAGAAGTTTAGTATCTAGAAAAAAGTACTCATAAAAAGAACTATATTTCTTTTTGCTAGTTTCTAACCCAGTAAGTTCTTCACTACTTTTTTGAACTTTCTGTAACTTGAAAAATAAAAACCCAAAGATATTAGGGTTCAAGCTGAAAGATCAGAGAAGCAAACCAGCCAAACAAATAGCTCTTTTTTGTTTTTGTTTTATATGTATATTTTCTTTTTAAGGATTCAAAGAATGCAATAGGCATTATCTTAATGTTTCAAAACCTTCAGGGATAGATTAGAATATTATCATTTTTTCACAAACAAAAACACAAGTAACTACCATTACTTTTGTATATTTCCAATGATGGAATAAGAACAGACCTAGCTAATCTTCTCTTGGATCTTAATTAGTGATATAACTTTATTTGTATGAGTTAAAAATAGTATCACTCATGAGAAACAAAGCCAAAATTATTATGCTAATAAATTATTTTAAAGGCCTAATAAAGAAATACTTTAGCAACTATAAGGTATACGCTAGTTGTAGGCATGAGGAATTATATTGGCTCTTTTGGGTATATACATTGAGTGCAAAATCAGAAAGGAATCATGCAAAAATCCAGTTGCCCATGCAAGCACCCCAGAGTCTAATCCTTTCCTTTCAGTTCTGTTGTCAGGCCACAGTAGTGTGGAGATTTGTAGGCTGCTGTCCTTGTTGTAATGAATAATAAGAAGCTGACAGTGGTATGATTGAAACCTTCACTTCCCCTCTTACCCTGCTATGGGGATCCCTCCCGAACATGTGTTGTACTATCTGTCCTGGGAGATTCAAGTCCAAGAAATTACTATTTGAGATGGGGTTTGCTGTGTGGTTCAAGTCCATGATGCTATTTCATGGAACGGCCATCCAAGGATAGCGGCCTGCCTAGCCTGGAAAACCAACAAATTATAAACTGCTCGGTGCTGCTGAAATTGAGGGAACCTCTGTAGCAAAAATGAGAAGGTACTATTAAGAGAGTTGGCATTTGTAGGTACAGCAGAATGCAGGAATCCAGAGCCTGAACCTTTGGCTGTTGTAGTGTATGAAGAGGAGTTCTGAAGAGATGGTGGAGAAATGGAAGGTTGATCTTGGACAGACAGTTCCTTCTCAATCAGGCCTGCTAAGGCTTTTCAAGTGACATCAAAGGGATCAAAACCCATGTCATCCTCTGGCTGTTTAGAAGAGCCAAAGCCAAATGTTGCTTGCCAGTTTGTAGATGATGATACTGGGATTATTTCTGATGTGAAGAGGCTCTGTGGTTCTGGAGCTATAGGCCAATCACTGGGTGTCTGCGGAGAGCTGGGAAAAGGAGGAAGCCCATTTGGTATAGGGTTGGGGTGTCAAAAATTGTCTGAGAATAATGACTATGACTCTGTTACTGCCCCCATCAAAAGGAGACCTTGCACTGTGCACTGTGATTGGATGAACTGATGGGGATGACAGGATTGGACTCTGATAAACCAGGTGGTGATGAAGGCGTATCACTGGTAGATATATGTTGGGCATTATTACCATTCCCTATACTGAGAGAATCTGGAGGCTTGTCAATGGGCTCTGCAATGGTGTTACTTTGTTCTTATTCTTACCAACTGAACCCTTAGATAGCTGAAGAAAATTGGGATTTAATTTATATAATTCTTGGAGTAGCTCTTGTTCATACTCTTGGTGTTTACCTGCCTGCATTTCCTCTTTTGTGAAGCTGGCTGCCTCATCTCCCAATTATTGCAGATACATGCAGTCTTTGTTGTAGGTCAGTCACAGCACCTTGTAGACCCAGAAGTTTTAAAACGACCAGAGTATTTTGGGAAGTTTGGTAAAATACATAGAGTTGTCATCAATAATAATAGTGCATCATATGCAGGCTCACAGGGTCGGAGTGCCAGTGCTTATGTAACCCATATTCGGTCAGAAGATGCTCTCAGAGTAACACAGTGTGTCAGCAATGTGGTGGTAGATGGCAGGACACTTAAGGCGTCTTTAGGTACAACAAAATAGTGCAGTTACTTCTTAAAGAACATGAAGTGCCCAAAGCCTGACTGTATGTATCTGCAATAATTGGGAGATAGCACAAGAAACAGAGCCAAACATTTGCACAATCAGGAAGCCCATAAAAACAATAGGAAGCTATAACATATATGCATATGTATATTGTATATATGCATGTGTATATTATATATGTGAAAGACAAGTATAGTAAAAGTCAGAAGAAAAAATATGCGAAAAATAAAATAACAAGATAATTTTTTAAAAAAGAAAAGAAAAAGCCTTGTCACAATGTTAGAAGAAAAGTAACCCCAAAATATGTTGTTCAGTTGTTTTCTGTTGGTTATCTACTGCTGGGCGTGCAACCTGCCCTAGGAGTGGTTTGTTTCCCCAAAGATTCCTTTGGAGGAAACTAAATTTTCATTTATAAGTGATAATCAATTGGAGATTGTTTATGGGTTAAGAATGTTATGGATGAAGCGTGGAGGATAGTGTCAGCTTCTTCTTTCAGCTCTAAAGCTCTATCTGGTGCAGACCTGTGCAGGCCTTCTGCATGATGCCTCACTCTGTGTGAGTTTATGTGTGTGTTGATCATGTTGATTTAGAGGGCCTTGTTTTCTTGATGTCCACCATTCCCTCTTGACTCTTACGCTCTTCCCCCCATCCTCTTGTACAGGGTTTCCTGAGCCCTGAGGGGAAGAATTTAATGGAGCTATCCCATTTAGGGCTGAGTGTTCAATGGTCTCTTAATTCTTTGCAAAATGTCTGTCTGCTGGTCTCTGCACATGTTCTCATCTGCTGCAGGAGGAAGTTTATCCGATGATGACAGAGCAGGGCACTGGTCTATGAGTATAGCAGAATGTCATTAGGAGTCATCATAATGGTATATTTGTTTAGAACAGTAGTAGCTTATTTTACCTTTGATTCCCTTGGTCAAAATAGGTCACCCAGTGTCAAGTATTGTTTATATATCATGGAGTGAACATTAAATCAAATCAGATATTGGCTGGTTACTCCCCCAAGCTTTGTGCGACCACTGCACTAGCATATTTGCAGTCAGGAAACCATTTTAGTTCAAAGGGTTTGTAGCTGACTTGGTGTTTATGTTTCTCCTTTGGTAGCCTGCAGAGTACTTTTCTGTACCAGAGATACTAGCGTGTAGGGGTGAAGACTGTTTGGAGGCACCAGCTCAACTTTTCCCATTCAGTGAGTTGTGTAGGTATTGTCTACAGCCATGAGGTCTTGATGTCAGTTTGTAGAGAGCAACCTATAATCTTGAAACAGCCTGGGTTATTCGAGGGTTCTTGTGGGACCCCTTTAAGCAACAACTCAATTAAATGTAACCCAATCCTGGTACTAGACACTTCATTTGGTGACAAAAGATGTCCAGTTGGAGCTCTGTATCCCCATTATTTGGTGATTTCATTTACATCCCCTTCATATATGTATACATTTTAGGAAGCTTCCACTGAATTAAGCTTTTATACCACCCCTCAAATGAACCTTTTAGCTGTCTTTCCTCATATTCCCTCTTTCGTCTTCCTCTTTGTTCCCCCATTCAAGTTGATCCTCCCATTACAGCCCCCCATCCATAACTATTCTATTTCCCTTTCTTGATGAGATCTATCTGTATTCCTACTCCCTTACTCTATACCTAACTTCTGTTGTTCTGTGGATTTAGTTGCTTATCAATGGCATAAAAGCTGACATCCACATATAAGCACATCCATATCATTTGTTTACTTTCTGCATCTGAGTTTCCTCACTCCAGATGATGTTTTCTAATTCATTCCATTTACCTGTGAATTTCATTTTTTAATGGCTGAGAGAAATACTCCATTGTGTAAATGTACCACATTTTCTTTATCCATTCCTCTGCTGAGGGACATCTAGATTATTTCCAATTTATGAATAGAGCAGCAATGAACGTGAGCAAGTGTCCTTGTGATAGAATGAAGTGCCCTTTGGGTATATGCCTAAGCATGGTGCAGCTAATCTTGAGGTAGATCTATTCCCAGCTTTCTGAGGAACCGCCATACTGATTTCCATAGTGGCTGTACAAGTTTGCACTTCCACTAGCGATAGATGAGTGTTCCCCTTACTTCACATCCTCCCTAGCATAAGCCGTCACTTATATTATTGATCTTAGTCATTTTGACAGGTTTAAGATGTAATCTCAAAATAATTTGTTTTGCATTTCCTGGATGGCTAAGAATGCTGAACATTATTTGAAGTGTTTCTGAGCCATTTGAGGATCCTTCTTTGAGAATTGCATTTAGATCTGTATCCCATTTTTCCACTGGGTTGCTTTCTTGTTATCTAGTTTTTCTTAGTTCCTTATACATTTTTGGGTATTAGCCCTCTATTGTATATGTAGCTGGTAAAAATCTTTTCCAATTTTGTATGCAGTTACTTTGTTTGAATGACGGTGATGTTAGGAAGTAGTGTCTTGTCATTTTAATGGGTATTTTATCAACTTTTTTCACTAACACTGATTTTATGTCCTATTAATATTTTGATGAGAATTTATTTCTTTCTTTTGTAATTTTTATCTCATACAATACATTCTGACTATAGTTTCCCCTTCCTCCACTCCTTCCAAGTTTCCTCTACTTCTCCTCTCCCCCAGATGTACTCTCCCTTCATTTCCCTCCTTCAGAAAAGAGCAGATTTCACATAACAAAATCTCATGCTTGTGGGCTTAAAAACATCTAGTATTTAATAGTTATCTACATGCTCAGTTATTCTGTCTTGCTTCATAGATGATACTGGAAACACAGTAACTTTTTGGAAACAATCTAATAGTCAACATTGTTAGTACTCTTTATAGTATATTTTATAGTATAAAAATCTAATTGTAATTTCTTATTTGAAGCTCACTTAGCTGCTTCTGCTGGAAACCTCCTGTTTTTTGCCAGTTTCTTTCCCTATAACTTCATCTCTGAACACTATGGATTATTGGACCTTACTTCCAAGATGACTGCCTGTCTGAGTGCAAATGTTGCATTGGCAATAGGCATTAATGTTTTAATCAAGTTGGAAATACAAGGTGGGTATTGGTATTGTTGATTCAGTTCTTAGGAAACTGGGTACACAGGAGATGAGAAAATAAGAAAATATTATATTTTCCCAAATTTGTTTATTATATAGGTGGTTGTGTAAAATATGAAAAATCTAAAGCTTCCACACCTAGCTGGAAAGCTATTGGCAGTTAAGAGGCAGAGGAAAAAATGTCAATTTTCTTCAGTCAATGATCTACACACATGCACGTATGGACAGCACTAATTGGATTCAAGGATTATAAGAGAAAAACAAGACACGAAATTGAGAGAGGGATGGGGAATAAGTCAGGATGAATGAGTTAGAGTGGGAAAAATAGGGATGGATATGTCCTAAATGCATATATTTGTGTATGAAATTACCAATGAACAAATTTTTAAAGAAAAATCTAAATTCAAATTGTCCCATCTTTTTATTCCTGTAAACTTACACTGTCAAATAAATCATTTAAGAACTTTTATTATTTTTATTCTCTAAAAAATTCATGTACTTTTCCACATGCAAGGATGTGCTTTTATTCTTTTTGTAATGTTTAGCATTTCATTATAGTAAGTTGAGTCAAACACTTTCTTGTCCATAAAGTTTAGTGGCTCATGGCTCCTGCTGTTATCCACAGTGGTTTATGTGTATGTGGTCAATGTGCATATGAATCTGAAGAATAAATTCTAATTGCCAAAGTGCTAACCTATAGTAGGCAAGAAGAAAATGCCTATCTCCTAATTACTTAGGAGGCCAAGATGGAGCTTGAGCCCTAGAGTTTGAAACCATCCTGTGTGACACAGCAAAACTATAGAGTATTTTTTAAATGTCTAAGCTATAAAGTTACTGTCTCATAAAGTGCTTATAGCTTAAATTTCATAGATAAAATTTATCTTGTTTATAAATAAAATTTATTTAAAATAAATTTATTATAATAGTTATCAAAAGATGGCTCCAATTACACTGATTTTTAGGGTCTATTATTACAATGCCACAAGAATTTTATGACTTGATACTAGTTTTGTTTTTTTGTTTTTGTTATTGTTGTTTTGAGGTATTTTGTTTTGTGGAGATAGAATCTCAACTATTTAGCCCTGGCTGGCCTAGAATTTACAATGTTAATCAGGTTAGTGTCAAACTCACAGAGATCCACCTGATTCAGGAGTCACATACCAGCTACATATGAATTCTTAATGTGTTAGTGTTGTACATCTTGCTGTTCTTTAGTTGTTCATGTTACTCTACATCTGGATTTTTGGATCAATTCCATCAGGTTCTATGAAAATTATTGTCAGGACTTAGTGAAATTTTTGTTCTATTTGCCAATTAATGTGAAAATTAAGAATACTTGATTTCCTCATCTATGAAATTTCCAATAAATAGACATCCGAGGATGTGTATGTTATTAATTTGTAAATGTTTCCATAATTTTGCAGGAAGTATTAACAACCTACATTATTTCATCTAGGTGTCATATTTCCATTAGTTTATTATGGGAGAGCTTAACCTTTTTTTAGTTTCTTAATAACTTGCTTTTATCAGGTTTATCAATTTTACAGTAGTTATTGTCTCTTTTCTCTATTATAAACTTTATCCTTCAGGAACTGTATTTTGTTTGAGGCAGGAGTAACGTCTCAGCTTGCAGGAAATTTCCTGTAGGGTATATTTAGACTCCTATTTTTTTTCTGTGATTTCTTTTTTTTGTTTGTTTGTTTGTTTGTTTTTTTGTTTTTTACGAGACAGGGTTTCTCTGTATTGTTTAGGAGGCTATCGGTCCAGCCCGGCCTCGAACTCACAGAGATCCGCCTGCCTCTGCCTCCCGAGTGCTGGGATTAAAGGCGTGCGCCACCACTGCCCGGCTCTGTGATTTCTAATTTATTACTTAACCTCTCAAAATCGACTAAATTTTGATAATCATTTTAGACTCCACAGAATTTTTTCCATATTATTTCCCCTTCTTTTAAGAGATACAATACTCATGGATGTTTTTGAGGGGGAAAGAAGGTCAGAGTTGAACAGATGAACTTAATGAGCTGTTGTCCTTTTTAACTCTTGCCTCTTGAAACACGGTTCTTTCCAAACCTAATTCCTTTTTAGTTATGGAGACAGGAAAGAAAAAGCATTTCTTTTCTTCCTTTTGTGACTTTCTTTTTACCCTCCCCTCCATGTTAACTCCTTGTTTTCATCTCATGATTAGTAGGCAGTCCATGTTCAGTGCTGTTTAATAAATTTCACACATTTAGTCATTCTTGTTCTTATTTCTGTGGAATATTAGATTGAGGGGAAAGTAACAAGTTAGATACTATTAAGTCTACTCTGCCCTTGCTGTTCTTTTTGTTTGTTTGTTTCAATTACTAATTTCATTTTAAGCATTCCTAATTGTTTTGAAGAAAAAAGTAAAATACTGACATCGTTTTTCTGTAGTAATACAATTACTAAGGGTTACCAACAGATAGGTAATCCGCAGTGCAGATAACCAAGTCACAAAGATTTCATCCATGCCCAATGTCTCCTTTTCATTTCAGAGATTGGTGTTAAATGGCATAACCTTTGGACACCAGCCAATCTTGAGGATAACCTCATCTTTGGCTATATGTTTGGAATGCTTTTGTTTGATGCTTTCTTATACAGCCTTGTCACCTGGTATGTAGAGGCTGTCTTTCCTGGGCAGTGTGGCGTGCCTCAACCATGGTACTTTTTCCTTATGGTAAGTTATTTTTTCTTTCTCTTTCTCTTTTTCTTTTACTGAACATAGACTTTTTTCATACAATATAGTCTGATTATGGTTTCCCATCCTTAAGCTCTTTGAGATCCTCCTACCTCCCTTTATGGTGAGTTTTAATACTGCTGTTAATTCCAAATGGCCATAGTCCTTGTAAACCTATTTCAGAAATGGTATAATCAAATTAAAAAGTCAAATTCAGATCAACCTAATCTATATATCACCAGTATTGAGACATTATCCATTTCTTAATATACTGTTAAGTCTCTTCTGTTTATAGTTGTATAACGTGTGTGGATAAAACACTGGAACTTTTAAAACTGTAAGCACTATGATCTCTTTAGCCAGACAGTATAGTTTCTTAGATTAGAGAGTAGGGAAACAAAGGGAACTCACATCAAATTAACGTGTGGTGTTTTCTTAGATTCTAGCAAGGAGAGAACTAAATAATTCCTGTATCTTAGTTTCACCATTCGATCCTTTGTAGAGGGATGACCAGAAAAGTGCCTGCTTCTTTTCCTTCAGATTTCCTTATAATGACTGGGTGGTCACAGAGAAGACACTATGGCCAAGGGTAATGAGCCATGACTTCAAGTTCACTTTCCAAAAAATTCGGTTCTGTCCTTCTATCTTGAAAACTACTCTCTAAAAGTATTTGCTTAAAAACTTGAGGTTAAAATTATAGAGTATTTGGCTGAAAAAAATGTTATACCTGAAAATATAACTTTGTTCTTCTTGTAGTGTAAGTAGAGCCTATTTCCTAGTTCTTAGAAATCTTCGCTTTTTTAGTGAAATACATATGAAATAAAATTATGAATTTTTAAATGAAGTTACTAATACTTGGTATATTTACAATGTACAGTCACAATACACATGATTTTTCATCTACAAGAACTAAACCTATTATTTAAGATGAATTAATATCCAGTTTTTATATTTCATGCACCTCTAATTTGCTTGATTTTTCTATGAACTTATATATGCATGATGTATTATAAAAATGCAGTCTTAATAACTATTTGTGGATGCTTCTTTAAGTAGTTTTTCAGGTTTATGCATTGTTAATATGAGCAGATATTTGCAGCCTGTTTTATGGCTGCATAATATTACATATCTAATTTGAGGACATATATATTGTTTTTGTCTGTTGTGAATAGGACTATTTTTCATTTTAATATCCAGTAGATTCAGCTTGCTGGCATTATATTGAAGATTTTTCACATCCATATTATAAGATCTATAGTTTTCTTTGTCTGGTTTTGGTGTTAGGAGGTATTTCCTTATGTTTTTGGAAGAGTTGAATAAAACTGTAAATTTTTGTTTAAATGTTTGAGAAAATTCCCTAATGAAACTATCTACTCTAGTCTTTGTAGGAATGTTACTAATCACTAATTCACTTTGTTATAGGTCTATTCAGAGTTCAGTTCTTTTTTCTACTTAATTTTTTTTATTATATATGTTTTGACCATGTTTTCCTCCTCCCCCAACTCCTCACAGACTCTCCCCATCTCCCTACCCACCCACCCAACTTCATGTTGTCTTGCCCTTTCAAAAAACAGTTTTTGCTGTTCTTACTAAGTGCATAGTACAAATCTTTACCCCATAAAAGTGCCCCATGAAAGATTAACAATAAAACCAGGATAGCACATACTTATTTGGCATGATTTAAACCTTTAGAAACAGCAGATTGAAACAATAGTTTTTAATTCTTGTTTTGGTAATGATTTGTTATCTTTTTCTGTAGCGTTCATACTGGTTTGGCAAACCAAAAATTAGAAAGACTGCAGAAGAGACAAAGTGCTTACCCACAATACATAACAGTTTTGAGGCTGAACCTACCAACTTGGTGGCAGGTATCCAAATCAAACGTCTGCACAAGGTATTGTGTCAGATATCCTGTAGGAACCAAAAACCACTTACTATCCATTGAGATTCTTTATAAATGACTAATAGAGGGAAAAGAGACATTTTAATTGCTTTATTCACATCATCATTAGTGCAGCTGTCCTCCCATATAGAAACACCTTTACAGATGTGTTCTTCAAGCCACAGTTACACATTACTTTCATTCTTCTCTGATGGGCATAGCAAAAAGTGATGCTGTGATTTAATAAAAATCTATGTTAATAAAGAAACTTGATGTAATGCTTCATTTAGATGTGGTGAGGGGTAGAACTACTTGCAGTCTCCTGGCATGTAACTTTCCACTTTTCTTAAATCTGAAACAATCTTTATTTCATTGTCATTTTCTAAAAGTGTTTTCATTGGATATCAAACTTTATATCAAAGATGTCACTGCGCTATTGTACTGAAATTTGTTTTTCCAGATTTAATGAGCACATAAAAATGTCATGTATTTTAGGTATACAGTATGTTTGGTATGCATGTGTAATATCGGTTTACCGCAGTCAGACATTTAACATCCATTCCCATCCATAGTTTTGATAGTTCATATTAATGAGAAAATTTTAAATTTGCTCTCATCACATTTCAGATGAACAGTGCTATATTATTAACTATCATTTCATGTTGCAATCAGGCCCCAAGATTTATATATTTTACAACTGAAAGTTGTTGCCCTTTAGTCAGTGTGTCTTTATTTCCCTCAGTATTGATGACCATTGTTCCACTGTTTCCTAATGTGGCATTTTTAGATTTTTACATAGAGATGAAATCATAGTTTTTGCCTCTATATCTGGCTTATATCCATTATAATGTTCTCTGGGGTTTGTTCATATGTTTAAAATGGCAGGATTTCCTTCTTTTGTCATCCAATTAATATTCCAGCTGTGACAGGTTTTTACTTGTCTTGGGCATTGTGAGTTATGCTTCACTAAACATAGAAGTGATTGTTCTTAATCTCAGAAAGGAGATAAATTTTTAAATGTATAACAAAATAATAATAGAAAATGAGCTACTTAATCTGATAATCCAAGTCTATAGTAAACCTTACACCTAAATTTCATAATAATAGCACAGTAACATCTTTGATATAAATTTTGATATCCAATTTTTTTGTTATACGTTTAAAAGTAAAAAATAAGTTATAAGTACTTTTTCTACATTTTTATGTGATTTAAGAGGGCTTTTTATCTTAACTCTGTTTTTCTCTTACATGTGTTTGTGCATGGTGTGTGCATGTGCACATGTGTATGGATACATTATTCATTGAAGCATGGCTCTTAGTCAAGCTAGGGCTCACAAATATGTCTAATTTTCAGTCATTGTGCTCCATGGAGCCACTGTTTTGCCTGCTCGGGCTAGAATTACAGGCAGGCCACCATTCCCCCAGCCATTTACACAAATTCAGGATTCATTTGCTTTTGCTTATGCAGGAAGCACTATAACCACTGAGCTATTTCCTTGGCTGTCTATTTTGTTGTGCTTTAATTTTTGAGTCATGGTATTGTTCTATAGCTAGGTTGGCACTGAATTCTTTCTGCCTCCATCTCATAAGTACAGAGATTGTTGGTAATTGTTGTATTCTGTTTCAGTTCTTATTTTGCTTCTTATACTTTTCATTTATTTTCTGGACCTTATAATAAATTTATCACTGGTTTTGTACAATTTGGTGATTTTTTTATTTTTATTTTGATTTTAAATAGCTTGTTTTACATGTCAATCCCAGTTCCCTCTCCCTCCCCTCCTCCTGCATTACCCATCCCCCTAGCCTCCCACCCTATTGCCAATTCCTTCCACATAGGGGTTATCTAGAGTCTGTCATCTCACTCAGGGTAGGGTCCAGGCACTCCCCTAAGAGTCCAGGTTGAGAGAGCATCCCTCTTTGTGCTATGGGCACACAATGACTGTTTGTATTCCAAGGATAGACACTGATCCACTGCTCAAGGCCCCATAGGTTGCCCAGACTTCTCACATTCGGGGGGGGGTCCAGATCAGTCCCATGCTGGCCTCCCCACTGTTGGTCTGATGTCCAAGAGCTCTCCCCTGTTCAGATCAGCTGTCTCTACTGGTTTTGCCAGACCATTCTTTGCCAATTTGCTCATCACTCCTCTCTCTCTGTCCCTGGGATCATTGGGTTCAGTTCAGTGCTTAATTGTGTGTGTTTGCCTCTACTTCCATCAGTCACTGGATGAAGGCTCCCGGATGGTTATAGACACCAAGTTCATTATCAGGAATGGGCATTCGAGGTGGTCTCTCCATTATTGCTTAGCTTGCCAATTGGTGTCATCCCTTTAGATCACCAGAGATCACTCTTGTGCCTGATCAGTCTTCTAACCTATGATTCCCTCTTCCCCCTATTCTACTCCCACCCACTCAAACTTCCTGTTCCCCCATGACCTACTCTCTTTTCCTATTCTCCACCTCTCTTCTTCCCAGCTACCACTCCCCCCCCTACCCCTCGCTGTGTTCCCCATCCATTCAGAGGATCTTGTCTCCATCCTCTTCTCTTGGGTACTATGCATATATGTATATCTTTTAGGTTCTTTCCTGTTTCCCAGACTCTCTATCAGTACAAGTGAAGACTGGCACTCTCCTGATCCATGACTAAAATCCATATATGAGTGAGTACATACCATGTTTGTCTTTTTGTGACTGGGTTACCTCACTCAGGATGGTTTCTTCCAGTGCTATCCATTTACCTGTGAATTTCAAGATTCCATTGTTTTTTTTTCTGCTGAGTAATACTCCATTGTGTAAATGTACCACATTTTCTCTATCCACTCTTCAGTTGAGGGGCATCTAGGTTGCTTCCAGGTTCTGGCTATTACAAATAATGCTGCTATGATCATAGTGGAGCAGATGCCCTTGTTGTATGAATTTGCCTCATTTGGATATATGCCTAAGAGTGGAATTGCTGAGGAACCTCCATACTGCTTTCCAAAGTGGCTATACGAGTTGGCACTCCCACCAGCAGTGGAGGAGTGTTCCCCTCTCTGAACATCTTCTCCAGCATAAATTGTCTTCGGTGTTTTTGATTTTAGCCATTCTGACAGGAGTAAGATGGTATCTCAGTGTTGTTTTGATTTCCATTTCCCTGATGGCTAAGGATGTTGAGCACTTTCTTAAGTGTCTCTTGGCCATTTTAGCCTCCTCTATTGAGAATTCTCTATTTAGTTCTGTACCCCACCTTTTAATTGGATCCTTTGGTGTTTTGGAGACTTGCTTCTTGAGTTCTTTGTAAATTTTGGAGATTAGCCCTCTGTCAGATGTGGGGTTAGTGAATATCTTTTCCCATTCTGTGGGCTGCCTTTTTATCTTGTTGACTGTGTCCTTTGCCTTACAGAAGCTTTTTAGTTTCAGGAGGTCCCATTTGTTAATTGTTGATCTCAGTGTTTATGCCACTGGTGTTAAGTTTAGGAAGGGGTCTCCTGTACCAACTCATTGAAGAGTGTCTCCCACTTTCTCTTCTAAAACTTTCAGTGTGGCTGGATTTATGTTGAGATCTTTGATCCATTTGGACTTAAGTTTTGTACAAGGCAATAAACATGGATCTATCTGCAAGTCTTCTGCATACCAGTACCCAGTTATGCCAGCACCATTTGTTGAAGATGTTTTTTTTCCATTGTATAGTTTTAGCTTCTTTGTCAAAAATCAAGTGTTCATAGGTGTGTGGGTTAAAATCAGGGGTTTCAATTTGGTTCCATTGGTCTACCTGCCTATTTTTGTGCCAACACCAAGCTGTTTTCAGGACTAGAGCTCTATAATAGAGCTTGAATTCGGGTATGGTGATGCCTCCTGAAGTTCCTTTATTGTATAGGGTTGTTTCGGCTATCCTGGGTCTTTTGTTTTTCCATATAAAGTTGATTAATGTTCTTTCTAGATCCATGAAGAATTGTGATGGAATTTTGATGGGGATTGCATTGAATCTGTAGACTGCTTTTGGCAAGATTACCGTTTTTATTATGTTGATCCTACCAATCCAAGAGCATGGGAGATCTTTCCATTTTCTGGTATCCTCTTTGATTTCTTTCTTTAAAGATTCAAAGTTCTTGATATACAAGTATTTCACTTCCTTGGTTAACATTATCCCCAGATATTTGATGCTGTTTATGGCTATTGTAAAGGGTGATATTTCTCTGATTTCTTTCTCAGTCACTTCATCATCTGTATCTAATAGGACCACTGATTTTTTTGAGTTTACCTTGTATCCTGCCACATTGCTGAAGGTGTTTATCAGCTCTAGGAGTTTCCTTGCAGAGTTTTTTGGGTCCCTTATGTAAACTATCATATCATCTGCAAATAGTTTGACTTATTCTTTTCCTATTTATATCCCCTTTATCTCCTTTTATTGTCTTATTGCTGTAGCTAGAACTTCAAGTACAATATTGAAGAGATATGGAGAGAGTGGACAGCCTTGTCTTGTTCCTGATTTTAGAGGAATTGCTTTAAGTTTATCTCCATTTAGTTTGATGTTAGCTATTGGTTTACTGTATATTGCTTTTATTATATTCAGGTATGATCCTGTTATCCCTGATCTCTCTAGGACCTTTATCATGAAGGGGTGCTGGATTTTGTCAAAGGCTTTTTCAGCATTTACTATGATGATCATGCGGTTTTTCTTTCGCAGTTTGTTTATATGGTGGATTACATTGATAGATTTTCTAATGTTGAACCATCCCTGCATTCCTGGGATGAAGCCTACTTGATCACGGTGGATGATTTTTCTGACGTGTTCTTGAATCCGGTTTGCTAGTATTTTATTGAGTATTTTTGCATCGATGTTCATGAGGGAAATTGGTCTATAGTTCTCTTTCTTAGTTGTGTCTTTGTGTGGTTTGGGTATCAAGGTAATTGTAGCCTCGTAAAAAGAGTTTGGCAGTGAGCCTCCTGCTTCTATTGTGTGGAATACTTGGAGGAGTATTGGAATTAGCTCTTCTTTGAATTTCTGGTAGAATTCTGCACTGAAGCCATCTGGGCCTGGGCTTTTTTTGTTTGGAAGACTATTGATGACTGCTTCTATTTCATTAGGGGTTATAAGTCTGTTTAGATTGTTTATCTGCTCTTGATTTAGTTTTGGCAAGTAATATCTATCCAGGAAATTGTCCATTTCCTTCAAATTTTCAAATTTTGTGAAGTACAGATTTTCAAAGGATGCTCTGATGATTCTCTGGATTTCCTCACAGTCCGTTGTTATGTCCCCTTTTTCATTTCTGATTTTGTTAATTAGCATGCTCTCTCTCTCTGTCTTTTGGTTAGTTTGGACAGAGGTTTGTCTATTTTGTTGATTTTCTCAAAGAACCAACTCTTTGTTTCATTGATTCTTCTCAGTGTTTTCCTGGTTTCAACTTGATTGATTCTGCTCTCAATTTGATTATTTCCTGGCATCTGCTCCTCCTGGGTGAGTTTGCTTCTTTTTGTTCTATAACATTCAGCTGTGCTATTAATTCTCTAGTATGACTGTTCTCCAATTTCTTCATGTGGGCACTTAGTGCTATAAACTTTCCTCTCAGCACTGCTTTCAACGTGTCCCATAAGTTTGTGTAGTGTCTTCATTCTCATTGAATTCCAGGAAGTCTTTAATTTCTTTTTTTATTTCTTCCTTTACCCAGGGATGGTGCAATTGTGCATTGTTCAATTTCCATGAGTTTGTAGGGTTTCTGCGATTTGTGTTATTGTTGAATTCTAATTTTAATGCATGGTGGTCTTATGTATCTTATCAAAGATACAGGGGGTTATTCCAATTTTTTTGTATCTGTGGAGATTTGCTATGTTTCCTATTATGTGTTCAATTTTAGAGAAGATTCCATGTGATGCTGAGAAGAAGGTATATCCCTTTTTGTTTGGGTGAAATGTTCTATAGATGTCTGTTAAACCCAGTTGGGTCATAACTTCTATTAGTTCTTTTGTTTCTTTTAAGTTTCTGTCTGGAGGTCCTGTCTAGCGGTGAGAGCGGAGTGTTGAAGTCTCCTACTATTAGTGTGTGATATTTTATGTGCATTTTGAGCTTTAGTAATGTTTCTTTCACGAATGTAGGTGCCTTTGTATTTGCGGCATAAATGTTTAAAATTGAGACTTCATCTTGATGTACTTTTCCTTTGATGAATATGAAGTGTCCTTCTTCATCTCTTTTGATTGATTTTAATTTGAAATCTAGTTTGTTAGATATTAGGATTGCTACACCCACTTGTTTCTTGGGACCATTTGATTGGAAGATCTTTTCCCAACCCTTTACTCTGAGATAACGTCTGTCTTAGATGTTGAGATGTGTTTCTTGTATGCAGCAGAAGGAAGGGTTCTGTCTTCGTATCCATTCTGCTAGTCTGTGTCTTTTTATAGGCAAGTTGAGGCCGTTGACATTAAGGGATATTAATGATCATTGATTGATGATTCTTGTTTGTGCTTGATTTATTGTTAGTGAGGTTATTTGTGTAGTTTCTCCTCCCTTTTTCTTTTGGTGTTTTGTAAAGTGGGATTATATATTGCCTGTGTCTTTGTGAGTGTAGTTTTCTTCCTTAGATCTAGGTTTTCCTTCTAGCACTTTCTGTAGAGCTGGATTCATGGATACGTATTGTTTAAATCTGGCTTTGTCATGGAATATTTTGTTTTCTCCATCTATGGTAATTGAGAGCTTTGCTGGATATAGTAGTCTGGGCTGGCATCCTTGTTCCCTTAGCATTTGTAGGACATCTATCCAGGATCTTCTGGCCTTCATGGTTTCCATTGAGAAGTCAGGTGTAATTCGGATAGATCTGCCTTTGTATGTTACTTGGCCTTTTTCTTTAGCTGCTCTTAATATTTTCTCTTTACTCTGTAGGTTTGATGTTTTGATTATTATATGGCGAGGTGACTTCTTATTCTGGTCCAGCCTATTTGGTGTTCTGTAAGATTCTTGTATTTTCATAGGCATATCTTTCTTTAGGTTAGAGAAGTTTTCTTCTATGATTTTGTTGAATATGTTTTCTGTACCTTTGAGTTGTATTTCTTTGCCTTCTTCTATACCTATTATTCTCAGCTTTGGCTTCTTCACGGTGTCCCATATTTCCTGGATATTTATGTTCAGGATTTGTTGGTTTTGAGATTTTCTTTGGTTGACGACTGTATATCCTCTAATGAGTCTTCAACACCTGAGATTCTCTCTTCTATCTCTTGAAATCTATTGGTGATACTTGTATCTGTAGTTCCTGATCGTTTACCCAGCTTTTCTATTTCCAGCATCCCCTGGTTCTGTGTTTTCTTTATCGTTTCTATTTCAGCTTTCAATCCTTCAACTGTTTGAGTTGTTTCCTTCAATTTTTTTTGGTTGTTTTTTTCTTGGTGCTCTTTAGATTCTTTGAGGGATTTGTTTATTTCTTGAATTTTCCCCCCACTCCATGGATTTTTTGTTTGCTTTCTCTTCTATTTCTTTAAGGGATTTCCTCGGTTCTTCTTTGAGGGTCTCTATCATCTTCATGAAATAATTTTTAAGGTCTGTCTCCTCTGCTTTGTCTATGTAGTGCTTTTCAGGTCTTGCTGGTGTTGGTCTTTCTATTGCTGAGGGAGCTCTTATTCTGTCTTCTTCCCATCTCTTCTTCCAGTGGTTGCTGGTGGGGTCTTTCCGTCTCCACTGGTCTCCTTCCTTCCTGAAGGTGAAGGTGGGGATGCTGACACTGAAGCTTAAGCTGAAACTGGGCTTGCCGGAGTTTGGGGCCTGGAAGGGCTGATGTCTTTCCTGAAGCTGGGCTGGCTGGAGTTTGGGGCCTGGAAGGGCTGATGTCTTTCCTGTGTGGGCAGGTCTTCTGGATGCCAGGAGCGGCCCAGAAGATCGAGGGGATGGGTGTTGGGCGGGGAATCCCCCCCCCCCCCGGAGACTCAGTCTCACCTGAAGCTGGGCTCGCTGAATTTGGTGATTTTTATTAAAGGTAGTTTTCCTCTGGATCTCTTTCTGGCTTTATTAATTCAAGAAAATCTGTACTTCAAAGATGGGAGGATGTTGGATGTTTTTGTTTCTGTTAAACATTATCTTGCTTTAGAAGCAGTTTAATTTCTTGGCAATAGTTTGATTCGCTCATATCTATTTTGCTTAATCTACAGTTAATTATTCCTTAAACTGTGTATGAATTGGAAACATCATGGTCTCTGGAATGCCTTTACTTTGCTCCATGATAAAACATGTGTTTCATATGTAACACTGAAATAATCCATGTAAGAAAATTACAAATCACTACACTTCATTAAGCCAATTAGGAGTACAGTAAGTCTTCTAGTCAGCTGACCAAGATCAGGCTCCTGCCTAGGGAAGATTCTCAATGCTACAAAGGAGGATAGGGATTTTAAAATCAGAAAGCTTTAGTCACATCATACCTTATGCAGGCTTGTAACCTTTGATATCATAAAACATCGCAGAAGGCCATTCCTCCAAAGTAACCAAACTTTTTTTTCTATTGGGACTCTTTCTCAACAGGGAATGAAGATACTATTGATCTTGGTAAAAACTTTTTCAAGGGGAGGAGGTCAGGGGTCAGGACAACCTGGCTTTCTTAAGCTATTTCATCATCATATGTACCATTTTAGATCCTTTCTTTTGTTTATAATATTGATCGTATCTGTAATTATTTTTATTTGCCTTTATCTTTTGTCTCATCATGTTTTGTGAATGCTTCAGTGAATCAGGGATTTCTTTGTGATTTATGCCTGGGAATCCAGCATGGGACTGATCAAGGCTCCCTGAATGTGGGTGTCAGTGAGGAGGCCTAGATTATATATTGAGCCTTGGGCAGTAGATCAGTATTTATCCCAGGTATACAAATGGACTTTGGACTCCCATCCAACAATGTGAGATGCACTCTCACCCTGAAGTCTAGGCCCTGCCCTGGATGAAATGACAGACTATGGACACCCCCATGGAGGGCCTCACCCTCCCTGGGGAAATAAGGGGATATTGGGGGGTTGGGGGAGGGCACGGGAGGAGGGGAGGGAGACGGAGAGGGACCTGGAACTGACTTGTAAAGCAACCTTGTTTCTAATTTAAATTTAAATTTAAAAATAAATAATAAAAAACTTTAAAAAAAAGACATGGTTTTATATTCAAGTTTCCCTTCTTTGTTTCTCACATTGAAGTGAATTGGGGTGGGGATAGCCACTGAGATAGAAGGAACGGTTGAATATATTTTCAGAGGATAATGTTGATTTTTAAATTTACTGAAGTATAGATTAATAATATCAATATAGTTCAGGTTTTTAGACATGCCAATTGTGAGAAATCTATGAAATATTTAAATACGTTTCTGGTGGATATTTAGAGATACAAGGTTACACCCAACCTAGAGAAAGATAGTGACTACATAAACTGATGACATAACTTCTCCATGGTATGATGAATGGGAAGGCTTTAGTGTAGGTAAGAGTGAGGACAGCCAGAAGCATCTGGAACAGTCTAAAACATTTAATGTGGCCAGCAGACTGGACCTTATGAGAAGCAGAAACAGAGCAGAGTAAAGCATGAGAGCAAGAGAAAGTAGCAGGGTTATATGGAAAATGAATGGCTAGGGGTACAAGATTGTGAACTGGAAGTTTAGGGTAGGGGAGAAGATGAGAAGGGCTAAGAGGATAGCATGCTCTTTGGTATGCTAATAGACACCACAGATAGCTATTTGTCCCTTCTGCCAATGATAAGGAAAAAATTACTTCTTTTGGGAGAAGGGAACTGGTTTCCCAAGTTACCAATGAATGCTGGCTTTTGTCTAACTGCTAGAAACCCTCCTATGTTTCTGGATATCTGACTGCCTTTTAAGGTTTGGGGAACTGGAGTTTCTTTTGGACTTGACAACACCACCATCCATTATTGATAGCATGAGTTTGATGACATAGGTAGAGGATGTGAATTTTTTTTTGTCCCTTTAACTGGCAGATAACAGATTATTCTTTTGTTCCACAGGAATTTATAAACAAACCTGCAGTAAACAACTTGTCATTGAATGTGTATGAGGGGCAGGTCACTGTTCTTCTAGGACACAATGGAGCAGGAAAGTCCACAATCTTGTCGGTTCTCACAGGTACGTGTATTCATCCCCATTCAGGGCAAAGTTACCTTCCTAAGACTGAAGAACAAGGAGTTTTACTCTTGAGGCCTGGCCACTGGTCTTTCCCGACATAACAAAATAGCCATGCTATTTGCAAGAGATTGATAATTCAGTTTAAAAATGCCGCATTGAAAAAACAAAAGAATGATAAAGGTTGTACCAGTCCAGGGGAAGTGAAAATATGCTGTGTTCCTATCAACCCTTCCCTCAAGGCAGTTTAGCTCATAACCTAGAGGATTTTTTTTCATTAGAAGTTTTCTGCCCTGTCTCAAGGACTTGAGCTTGCTTTCCAAGGGCCAGGATTATATTTCATCTCTGCCCAAATATTGAAACAATGATAGGGCTTGGGTACCTGAACAGTAGGGAACACAAGATGAAGGGCAGGTGTTTTCCTATAGCTTTCACTCTTCTGATATAATGAGAAAGATTACAAAACCAAAGAAAATGGAAACTTATTCCAAACCTCTTAAAGTTCAAGCTGAAGGACTTATTTCTATATCACTTGTGCTGAGCGCTAACAGAACAATAAAGCCCAGAAACTAAGACATCCAAAAGCAAGAGACAGAGACACAGACAGAGACAGAAGGGAGGGAGAGACAGATAGACATCTTACTACAGTTGACTCTGCTCTACAAGTATTGAAAATAAATGCACAAGACTAGTGCTTTTCCTCCATTGGAAACAGAAAATAGAGCAAGACTTATGTCCGAGTCTTTCTGAATTCACCAAAGGACTGGTGTCTCTTCCACTTGGTGTTATACAATGATTTTCTGTACAGTATATTACCTATAGTCAACAATATTGTATAAAGCACTCTAAACTGTGCTGAAAGGTTCAATATCATGTTAGGTGTTACTCCCCAAGAGCAAATATTGAAGGTATGGATAAGACATGTTTAACATACTAAATTATACTCTATTCATATTTTATTTTTAAATTATTTTAAGGTACAGTTTTTAATAACTAGCTTTGTTCCTTTAATCATTTTTATTAAGCTGTATGTTTTTCTCTACTCCCCTTTCTTCCTCCCCTCTCTCCTTCCACCTTCTCCCCTGCCCCCCATGCTCCCAATTTACCCATGAGATCTTCTCTCATTTCCCCTTCCTAGGCAAATGCATGTATGTTTCTCTTAGGGTCCTCTTTGTAATCTAGGTTCTCTGGGGTTATGGCCTGTAGTCTGGTTGTCCTTTGATTTATGTCTGTTATCCACTTATGAGTGAGTACATGTTATATTTGTCTTTCTGTGTCTGTGTTACCTCACTCAGGATGGCTTTTTCTAGTTCTGTCCATTTGCCTGCAAATTTCAAGATGTCATTGGTTTTGTTTTGTTTTGTTTTAACCAGAGTAGTATAGTACTCCATTGTATAAATGTACAATGTACAAATGTACAAATAAATTTTCCCTATCCATTCTTTTGTTAAGAGGCATCTAGGTTTATTCCAGGTTCTGGCTATTACGTATAATGCTGATATAAACATAGTTGAACAAATGTCCTTGTGGTGTGAGTATGAGTCCTTTAGGTATATGCCCAAAAGTGGTATTGCTGGGTCTTGAGGTCGATTGATTTCCAGTTTTCTGAGAAACCACCATACTGATTTTGAAAGTGGCTGTACAAGTTTGTACTCCCACCAGCAATGGAGGAGTGTTCCCTTTACTCTACATCCTCTCCAGCATAAGCTGTCATTCTTTCCTGCCAAGATCACATGGCAACTCTCTTGACTACATTTCCCAGAATCCTCCTCAACTCCTAGTCCCACCTATCTTGCTTCCCTATTGACCAACAGTGCTTTATTTATTAACATATACACAGAAGGATTTTCCCCATCACTTGGCCATTCTGACAGATGTATGATGGTATCTCAGAGTTGTTTTGATTTGCACTTCTCTGATGACTAAGGATGTTGAGAATTTCCTTAAGTTTATTTTTACCTATTTGAGATTCCTCTGTTGAGAGTTCTCTTTTTAGATCTGTACCCCATTTTTATTGGATTATTTGGTCTTTTTATGTCTAGTTTCTTGACTTCGTCTTGACAGAGTTTTCCTGTGATGAATATGAAATGATCTTCTTTGTCTCTTTTGACTAATTTTAGTTTGAAGTCTATTTTGTTAAAAATTAGGATAACTACACCAGTTTGTTTCTTAGATCTATTTGATTGGAAAATCGTTTCCTAACACTTTACTCTGAGGTAATGTCTGTCTTTGTAGTTGAGGTGTGTTTCTTTTTTTTTTTTCAGTTTAAATAGAAATTAACTGAATGTTTATTTAAATTGCAACTATCCTTGGTTCCCATGTTTGGAATTGGAACTGACACCCAACTGAAAGAGGAAGATGGCCTTTAAAGACAAAGGCCACAATGTACTCTTTTTTTTATATTTAGTTATTTTTTATATAATTTTTTATTTTAATTTTAAATAGCTTGTTTTACATGTCAATCCCAGTTCCCTCTCCCTCCCCTCCTCCCACACTCCCCTTCCCCCCCAGCCTCCCACCCTATTGCCAATTCCTTCCACATAGGGGATATCTAGAGTCTGTCATTTTACTCCGGGTAGGGTCTAGGCATTCCCCTAAGAGTCCAGGCTGAGAGAGCATCCCTCTTTGTGCTATGGGCACACAATGACTGTTTGTATTCCAGGGATAGACACTGATCCACTGCTCAAGGCCCCTTAGGTTGCCCAGGCCTTCTCACTGACACTCACATTTGGGGGGGTCCAGATCAGTCCCATGTTAGCCTCCCTGCTGTCAGTCTGGGGTCCAAGAGCTCTCCCCTGTTCAGATCAGCTGTCTCTGCTGGTTTTGCCAGCCCATTCTTTGCCAATTTGCTCATCACTCCTCTCTCTCTGCCACTGGGTTCCTTGGGTTCAGTTCAGTGTTTAACTGTGTGTTTGCCTCTGCTTCCATCAGCCACTGGATGAAGGCTCCCAGATGGTTATAGACATCTAGTTCACTATCAGGAATGGGCATTCGAGGTGGTCTCTCCACTATTACTTAGCTTGCCAATTGGTGTTATCCCTTTAGATCACTGGAGGTCACTCTGGTGCCTGATCTGTCTTCTAACCTATGATTCCCTCTTCCCCCTATTCTACCCCCACCCACTCAAACTTCCTGGTCCCCCATGACCTACTCTGTCTTTCTCTTCTCCCCCTCTCTTCTTCCCAGCTCCCACTCCCCCTTACCCCTCACCGTGTTCCCCATCCATTCAGAGGATCTTGTCTCAATCCTCTTCTCTTGGGTACTATGCATATATGCATATCTTTTAGGTTCTTTCCTGTTTCCCAGACTCTCTAGAAACCATATATGAGTGAGTACATACCATGTTTGTCTTTTTGTGACTGGGTTACCTCACTCAGGATGGCTTCCTCCAGTGCCATCCATTTACCTGCGAATTTTAAGATTCCATTGTTTTTTTCTGCTAAGTAATACTCCATTGTGTAAATGTACCACATTTTCTCCACCCACTCTTCAGTTGAGGGGCATCTAGGTTGCTTCCAGGTTCTGGCTATTACAAATAATGCTGCTATGAACATAGTGGAGCAGATGCCCTTGTTGTATGAATTTGCCTCATTTGGATATATGCCCAAGAGTGCAATTGCTGGGTCTTGCGGTAGATTAATTCCCATTTTCCTGAGGAATCTCCACACTGATTTCCAAAGAGGCTGTACGAGTTGGCACTCCCACCAGCAGTGGAGTAGAGTTCCCCTCTCTCCACGTCCTCTCCAGTATAAATTGTCTTCAGTGTTTTTGATTTTAGCCATTCTGACAGGAGTAAGATGGTATATCAGAGTTGTTTTGATTTCCATTTCCCTGATGGCTAAGGATGTTGAGCACTTTCTTAAGTGTCTCTTGGCCATTTTAGCCTCCTCTATTGAGAATTCTCTATTTAGTTCTGTACCCCACCTTTTAATTGGATCCTTTGGTGTTTTGGAGACTTGTTTCTTGAGTTCTTTGTAAA
Organism: Mesocricetus auratus; assembly: GCF_017639785.1. Lineage (NCBI taxonomy): Eukaryota > Metazoa > Chordata > Mammalia > Rodentia > Cricetidae > Mesocricetus > Mesocricetus auratus. The sequence continues at coordinate 78,690,413 of NW_024429182.1, read as the reverse complement.
TTTTGGAGATTAGCCCTCTGTCAGATGTGGGGTTAGTGAATATCTTTTCCCATTCTGTGGACTGCCTTCTTGTCTTGTTGACTGTGTCCTTTGCCTTACAGAAGCTTTTTAGTTTCAGGAGGTCCCATTTGTTAATTGTCGATCTCAGTGTTTGCGCCACTGGTGTTATGTTTAGGAAGTGGTCTCCTGTAGCAACTCGTTGAAGAGTATCTCCCACTTTCTCTTCTAAAAGTTTCAGTGTGGCTGGATTTATGTTGAGATCTTTGATCCATTTGGACTTAAGTTTTGTACAAGGCGATAAACATGGATCTATCTGCAGTCTTCTGCATACCAGTACCCAGTTATGCCAGCACCATTTGTTGAAGATGCTTTCTTTTTTCCATTGTACAGTTTTAGCTTCTTTGTCAAAAATCAAGTGTTCATAGGTGTGTGGATTAAAATTAGGGTTTTCAATTCAGTTCCATTGGTCTACCTGCCTATTTTTGTTATTTTGTGTAGTTTCTCCTCCCTTTTTCTTTTGGTGTTTTGTAGAGTGGGATTATATCTTGCCTGTGTTTTCATGGTATCCCAGATTTCCTGGATATTTTGTATTAAGAATTTATTGGATTTCACATTTTCTTTTACCAATGAACTTTTTCCTCTATTCTATCTTCAACACCTGAGATTCTGTCTTCCATCTCATGTATGTGATTGATGATGCTTATATCTGTAGTTCCTGATCATTTACCCAGATTGTCCATTTCTGGAGTTCTCGTTTTGTGTTTTCTTTGTTGCCTCTATTTCAGTTTTCAAGTCTTGAACTGTTTCTTTCACTTGTTTGATTGCTTTTTCTTTGTTTGCTTTAAGGCATTTGTTGATCTCTTACAATATTTTTGTTTGTCTTTTCCTTCATTTCTGGTGATGCTGTATTGCTCTTTGTGTTGTTGAGTGTATCTCTATCTTGGTGTCTCCCCATCCTTCCTCCAGTCAGTACAGGTGGAGCCTATGCTTCAGGGGGTCCCACTTCTTCCAATTAGTGTAGTTGGGGATTGTGGCTCCAATGAATGCTCCTTCAAGTGTAGACAGGGCTGAGCCTATGGTGATCACTCCTCCAGGTGTAGATGGAGCCAATGCTCAAATGGTCTCTCCTCTTGGTGTAGGTGGTACCACAACTCCAGGGGTCACACCTCTAGGTGCAGGCAGTGTTACAGCTCCAGTGATTGCTCCTCTAAGTGCAGGTGGGGCTGAAGCTGATGCTCCTGTGGTCCTATAGTTTGTGGTAGTCGCTGCTTCCAGGCCCCTCTCACTTGGCCATGGAAGCTCTCTCTCCCTCTCTCTCTCTCTCTCTCTCTCTCTCTCTCTCTCTCTCTCTCTCTCTCTCTCTCTCTCTCTCTCTCTCTCTCCCTCTCTCTCTCTTTCTCTCTCTCTCCTCTCCTCTCACTCTCCTCTCTCTCTTTTGATATGCATATTTTAAAACCATCAACATGCATGCCTATGTGCATGCAATTCATTATTAAATACACATCAATAAAACTAAAATTACAATATGATCCTTTTCTGGATACATGTCCAGGAATATTAAGAAGGGAATCTTAAGAAATACTTTCAAACTCAAGTTTCTATCAGTATTTGCCCAAGGTACAGAAGTACTCTAGACTTTTGTCAGTAGGAAATTGGTAAGAAAAGTGTAGTGTATTCATATTCATTCAATAAAAATACTTGGGCCTAAACCAGAGGGACATCCTGTTTCATGTTATAACATGCATGAAATTTGGTACTGGTAAATAAACCAGTTACAAAAAGAAAAATCTAAAATGGTTCTACTTTAAGAGAGGATATCTAGAGTAGCCAACATCATAGAAACAGGATAGAGAATCATGCATATTCTATTGTTTGTGATGAAAAGTTAGTCTCTGTCAATCATGTTTCTCCAGCCCAATTCTATGAAGATAAAAGTTAGCTTAAAATTTGCTCCTTGTGGGCTGGAGAGATGGCTCAGAGGTTAAGAGCACTGACTGCTCTTCCAGAGGTCCTGAGTTCAATTCCCAGCAACCACATGGTGGCTCACAACCATCTACAATTCAATATGGTGCCCTCTTCTGGTATGTAGGCAGAACACTGTATATGTAATAAATAAATAAATAAAAATTAAAAAAAAAATTTGCTCCTTGTATCTACAACCAATTTTCTTTATGTTACCATCACAAATTACACTTATATGGGGGTGGGAGGGAGAACTGTGGTTGGAATGTAAAAATGAAATTAAAAAATAAAAAAGGGAAAAAATTTAAAAATGAATGAAAATAAATAAAAGCAAATTAACATTTATACATATGTGCCCAATAACAAATTAACAATTTCTTTCTTATTTGTCTTTCTTATAATATAGCAAACTAAAACTACAATAATACTTGATATTTTACTTATATATGCAGATTTTAGGTATAAAATTTTGGTTAAAAATTTCTGCCTTCCTTGTGTTCTAGAGCTTTCAGTTGTGCTGTTAATTCTCATGTAACTATTATCCAATTTCTTCATCTGGGCACTTAGTGCTATAAACATTCCTCTTAGTTTTCAAAGTGTCCTGTAAGTTTGGGTATGTTGTGTCTTCATTCTCAATAAATTCTAGGAAGTCTTTAATTTCTTTTTATTTCTTCTTTGACACAGGAATGATGTAATTGCGCATTATTCAATTTCCATGAATTTGTAGGGTTTCTGCAATTTGTGTTGTTGTTGAATTTTAACTTTAACGCATGGTAGTCTAACAAGGTACATGGAGTTATTTCAATTTTTTGTACTTGTTGAGGTTTGCTATGTTGCCCAGTATGTGGTCGATTATTAAGAAGGTTCCATGTGGCACTGAGAAGAAGATATATTCTTTTGTGTTTGGATGGAATGTCCTATAGATGTCTGTTTTGGGTCATAACTTCTATTAGTTCCTTTGCTTCTTTGTTAAGTTTCTGTTTGGTAGTCCTGTCTAGTGGTGAGAGTGGGGTGTTGAAGTCCCCCACTATAAATGTGTAAGTTTTTATTTGTGATTTGAGTTTTAGTAATGTTTCTTTTACGAATGTGGATGCCTTTGTTTTTGGGGCATAGATGTTCAGAACTGAGACTTCATCTTGGTGGATCTCTCCTGTGATGAGTATGAAATCACCTCCTTCATCTCTTTTGATTGATTTTAGTTTAAAGTCTAATTTGTTAGATATTAAGATTGCTACCTTTGCTTGTTTCTTGGGTCCATTTGTTTGGAAAATCTTTTGCCAACTCTTAACTCTGAGTCTGTCTTTGAGGCTGGGATGTGTTGCTTGTATGCAGCAGAAGGATAGGTTCTGTCTTTGAATCCATTCTGTTAGCCTGTGTCTTTTTACGGGTGAGTTAAGACCATTACTATTGATAGATATTAATGACAGTTGATTGCTCATTCTTGTTTGTTTTGGAATGGTTGTTATTGTTGGAACTGTATGTGGATTACCACCCCTTTTTCCTTTTGGCTGTTGGTAAAGTGGAATTATCTATTGCATCTGTTTTTCTGGTTTCAGTTAACTACTTTGGGTTGGAGTTTTCCTTCTAGAACTTTCTGTAGGGCTGGGTTAGTGGATACATATTGCTTGAATCTAGTTTTGCCATGTAATATCTTGTTTTCTCCATCTATAGTGATTGAGAGCTTTGCCGGGTATAGTAGTCTGGGCGGGCGTCCATGGTCTCTTAGTGTTGGTAGAATATCTATCCAGGACCTTCTGGCTTTCAGAGTTTCCATGGAGAAATCAGGTGAAATTCTGATAGGATTGCCTTTATATATGTTACTTAACCTATTTTCCTTAGCTGCTCTTAATATTCTTTCTTTATTATGTATTTTTGGGGTCTTGATTATTATGTGGCGAGGAAAATTTTTTGTGTATGATCCACTCTATTTGATGTTCTGTAAGCTTCTTGTACCTTCATTGGCATGTCTTTCTTTAGGTTGGGAAAGTTTTCTTCCATGATTTTGTTGAATATGTTTTCTGCCCCTTTAAGGTGGTTTTCTTCACCTTCTTCTATACCTATTGTTTTGGTCTTTTCATGGTGTCTCATATTTCCTGGACATTTTGTGTTAGGAATTTGTTGGACTTAAGATTTTCTTTGGTCCATGAATCTATTTCTCCTAGTGTATCATCAACAACTGAGATTCTCTTTTCCATTTCTTATATTCTGTTGGTTATGCTTGAATCTGTAGTACCTGACCATTTGCCCAGCTTTTCTATTTCCAGCATTCCTTCAGACTGTTTTTATTGTCTCTATTTCAGCTTTCAACCTTTGCACTGTTTAAATTGTTTCTTGTAATTTTTGCTTTGTCTTTTCCTCCATTTCTTGCATTTTTTGGCTTGTTTTTTCTTCCATTTCTTGCATTTTTTGGTTTGTTTTGTCCTCTATATCTTTAAAGGATTTTCCCATATCCTCTTTAAGGGCCTCTATCATTTTCATGAAATTGTTTTTAATGTCATTCTCTTCTGCTCCATTTGCACTGGAATGTTCGAGTCTTGCTGGTGTAGAGTCTCTAGACTTTGGCAGTGTCGTATTTATTTTTCTATTGCTGAGTGTGTTTTTGTATTGTTCCTTTCGCATCCCTTCTTCCAGTAGGTGCAGAGAATAGAGGAGAGCAGGATGAGAGATACCATAATAGAGGGAGTCATTATAGTTTTGAGGAGAGATCTGGCACTAGTGAGATTTCCAGAGATCTACAAGAATGACACCAACTGACAAACTAAGCAATAGTGGAGAGACTATTTTAAATGCCCCTCCCTGATAATGAGTTTGATGACTTCCTTATAGGCCATCCTAGAACATTCATCCAGTGACTGATGAAAGCAGAGGCAGACACCCACAGCTAAACACTGAACTGAACTTATGGAACCCAGTGACAGAGAGGGAGGACTGATGAGCAAAGGGATCAAGACTGGGCTGGTGAAACCCACAGAAATAGCTGACCTGAAGGGAAACTCTTGGACCCTAGACTGATGGCTGGGAGGCAGCATGGGACTGATCCAGACCCCCTGAATATGGGTGTCAGTAAGGAGACTCAGGCAATCTATGAGTCCTTGAGTAGTAGATCAGTATTTATCCCTGTCATACAAATGGACTTTGGGTGCCCATCCCACAGTGAGGGATGTTCTCTCATCCTGGACTCTTGGGGGAGGGCCTAGGTCTTGCCCTGAATGAAATGACAAACTCTAGAAATCCCCCATGGAGGGCCTCACCCTCCCTGGGGAATGGAGTGGGGATTGGGTGGGGGCTATTGGTGGGGCAAGGGAGGAGCTGGGATTGACATGTGAAACAAGCATGTTTCTAATATAAATAATATAAATATTTAATTAAAAAAGAAATTTGGAACACACAAAAAAAGAAAATGATGAATTCACATAAATGTGCTAACATGTCTTTAAACCATTGCTGTCTAATGATCCCAATGCCTAAGAGGTGATTATGATATTTCATTTTCATCTTTTTCAAACCAAAAATAATGAAAGATTAAGCCTGACCAATAGAATTCCAATTTAATTTAACCCTCAACCTAGGAGGTTCTTCTGATTGTGTTAACATTAATATTTGTTCAAAAGCCATTCTGGTGATGTGATGTTTAGATGTCATACACTGAAAAAATTATTTGAATAACTGAAAGAATAAATTTCTAATTCACCATAAAAAATTTCTGCCTTACCCTACTTTAAATACTTCATTTTTAACCAAAATTTTATACTTGCATCTGTTGTCATATTATCCCCTATATAAGGGAATTTCCTTTTGATTTAGTATCTCAACCAGGAAAAAGGGGGCAGCATATTCTTTGCCATGCTACTACAGATGCAAATGTCACTCCCTCAGAAAAATCTGTCAGCTAATGGCAGGGCCTGTAAATACCCCTTTGAGCCCCTAACAGGCAGGACTCAGTATTGAGTCCTGTCACTGGTACTTCAAGAAGGGGGATATGAAGGTACCACCCTCCACCCCTGTTTTAGCAGTCATGACAAATTAACATGTGCTCTTCTGACCTTTCCCCTCCTGTCCTACTCATTAGAAGGTCAGATGCCCTTCTTGTGGCAAGGGGCCAATCAGAAGTTAACTGGCGGGGCTGTGCTTTATGGCTCTGGGTGTGCTTTATGGACAAGTGCACAACAGTGATGTGCAGAGCATAGCAACCGCCTTGGGAGGGCCTATGGGCCATAACAGTCACTTGGCCAATCAACACAGGGCATGTCATCCAAGCCTGGAAGCGCACCAGTCCTGAGACTGTTGTATACCCCTAGACACTCCCCTTATGCTGCCCTATAAGATCCCTGCCTTGTGATTTCTTGGGGTCTTTTTCCAGCCATCCACTGCAGTGAATGGATGAAAGGCCCGAGATAATGGGGTTAGCTTGTTTTTAGGTTTTTTTCCATATGTTTTATTTAACTTTTTACACATGTCACTTTCAGTTCCTTCTCCCTCCCCTCCTCCCCCACTCCCCAATCCTTCCAACCCCTCACCCCCACTCCATCTCCCCTCCACTCCCCAGGGAGGGCAAAGGCCTCTATGAGGGATTGGGGTTAGCTTGTTAAACAACAGCAATAAAAGACTCTTTGCTTTTGCATCAAAATGGGCCTCTTGGTAATTTTGGGGTTCAGAATTTGGGCACGATATTAGGCATCTTTGAATATAGTTGGCTATGTTGGCATGTGCTTTAAAGATTTGCTTTTATTTATGTGTAGGTGTGTGTGTCTTCTAAGTAAATGTCATATGTGCCAAGTGTGGGCCACCCACATGGTACTTGGGAGTTGAACTCAGGTTCTTGTGCTCTTAACTGTTAAGCCATCTGGAGTGCATTTTCAATTAACTTAAAAAATATGTTTGAGAACATGTATTTTTAAAAAGATAAGTGAGTCAGAGGGGTTATCAGCTTTATAGTTGGTTATTCACTCATCAAATATTTCAACATAAAATCTGAACTAATTACCAACAGCAGAACATAAACATTATATATTTAAAATATTTAAATTTATTGAGAATAAATGTCATATTTCCCCAGAATTTGTTTTTCACAGTGTCTACCCGGTACCTACTATAAGTTCATGATGGTGCAAGTGATAAGGCCTCACCCCCAGACTGTTCTGATGACAAGGCCCAGCCCCTCAAGGCTAGTGAGTCCCCAGCCCCCACCCCCAGACTACTCTAATGGCTGTAACAGCCATTTCCAACTCCCACATCAGAGGTAGCCAAGCTCCACTCTACAGAAAAAAAGCCCAAGATCGGGCCACAAAATCCCACCAATCTCTGAACTTGCCCCAAGATCAGGCCACAAAATCTCAATAATCCCAGGCCACCCTGCAAAGCTCTACCACCAAAGAAACCCTATCTAAAGCCTGCCTCTGCTCAGTTCCTTGCTGCTCCTTCCCAGAACAGAGGCAGCCACCCTCTTTGATCATTCTCGATAAATCTCTTGTGTGAGATTTGTGCCAGGTGATTTTGTGGTATTCCTTTGCTCCAGACCCCCAGATACCTTTCATTTCAGAGCTGCAACTCTTGCATCAGGAAACTTTTCCTGTCAGTGAAGCTTTAACACTTGCATTGTGAAAACTTTCCCCTCAGACCTGTAACATGTACACCTAGTATTATACAAATGCAGTAACTAACTGATTACTATGATATATAGCAACTAATTCTAATGTTTTCACAATAAACACCAATAAGCTCTATACTCATTATAAAAAGTTAGCATGTAAATAGAAAGAAATAAAATTTAAAAGGACTAATTCTGTCACACTAATGCAATTTCTGGTATTTTTCTTTATTTCTCTGTAGGCAGCAATACTAATTCTCTTAATACTCAACAAGTCTGATATTAGTTTGCAATAGTATTGCTTATATCACACAAAAACTTAGCCTATTCCATGTCTTTTATATAATTCTAGGTCGTTTTCCTGCTACCAGAGGAGAGGCGTATATTAATGGATATAATATTTCAGATAACATGATTGAAATTAGAAAAGACTTGGGCTTCTGCCCTCAACATGACCTATTGTTTGATGACTTGACACTATCAGAACACATTTTTTTCTACTCTAAGGTGAGTCAGAAGTGTATCTTATAAAATTACTTAGTAAATTTGACTTTTTTCTTTGATATACAGATATGTTTGTTCATTTTAACTTTTTAAGTTATAGTTATTTAGCTATTGTGGAAAATACATTAAAATTATACCTGTTGTATTGCCTGATATTGCTACAGATATTCGTTGAACAATGCAAGAATCAAGTTTAACATATCTAACTCTAACCAAAAGTTTCTCCCCTGCTTTATTGTGGACTTCTTCTAGTCAGGCTTCAGCATATTGTCCTGAAATACTTGATACAAGTCTCCTGACAATGTAGTTCACCAACGATCTGGGGCTGGCTTCCCAGCTCCTGGCTCAGCAAGAGCCTTTTTTAAATGACTACAATTATGTCAGTACTCAGATTGTTTTACTATTGTTTCATTCTCTCCTATGTATGTAGTATCTGTTGATCCATCTTATACTGTGAAGAGGTCTGATCACAGTTTTCAGTGTGTACAAACTCATCAGTTAGGATTAGATTCTCAAATATTGCAGTGAGCACACAACTTTGTTACACCATGTACAACATCATTTCCCTGATTTTGATCTCTCTGTACTTCCTGCTTTCCCAGATGCTTTTCTCATTTATTCAGTCAGAAATTATCACCTTCCTTTACTGTGCTACATCTAGCCTGCAGACAGACAAAGAGGAAGGTGTGAGCCTTCCCTCTGAAGCCACAGTGCTAGGGAGATGTGGAAAGGTTTTTCCCTTCCTTGGAGTTTGGCTCTTGTGGACTCGCCTTCTTATTTATTCCTGCTCCTATCCTCACTAGAATTCCATGACTGGTGTACCAGAGAAAGAGAAAAACATTTGGTTCTCTGGCTGTCTGGTTTCCTTTCCCATTCAAATCAAACTGGAAAGTTTCTCTTCACTCTCAGTCTGGACCAGGGAACTCAATTGCAAGGTTTGGATTGCTTGGAGTTCATGCTAAAGGGTACACAGGAAATGACCATTGGCTCAGTGATACCCCAGATTCTAGGGTTCTCCAAGACAGCTACTAACATTACTTTTCACAGTTCTCTGCTTGGCATGATCAGTGGGCTATAAAGAAGTACATACCTTTCCATAGCATCTGATGTTCATCACAGATGTGCTTTTCTTTAAGTCTTCTACATATATCTTTATAAATTCTAAATATAAAAGAAAACACAGTCTGGTGATTAAATCCAGGGCCTTTCACACATTCTGCCACCAACTTACATCTCTATTCCCTGAAAATTTTTGTTTTGGGATCTGTCCCTTAAATGTAAGAGAAGATACACAAGAAAGAAGACACTTTCAGTGGATGTAAATAAAGCTGATGTGAAGTGTTTCTAGGGATACATTTGCAATACACTTTCATATCTGTATAACATCTAATAATCCTTGATTCTTTGTGACAGTAAAACTGGATGTATGATATAAACCCTGGCTTCTTTTTCCAGGTAAAAGGAATACATCAGAACATAAACTATATGGAAATTGATCGTATGTTGTCTATTTTTAACCTGAAAGATAATTTCCATACATTATCAGGCTCAATGAGTGGAGGAGTGAGGCGCAAGCTCTCCATCATTATAGCACTTACCGGGGGCTCCAAGGTATTAAAAAGATAAAGAAAGAGGAATGATGTAAGCACAGAGTGGGAGGAGAAGCAGGGACTCTGTAGGAGTTTCTGCCAGCAGCATGGAAAACTCAGCTCTCTAAAAACCTGAGTTGTTATGAGTCTGAAAGGAAACACGACAGAGTAGACAGAAGGGAATTGTTTGTGTTTTTATTACAACTGATATAAAATAATGTTTGGGGTTGTTACAGTTTTCTTAGATTCACATCTGTTTTAGTTGTCATTCTGTACCTTAGCTCTATTGATCTCCATTCATACAGTAAATAAGCCATGAGTAGCTTAGTATTAATTATCAGTGATCATAGAATTGTTCTTCTGGCTTTTAGGTAGTGATTCTTGATGAACCATCATCTGGCTTGGACCCAATATCAAGAAGGGCCACCTGGGATATTCTTCAGCATTATAAACACAATCGGACCATTTTATTAACCACCCACTACATGGATGAAGCTGACATCCTGGGTGACCGTATTGCCATCATGGTCAGGGGGACCTTGCACTGCTGTGGCTCTTCAGTCTTCCTGAAACAAATATATGGTCTCATTCCATTTGATATGCTTAGGATAATAATACCTTAATGATATTCTTCTAACATTAAGTTTATGTGCCCAAAACTTAATTACCTTCCTCTATTCTGCAATTTTGATCTGTATTATAATTTAATTTTTTTAATTTTTTGAGGTTTTCCTATGTGCTTTGTTCATGATCCTTTGCAGTCTGAAACAAAGTTGTTGTCCCGTTTTGTACTTACCCACAATCTTTGTCTCTGGATGCAGTCCTGCATCCAGGTGGATATGTAGTTAATTGAATGACCTAGTGATTAATCCATCATTAACTGACGAGAGGAGGAAACCAGATAGCTGTTACTCTAACCACAATGAAATCTTCACCATAATGACATAAATCTGAAATTTGGTATTGCCAGTAACAATGTAAGTAAGGGCTGGAGGAGGTGCTCTTGCAGAGCACCTGGGTTCAATTCTCAGTACCCATATGACAGTTCATGACAGCTCATAATCATCAGTCCCAAGGAATTCATTTCCCTCTTGTAGACTCCACAGGAACTAAGCATTCTTGTGGTGCACAGACATACATGCTGGCAAAATACTATTACACACAAAATAAGATTATATAAGTGGAATACAGCAATTCTTTGATAATTATACTATCTGTGGTAAGCAATAAGATTAATATCTTAAACAGTGAATTATTATGGGTTAAAATTATAGCAGGATTTTAAATTAGAGACTATAAATGTAAGACATAGTAGAAATATTCTAAAATCAGAATATAGAAATGTAAGTAGAAATAATTAAAGGTTAATTAACATACATTTATTCAGGTTCTGAGTTTACTCAATTCAGTTACTGATCACTGTACTGGTTACCATGCCCTGTCCTTTATGTATTAGATTCAAATCAATAACCCACTTTATAGAACATAGTCCTTTAAGAATTTCATATATTGTATTTTGATCATATTCCCATATACTTTATTAGATTATTTAATTTTATTTGTAAAGGTATATTTGCCTGCATGTGTGTATGTACACCTCACGTGTGTACCACAAAAGTTAGGGTATTGGATTCCCTGGAGCTCATTATGAGTGGTTGTGAGCCACCATGTGGGTGCTGAAAACAAAACCTGGGTCCTCTGCAAGAGAAACAAGTGATGCTGGGCCATACCTCCAGCTTCCCAACCCCAGATATGTGTTTAAAGATATTTTCTGTTGTCAATTTAGATGCCAATTTTATTTCTCAAAGTTTATATCACCTTATAGGTTGAATATCCTGCTGAAGATACATTTTTATTTGTAGTCTCCACTACTATATTCTTGGGGCCTAGATGAGTTTCTGATACATAATATACAACTAACTGTGAATAAATTATTATTAATATTTCTATTTCAAGTAAGTAGTCCAGTAACAGGGGGCCTCACATTGTATATCAACTATGTTTGGTCATACACAGTAAATCATTATGGTTCACTAAGGACTATATTCAAAGCCTAGAGGTTGCTGTTATTTATTCAGTCTCTTAGAGTGCCATTTGAAAGCTTTTATATCAGCTGCCACATTTTTAGTACTAAATGTCTATGGCATGCCATGTCTCATTCCTTATTGGAGTAAATAACCTGAATCATGAAGAGAAACAGTTAGTCTTAAGGGTGTTAAAAAAAGGAAGACTTCTTCAGCTGGTCATCTACATGGTTTATTTCAGGTGCTGGATATCGCATAGTCATGGAGAAGGAACCATATTATGATATTAACAACATCTTTGCATTGATTCAGCATCATGTTCCAAGTGCTGTGTTGGAAAATGATTTAGGAAGTGAGTTATCATTTATCCTACCCAAAATGTATGTATCAAGGTATGTACCTCAATAATTCTATATGATTGGTTTAGGGTTACTAGAAACATGTTTCATTTCCAAGGTTTAGTAACTTTAGTGAGTAATGCATTTGTAGAAAATCAAGTTTCTCTGTAGCTACTATTTGCCAGGTAGAGTTAGGAAGCTTACAGCTCAATATTTAAGTTATTAAACAGAAGATTGCCTCATAATTTCAAGTCCACTCAAGGCTTGTTTGATACATTGTTTCAAGTTTTCCAAACTAGTGACCATAGTTGTCTGATGTTAGTGATGGATAGTAATGGCATTGCATTTCCAATGTACAAACAGATGCATAGAAATGGAACCCAGAGAAATATTAAGATGGTAAAGAGTAAAATGCAGATTGAATGGCAACTCTTAGAGAAACTGTAACATATGTTTGACCTCAACTACTAGCCAGATGAGTTATTGGAAGTATTCACCAAGATACTTTATTATGATTACTATCCCAGCTAAGAGAAATGAACGTTCATCTTCAGGGACTGTAGTAGGGTTGTGTTCTTGTCAAAAGTTATTGCCACCTAGATATCCATCTGTGATTGATACTGACCCTCATAAGCTTGTGTATTTGAATACTTAGTCTCCAGTTTGTGGAACTATTTGGAAAGGATTAGGAGGTATGGCCTTGTTGGAGGAGGTGTCCCTGGGAGTGAGCTTTAAGATTTCAAAAGCACACACCACTCTCAGTGTTCACTTTTTCCATCCCTTTCTCCTTCCCTCCCTCCCACCCTCCCTCTCCCCTCTCTCTCTCTCTCTCCCTCCCTCCCTCCCTCCCTTCCTCCCTCTTTGTCTCTCCCTCCCTCCCTCACCCTCTCTCTGCTTCCTGCTTCTAGATCAAATGTGTGCTCTCAGCTAATGCTCCAGCACCATGCTCATGTACCTGCTGCCATTCTCCCTTCCATCATAAAACTATAAGTAACCCCCCCGCCCAGTAAACTCTTTCTTCTAAAAGTTACTTTGACCCTGCTATCTCCTCACAACAACAGAAAAGCAGCTAATACAGAAGTTGGTACCAAGGCATGAACTATTGCCTTGGCATGGGTTTTGGAGGGTTTTGGGGAGTTGAGGGGGTTGTTTTGTTTTTTGAGGAATGTGGAAACTGTTGGTATTATGAATCAGAAAAGCAGTTAGCACTATAAGTGGAGCATAATGAGCCATCTAGTAGGAGCTTGGAAGACAGTAGTGCTGAGAAGAGTGTGGACTAAGGAGACACAGCTCAAAAAGTTTCAAAGGGGAACAAAATTTGCAACTGAGTTAGAAACATTCTTATATTTTTGCAAGAATGTAACTTTATTCTGCCCTTGCCCTGGGAATCTGCTAACACTAAATTGAAATATTTGCAACTATTTTCATTGGCAGAAGAGTTTTCAGGTTACCCTAATATTGACTCTGTTGTGTGGTTATTAGTTATTACCCTTGTACAGATCTGCAATGTAAAAGAGCTAGCCAGGCAAAGAAAAATACAAAATATGCAGTTTGAGGAGGAAAATGTTACCAGAAAATTTTGTGTTGGAACCTTGGTTCCTATTGAGAGAGATGAGGAAAAATGGAATGGAGTGGTACCTAATCCTGCCAGTTGTGAAAAGGCCAAAGTAATTATGTTACTAAAAAGAAACAACAAATCAAAGCTTGTTCAAATGTAACTAAAGGAAGGATCAAGTTCTATCCCAAATAGGCAGCAGAACTTTGGAGCCTTGGCCATGTGGTTCTTCTGGCTTTAGAGTCATGAAGGATACAGGAGTAAAGAAATTGTAGAATCTTCCACCATGGTTAAGGAAATCCACTGAGGCCATGTGTGTGTCAGGAAAGTCCCTGCATGGAGCCCAGAGAGGGCATTCTGTGAAGCTGTAAAAGTGATTCCTGGATTGCATTGAACAACCCAGTATGTTAGAGATTCCAGAACCATGGTGTGGTATTTTGAATGTAATTGGCTCCCATAATCCCACAGGAAGTGACACTATTGAAAAGGGTGGCCTTGTTGGAGTAGCTGTGGTCTTGTTGGAGGAAGTGTGTCACTGTGGGGGTGTGCTTTGAGGTTTCCTATGCCCAGGACACCATCCAATGTCAGAGTCCATTTTCCTGTTGCATGCAAGGTGTACTCTCAACTACTTCTCCAGTACCATGTCTGCCTGCACACTGCCATGTTCCCCACCATGATGATAATGGACTGAACCTCTTCTGAAACTGTAAGCCATCCACTTCCATTAAATGTTTTCCTTTATAATAGTTGCCATGATCTTGGTGTCTCTTCACAGCAATAGAAACCCTAACTAGGACAGAAGGGATATCTGTCAAAGAGAGCTATAGACAGGGAATGGAGCTAGCCCAAGAAAGAAGTGTGTTGCCACACTCAGCAAAGCTGGGAGGAAATAGCCATCTAAGTCTTTGACATCAAACATAGAGCTACAGGATTTGGAGTTTTCCCTCCTGGGTTTCAGTCTTGCTTTGGTTCCTGTGTTCCTATTCTTGAAAGATTATGGGTGCTTCTGAAGTTGGGCTGAAATGCATTTTGCATTATTATGTAAATACAAGCCTATGAATGTCAGGGAGTAGAATGTGGTTTGAATGAGAATGCCCATCCCTAGGATCATATTTTAAACACTTAGTCCATGATCATGGTGAAATTGTTTGGAAAGATTTAGGAGGTGTGACCTATTTGGAGGAAGTACATCACTGGGGGTGGGCTTTGAGGTTTCAGAGCCCATGCCATTCCCACATAGCATGTTCTTTCTGTCTCTCTCTCTATGTGTATGTGTCTTTATCTCTCTCTCTCTCTCTCTCTCTCTCTCTCTCTCTCTGATAAAACATAAGCTGTCGTCTACTATTCCAAAACCATGCCAGCCTGCCTGCTCCCAGCCATGATGATCAGTAATCATGAACTAACCTTCTGAAATTGTAAGCAAGCCCCTAACAAATTATTTCATTTATAAGTTGCCTTGGTCATGGAGTCTCTTCACAGCAATAGAAAAGTAATTAAGGTAGCATCTCATAAATGTGAGCTGGCTTTCATATATAAGAATAGCTACATTAGACAATAAGAAACAACTAGAATAAAATGACTATACCTCATTTAAGTCATTGAATAGATCTGCAGTAGGTAAACAGTAAAATGTAAGATTTCTTGGTTCTCTCCAAGATCTTACTAGCTAAGATTAATTGTTCATCTGCTTTATGCTAAGCACAGATCTCAGTACTTTATATGTATGTGTATTTACATGATCAAATAATGAGGAAGAGATTTAAAAATAATTTCATATTTCTTTTTTACCATCCATAAAATATGGTTAACAAAAATCAGAAGGTTCTAAGATACATATCTGAGAAGACTTATAGTCAACAAAGTTTGAGTTACAATGATTAGGAAAATAGAAATGAAACCAATCACCTGTATTTATAATAAGGGGAATAATATCACTACATATACTAAAGGTAGTATATTAAAATAAGTTATAATAATATTACAAATAGCACTTTGTCAATGACTACTTTGGTCAAACTCAAACTGAAGGAACCTTCTTAGAAGGCTGGTGATGTAGAGCACTTATTTAGCATGCACAAGGCCCTGTGTTCAATTCCCAGAGAGAAGGAAAACTTTGAAAGACCTCAACTATAGAAGTTCACTGAGATGTATAAACGTTATGTATGGTTAATTTTGGTATATATTGTTTTGTTGAAAGTTCTTTACAACAAAGTTTGAATTTAAAAAAATTTAAATCTTACCACAAGACAAGACAACTTGGGTCTGCATATGTAGTCTCAAGCTGAGGCAGTAAGGTTGCATGATCCCAGGAATTTGAAGCAAACATAGCAAGAACCTATATTAGGAAAAGTAAATTAACAAAGAATGAAATGTACCAAAAACTTAAATAATTGTTTGGTTTTTTTTTTTGCCTTCTCGAAACAGGGTTTTCTCTGTATTACTTTGAAGCTTGTTCTGGAACTCGCTCTGTAGACCAGACTGGTCTCGAACTCAAAGAGAGCTGCCTGCCTCTGACTCCTGAATGCTGGGATTAAAGGCATGTGCCACCAATGCCCTGCTCACTTAAAGAATTTTTTATAATTGCCAATTATGTATAGGTTTTCTTTTCTGGAAAAACTAGAGAAGGGAACATTTTAGCTATGTTTTGGAAGATCAGTATTTCCCTTATAAACAAGTCAACTAGTGACATTACCAGAATGGTATTTTTGCACAGTCATCTTTAGAAAAATACATGAGGTCTTAAATACAGGTGAAAACTAGTGCTTCTATTGAGAAGATTCAAAAGAACAACATGTGGCCTGAACACATTTAAAGAATTGCCTGCCACAGAGAAAAGAGATATACTGAACTGAGCAAGATTAGAACCTATAGCTAAAACAAATGGTATTATCTGGAGGTAGTTTGGTCTATTAAAAGGAGAACTTTGGAATTTGATGTTACCTTTGCTAAGGGATATACTAAGTTGTACTAGTTAGTTTTTCCTGTCACTTTGGTAGAGCCTAGAGTTCCCTGAGAAGAGAGAACCTAGACTCAGTGATACCTGGATCAGATTACCATGTGGTTATATCTGTGAGAGATTGTCTTGATTGATGATTGACTCTGTGGGAGGTACTAACCCTATGCAGGTGGCCCTAAGCTCTGTAATAAAATAGACTAATCCTGAGCCTGGGAGCAAGCCAGAATGAGCCAGTAAGCAGCATTTCTCCATGTTTTCTGCTTCAAGCACCTGCCTTTAGTTCCTACCTTAGTTTCACAGGGCGATGAAATGTAATCTATAAAATGAAATAAACCCTTTCCTCCTCTAAGTTGTTTTGGTCATAGTGTCTGTCACAGCAGTAGAAAGTAAGCCGTACATCTTCCTGATAAAATTTTTTCTAGTTGATGCCTTGATGTCACTATTGTACAAATTAGGATCAAGATGTAGAACTCTCAGCTACTTCTACAGCACCATGTCTACCTGCACACTGCCATGCTTCCTGCCATGATGATAATAGAATACAACTCTGAAACTGTAAACCAGCCCAATTAAATGTTATAAGAGTTGCTGTGGTCATTGTTTCTTCACAGCAGTAGAAACCCAAACTAAGACAGAAGATGGTACCAGGCACTGGGGTATTCTTGTGATAGTCCTGACCATGCTTTTGTTTGGAGGAATGTCAATTTGGGGACTTTGAATTAGTGGAATGCTTTAAAATGGGTTTCATGTGCTATCCTAGTAGAAACATGGAAGATACTGGTGCTGAAGATGATTTGAACTGCCAGGGGTGGCTTGAAGTTTCAGAGGAGAAGAATTTTAATTTGTGACCTAGAGACTGGTCATGTGATATTTTGTTGAAGAATGTGGCTGCTTTGTGTCCTTGTCCAAATAATCTGCCCTAGGCAAAAGTGGAGAGCTTTGGATTAATTTGTTGGCAGGGAAACCTCAAAACTGCCTAGTATTGACTTTGTTATGTAGTTATTAGTGTTCACTATTATGAAGATCTACAATGAAAAGGAACAAGCTAGGCAAGGAGAAATACAAAATGTGCAGGTTAAGGAGAAAAAGACCACCAGGAAGTGAAATTGAGTTAAATCCTCTGTTCAAGAAGATAAACAGATTAAAAGAAAGCCTGATGTTAAGTGGAATAAATGGGGTGGTGAACTCAGGGCAAGATCCCACCCAGCTAAGCTTCCAATTTGTGAAAAAGAAAGTATAGCTTAAGCACAGGCATGATGGTACATGCCTTTAATCCCAGCACTCAGAAGACACAGGCAAGAAGATCTCTTGAGTTCAAGATCAGCCTGGCCTACAGAGCAAGTTCCAGGACAATCAAGTTTAGGCAGTTAAGGGAACCATCAAAAACAGAAAGCTAATGAGGATATAATTGAACAAGGGGACCATGTTGCAGCCCCAGTAAGAAACAGAACTTGGCAACTCTGGCCACATGGTCCTGGCATTTGAATCATGGATAGAAAAGGTGTTACTAATAACCATACAACAGAATCTATACTAAGCTGTTTTGAGATTTCTTCTGCCAACAGAATTAATCAAAATTCTTCACTTTATCCTCAGGCTAACTTTTTCAACAAGGGCAAAAAGCAGCCACTTTCTTCACCAAAATACCACAAGAACAATCTCTAAGCAGCTTAACTAAAATTCTTCTCTGAAATCTCTTGAGCCAGCCCCTCACAGTTCAAATAACTCTTAGCAACCCTGTCTTCCATGTACCTACTAGTGTGGCCCAATAAGCAGCACTTAAAGCTTTCAACTTCTTTTCTAAGTCACAGTCCAAAAATCCATATTCCTTCAAACAAAAGCATGATCAGGCCTATCAGAGAAATACCCCAGTCCCTGGCACCAACTTCTATATTAGTTAGTGTTTCTATCGCTGTGGAAAGACACCACGACTACAGCACCTCTTATGAAGTAAAGCATTCAATTTGGGTGGCTGGCTTACAGTTCAGAGGGTCAGTTCATTATCATAATGGTGGGAGATGGTGGCATGCAAGCAGACATGATGCCTGAGAAGTAGCTGAGAGTGACATCTTGCAGGCAACAGGAAGTGGTATGCCTCCACTGGAAGTAGCTTAAGCGTAGGAGACCTCAGAGCCGACCCCCACAATTACTCCACAAAGCCACACTTCCCAATAGTGCTTGCTTTGGGGGCCATTTTTTTTCAAACCACCATGGAAAGGGAAATGGAATATATAGTTACAAAGAGATTGAGGGTAATGGAGAAGGATGATTAAATAGGGAAGAGAATGGAAAATAGGGGTAATTAAGGGACTGTAGGAAGGGACAACTAATGTTATGGACCATTTGAAGACCTAAAGGGAAGCCTAAAATTGCAGAAGCTTGTGTGTGTGTGTGTGTGTGTGTGTGTGTGTCTGTGTGTGTGTGTGTGTGTGTGTTTGGTTATTTGTATATATGTTATATGTGTATGTATATGAACAAAATCTAAATGGAGTAATTAAATAATAGGGAAGAACAGTGTTCCTCCACCATCAAGTAAGACCTCCAGTGCCAGGAATGCGTTACATCTTACTAAACCACTGTCCAAAGAGACCCTAGACAAAAAATAAATAAATCTTAAGAACCAGAAGGGAATGAATGACTCCAAGGAAACAGCATCTTCCATATGCAACAGGATTGATGCATATGTGAGCCCAAAGACTGGCAGTGTGCATAGGGCCTGCATAGTTTCAAGCAAGATGGAGTGCAAGTGCTTAGAGAAGTGTCTAAATGGGCCACAACCCATAACCAAAAAGCTATCTGCAATTTACACTTGCTTGCAAAGGAAAAAAAGTTTTCTCCAATGCAGTCTCAGTGGCTCTATTTACCACACCAGAAGGTAGGCTCCATGACCAGCAATAGACAGCCAACACAAACCAAACTCAATGATATTTTTGTAGATTTTTTTTGTTCCATATTACTTCATTTACATTATTTCCTTTTTCTTTTGTTTGTCTTATTGATCTTTTGCTCTTAAATTATGGCTTCCACTTTTGTAGGTTGGGGGAGTGTTATATGTGTGTTTCTTTTTGTTCAGTTTTTTTTAAGAGAAAGAGCGTGGCGTTGGATGGTTGGTGGTGTGAGGAGGGTCTAGAAGGGGAGAGTGTGATCAAAACACATTATAAGAAAAAATTTTCATATTCAAAAATTGAATAAAGTATCTGTATAGATGTTTCTACAGAAGATGCATAAGCAACTCAAAACATAAAAGTAGCAAATTGTTGTAAGCATATAGAGATGTGGAACTCTTGTGCATTTCTAGTGGTAATACAAAGTTTTATGTTTACTATAGAAAAACTGGAACAACCCACAACTGAATGAAATGCATCAGGACAGAAATTATAGAGAAACTAAAAGCTTTCTAAAATCAAATGAAAATGAATACACAATATATCTGTGTTAGTATTGTTATGATGAAACACAATGACCAACAGCAACTTGAGGGGAAAATGGTTTATTTTGATCAGAGTTCCATATGACAGTTCATCATCAAAAGCAATGTAGGGCAGGAATTCACAAGCCAGGTACTTGGAAGCAGGAGCTGATGTAGAGCACATGGAAGAGAGCTGGGCAATGGCTTGCCCCACATGGCTTGCCCCACATGGCTTGCTCAACCTGATTTTTTATAGAACCCAGGACCACTAGCCCAGGAATGGCACCACCCACAATGGGCTGGGCCCTCTCACATCAATCAGTAATTAAGAAAATGACCTACAGGTAGATCTTATGGGAGCCTTTTAATTAAGATTCCCTCCTCGCATATGGCTTTATTTGTGTAAAGGTGACAAAATTAACCATCATAATACCCAAATTTACATGACACAAGGCAGGTCTGAGGCAAGTTCATAACACTAAGGGCCTGCATGAAAACTTTGGAGAAACCTTATGTGAGTAGCTTAATAACACATGTGAAAGCTCTAGAAACAAATGAAGAAATTATACCCAAAAGGAGTAGAAATAATCAAACTCAGGGCAGAAATCAATAAAGTAGAAACAAACAAAAGTGCAAAGAGTCAATGGAACAGAGAGTTGTTTTTTTTTTTTTGAGAAACCAATAAGATTGACAAAAACTTATCTAAATTAGCAAAAAGGCAGAGAGAGAATATAAGAATTGACAAAATTCAAGGTGAAAAGGGGGACAAAACAATATACACTGAGGAAATCCAGAGACTTATAGAAATGTACTTTAAAAACCTGTGCTTCACCAAATTGGAAAATGTGAAAGAAATGAATAGTTGTCCCAATAATGCCATTTACCAAAGTTAAGTCAAGATCAGATAAGCAATTTAAATAAACCTATATTCCATAATTAAACAGAAGCAGTAATTAAAAGTCTCTCAACCAAGGAAGAACTATAGGAAACAGAGGACACCAGGAGAACACAACACACAGAATTAGCTAAGTAGGGCCCATAGGGGCTCACAGTAACTGAAGCAGCAATCACAGAGCCTGCATGGGTCTGCACTAGGTTCTCTGAAAATATATTATGGTTGTTAGCTTCATGTTTTTGTGGGACTCCTAACAGTGGAAGTCTCTGGCTCTTTCACCTGCTCTTGGGATCCTTTTCCTCCTACTGATTTGCCTCCCTGAGCCCTGATATGAGGGTTTGTACTAGTCTTAATGTAACTTGTTATGTCATGTTCAGTTGATATCCGTGGGAGTCTTTTCTGAAGGGGTGGTGGGAGGGACTGAAGGGGAGAGGGGAGGTGGGAGGTACAGGGACTGGGAAGAGTAGAGGGAAGGGAAACTGGTCAGGATGTACTGTATGAGAGAAGAATTTTTTCAAAAGTCAACAAAAAAAGTCAGGGACAGATGGTTTTAGGGCAGAATCCTACTTAACTTTCAAAGAAGAGTTAATGTCAATATTTCTCAAAGTATTCCACAAAATAGAAACAGAATTGCCCAATTTGTTTTCCAAGGCCACAGTTGTCTGATAGTTACCCAAACGATGTAAAGACCCAACAAAGAAAAAAAATACAGACATTTCCCTTATGAACATACATGCAAAATTTCTCAATAAAATACTTGCAAATAGGACTAGAGAGATGTCTGAGTGGTAAAGAGCACTGGCTGCTCTTCAGAGAACCTTTGTTCAATTCCCAGAAACTACATGACAGCTACAACTGATAGAAGACAAAATACAGAATACATTTTATTTCATCAACACAGGAAAGGACTTTCTGATCAGGACCCTTATAGTTCAGGCATTAAGAACATCAATTAATAAGTGGAACATCATGAAGCTAAAAGACTTCTGTACAGCAAATGACACCATCATTCAAACACAGAGGAAGCCTACAGAAAGGCCAAAAAAACATAGTTACCAAACACTAGTATATACAAAGAAAAATCCTGATTATTAAAACAACTCAATTTTTAAAATGGAGTACAAAACTGAAAAGAGCTCTCTAAATATGAAATACAAATGACTAAAAAATTCTTTAGAAATGTCCAAAAGTCTTAGCCATAGGGAAATGCAAATTAAAACTTTGAGAATTCATCTTACCACAGTCAGAAAGGCCATAAGTCGAATGACAGCATATGCTGGTAAGATTGAGGGGAAAGGGGAATACGTATCCATTGCTGGGGAGGGTGAAAATAGCTACAGTCACTATGGAAATCAGTGTGGAGGATTCTCTAAATCTGAAAATAGATCTACCAGAAGATCCAACTGTACTACTTTGGGCATATACCCAAAGGACTCTACATCTTGCTGCAGAGATACTTACATCCATGTTCATTCCTGCTCTATTCATAATAGCCAGAAATAGGAAACAAACTAGATGTCCAACTAATGAATGGATACTGAAAGTGTGGTACATTTACACAGTGGAATTATTCAACTGTTAAAATCATGAAATTTGTATGTAAATGGGTGGAGCTAGAAACAACATCCTGAGGGTCATAACTCAAGACCACCCCCCAAAAAATTGTGTTTGCTCTTCTATGTAGATTTTAGCTTTTAAAATATGTACCTACAGTGGCTAGGTAGCTAGTAAGGGACCAGAGGAAAGGAAGGGATCTTTTAAGGAAGTGGAAATAAAATATAGAATTGTAAAAGTATAAAGCAGAAAACAGAATAGAATTAAGTGGGGAAAGGAATAGGAGGACAGAATAAAGGAGAATAGGGAATGGAAACTAATAGTAAAGGTCTTTAGAAAATCTCTGTGGAATCTCTTTCCTTGCTCTCCTTCTCTGTTCTTCCCCCAACACCACCTTCCTGATCCCTAATGTCCTCCTCCCGACTCCCATTTTCTCCTTCTCTTACCTCCCTCCCCTTCTCCCCATGCTCCCAATTTACTCAGGAGATCTTGTCCCTTTCCCTTTCAATGTATGTCCATATAGTCCCCCTTAGGGTCCTCCTTGTTTCCTATCTTCTCTGGTGATGTGGATTGTAGGCTGATAATCCTTTGCTCTATGTCTAAAAATCCATATATGAGTGAGTACATACCATGCTTGTCTTTCTGTAACTGGGTTACTTCACTTAGGATGGTTCCTTCTAGTTCTATCCATTTGCCTGAAAATTTCAATATTCCATTGTTTTTCCCCTGCTGAGTAGTACTCCATTGTGTAAATGTACCACATTATCTGAATGCATTCTTCAGTTGAGGGGCATCTAGGTTGCTTCTAGGTCCTGGCTGTTACAAATAATGCTGCTATAAACAGTGTTGAACATATGTCCTTGTTGTATGAATGTGCATCCTTTGGGTATATACATAATAGTGGAATTGCTGGATCTCTTTTCTTTTGGTTTTTACAAGACAGGGTTTCTCTGTATTGTTTTGGAGGCTGTCGGACCAGCCCGGCCTCGAACTCATAGAGATCTGCCTGCCTCTGCCTCCTGAGTGCTGGGATTAAAGGCATGCACCACCACCACCCGGCTGGAATTGCTGGATCTTGAGGTAAACTGATTCCAATTTTCCTGAGAAACTGCCATACTGATTTCAAAATGGCGGTACAAGTTTGTTTCTTCAGGAGAAACGTGACACAAAGGAATTTCCCAGGAATCCACAAGGATGACCCCAACTAAGAATCTAAGCAATTGTGGAGAGGTTACCTTAAGTGCCCTTTCCCTATAATGAGATTGATCACTACCTTAAATGCCATCATAGAGCCTTCATCCAGTAGCTGATAGAAGCAAAAGCATAGATTTCACAGCTAAGCACTGAGCCAAACTCCTAGAATCCAGCTGTAGAGAGGGAGGAGTAATAAGCAAAGGGATCAAGACCATGCAAGGGGAACCCACAGAAATAGCTGACCTGAGCACGTGGGAGCTCATGGACCCAGACTTGACAGCTGGGGAACAAGCATAGGACCTAACCAGGCCCCCTGAACATGGGTGTCAGTTGAGGGGCTTGGGCAGTCTATAGGGCCACTGACAGTGGAATCAGTATTTATCCTTAGTGCATGAATGGGCTTTTGGAGCCCATTCCCTAAGGAAGGATACTCTCTCAGCCTAGAAAAAAGGAGAGGGCCTCTGTCCTGCTCCAAATGATGTGATACACTTTAATGATTCTCCATGAGAGGCCTCACCCTGGCAGGTCAGATGGGGAGATAGTAGGGGGAATGGGAGGACAGGAGGGAATGGGAACTGCGATTGATACATAAAATAAGGTTGCTTTTAATTTAAATAAAAAGAAAAGCTCTATGGAAACCATCTACCATAAAAACCTAAAATGTATAGATATTAAATGGAGTTACCATATGATGGAGAAGACAGTACTCCAGCTCGACAGTTTATGCTACAAGTAAAACAGCACTACCAGAAACAGGTTATGTCTTAATGAGTCATTGACTAAAGGGATCCCATAGCCCTTTCGCCCAAGCACTGCAGGCTTTTGCTAATGCTATTTGTGACTGTCCAAAACCAGATGGAAAACCCTATTGTTGAAGACACTACTTATGTCATTGAACATAAATCCTGCAAGGTATAACATAAACCTGACTGTAAGATATACCCACTGATACAATACTCACACAAATATTACCGAGTAACTAACCACATTTGTATTGGCTTTAAGGCCCATTTCATGAGATAGAACCGATACCTGGCACTGCTAAAGCAGCCAAAAACATGTGACTAGATAGGTCATGGGCCCTAAGGGGAAGCCTAGTACCGTTATTCTGATAAATGAACATAGTATTAAAATGCTTCCAATTGATCAGTCCCTCACTCAGCCTTCATCAAAAAGCTGCTTGTAATAGATGGTAAATAACCCAAAGCCACAAATTTGAGAGTGCAGAGTGAGAGACTTGGGAGCACTCAGCCCTAAATGAGATGTCTTCACTAAAGCCTTACCTGCAAGGTTCAGGGATTCAGAAGAGGAAGTTTCAGAAAGATTATAAGAACAAGACATGATGAGTGACTCCAAGGAACAGTGTCTTCCAGATACAACAGAGCTGATTTACATAAGAACCCACACAGAATATAGCAGCATGCATAAGTCCTACCTTTTGGGGTCTTAGCCAAATCACAGAAGGCTGAGCTGATTCCGAGGAAGGTTAAGTGCACTGCTTGCCTGCCTGCGGGTTCCCCAACCTCCCAGGATCCTGGAGACAATCAGACACAGTGGGGCATCTAGGAAAGCAGGAACTCATTTATTGTCCCATAGCAAGCATCTTTTAAAGCAAAAAAAAAAAAAATACCACGGGGGGGAGGGGCAGCCAGCCAGTGGTTTTAACAGTCAGCCTATCATGCATGTAGGCACCCTATGCTTTACCTAGTGAACCTTTCATGCAGTGACGTCATCTGGTTTGATCTTGGCAACCAATCATTCTTTTTTGTAAGCATCTCAGAATTTGCCCTCCTAACTTCCTCTCAGTGCCATCTTTAACTGTCTCCTGTGCCCTTCACTGCCCAAGCTTAAGCCAAACAAAATTCCTGCACGTAAAATTGGCACAAAAATCTCACTCCTAAGAAGCTATTTGCAGTTGATAATTGCTGAGAGAAGAAAAATAAGTTTTCAACAATGAAGTCACATTGTGTGTATCAACTACACTTCAGAGTAGACCCCAAGCTCAGCAGTAGTTGGCCAACACAAGACTGACTCCATGTTTTTGTGTAGTGTTTGTTTGCTTGCCTTGACTTGGTAGTTTTTGTGTGGGTGGACATGTTCCTTCTTTGGTGTTTTGTTTTTTTTAATATGCTCTTAAGAAAGAGCATGAAATTGAGTGTGTGGGCAGGTAGGGAGGATCTAGGAGAAGTTGAGGAAGAAAAAAATATGATCAAAATGTGTTGTAAAAGAAAATTTAAGTAAGTAAAGAAAGGATACATTTTCTTTTGTTTGCAATGCTGGAAATTGAACTCAAAGCTTTATTCATGTTAGGAAAGTACTTTTTCCACTGTGTTTCTTCCCCACTCATAAGAATTTTAAAAAGGAAGAAAATGATAGGAAAGAATGCACTTAATAATAAATGAAGGAAATTGAAGTCCTTGCATTTTTATTCCATTTCCTGAAAAGTAAAATGAACAAAAAATATATAACTAGACCCAACACCAGCTCTTTATTCTTCCTTCTTTACAGATTTGAAACTTTGTTTACTGAATTGGAAATAAATCAGAAAACACTGGGCATTGCCAACTTTGGAGCTTCAATCACTACAATGGAAGAAGTTTTCCTTAAGTGAGTTACAATAACCTGGAGAAAAAAATTCTGCCCCAAACTCCTCTGTTAATTAAGGACAAACTTCACCCTTTTGCAGCTGAAATGAGGTTGCACTAAGTTTTCAAATATACTAGTTTAACCTAATATATTTCCATGTATATTCAGCTGAGATATAAAGGTGTTGGAAGGGCCTTGATGCATGTCTTTTTCCCAGAATTTCATGAGTACTACATTTATATCATTTCCAGTTTATATTCTCTCTCCTCCAAATCCTCCTATGTCCCCTCTCAAATTCACAACCTTCAATTGTTACATATATATATCTGTGTACATATGTATATGTAAATAAGTCCATTTAGTGTTTCTCATGTTTATATGTGTAAGAGATACCACTCAGGAGTGTATAACCTATCAGGGGTCTCGTCAGTGAAGAATACTGATTCACCCTCTCTTATCAGCCATTGATTGAATATAACTTGCTATCTAAGAGTGAGGCTTTGTTGGATTTTCGTCATCCACAAAGGCATGTCAACTGGTATAGTCATTACAGGGGACTTGTTTAGACAGCCATATATGTTTGGTTTCATGGATACAAGCATCATATATAGAATAACAGCAGATATTCTGGTCCTCTGTCTCTTACACTTTTTCTGCTCCATCTTCTGTGCTGTTCCCTGAGCCTTAGGTGTAACAATTGTGTTGTAGATGTATCAACTGGGGTTGGGCGTTCCACAGTCAGTTTGTTCTCTACATTTTAACCAGTTGTACATATCTGTAATGGTCTTGTATCTGCTGGGAAAAACTTCATTGATGAGAGGTGAGAGCTACACTTATCTGTGGTTATAAGGAAAGATATAGAGAATGTAGTTGGGAATTATACTTGTTCAGTAAAGTGACTGTAACAAATTCTCCTCAAGTAGTTGGCTAGGTTTTTCAGAACTAGGCATGAATTCCCTCCAATAGAACAGGATTTAAGTCCAATTAGTTGTTGGCTGCCCCCAAGATATAAGCACCACTGTTATACCCCTGGAAATTCTTGTCATGCCGATCATTATGATTTGTAGACTTTTACAACTGGTTAGGAATATTGATTTCTTTTCTCCCTTGGCAACTTGTATAACTCTTTCTATTACTATAAGAGCTAGTCCTCCAGAGGAGTTTTCCAGGTCAGTTCCAGCTTAATTTTCCAAACTATGTATTACCTTTACCTATAGGGTTTACTTTTCCAGTTTTAGGAGGCAGCCAATGGCAGTGTCAATATATTGTTTTATAGGCTGGTTTCATATTCTTGAGGAAAGCAATTTGAGGCCATGATTAAAGGAGATACTTTGTGCTCTTTTTGTGTTTCTATATATGTGTAGGGTCAATAAGCTGGCAGCTCCCCAAAGGAATACTCAGGCTATCAAACCCTATAACTTTACATATGGAAAAATGAGACAAGATAAGCAGCAGAATGTGAATATACCCAGAAATTATAACAGACCAAATTTTCCCTATTTGAGTGAAATTGCTACCATTAAATTTAACACTGGGGTAAGCATGTTATGTTCTTTTAATTTTTATACTTACTTAAAATATAATTACATCATCCCCCCACCACTTTTCTTTCCTCTTTCTAGCCCCTAACAAGTTCCCTTCTACCAACTCCTTCCTTGCTCCCCAACTGTCAAACTGATAGCTTTTTTCCTTTGGCATATCATATTTTTTAATGTCTAAACCTAAAAGATGCTTCCAGTTTATACAGTGAGAAATGGGCTAGTCTGTGGGACCTGATATAGGAGAAATGGACTCTAGATAAAGATGCCAGCTGCTGCTCTCGACGTTATTATTTCTTGGGATCCATCTTCTAAAGCTCTCACTAGAAACTCTCCCTCTCTTCTAATACTACGAGTTATAACTACCATTTCAGAAGATATGTATTCATCAAAGTGAGGGCATTTTCTATCTGGATTACAGTGTGTGTTGCTGGCAAAATAAAATAAGTCTAGAAGGAGTGTTCAAAATGAAAGAAAAAATTATATATTAGATAAAGACACATAATTTTCAACTTCTGGTGATTTGTTTGTATTGTTTTGAGGCAGGATCTCACTATGTAACCTCGGATGACCTCAAACTCACTGTATAAACCAGGATGGCCTCAAACTAAGAGAAGCCTACATGCTTCTTCCTCACAAGTGCTGGGGTTAAGGGCATGCACCACCACACCTGACCTGATTTTCCATTTTTAATCAAAAGCTCTTAACATATTAATAAAGAAAATCTTGGGTTTAAGGGGTAGCTCAGTGATAGAGTACTTGTCTAGCATGTGTAAGTTTTATCCTAGAACTGCCCTTCCCCTAACAAAAGAAAATGATCTTAAGAGTTGTACTATAGTTAGAAGCCAGGTCTTAATACTTTAAAAATAGTGCACAAATACTGGAGTCAACTAAAATCATTTGTATTATATCTTATGCACATATTTTTGTATCATAGATTTTAAAAACTGGTGAATGGATTTCATCATGTGTATCTTATTTGAATCTCTAATTATCAAAAAACTATTTTCCTTTTTCTTTATAGTTTCCACTTTACCGCCAGCAATTTTGTTCCATGTTTATCAAAAGAGCACTATTCATTTGGCGCAACTGGAAATTAATGTTGCTACAGATAATAGTAGTTTTGGTTGTCACTACATATCTCTTATTAGCTCTGCACTTAGATGATGACGATATACCTGAAAGGGAACTGGATTTGAGTCACTATGGTAGAACCATTGTTCCTTACTCAATTTCAGGGAATTCTGATTTGGCTCTGAATCTCACAAAGAACCTTAAGATTTTTCTAAAGTCAAAGAATCAAAGCTTACGAAAAATAAAAGGTAAGACTTGCTTACAAAAAGAAGGGACTACTGGCCTTATAAAGACCTACTTGTCATTTGCAATGGATATAACTATGGTATTTAACTACCCATTTCTTTATCATCCTGCTAGTCACCAGTATCATAGAGGCAGCTAAATCAGAGGCAAAGATATATTTCAAGACAACTGTCCACAAAAGTTAGTAGTTGGTGGAGGAGTCTGTTGGGGCTATATGTGTCTCTGCTTACTGCACCACCCTTCGTGGGGATGATAAAGATGAAAATATAGTACTTCTGTGTGATTTAGCATTAGATGTTTTATTCTCATTGAAAGACTACACATTCTTCTGGAGCTGTCATGAGATAGGTTGCTGGTTAGTCTGTATGAAGACTGCCCTTTTTTATATTAGTCATCCTATAAATCAGTGACTGAGGAGTTAATTGACTTAATGACTAATTTCTGAAGGTGATGTAATTATTTCGATTTGTTCAAACATGTACCCTTGGTAAGAACTGTAACTGGATGTGGTGTCTGTATTATCTTTATCAATGCTAAAAATGAGCTTAGCTAGCTTGTTCAATATCTTTGCTATGTTTTGAGCAAACAGTTTTTTTAAAGTCAAGTATTTTAGAGCACTGACCATTAACCAAAAGCACAGAACAAACTAGAGTGTGACGATTTAAAGAAAATTTTGGGGCCTCTGTAAGAATAAGATCTTTAGTGCTACAGCTTAGGGTTACCACCTTTACCCACCCTCACTGGCTCAATAGAACTCAACAAAAGCCACTAATACCCTTGAAGGTATCAAAAAGAAGAGCAGAGACAGGGTTGACAAGTAGGAGCCAGGCATAAAAATAAATGCAAGAATTATTTATTATTAAGTCCAACAGAAATCAGTGGCTGTTCACTATACAGAATATAAGAGTTTATCCACATAGATTACTAAACAACTGAGGAGAAACGTTTAAAAAAAAAGAATAGCAGAGAAGTATATACTAATTGTTGCTATATGCATCCACTTTTTAACATAAAAAGGAAAGGAGTTATAGGCTAAATTGTGCCTATATGTAAGCATGCATATAGAAAAGACATACGTGAAGACAGAGACAAAACTGCCACCCAAGATGCAAGATAAAAGTGTCAAAAGAGACCAAATCTGCCATCACTGACCTCTGACTTCCAGCCTTCCAACTGAAAAAATAAACTTCTGTTGCTTTAGTTATCTAATCTGTAGGAATTCTTATGGAAGACTTAGAAAATAAAGATTATTTTAGTACCAGAAAGTGAGTATTGTTATGATATATACCCAAAAGTATGAAATTGGCTTTAGAACTAGGTAACAAGAGACTTACAGAGTTTGAAGATGTATCTTAGAAAGAATTCTAGTTTTGGAAGCTTTTAGGAGATACTAAAGATAATTCTGATGTGCATGAATACAGAAAAAAAGAAAGCTTTAAAGAAAAATACCATCATAGGAATATATTATTATGAAAATAATATTGGTTGAGACATGAACATTAAGGATGCTCTAGTTAGATATCAAATGGTAATGAGGGTCATGTTATTGAAAACTAAAGGAAGAGTGGTCCTTGCTATAAAGAGGCAAATGGGAGATGGAGAGATGACTCTGGGATTAATAGCACTGACTGCTCTTCCAGAGACCCAGGTTAGGTTCCCAGTACCCCACATGGTGGCTCATAACCACCTGTAACTCCAGTTCAGGGGATCTAATGCCTTCTTTGAGCCTCTGTTGTCAACCACAAATGGAAGAGGAGCAGAGACATTCATGCATGAAAAAAGACATAATATTTAAAATAAATTCTTTTAAAAAAGCACAGAAGCAATTAACTTTAAATTGTATTCTGCTACTTTATGGAAAATAGAACATGTAAGTGATAAAAAATATTTAGCCAAGGAGATTTCTTTTTATTTAGAATTTTTATACATTTTACATACCAACCACAGTTCCCCTCCCTCCCTTCCTACCATTCCCCCACTACCTCCTCCCAACCCATCTCCTACCCCATCTACTCCTCAGAAAGGGTGAGGCCTCCCATGGGGAGGTCAACATAGCCTTAGCCAAGGAGATTTCTAAATGGAGTGTTAAAATTATGTTCTGTTTTGTTCTTGCCATCTGGAGTAAAATGTAAAAGGAACTAGATAAATTGAAGAATGAAATATTAAGCAAAAAGAAGTAGAGATGTAAAGGGAAAATTCTCACACTCCTTATATAGGAAAAATTAAGAATTGAGAAGATGATCTATAGAAGTCATCAGTATGTTTGGACAATTTATTTAAAATATATAGTTTTTGTTACTTACAGAGCAGCCTCTTATCTGAAAATATGACATCAATGCTGATAGTTGATAGTATTCTGTACAGTGAGTCAGTAAAACATTCCAGCTTCAAATATTTATTTACCTCAAGAAAAGAGAGGAATGACAATGAGTTCAGATTGCTGTTGTATACATATATGTATATGTATGTACTATATTCCTAAATATAATCTGCTCAGTGTGTATAATGCTACTTGTATGTATGTTCTTATGGCCAATTATTTGGCACTGGACAACCAATTAGTGTGTTATTCCCTGGAGAGAACCACCTCTCCCATTTGAGATTTACTCAATTGCCCATAGTTCTTTATGTGGGGTTGAGGGTTTGGGGGCTTTTCCTCATCCACTTTGACCTGTCCATTGGTGTTGGCCTTGTTCAGTTCATGTTTGGACAATTCCTGTGAAAATTCCATTGGATTCTTTACAGAAAGTTACAGGCTAATGCTAAAATTTACATAGAAACAAATGAAATGGAGTAGCCAAACCAACCTTTAAAAATAGCAAATCATGTTATTCTAGACAATTAAAAATATATTCTTAAACCAGATATAGTGGTGTACACCTTTAATCACAGTACCTGGAAATGAGAAGCAGGTGGATATCTGTGAGTTTTAGGCCAGCATAGCCTATATAGAGAGTTCCAGGACATCCAGGGGTACATAGAGCATGTCTTAAAATATATATATTCTTAATATATGGTTTAGGTTATGAATTATACAGTGAGATTATTTTAAGGATTAGTGGTGCCATAAAATTCTTAAAGAAAAAATCCATTGTTAGGATTTGAAGAACAAAATTTTAAGTAGAAAAATAAAAACCCACAACTTTTTTTAATCCTTTCTTTCCAATACAGGTTCTAGGTAATATACTACATGCTAGCTTACTGACAATTTCTGTTTTATTGTAGGTGATATAAATGATTACATATTGGAAAGTAAAGAGTGTCGTAGCTTCTGCATTATTGCACTTTCTATTAAGATTGAGAAAAACAAAACAGTACTCACTGTTTTCTTCAACAATGAGGCATATCATTCATCTGCAATATCCCTGGCAGTATTAGACAGCATTCTTTTTATGACACTTTCTGGACCCAATGCTTCCATAACTGCCTTCAATAAGCCTCAGCCTCAACCTTATTATGGTTCTAACACAGTGTATGTATGACTTTTCGTTTCCTGAAATTGAGTCTTAATATACCTTTGCTGTTTGGCCACATACATTTGAAAAAGAACTAATGTCAATATTTCCTACCTAGATTTCATCATTTATTTCATATTTTATTTCATCGTCTATAGACCTATAAATGGATTACAAATAGTACAGTGTTTGGCTTTTGGCATTTCTGTGGTGGTCGGGACCTTTAGTCTCCAGACAGTGACTGAAAGGATCAGTCAGGCCCAGCACATCCAGCTCCTGAGTGGTGTGTGTGTGCTCTCTTACTGGCTCTCAGCCTTGTTGTGTGACCTCATCTTCTTCTTCATTCCCTCCTGCATTCTACTGGTGAGTACTAGCTGCACTTGCATCAAAAGTCATTTACCTTCTATGGTCCATACTAACTTGTATTCAAATGATTGTATCCTAAAATGAAAGTAGTCAAGTAATTTGAAACTATATAGACTGACCATGGTAGGGATTTACTGTTGGCCCTCGTTTTTAAAAAAATGTACTGCCTCAGATTCTTTCCCAGAGGAGAATCATTATTTTCTTTGTTAAAAAAAACAAAAACAAAAACAAAACAAAAAAAAAACCTCCCTTGAATTTGCGGCCATATATTTGCTTACCAATATGTCCTGGTCAAAATCTTCTCTAAAAATCTTTTAACTTTCAATGACAAGTTAATTACAACTAGGCCAATGCCCACTCAATCCTTTCTTGGCCATCAGGAAAATTGGGACTGACCTACATAGTTCAGACTCAAGATTTAAGGTCAGCTTATATTAATATATTCATCTTCCACACTTACTGTCATGTTCAGCATGGCTGATCTCCAAAGAAGAGCTAGTTTAGACATGGTACTCATTTTGAAACACTGAAAAAGTGGACTGGAGAGTATATATGTAAGAATTACACCATCTGTTAATGTAATTATTTTACTCATCAGTAAACAATAGCAACCATTATCTTCTAGTCATCTTTTGGGTAAACAAGATATAAAAACGACATAGTTTAGAGGAATAAAATACAAGTAAAAGAATTAATTCTGAGCATGCCTCGGGGTCTTGCCAGCTGTAACAGCTGCTCACAAAAGACCAGAGTTCAGGAATAGTGGTAGTATGAGAAGCAAATAATGTGTACTATACAGAGATGTCTCAAGGTGGAGAGAACTGAGTAACACTTCCTTTTATTTTCTGATGTGCAAGACTGGCTACTATTTTTTTCCAAGTCAACCTCTTTTTCTTTGTATCTCTTTATTTTTATTACTTTAATTTTAAATAGCTTGCTGCACATGTCAATCCCAGTTCTCTCTCCCTCCCCTCCTCCTGAACCCCCACCCTACCATCTACCCCAGCCTCCCAGCCTATCCCCACTTCCTTCCACATAGCGGATATCCAGAGAATGTCATTTCACTCAGGGCAGGGTCCAGGCACTCCCCTAAGAGTCCAGGCTGAGAGAGCATCCCTCTTTGTGTTATGGACACAGGAAGTTCGTTTGTATGCCAAGGATAAACACTGATCCACTGCCCAGGGCCCCCATAAGTCGCCCATGCCTCCACACTGACTCTCACACTCAGGGGGTCTGGATAAGTCCCATGCTGGCCTCCCAGCTGTCAGTCTGGGGTCCAAGAACTCCCCCTTGTTCATATCCGCTGTCTCTGCTGATTTCACCAGCCCATTCTTTGCCAATTTGCTCAACACTCCTCTCTCTCTGTCACTGGGTTACATGAGTTTAGTTCAGTGTTTAACTGTGGGTGTTTGTCTCTGCTTCCTTCAGTCACTGGATGAAGTTTCTCATTCCTCTTCTCTTGGGTACCATGCATATCTCAATCAGGTTCTTTCCTGTTTCCCAGACTCTCTGTCAGTGGAATTGCAGACTGACACGGTCCTGATCCATGTCTAAAATCCATATATGAGTGAGTACATACCATGTTTGTCTTTTTGTGACTGGGTTACCTCACTCAGGATGGTTTCTTCTAGTGCCATCCATTTGCCTGTGAATCTCAAGATTCCATTGTATTTTTTTCTGCTGAGTAGTACTCCATTGTGTAAATGTACCACATTTTCTCTATCCACTCTTTGGTTGAGGGGCATTTAGGTTGATTCCAGGTTCTGGCTATTACAAATAATGCTGCTATGAACACAGTGGAACAGATGTCCTTGTTGTATGAATTTGCATCTTTTGGATATATGCCTATGAGTGGAATTGCTGGGTCTTGTGGTAGATTGTTTCCCATTTTCCTGAGGAATCTCCATACTGATTTCCATAGTGGCTGTACGAGTTGGCACTCCCACCCGCAGTGGAGGAGTGCTCCTCTTTCTCCATATCCTCTCCAGCATAAATTGTCTTCGGTGTTTTTTATTTTAGCCATTCTGACAGGAGTAAGATGGTATCTCAGAGTTGTTTTGATTTCCATTTCCCAGATGGCTAAGGAAGCTGAGCACTTTCTCAAGTGTCTCTCAGCCATTTTAGACTCCCCTATTGAGAATTCTCTATTTAGTACTGTACCCCACTTTTTAATTGGATCCTTTGGTATTTTGGAGACTTGCTCCTTGAGTTCTTTGTAAATTTTGGAGATTAGCCCTCTGTCAGATGTGGAGTTAGTGAACATCTTTTCCCATTCTGTGGACTGCCTTTTTGTCTTATTGACTGTGTCCTTTGCCTTACAGAAGCTACTTAGTTTCAGGAGGTCCCATTTGTTAATTGTCCATCTCAGTGTCTGTGCTACTGGTGTTAATGTTCAGGAAGCTGTCTCCTGTACCAATTCTTTGAAGAGTATCTCCCACTTTCTCTTCTAAGAGTTTCAGTGTGGTTGGAATTATGTTGGAGTCTTTGATCCATTTGGACTTAAGTTTTGTGCAAGGTGATAGACATGGATCTATCTGCAGTTATGCCAGCACCATTTGTTGAATATGCTTTCTTTTTTCCATTGTATAATTTTAGATTCTTTTTCAAAAATCAAGTGTTCAAAGGTGTGTGTGTTAAAATCAGGGTTTTCAATTTGATTGCATTGGTCTACCTGTCTATTTTTGTGCCAATACCATGCTGTTTTCAAAACTATAACTCTGTAATAGAGCTTGAAGTCAGGTATGGTGATGCCTCCTGGAGTTCCTTTATTGTATAGGGTTGTTTTTGGCTATCCTGGGTCTTTTGTTTTTCCATGTAAAGTTGACTATTGTTCTTTCAAGGTCTGTCAAGAATTGTGATGGAATTTTGATGGGGATTGCATTGAATCTGTAGACTGCTTTTGGCAAGATTGCCATTTTTATTATGTTGATCCTACCAATCCAAGAGCATGGGAGATCTTTCCATTTTCTGGTATCCTCTTTGATTTCTTTCTTTAGAGATTCAAAGTTCTTGATATACAGGTCTTTCACTTCTTTGGTTAACATTATCCCCAGATATTTGATGCAGTTTATGGCGATTGTATAGGGTGATGTTTCTCTGAATTCTTTATCAGCCACTTTATCATCTGTATATAATAGGGCCACTGATTTTTTTGAGTTTACCTTGTATCCTGCCACTTTGCTGAAGGTGTTTATCAGCTCTAGGAGTTCCCTCAAAGAGTTTTTTCGGGTCACTTATGTAAACTATCATATCATCTGCAAATAATGAAAGCTTGACTTCTTTCCTATTTCTATCCCCTTGATCTCCTTTTGTTGTGTTATTGCTCTAGCTAGAACTTGAAGTACAATATTGAAGAGATATGGAGAGAGTGGACAGCCTTGTCTTGTTCATGATTTTAGAGGAATTGCTTTGAGTTTCTCTCCATTTGGTTTGATGTTAGCTATTGGTTTACTGTACATTGCTTTTATTATGCTCAGGTATGTTCCTGTTATCCCTAATGTTTCTAGGACCTTTATCATGAAGGTGTACTGGATTTTGTCAAAGGCTTTTTCAGCATCTAGTGAGATGATCATGTGGTTTTTCTTTCGCAGTTTGTTTATATGGTGGATACATTGATAGATTTTCTAATGTTGAACCATCCCTGCATTCCTGGGATGAAGCCTACTTGAACATGGTGGATGATTTTTCTGATTTGCTCTTGGATCTGATTTTCCAGTATTTTATTGAGTATTTATGTATCAATGTTCATAAGGGATATTGGTTTGAAGTTCTCTTAGTTATGTTTTTATGTGGCTTGGGTATCAATGTTAATGAAGCCTCATAGAAAGAGTTTGGCAAAGACCCTTCTGCTTCTATTTAGTGGAATACTTTGAGAAGAATTGCAATAAGCTGTTATTTAAATTTCTGGTAGAATTCTGCACTAGGGCCATCTGGCCCTGGCCTTTTTTTTTTTTTTTTTTTGGTTGGGAGATTTTGATAATTGCATGTATTTCCCTAGGGATTATAGGTCTGTTTAAATTGCTTATCTGTTCTTGATTTAATTTTGGCAAGTGATATCTATCCCGAAAATTGTCCATTTCCTTTTAATTTCGAATTTTGTGAAGTACAGGTTTTCAAAGTATGACCTGATTATTCTCTGAATTTCCTCAGAGTCCGTTGTTATGTCCCCCTTTTCATTTCTGATTTTGTTAATTTGAATGTTCACTCTCTGCTGTTTGGTAAGTTGGGACAAAGGTTCATCTTGTTGATTTTCTCAAAGAAGCAACGCTTCGTTGCATTGATTCTTTGTATTGTATTGATTCCTAGCTTCTACTTTATTGATTTCAGCCCTCAGTTTGATTATTTCCTGGCGTCTACTCCTCCTGGGTGAGTTTGCTTCTTTTTGTTCTAGAGCTTTCAGTTGTGCTATTAATTCTCTAGTGTGACTGTTCTCCAGTTTCTTCATGTGGCCACTTAGTGCTATGAACTTTCCTCTCGGCACTGCTTTCAGAGTGTCCCATAAGTTTGGGTATGTTGTGTCTTCATTCTCATTGAATTCCAGGAAGTCTTTAATTTCTTTTTTTATTTCTTCCTTTACCCAGGGATGGTGCAATTGTGCATTGTTCAATTTCCATGAGTTTGTAGGGTTTCCGCGATTTGTGTTATTGTTGAATTCTAATTTTAACACATGGTGGTCTGATAAGATACAGGGGTTTATTCCAATTTTTTTTGTATCTGTGGAGGTTTGCTATGTTTCCTATTATGTAGTCAATTTTAGAGAAGGTTCCATGTGGCGCTGAGAAGAAGGTATACCCCTTTGTGTTTGGGTGAAATGTTCTATAGATGTCTGTTAAACCCAGTTGGGTCACAACTTCTATTAGTTCTTTTGTTTCTTTGTTAAGTTTCTGTCTGGAGGTCTCGTCTAGTGGTGAGAGCAGAGTGTTGAAGTCTCCTACTATTAGTATGTAAGATTTTATGTGCAATTTGAGCTTTAGTAATGTTTCTTTCACGAATGAGGGTGCCTTTTTTATTTGGGGCATAGACGTTCAAAATTGAGACTTCATCTTGATGGACTTTTCCTTTGAAGAAAATGAAATGTCCTTCTTCATCTCTTTTGATTGATTTTAATTTGAAGTCTAATTCGTTAGATATTAGGATTGCTATACCTGCTTGTTTCTGGGGTCAGTTTGACTGGAAAATCTTTTTTCCAACCCTTTATTCTTAAGTAACGTCTGTCTTTGATATTGAGATGTGTTTCTTGTATGCAGCAGAAGGATGGGTTCTGTCTTAATATACATTCTGCTAGTCTGTTCTTTTTATAGGCAAGTTGAGCCCATTGACATTGATGGATATTAATGACCATTGATTGATGATTCTTGTTTGTGCTTGATTTATTGGTATTGGAGTTATTGAGTATAGGTTCTCCTCCCTTTTTTCTTTTGGTGTTTGGTAAAGTGGGATTATCTATTACCTATGTCTTTGTGAGTGTAGTTATCTTCGTTGGGTCTAGGTTTTCCTTCCAGCACTTTCTGTAGAGCTGGATTCATGGATACGTATTGTTTAAATCTGACTTTGTCATGGAATATTTTGTTTTCTCCATCTATGGTAATTGAAAGCTTTGCTGGATATAGTAGTCTTGGCTGGCATCCTTGTTCCCTTAGCATTTGTAGGACATCTGTCCAGGATCTTCTGGCTTTCATAGTTTCCATTGAGAAGTCAGGTGTAATTCGGATAGGTCTATTACTTGGCCTTTTTCTTTAGCTGCTCTTAATAGTGTCTCTTTATTCTGTAGGTTTGAAGTTTTGATTATTATATGGTGAGGTGACTTCTTTTTCTGGTCCAGCCTATTTGGTGTTCTGTAAGATTCTTGTATTTTCATAGGCATATCCTTCTTTAGGTTAGGGAAGTTTTCTTCTATGATTTTGTTGAATATGTTTTCTGTACCTTTGAGCTGTATTTCTTCGCCTTCTTCTATACCTATTATTCTCATGTTTTGCTTCTTCACGGTGTCCCATATTTCTTGGATACTTTGTGTTAGGCATTTGTTGGTTTTGAGTTTTTCTTTGGTTGATGACTGTATATCCTCTAATGAGTCTTCAACACCTGAGATTCTCTCTTCTATCTCTTGTATTCTATTGGTGATACTTGCATCTGTAGTTCCTGATCATTTACCCAGATTTTCTATTTCTAGCATCCCCTCATTCTGTGTTTTCTTGGTTGTTTCTATTTCAGCTTTCAGTCCTTCAACTGTTTGAGTTGTTTCCTTCATTTGCTTGGTTGTTTTTTCTTGGTCCTCTTTAGATTCTTTGAGAGATTTGTCTATTTCTTGAATTTTGGTTCGTCTTTTTCTCCATTTCATGTAAACTTTTGTTTGTTTTTTCTTCTATTTCTTTAAGGGATTTCCTTGTTTTCTCTTTGAGGGTCTCTATCATCTTCATAAGATAATTTTTAAGATCTGTTTCTTCTGCTTCATCTATGTAGTGCTTTTCAGGTCTTGCTGCCTTTGGGTCTCTAGATTCTGGTGGAGTCATGTTGGTCTCTCTATTGCTGAGTGAGCTCTTGTTCTGTCTTCTTCCCATCTCTTCTTCCAGTGGGTGCAGGTGGGGTCTTTCTGTCTCCTCTGGTCTCCTTCTTTCCTGAAGCTGAAGCCAGGGATGCTTGAGGGTGGGGTCTGAGCTGGGGACACTGGAGGGTGGTGTCTGGAAGGACTGATGCCTTTCCTGTGTGGGCGTGTCCTCTGGATGCCAGAAGCACCCCCCAGAAGATTGAGGGGATGGGTTATGGGTGAGGGGAGTGGTCCCAGGGGGATGCAAGCTCACCTAAAGCTGGGGACCCAAGCTCACCTGAAGCTGGGGATGACTGGCTACCATTCAATGGCAGTCTCTGGTGCATTGTTCACCACCCAATAAACATGGGCAAGAGAAGATCACCATCCTGTCTATTTTTAGAGTTTTCACTAATTTAGGCCTGATAACTAGCTCTACAATCTCTCCTCTATGCAAGATGACAACAGAATCTGTCAAAGCAACATCTTCTTCAAGCTTTAATACCTCCAACACAGCTTATTTTACCAATATTGTTATTGGCTATTTCCCCCCTCATTCAAAAAGTATTCCTTGGTAAGAAATGATGCAGTGAATCTGGTTTTTTCTAAATGTCTAATTCATTGCTATAACATTCCTTTTAAGTATTGAATCTTTTCCCACTGTTTTGAATACTGATTTTGTGCTGTAATAACTAACAATATCATTTAAGTATATTTTGTATTGTATAATTCTGTTCTATTGGTGTGTATTTAGTGGGCCACTCTGTGATGGCACAAAGGACTGAACATAAAAGCAAGACATCTACAATTGAGCAGTGTTCCAACTGTAATGTGATGCTTATACCAGCTTCTCTTAATTGTGTCAGTTTTAAAGTACATCTAATTATTTTTGTGCATCGTCATTCCCCCATTCCCTCTATTAATCTTCTTTTGCAGACTGTCCTCTTTACCATGAAAGGGTTTTTTTGTTTTCATATAAACTTTCAAAGCAGCATATTTCAAGAAAATCTAATTTCATTTAATTTACATTATTTTTAGTTTCCTATTTTTACTATGTTGACTCAGATCCTGTGTAACAACAGAGTATATTGCTTCTTATCCAGGAAAATTTAAGTGAACTTTGAAACCAGTTTTAATTGGGGCTTTTCTCACACTTGCTAGTCTTAGAGCAAAGGTGCCTCTAGGTTTCCCACAGTTTCCTCCTGATTTTACAGTCCTCTTTGTTGCTAGGGGAGGATGCAACCATAGTTAGGGCTATAAGATTCTTTCACCTATGATCACTGAATTCTCTTCATTTGCTTCCTTTAGATACTAGTGCTTGAATAGAAAATATTTCCTAGAACTACACAGAATTATAATTGGAGATTCTCAGTTTTGCCTTTCCTTCCATGAATTAGTGATGTTGCTAAATAATGATGCCATTGATCAGAAGGTTCAACTGTGTTATTTGAAAAAAATTGAAATTACAAGCTAATATGCAGATTTTTAAAAATGTCTTAGTAGCACTAGTATTTACTTTCCAAATCTAGATCACTCTAAATCTGTGTGCTCTTCAGTTCACTTTTCAATTGTAATTAAGAGTAATTGAAAAAGAGCAACCACCAGAAAGCACTCTGAACAAAGCAGCCATAGAGGAAATCCAAAGAAAAGTGGCTTATATTCTAGGTCTTTTTTCCCCAAGGAAAATTTGGCTTGACTTTATACAAATATAATTACTTTGTCTTTGATCATGGCTGTGGGAAAATGAAAGAGGAGCTCAGTTACTGTGCTCTTTGTAGTATTCTTGGTTAGGAGATAGTTCACCTGAGGTTTACAGTCTATAGCTTAAAAAATGACCAAAATTAGTAGCTGGTAATATGACCTATTAGAAACAGTGGCTATGCACAGTATCCTTCACCTTGCTTTTACCTCTATACTCTGTGTCCCAGGGCATATTCAGATTCTGCCAAGTGGATGCGTTTGTTGTGAGTTACAACTTTCTGGACACGATGCTGATTTTTATGCTGTATGGCTGGTGTGTTGTGCCTCTCACGTATCTTGGAAGCTTCCTGTTTCACAGTAGCACTACTGCCTACATCAAGCTCACACTCTTTAACTACTTTTCAACTATTTTCAGTATCGTCATTTACACTATAGTACAATTTTATGGTAAGAACACCAGACTATTTTCCCTTTTTCAAGATAATATAATAAGTAATTGGGGATGAAATAAAGAATTAATAACTGATAAACACTTTCCAATAATCTGAAAACCTATGATTTTGGAAATCAGCAAATATTTATTGAGTGGGTATGTGGGAGTTAGAGATGGAGGAAAAGGGGAGGAGGAAGAGAGAGAGAAAGGAAAATGAGAACAAAGAATAAAAAGGAATGAAAACAGATTCTAGGAAGTCACTGTTACCAAAATCTATTCTTCAAGTGTGTGACTAATTCTGTTATTTTTCCACAAGATATGTAGGTAGATATGTTTATCAATCAATGGTGCTTCCTTGAGGATTGTCTGATAGTTTCATAACTGTGTAAGAATGGTTTAATCACTTGGGGGAAGTTTGTTTTTATGAGGAGGTTCACTACTTTTCTAATAACTGAAGCTAATCTATTATCTTTTAATTACAGGTAGTGACTTTCCTAATTTCATCACCTACATAGTAAAATCAGCATTAATGATACTGCCTAGTTACAACTTTGCAATGAGTATCAGCAAATATTTTGATGACTATGAGGTGAAGACACTGTGTGCTAGAGAATTCAAAAGCATATATATGGATTGTAGTGAGCCATGTGAGTATTATGGACTCATCAAGCCACAAAAGCACTATCTTCCTTTCTCTTTCTACACTTCTACTAAGGTTATGTTAAGTAAGAAAAGCTTGGTTTTCTTCCAGTTGTATAGAATGAGATGCGTTGCAAATCGGAGGCACATTAAACCTATTCAGTAAAATGCCCCTTTTCATTTCTGATTTTGTTAATTATCATGTTCACACTCTGCTGTTTGGTAAGTTTGGATAAAGGTTTGACTATCTTGTTGATCTTTTCAAAGAACCAACTCTTTGTTTCATTGATTCTTTTTATTATTTTCTTTGTTTCGACTTTATTGATTTCAGCTCTCAATTTGATTGTTTCCTGGTGTCTACTCCTCTGGGGTTAGTTTGCTTCTTTTTGTTCTAGAGTGTTCTATTAGTTCTCTAGTGTAGCTATTCTCCAGTTTCTTCATGTGGACACTTAGTACTATGAACTTTCCTCTTAGCTCTGCTTTCAGAATATCCCATAGGTTTGGTATGTTGTGCTTTCATTTTCATTAAATTCTAGAAAGTCTTTGATTGCTTTCTTTTGTTCTTCCCTTAGCCAAGAGTGATACCAGTTGAGCATTTCTCAATATCCATGAGTTTGTAGGATTTCTGCAATTTGTGTTGCTGTTGAATTCTAACTTTATGCATGGTGGTCTGATAAGATACATGGGGTTATTCCAACTTTTTTGTAGCTGTTGAGGTTTGCTTTATTGCCGAGTATGTGGTCAATTTTAGAGATGGTTCCATGTGGTGCTGAGAAGAAGGTATATTCTTTTGTGTTTGGGTGGAATGTTCTATAGATGTCTGTTAAACCCAATTGGGTCATAACTTCTGTTAGTTCCTTTGCTTTTTTGGTTAAGTTTCTGTCTGATAGTCCTGTCTAGTAGTGAGAGTGGGGTGTTGAAGTCTCCCACTATAAGTGTGTGGGGTTTAATGTGTGAATTGAGTTATATTAATGTTTCTTTAATGAATGTGGGTCCCTTTGTATTTGGTGCATAGATGTTGAGAATTGAGACTTCATCTTGATGGATTTTTCTTGTGATGAATATGAAATGACCCTATTCCTCTATTTTGATTAATTTTAGTTTGAAGTCTAATTTGTTAGATATTAGGATAACTACACCAGCTTGCTTGTTAGGGCCATTTGCTTGGAAAATCTTTTCCCAACCCTTGACTCTGAGATAATGTCTGTCTTTGAAGGTGAGGTGTGTTACTTTTACGCCACATAGGATGAATTCTGTCTTTGTATCCATTCTGTTAGCCTGTGTCTTTTTATAGGTGAGTTAAGACTATTGATATTCAGGGTTATTAATGACAATTGATTGTTGATTCTTGTTTGTTTTGGATTTGTTTTGGTGGTGGCATTGTGTGTGAGTTTTTCCCCTATTTCTGGCTTTTGGTATCTATTGCCTACGTTTTTGGGTTGGAGTTTTCCTTCCAGAACTTTCTGTAGGGCTGGATTTGTGGATACATATTGCATAAATCTGGTTTTGTCATGGAGTATCTTATGTTCTCCAGCTATAGTGATTGAGAGTTTTGCTGGGAATAGTAGTCTGGGCTGGAATCTGGTCTCTTAGTGTTTGTGGAACATCTATCCAGGACCTTCTGGCTTTCAGAGTTTCCATGGAGAAGTTGGGTGTAATTCTGATAGGTTTGCCTTTATATGTTACTTGGCCTTTTTCCTTTGCTGCTTTTAATGTTCGTTCTTTATTCTGTATGTTTGGTGTTTTGATTATTATGTGGCGAGGGAACTTTTTTTGGTCCAGTCTATTTGATGTTCGGTAAGCTTCTTGTAGTTTCATAGGCATGTGCTTCTTCAGCTTGGGAAAGTTTTCTTCTATTATTTTTTGAATATGTTTTCTGCACCATTGAATTGGGCTTCTTTGCCTTCTTCTTTACCTGTTATTCTTAGGTTTGGTCTTTTCACGGTGTCCCATATTTCATGGATATTTTGTGGTAGGGATTTGTTGAATTTAAGATTTTCTTATGTTGATGAGTCTATTTCCTCTAGTTTATCTTCAGCGCCTGAGATTCTCTCTTCCATCTCTTGTATTCTGTTGTTTATGCTTGCATTTGTAGTTCCTAATCATTTAACCAGCTTTTCTATTTCCAGCATTCCCTCAGTTTGTGTTTTCTTTTTTGTCTCTATTTCCATTTTCA
This sequence comes from Mesocricetus auratus, assembly GCF_017639785.1. NCBI lineage: Eukaryota > Metazoa > Chordata > Mammalia > Rodentia > Cricetidae > Mesocricetus > Mesocricetus auratus. The sequence goes on along the minus strand of NW_024429182.1, from coordinate 78,646,109 downwards.
GGTCTTAAACTGTTTGAATTGTTTCCTTCATCTGTTTGATTGTTTTTTCTTGACTATCTTTAAGAGATTTGTTGATTTCTTGTAATTTTTGGTTTGTTTTTTCTTCCATTTCTTTGGAAAGGATTTTCTCCTAGCCTATTTGAGGGCCTCTGACATTTTCATGAAGTTGCTTTTAAGGTAATTCTCTTCTGCTTCATCTGCGTTGGGATGTTCAGTTCTTGCTGGTGTAGAATCCCTGAACTCTGGTGGTGACATATAAGTCTTTCTGTTGGATATGTTCTTATCTTCTTCCAGTGGGTACAGGCGGGGTCTTTCCCTCCCCCCTCTCTCTCTATGTCCTGGAGGGTGGAGGGGCAAGACAGCTATGGTGGCTGATGAAGCTGACTGCTTTGTACTGCCTCCAGGTCCCTCTAGGGGATTTGGTGGCTGGAAGGGTCTGGTGGTCACAGGTTAGGGGACTTGAAGAAGGAAAGGTGGCCTAGAAGAGCCCCTGGCACTCACCTCTCTCGTTCTCTTGTTCTCTTGTTCTCTTGTTCTCTCGTTCTCTCGTTCTCTCTCTCTCTCTCTCTCTCTCTCTCTCTCTCTCTCTCTCTCTCTCTCTCCTGAAGGGTGAAGGTTGTCCCTGGGTTTTTACCTATCTCTATTTCTGTATTTCTCTCTTTACTTCTTACCCTGTGGCTTGTTGTGTAGCCGTGTGATTGGCCCCTGAAATCCTCCTCTTCCCAGATTTCTCCTGTCATTTATTCTCTCTGCCTGCCTGCCCCACCTATCCTCTCTCCTGTCTAGCTATTGGCCATTGATTTTTTTATTAAACCAGTCAGGTGTTTTATGCAGGCACAGTAATACAGCTTTACAGAGTTAAACAAGTGCAACATAAAATAATGCAACACATCTTTACACCATTAAACAAATGTTCCACGGCATAAACACATATAGCACATCTTCAACTAATATTGCACATCAAGAGTCTTTTCAGCAACTTGTGCTGGAAAAACTAAATTCCATATCCAGAACATGAACTTGGGTCCTCACCATATGCCACACACAAAATTTAATTCACTATGTACAAGTTATCTAAATATACAACCTCAATATATAGGTAAAATATTTACAGCATGAGATTAAGTTTAGTGAATGTGATGCTAAAATGCCCAAAGAAGAAAAAAACATACCTCATAACAATTGAAGACTTTCAGCTTCAAAGGGCTCTGTCAAAAAAGTGAGAAAATTGCACAGAGAATGAGGTCAACTGTTCATCAAATCTATGGTAAGATTGTCTCCTACCTGACATGGGCGAAAGAGCCAGGTGCAGCTTAGTGATAGAGCACTGGATATATGTCTGAGTCCCTGAGTCAACAACCCTCAGTGCCAAATGAAGAACAGGAAAGCTAGACGGAAAATAAATAAAAGATCAACTTTTATAACAAGTATAAATAACCACATCAAAGAAGATCAAATAAAACAATAAGACAGTTACTTATTTGCTATATCCTATACTTCTTAAATATAACTTAAAATTCATGTCGAGCAGGTTCATACCTATGAATATAGGACTTGGGAAGTAGAAAGAAGGTCAAGGATTTCAGATCATTTTCAACTGCTCAGCCTCAGCTACATGAGTGTCTGAAAAAAACAAAGACAGAAGTTTGATTTTCACCCGTATGTTCTACTATTGGGCACCATTGTGAATGCTGTGTTTTTAAAGTAAGGCAATTGTCTCTCTTGTGTCCTCAGATACTCAGAACAATGTATACGGCTTTGGAGAGCATGGGATTGGGAAGTTTCTAATCACACTGGCTGTCATGGGTTTAGTTTTTTTCCTCTTGCTTTTATTCCTGGAGACTGTTTCCTGGAACCTGAAGAACTTTGTCTTTCATAACATTATTTTTTATTTCTACAATAAAATCAGAGAAGGCAGGCAAGTAAGTGACTAACTAGACTTTAAATATAATTTAAAGAGAGTGCAACATTCAGCCAAAAATAGGAATTTATATTTGCTCATTTCCATTACTTTTTAAAGAAAATGTTATTTGATTACACTAAAACAGATCTGTGGCTTGTTTGAGGTATAAGTATCTTAACTTGGGTTCAGTCCTCTAGGAAATAAGTCATTTTTCCTGGGTTAGCTATAACTGAAATAGTTGTCCTTATGCTAGTAAGACCATACTATTCACTCTAAATAAGGTTTTTTATTCTTTGATAATTGTATACATTGTGTTTTAATGATATTCCCTCCTCTTCCCCAGCTCCTCCCAGATCCAGTCCCCATTCCATGCACACCCAACTTTGTGTCCTCTTTTTAGTTTTTTAAGGCCACTGGCTCCAATTTGTGCTGCCTAAATATTTTAGTCCGTTAGAATGTGCACAACCTACCAGGGGTCATACCCTTAAAGAAAATTAATTCTTTTTCTCCTGAAGCTATCAGTTACCAAAAGCTCCTTAGCTATGGTTGGGATTTTGCTTCCAGTCCCCCACTCCATGCTAGTATTTTTTCTGGACTGAACTTGTGCAGACCTTGTACATGCTATCACAAAACTGTCATGAGTTCATATGTGCACCTGCCCTGCTGTGCCCAAAATTCATTATTTCCTTGTAGTCATCTACTGCCCCTGGCTCTTACAAAATGTTCATAACAATGGTTTCATAGAATTGTGTCTTGACTCTCCTCATTGCCATACTCTTCTAACATGGAGCCATCTAGAGGTATGTTTGCATGTCAGCGTTCAAGAAGCAGGTAGAAAAGGGTCTTAGAAACTCCCCAAGTGTTGCCTCATATCTTTGAGATTATACCCCCAGGTTAGATTTCTTAAAGCTGTTGGTTTAACCCAGTTCTCTGTTGAGTGCCCACATGTTTACTCCTTGTCTTGAAAATAAAGGCTGTAGTGTCTAACCAGGGAACCAAAGAAGATGAGGATGAAGATGTAAGTCAAGAAAGAAGGAAAGTCCTCACACTGTTGTCACTCAAGTCACAGGATACCCCACTGGTCCTTAATGAAGTTACAAAGGTAATGTCACTCACCGGCTAGCTGCCTTGGAGATTAAGCATATTCCCTGCCTGGAATTTACCGATAGCAGTACTAGTCCACTGCAGTTCTATAGAAGGCTGGACAGAAAGTACTTTCGTGAGATTGTCAGTTTGTTAGCTTTAGGAGACTGAGGTAATTAAGCTGTGGTTCATGACCAATGTCTCAGTACATTGTGAGGTTTTTTTTAACTTTCTCAGATTTATTTTAAGTGTCCTGTTGTCAAGGCTGTGAGAAATATCTCCCTTGTGGTCAAGAAGTCGGAGTGCTTTGGGTTGCTTGGATTGAATGGAGCTGGAAAAACTACTACTTTCAAAATGCTGACTGGAGAGGAGACTATCACTTCTGGAGTTGCGCTGATTGATGGCAATAGTGTCATTAAAAATCCAAGAAAGGTATTTCTCTTCTTAGCCACTGACTTAGTGTCTTGCTGGATGAGATAGATGGGCCAATTGTTGAGGAACAGGGGAGGGAAGCTAAGGACCCTGATACATACGTCCTCATTTCCTTGGAATGCCCGTACTGACTTCGAAGGAAGGAAAATATCCTTTCCTGTGAAATAAAAAATAAGTGTCTGCAAATAGATAAACTGGAGAAGAACAGCTCTTACATCTAACCCGCTCTGGCATAGATTTTGAACTGCAACTAGTTAGAAAAAAACTGTTTGCAAGAAACAGAAAGGATTGAAAGGACTCAGCTCTGTTGGCATGCAATTTTTAAAGAAAGAAAAGAAGATGGTGCCCAGGTTTCTGTGTTGAACTGAGGATGAGGGTGCTAGTCACCAAGATAGTCAATATCTTGAGAGAGTGTGTTTGAAGGACATTTGAATCTTGAGGTGTCTATAGATATGTCTAAATGGGAGCATACAATGAACAGTGTGAACCCATAATAGGAAAGTGGCATGAAGTGGAGGTTTATCAAAGTACAGATGACACCTAAACTGTGAAAGTAGATGAGACAGTCTGTAAGGAATGTGTACAATAGAAAGAATATGGACTTAATTTGGTAGATTATCAAATGTAAAATAAAGGAACTGAAGAAGAAATCATTAAAATTGGAGAGTTGGAGGGAAAATTTGGATGAAATTTTCTCTCTCAAGCCAGATGAGAAATAAACTTTCAAGAAGGAAATTGACTGGTGTTCCTGAACATTTTCAACCCATAAAGTGTCCATTGGTGTTCTCTGAAGCCTAGTACAGTGGTGTGGTACATAGACAAGCCAGGTTGTGGAGATAAAATGTTTCAAGAAAGCTGCATGTGCAACCAAGAGAAAGTGAGGAGTTACACCTGGGGTGTCTGTTGATAATGAAGACAGAGCTGTAACTTAGCAACTAGAGTATGCTTACCTCAAGACAGGACAGAGTCTTAAAATGTATTGCAACAAAAACTGAACAAAGATGATACTTAAGGAACAAGTGAAAACAATGTAAGTGGTTTACAGCTAGCAAATCTGAGTTCTTGCCCCTAACTTTGCTTCATTCCTTCCTGAGTACCAAAAGGAGTAATCCCTTTACCATTCTACAAACATCCTTTATATACAGTCAACTACAAAGGTCTGTTTTCGTTTTACTGGAGAAATAGTTCTGTGTCATACACCATCTTCTCCACCTCACCAAACTGCTTTCTCTGAATATGAATATGCGCACTGGCAATGTGTGACTGTCCCCTTGCACTTTCCACAGCAGACTCTTTGACTAGTCTTTGCCATTTTTTTAGTGTGGTCCATTTTTTTCAAATGCTATTTGAGCAGTTCTTTTTTTCCCTTCTTATGAGTGAAATTTTATAACTTTAGGAAATATTTAAAAGATACCAGTTTCCTTTCCTATATAGTCTACTTGTATCTTTTATACATTTCTTAACTGTCAACATTTTTCTTACTTATTTCTCTTACAGTTCTTCAGTTCAGAGACACAAAAAAAGAACATATTTGCCTGTTGTTTCTGGTCACTTCCTGGTTCTGTTTTCACAAATAGTCATCCCTTTGATCTGGCACCCCAGAGGTGCTGTGCCTCTCTTCATTTTCCTACATATTTTCTATTTGAATGTGTGTACAATTACACATGCTGGTTAGTTTATATTGTTTTGCCTTCAAATTACATCCAACCTCATGTTAATGCTACTTGATACAGTTTTTATTCCTGACATAATTATTTTACTTGTGTATACATATTCATAAGAATATACACATGTGTGGGTGTATACATGCACATGTTTGTGTTTGTAAAGGCCAGAGGTCAAGGTCAGGTATCTTCCTCAGTCATTTCTCCACCTTAATTGTTGAGACAGAGTATCTCACTGAAGCTGGGGCTCACCAGTTGGCTGAGTTTCCTGCCAGCAAGCCTTCAAGATCTATCTACCCGAGCCTCCTACTGCCATGCCCAGGTTTTAAGTGAGGGCTAAGGATCTGAACTTCAGTCCTGAGGTTCAAATGGAAATCATGTTAACAACTATGCCACCTCCCCAAACCTCAAACATAAGTTTTAGCCCAGGAATTTCCATTTGTTTCTTTATTGTGGTTTTGTTTTCTATGATTTTCTTCTTATTTAAATTATAAACATTTTCATTATCCTTATTTAATCATAGTTGTAAGAGTTTCTTTCATATTTTATTGATTATTACAGTATTGCAGTTATTTGAGTGCCAATTCATACTTTGCATACATCTTTTGCCAATTAATTTTAGATTATATCCTGGATATTATTAATAATGCATTGGGAGAGTTTTAATCCTGTTATTTTCCTTCAAATAATTTTAAGTATTTTACCAGACATTTGAAATGGCTAAATTTGCAGTATAAAATTTACTCTACATTAGTCATGAAGTGATATGTTGCCTTAATTCTTTTAGCATTAACTTGGCTAAATACATAAAATATATACTCCTTTATACTTTGTGTGTATATATTGATAGGCAGCTTATAATTCCTGTCTGAGAGAGAACTGATCTGACAAAAGTTACCTGACCATTGCTGTAAACAGAATACTTTAATTAGGATATTAACAACACTCCCTCTCCCTTAAGCACTCAAGCAAAGGCCTTTTTGAGGCACATGGTGGTAATATGCATATGTGTATATGCGTAATATATATATATAGAGAGAGAATTTCCAGCTAGTAATATTAATGCCTTATTTTACTTCATTGAATTCCATCCGTAAAGATGCTGGAGGCAACAGGACAAACCATTCTTACTAGGCGTTGTTGAGGTATCAGATTTCTTAGTAGTGTGAGTTAAACAGCTTCACATCTTGTACCTCATCCCTATGAGATGAGGATAGCTGTCATGTATCTGCCGCTCATTATTACTGTCTTTGATTCAGATTAGGTCAAGAATTGGTTACTGTCCTCAGTCTGAATCTGTGCTGAACCACATGACAGGTCGGGAACTACTGAGCATGTACTCTAGGCTGTGGGGGGTCCCAGAACAAAACATTAACGAGTATGTGGAAGCCTTTCTATATTCAGTGCAACTGGAACCCATTGCTGACCAGCTCATCCACACATACAGGTGAGACACTGTGTCATTGCTATTAAGTGACATATCCTGTGCTTCTGATGTTTAGAATCAATGTCTACAAAGCCCATTTCTACCTCTCTGGCACACGAAGGCAGTGACTGTGAAATAACCTAGCACTCTGCCAAAGCTCAGACATCAGGAAAACAATATATCCCACTTGGATGGTGTTAGCCTTTTGCATGTTTAAACAATCTTTGCACTAAAAAAAAGTCCCTATATCTCTGTGGAGATACACACACACACACACACACACACACACACACACAAACTTGAATCATCACTTTTGAGTCATAGTACAGAATTCTGAATGTACAAACAATCCTATGACTTAATGACATATATTACTCTTTATTCTTCACATTATGAAGTGGCGGAAACAAACGTAGGCTAAGTACTGCTATTGCCTTAATGGGAAAGTCTTCAGTTGTCCTCCTGGATGAACCATCTGCTGGCATGGACCCAGTAGCTCAGCATCTGCTGTGGGACACAGTTTCATGGGTCTGTAAGACTGGTAAAGCTGTCATCATAACTTCTCACAGGTAAGAGTCATTGGAGGTTTGGTTAGAAACTAGAAGGAGCTGCAGTGTGTAGGATGGAATTAATTGCAGCCAGGACTATGCATCAGTAAACTTACCTAAGCATAGGTAGGAGCTACAGAGAAGCAACTGTATGTGAACTTGCTAAATGAGAGCTCAGTTGACTGATGGAATCAAGAACTGAGAGAAAACATGAATTGGGTAATTTAATGAGGATTTAGGTATGTTCTGCTTTAAATTTCCAAATGTCCTCTTCCCAAATATGATCTTAGTGGTGACCATCTGTAATGCCAAGGCTTCCAGTTCTAAGTCTTCCAACCCTAGCTATTTGAATTTATTGTCTGGAAGAGTCTCCTCAGACATATTTTCTTTCTCCTCCTAGAATGGAAGAATGTGAGACACTGTGTACTAGGCTGGCCATCATGGTGAAAGGGAGTTTTACATGCCTAGGCAGCCCCCAGCATGTCAGAAAGAGGTTTGGTCATGTATACACTCTAACAGTGAAGATCAATATTGCTAAGGACAGAGATAAAGTTGCAGAGTTCAACCAATTTATTAAAACAACTTTCCCAGGTAACATAGGTATGATGTATTCATGACTACTATATTAAGTCATGTTCACTGTTCTGCTACAATTACAGTTTCCACTGAAATATTCATATTTATTGAACCCTTATACTAAGCTCATTTTAATGATTTCTATGAATTTATTCCTGATATTTGCTAAGAGGTGTTCTCTGACTAGCAGAGGTTTACACTAGTTCCTTGAAAAGAATCAATGAACTAACATGTAGAATTAATTTTTTTCTTTTTTCTTTTTCATTTTTATAGAAAATAGATTATTTTCTCATACAATATATCCTGATTACAGTCTCCCCTCCCTCTATTCTTCCAAGTTCTTCTCCACCTTCCCTCCCACCTGGATCCACTCTCTTTCTATCTTTCATTAGAAAATAACAGGCCTCTAAAAGATAACAATCATAAGAAAATACAAATAAACAAAAACCATCACATCAAGTTGGACAAGGCAAACCAACAGAGGAAAAAGAATCCCAAGAGAAGGCAGAAGAATCAGAGACCACTCTTTAACACACTCAAGAACACCATAAAAATACTGAATTGGAAACCATAACATATATGCAGCCCAGTACATACTACCTTAGTCTCTGTGAGTTCATATGAGTCTTGCTCAGTTGATTCAGAGGGCCTTCTCCTGATGTCCTCACTCCCCTCTGGCTCTTACAATCCATGAGTTTGTGGGGTTTCTGCAATTTGTGTTGACATTGAATTCTAATTTTAAGCCATGGTGGTCCAAAAGGATACAGGGGGTTATTCCAATTTTTTGTATCTGTTGAGGCTTGCTTTACTACCAAGTATGTGGTCAATTTTAGAGAAGGTTCCATGTGGTGCTGAGAAGAAGGCATATTCTTTTTTGTTTGGGTGGAATGTTCTATAGATGTTTGTTAAACCCAATTGGGTGATAACTTCTGTTAGTTCCATTGTTTCTTTGTTAAGTTTCTGTCTGGTGGACCTATCTAGTGGTGAGAGTGAGGTGTTGAAGTCTCCCACTATAAGTATGTGGGGTTTAATTGTAGTAATGTTTCTTTTATGAACATGGGTGCCTTTATATTTGGGGCATATATGTTCAGAATTGAGAGTTTTTCCTGATGAACTTTTCCTATGATGAATATGAAATGACCTTCTTCATCTGTTTTGATTAATTTTAGTTTGAAGTCTATTTTGTTAGATATTAGGATAGCTACAGCCGCTTGCTTCTTATGTCCATTTGATTGAAAAGTCTTTTCCCAACCCCTAATCTTGGGGTAGCATCTGTCTTTGAAATTGAGGTGTGTTTCTTGTATGCAGCAGAAGGATGGATTCTGTCTTCGTATCCATTCTGTTAGCCTGTGTCTTTTTACAGGTGAGTTAAGGCCATAGATATTCAGGGATATTAACGACCATTGATCGTTGATTCTTGTTTGCTTTGGATCTGTCTATGGTGGTGATTTTGTGTGTGAGTTTTTCTATTTCTATTTCTAATTTCTGGTTAAGTTAGATTATCTATTACCCATGTTATTTTGAGTGTAGTTAACTTCCTTGGGTCGGAGTTTTCCTTCCAGAACTTTCTATAGGGCTGGATTTGTGGATACATATTGCATAAATCTGGTTTTGTCATAGAATATCTTGTGTTCTCCATCTATAGTGATTGAGAGTTTTGTGGGGAATATTAGTCTGAGCTGGAATCTGTGGTCTCTTAGGTCTCTTAGTGTTTGTAGAACATCTATCCAGGACCTTCTGACTTTCAGAGTTTCCATGGAGAAGTTGGGTGTAATTCTGATAGGTTTGCCTTTATATGTTACTTGGCCTTTTTCCTTTGCTGCTTTTAATGTTCGTTCTTTATTCTGTACGTTTGGTGTTTTGATTATTATGTGGCGAGGGAACTTTTTTTTTTGTCCACTCTATTTGGTGTTCGGTAAGCTTCTTGTAGTTTCATAGGCATGTCCTTCTTCAGGTTAGGAAAGTTTTCTTCTATGATTTTGTTGAATATGTTTTCTGCCCCTTTGAGGTGGTTTTCTTCACCTTCTTCTATACCTATTATTCTTAGATTTGGTCTTTTCATAGTGTCCCATATTTCCTGGATGTTTTGTGTTAGGGATCTGTTGGACTTAAGATTTTCTTTGGTTGATGAATCCATTTCTTCTAGTGTATCTTCAACATCTGAGATTCTCTCTTCCATCTCTTGTATTCTGTTGGTAATGCTTGTATCAGTAGCACCTGACCGTTTGCCCAGCTTTTCCATTTCCAGCCTTTCTTCAGATTGTGGGGTTTTTTATTGTCTCTATTTCAGTTTTCAACCCTTGCACTGTTTGAATTCTTTCTTGCAATTTTTGGTTTATCTTTTCGTCCATTTGTTGCATTTTATGAAATTTTTGGTTTGCTTTTTCTTCCATTTCTTGCATTTTTTGGTTTGTTTTTTCGTCCATTTCTTTGAGGGATTTTCCTATACCCTCTTTTAGGGCCTCTATCATTTTCATGAAGTTGTTTTTAAGGTCATTCTCTTCTGCTTCATTTGCATTGGAATGTTGGAGTCTTATTGGTGTGGAGTCTCTAGAATCTGGCAGTGTCATATTTGTTTTTCTGTTGCTGAGTGTGTTTTTGTATTGTCTCTTTCCCATCTCTTCTTTTAGTGGGTGCAGAAAGAGCCCCTTACTGGTCTGGTGGTTAGGGGACCAGAGTTCCCTTTCGGTAGGTGCTAACAAGTCCAATACTCTGGTAGTTCTTCTATTCCTTGTCCTAGTTCTGGTCCTGTGGGTGGAGAAGAAGACCAGGAATCTGGGGTGCTTAGCCTCCCACCTGGTCCCCTTGGTGCAAGAGAAGACTTGGGATCTGGCGTGTTTGGCTCCCACCAGGATGGGAAGCTCTGTGGCCATCCCCAGTCACTGGAAGGCATTCCGGGATGTGGGGCCTTCTTTACCTGGATCTGCTGGTTTCCTGGTCTCGTTGTTGGAAGAGAAGACCTGGAATCTGGGGTGCTTGGCTCCTGCTGGGGTGAGAAGCTCTATGCAGTTCCCAGGCAATCCTCAGGCACTGGAATGCAGGCCCGGATGCAGGGCCTGTTTTACCTGGTCCCACTGGACCTGCTGGTCCCCTGGTCTGGTTGGTGGAAGAGAAGACCTGGGATCTGGTGTGCTTGGCTCCTGCCAGAATGGGAAGCTCTGTGGCCGTCCCCAGTCACTGGAAGGCATGCCGGGATGCGGGGCCTTCTTTACCTGGATCTCGGAGTACAGGTTTTTAAAGTATAGCCATAAGATTCTTTGAATTTCCTTGGTGTCTGTTGTTATGTCCCCCTTTTCATTTCCGATTTTTTTTTTAATTTGGGTATTCTCTCTGTATCTCTTAGGTGGTTTAAATAAGGATCTATCTTGTTGATTTTCTCAAAAAAACCAACTCTTTGTTTCACTGATTCTTTGTATTGTTCTCATTTCTATTTTATTGAATTCAGCCCCGAGTTTGATTGTTTCTTACCGTCTACTCCTTTGGGGTGTGATTTCTTCTTAATGTTCTAGAGCTTCTAAGTTGCTCCTATGAGATCTCACTAATTTCCATGTTTCATTCAGTAAAGAGTTGTTCAGTTTCCATGAGTCTGTAAGCTTCCTGTTGTTTCTGCTGTTGTTGATATCCAGCTTTAATCCTTGGTGGTCTGATAGGATGAAGGAAGTTATTGCAGTTTTCTTGTATCTATTATAATTTGCTTTCTGTGTTTGGGAGAAAGTTCCATGAGATGCAGAGGAGAAAGTATATCCATTTATGTTTGGGTGAAATATTCTTTAAACATCTGTTAGGTCCAGTTAGTCTTCTAGCTTCCAAATTTCTCTTTTTAATTTTTTTTTCTGGATGATCTGTCTATTGGTGAGAATGAGGGATTGAAGTGATTAACACTGTAGCAGTGTTTCTTTTACAAACATGGATTACAGTAGCCCAAAAGAGCCAGATTCTGGGCTACTTGAAGGGCTCAGTGAAAAAACTCCACAGAGTAGCAAATTTAGGACTTTTTTACCTGAAGGATTTCAGAGGAAAGAATGAATGGGTCAAGCATATGCTTTTTGTTGATGGTAGCAATCTTTATTCTCTCTTGATGAAACCTGTCATGTTGAATTCTACCAATTTCTCTTATTCTGCCATTCTGCTAATTTCTTTTAATTTCTGCCAGCTTCTTTGTTCTACACAGCTTATAAAGACCCACAAAATCTTGCAGGCATTCATCTGAAAGTTATATGTCATTTCTTAAGTAAATGATAGAAACAGAGTCATTCCAACAACTCACAGTTCAATAAATCAAGATAGTAAGAAAAGAGCACTTTCAGTTAACTCCCTAATAGTAGGCTGCAAACCACATCTGTAAAAGAAGTCTTTTTTGCTTATATTATCTATAGAGATAGCCTTTTAAAACTAAACTAATAAGAGAAATAAGGAAATTGTGTGTTGTATTCTATACTTTTGAGAGTATAAAACATCTTAAACATTTTATGGTTAGTGGTCTTAAAGATCAGGCTTTCTTGGACTGGAGACTGTTTACAAATGTGTTGTTAGAGAATGTAGCAGTCCTAGCTGCAGGGGCAGGAGCAGGGGTCATGACAGAGGGGCCCACTCAGCACTCTCCCAGGCACAGTGACATTAAAGGCATTTTAAAACTTAAGGTATATTTTTCTGTCCTGCATACTACGCTTGACCATAAAAAGGGAAGTTTGTAGCTTTTGCTCAGTACTGTGAAGTTAGTTTATATGTTTAACTAGCCCTGGCCAGTCTGGAATCTTCCTGTGATGTCTGAACAAGGCCATAAAACTGGGGTTACGAATCTGTGCAGAGTTAATTACTGTCCTTTGCACTGCAATTAGGTTACTATTTACCTTGTCTCAACAAATCACATAGCTGGCTACATGTCCTTGTAAATAAGATTTTGTTTTTCTGTGAATAGTTTATCTTAAAGCCCAATTAGTAAAGCAGCTGGTCTGATCTAAAAGCTACTTTAAAGTTCTGTATCACTGGATAGTGTAAGGTGGTAATCTTGGCATCTGGGGAATTACAGCTGTTTTCTTAAGCTGTGCTCTAAGACAACTCTTAATGAAAACTTGTAACTCCTGACTTGGACAGCATCTCTTTGTATTTATTTTATTCATCAAAACTCTATATAGGTCAACAATATTAATGTTAAACAATACAGCTAAGGAAGAGCCATTTTCTTGACAATCCACAGATAAAAATGCCCAGTAGATTGGGAAACTATTCATGAGATACATACACACATTATATACAGGCTGTGAAGAATGCAGTTAACACACTTGTAAAATTACAGGCAGAAGCAACAGATATTCTGGAATCTATATATCTTGTAAACTTTGCAAAATGAATTTCTCTCTATCAGAAGTTAATTCTTGTGGGTTGACAACTTGAATATCAATTGTTATATCCTGTAATAAATGATAAAGGCTATCAGCAATGTATGCCCTTGTATTTGAGGCATAGATGTTAAAAATTGAAATGTCATCCTATTGGATTTTTCTTTTGATGAGTATGTAGTGTCCTCCTTGTCTCATGTGATTAGTTTTAGTTTGAAGTTTATTTTGTGTCTTTTTATTTGCAAATTGAGACCATTGATATTCAGAGATATTAGTGACCAATGTTTGCTTATTCCTATTATTTTGGTGGTGGTGGTGATGGTAAAAAAGAAAGTTTCCATTCTGTTGATTTTGCTGGTCTGAGATTATTTATTCCCTGTATTTTTATGGTTGTAATTAACCTCCTTAGGTTGGAGTTTTTCTTCTAGAACCTTCTATAGGGCTAGATTTGTAGATTATATATTGCTTAAATTTGGCTTTGTCATAGAATGTCTTATTTTTCTCCATCTATGATGATGGAAAGTTTTGCTGATTATAATAGCCTGGTCTGGCGTCTGTGGTCTCTTAAATCTACAGGACATCAGTCTAGGCACTTCTGACTTTTAGAATCTCCATTGAGAAGTCTGATGTAATTCTAAAAGTCTGCCTTTATATGTTACTTGCTCTTTTTTCCCTTGCAGCTTTTAATATTCTTTCTTTGCTCTGTATGTTTAGTGTTTTGATTATTTGTGCTGAGGGGACTTTGTTTTCTGGTTCAATCAATTTTGTGCTCTGTAAGCTTCTTGTACCTTTATAGGCATGTCTGTTTTGGGGTTAGGACAATTTTCTTCTAGATTTTGTTGAAAGTATTTTTGGTGCCTTTGATCTGGATTTATTCCTCCTTCTAGTCCTATTAATCATAGATTAGGTCTTTTCATAGTGTCTTAGATTTCCTGGATTTTTTGTGTCAGAAATATTATTTTAATTTAACATTTTCCTTGACAAATCTATCCATCATGTCCTCAATGCCTGAGATTCTCTTGCATTCTGTTGAAGATTGCCTCTATAGTTCCTATTCAAATTCCTAAATATTTCTTTTCCAGAATTCCCTGTTTGTTTTTTCTTTATTGATTTTGTTTGTATTTTCACATCTTGAGCAGTTTTATTCATTTGCTTCTACTGTTTGTGTTTTCTTGAATTTCTTTAAGGAAGTTATTAATTTCCTCTTTATGGATCTCTATCATCTTCATTCAGGCTTCTTTAAGGTGTTTTTCTTATACTTCAGCTATATTGGAATATCCAGGCTGTTACTTTCTGTGTTTTTACACTGGCAACTAGGCATCTGTAATTGAGAAGATTATAATTCTGGGTGCTGATATCTGTCTGGTTTTGTCTTTGTTGAGTGGGTGTTTTGTTCCTTGATTTCTATTTCCTCATTGAATTTTTGGACAATGTGGTAGCTGTGTGTTATCTGGTAGGAAATTTTCTGTAGACCAGATAGGTATGGCCACTGGGGATTCCAAGTAAAAAGTTTTCCTAGGTATTGGGAGCTGACACTTAGGGATAGGCTAGTGGTCTGACAGGGTTCACAGGAGGAAGACGAGTGTTCCACCAAGATCTGCTTATGTAGTCTCCTTGGGAAAGAGTGAAGTGAGGTCACCCCAAAAGATTTACTATAGAGTTCGGGCTGAGACTGGGGAATTAGATATGAAGGAACAGAAGGAGGAAAGATCTGTAGTCAGCCCACCTGCTTCCTGGCAGGAGTGGCCTGTGGGTTAGTAGAGAGTGCCTGGCGGAATTAGGGGCTAGAATAAAACAACAAGGGGGAGAGGGAGGTGAGGAGGGAAAGGTCTGTGAAATCCATTGAAGATGTGGTCAGGGTGATGAGGAAGCTGCAGCAGATGTTCTGTTGCACAGCTGTGGATGAGACTTGGGGAGTGGGAATTTGGAGGAGAGAGGGAGTGGTAAAGGTCCTCAGTCAGATTACCTATTTCCCTGGCCTGCTCAGCTGGTATGTTCCCAAGGAATGCCTGCTGGTGCTGGAGGCTGGGAAAAAGGGTGTGTTGAGAAGAGAAAGGTTGAAGGAGAAGAGCCTCCTGATCCATTGGGAATGGGGATCAGAGGGGAATCCTTCATTTTTTTTGAGGTTTTAATATTTTTAGTTAAAATGTAATTACCACTTTCACTTCCCCCTTCCCTTTCATCCCTCCAACCCCTCCCATGCCCCCTCACTTCCTCTCTAATTGATGGCCTTTATTAGTATTATTACTATTGTTGCTACTGTATAAACACGAAAACATATAAATGCAGTCTACTTAGTCTGTTGTTGTGGCTTGTGTGTATATGAACTGAGGGCTGACCACTTCGTATTGGATAACCGATTCAGGGACTCATCCCTGGGAAAGACTAATCCTCCTTCTCTCAGCCATCATCAGTTGCCTGTAGTTCTTTTCTACAGGTGAGACCTCTTGAGACTCCTCCCTTCTACATTAGCATCTCTACTCATATTGTCATTATTCAGCCATACACAATGTCACAGCAGATGTCCTGGTCCTCTGACTCTTATAGTCTTTTCCTCTCTCTCTTCCTTAATGTTCTTTGAGCCTTCAGAGCAGGAGTTGTGTTGTGGATGTACTCAGTTTTACATGCTAACTTCAGTTAGTACATCTCCGTACACATGGCACACTAACACTGTCATTTATCACAGGATTCTGTTTCTTCTGGTTCCACTACTGTATTCTGATGACTAAACAGAGATGTGACATGCCTTTTAATACTTCTGGCATGATTAATATCTTAGTCATTTTATATTGCTGTAAATAGATACCCGACATTGAATAATTTATAAGGGAATGAAATTTGCTTTGTTCACAGTTCTGTATGCTGGAAAGTTAAAGATCCTACATCCACTCTGGCCTTTCCTCCTCTGACATAACATGGCATAAGTAGTCACATGGGGAGACAGACCAAATCTGACTGATAACTCTCATCTATTTCCTTCTTCTCATAAAGCCACTGATGTCATCCTAGGGGACACATCCTCATGAGCTCATCTAATGACCTCCCAAAGGCCCCACATCTTAATACCATTAAAATGGCAACTAAACTTCAGCATGAGTTTCAGGGGACAAACATTCAAACTATAGCAAAAGGTCCCCAACTTGAGTAGTCACTGTCATCATTGTGGTAAAAGGATCAAAGTATGGGCAATGGAACATTTAAATATATGAAGAAAAATTCCTCCTTTACTCCCCAGGGAGGGTAAGGCCATCATGGGCGATCTCTAAAGTCTGTCATATCATCCAGGGCAGAGTCTAGGCCCTCCCCCATGTGTGGAATAGGCTCCCCAAGTCCATTCGTATGCCAGGGATAAATACTGATCTACTACCTGAGGCCCCATAGATTACTGAGGCCTCCTCACCGACACCCATGTGCATGGGGAATCTTAATTATTTGTAATCATTGAAATTTATGGTTATTTCTTACATATATCAAAATAATTACAAATTTTCTCATCTTATTATGGACAGTTATATTGACTGATTTTTATCTCACTTACATGTAATGTATCCTACTTTTAAACATTTATAGACTCAAGTTGCTAGTATTTGATTAGTGTGTGTGCATCTGTACTCAGAAGTGTATTGGTCTAATTTTACTTTTGTGTTATTAGTTTTTCTTAATTTGGGGATAGAGGTCATCTCCTCTCATAAAATGAATTGTAAAATATTATCCCATCTTTTACTCCTAAAATATCGAGTAGAAATGTCTACCTAGGTTCACTAAAATTATGTACAAGACTTTAAAAATATTATTTGTGGCCTGAGTGTAGTAGCCCACATCCTTAATCCCAGAAGTCAGGATGTAGAAGCTGGTGGATTTCTGTGGGTGTGATCCCAGCCTGGTGTGCATAGAGAGTTTCAGGCTTATAGAGAGAGATGCTGTCTCCAAAAAAATTGTGTATGTGATCTTTGGTAAAGAGTTTTTATTAAAAAGGAACAAATACAGTTTATAAAACAGAAAGTAAAAACTTCACAAGTGAAAATTATGCTCACTGAAAATAAAAACAAATGACTATAGTATAGCAATTGTTTATGGTAGCTTAATATTGAATCTCTAGATTTCCCATGCACACACAAAATAGAATACATAAATAGAAAGACTGAAAGCGCACAGACAATGTTATAACAAAAATTAAGTGACAGTGTCTTCCAAGAAGCTCAAAATATAAGCAAGTAGACTGAAACCACTGCCAGCAACAAGACTGGGCACTCTCCATAGCCAGACTAGACATAGCCAATAGTCATTTTGATATTGTCAGCAGTCTAGAAATTGAAGAGTTTGGAGGGTGTGATGTTTATACTGTAAGAAATAACCAAAGCAGTCAGTACACTTATGAAGTAATAAGCAATTGTCATTTAGGAAAAACAAGCTAAAACTTGCAATGACATGCAAATAGACATCATCAAGACAGTTAACATGTGGATGACTGACCACCACAAGAATTAGCACAGAATAAATAAATGGGGCACACATATCTATAGCTGACAGTATGGAACATACTTGAAATTTTTGTAGTATCTAGCATTGTGGAAGGTACTAAACTTCTGCCTCAGCAATACACTCTTAGAAACTAATTTCACACAAATACCAGAATGTAGAAAATGTTCAAATCAAAATTATATGTAATTGTTCCAAACTGAAATATATATTCATTGATATATATAACAAATTACCAAAAAATTAATAGTATAAAATGGTAGTGACCACCTATTATCTCATCATTTCCATGGCTTTGCTGAGTGTTTCTTGTCCAGGGTCTCTCATGGTGTTGAATCATTTGATGTCTCGTTGGGCCTGGCAGACCTGCTAAGAAAGAGACTCATCCACATAACTATTGATAGTTTCCTGCTACATGGAAATCTTGTCATCACAAGGTGATAGCTAGCTTCCCTCACAAAATGACACTGAAAACACTGAGATGAAGAATACATTGTCTTTTATGAACTGCTAACAATCATATTCTGTTATTCTGCAGTTACCTATTGGTACAAGTCTATTGTGTGGTGGGAGCAGTCTGCAAGTCTAGATACCCTTCTAGATGCCCACAATAGGAGAAATACCTATATATTAGGTATTTGGAGCAATGAAAATTAATAATATATGGCTACAGAGGACAATGTATTCAAGTGAAAAGATACAGATAAAAAGAGTATGTTGTATGTATGTCCCATCATGTAAAGCACAGAGAATTCAAAACAAAGCAATTATATTTAGTAGGCCACTCTTATGCAATAATACAATAAAGAACAGCTAAGAAATGCTTGACTATAGAAACCAGGGAAAGTGGTTGCCTTTAAGGAAGAGAAAATGAGTCTGATCACAATGCAGATAATATCTAGAGTGTTGAATGTTGATTACATTTAACTTTATTGTAAGTCACTAAACTATATATGTTAGTTACTTTTAGCCATGATAAAATACTAGAACTAAGACAACTTCTAGGAGAAAGTTTATTTTGGCTTGTGATTCAGAGAGTTAAAATCCATAATGAATGGGACAGCATGGCAGCAGACAGCCAGAGCAGGAAACTGAGAGATTACATCATCAACTGCAAACACAAAGTAAGGAGGGAGAAATGGAAGGAGGGTGAGGCTATGAACTCTCAAAGCCTGTGTTCATGCTTCCAAAAAGAAACAACATAAATTCTTCGTAATAACAGTCTCCTCTGATACCCTATTTATGTGTGCTTAATATATTTCACACTAAAAAACTTGAAAACTTTAAAGCTACTCTTAATTCTGTGTATGAATTCATTGCAAAAGAATTTCCATTTTATTGACATTTATTTTAGCTTCTCTTTAAAACATTTTAATCCCAGTTAATTCCACTGGTGGTGATTCCCAAGTATATAATAATAAACATGAATGCATCCTACTAATTAGAAGTGGCTACAGTATTGTTACCAAACACTAGGATTCAAATAAATCTCAGGTTTTGCAACTGATCATATGAGCTACCAATTTTTCCAGATGTAATTAGCTAGCCCCCCACAATTTTTCAAACAATAAGTAATATGGCAGTATTTCACAGAGAAGTAAATCTATTGAGATAATAAAGTTCATCCATGATAATGATTACAATCTTAAGATTATATCATCTTTGTATTAACTGCACATATTCTCTTTCCATTTGTGTGGACAGTTGAAATATAAATTATATAGTTCTTCAAAACCAATAGTAGGATCCAAAGACAGGTGTTGAGAGGCAGAGAAAATTGGATTGCCATAAGTTCAAGATCAGCCTGTGCTACATAGCAAGTTCCAGGCCATCCTGGGCAATATAGCATGTTCCAGGCTAGCCAACACTATAAAACAATGCTGCATTTTTATTAAAAAGAAACACTATGATCATCTCTATTACTAACTTCTCAAAAATCTTTCTCTCCTTAGGTAACATCAAAAACCAGGAATTTCAAGGCATTATTGGCTACTATATTCCAAGCAAGGAAATCTGCTGGGGAAAGGTGGTTGTAAAATTCATGCCAGTCTAATGTGTTAATAGAGGACAAATAGAAAACATTGGGATTTAAGCGTATGGATGAAAATCCAATTATCAGAGAATTAGAAACTTTGAGTTACTTTTTCAAGGCCACCTGAATATAATTGATTGAAACCTGATCCCCAAATTATATTATTATGTCATGTTCAGCAAGAAAGTGGGGATGACTGGGTATGTGTGGATGGGCAGACCTACAGTGCCAGTACTCTGAGGCAATTTGAGTCCAGCCTAGGCTACAGTGTAGAGATTCTGTCTAAAAGCATGTGTAAGCAGAGTTGGGGGGGATACAGAATAGCTGTTTCTTATGTTTTTTAACCATCTTTCCCTTTTGCTTTCTATCATCCCTTTATCTTTGTGTCCTGGTTGGGGAAGGTAAAGTAGGGAAAGGATTACCTAGAGATATTATTGATAACTTTGCCTTGTGTTTGTTTGTTTAAGGTATTTGAAATTATGGAGAAAGCTAAAGTGCTGTTCAATCTGGAAGACTATTCTTTCAAACAAGTAACACTAGAACAAATCTTTCTGACCTTGGCTAATACAGACAAAAGGAGATTGCAGCTCAACCAGTGACCCTCTTTTCTCATACTGCTGTCTGCCACTGAGTACATAGAAGTCTTTTACATACACGTATACAAATAAAGACACGGGGGAAGATGGTTTGCAGTCTTCGAAAGTTTGAGTAAATGACAGGTTATCTAAACTGTGAAGATTTATTTTACCTTACTTCTAAACTTAAAAATTAGCACCTTATTCTCCTTCTACCTTCCAAACAAAGCTCTGAAAATCATTTAAGATCTTAGTTGTGACTTGAGCCAAACTCTTAGCTCTAATGCTGACCAGTTTCTTTATATTAGGCCTGTCTTTATTGTCTCTCCATTTCAGTTTTCCTGTCTGTTAGCCAGGATTGATACTTTCTACCTTTGTGAATTCAGAGGATGGAATAGGATGGTTATGAAAAGACATTGACCAGTAGAAAGTGAGTTATTATTTTAAGACTATTATTTTTAAGTTTTAATTTAATTCATTTTTAATATTCATACAAGCATACAATTTATTTTGAGCATACCTCATTTCAACCTTCTCCTTGATTGTCCTACCCACCCCTGGTTTCCCCTTTGTTCCTGTAAACAGTTTCACTTCTGTTGTCATTTTATATATACATACATGGTTTTATGTGACTATATAAAAATATAGGACCCCAAAATGGGAGAAGATATTTGTTTCTCTGAGACTGGTTTAATTGCTTAATGTGATTATCTCCATTTGTGTTCATTTCCTTGCAAATAACATAACTTCATTTTTCTTGGTGATTGAAAAACATACCATTTACCACATTTTCATTGTCTCTGTTGTTGGACACCTGATTGGTTTGGTTACTTGGCAAATGTGAAAAATACTGCAATAAACACTGTTGTGCAACTAAAAATAGTAACAATAATAATAAAAATTAAAGACTAGGGTGATAGCCCAGTAGTTAAGACCACTGTACA